>NC_141172.1:39805833-40408125 GCF_055505025.1 Bos grunniens
ACTGGATAAGATTGCATTAATCATTTTTGAGACTGTGCTATGAAAGCTAATTTTCTACTTTTCTGTACATGCATTTAGTAATTATATATGTTAAATGACTCTTGCTAAAATTAGATCCCACCAAAGGCACAAGGTAAATGTATCAAAACTAGTATTGTTCGTATCTCTGTCTCTTTTGATTAATGTAAAATACTGTAATTTCTTTCAGTTGTTTGGAGGAAAATTTGAATGTCCATCTATGGCTATTTAAGTAAAAGTTTGAGCTATCTTATGTAATATATAGAAAGTTAAGAATTCATTCAAGAATTTTAATGCTTTTATTTCTTTATCCTTGGATTTCCACATTTGTGGATATGGTATGTGAGAATGCTTTTTCTAGGAAGATGAATACATTTTGTTATTGTTTAGTCATTAAGTCATGTCCAACTCTTCTGCAGCTCTGTGGACTGTGTAGCCCACCAGGCTTCTCTATCCATGGGGTTTCTCGGGCAAGAACACAGAGAAAGTGCTTCACAAGATAGTGCTTCATAAAATGACTTTGTTTTCTTATTTTTTACTGGCGTGGTACCAATGGCTATTTCTTTTAAAGTTTTTATTAATTTATTTTTATGAATAAGTTGTATATTCTTAAGTTGCACAATTCAAAAGATAAGAGAAAGTGCTTCATGCAGTGTCTCTCTCACTCGTTTCTCAGTTCTTCTCCTAGGAGGCAGTCACAGTTACCGAGTTCTTTGAGTATCACTCTAGAGATACCTTCTGAATGTATAAGCAGAATGTCTCTCTCTTTCCCGCTCATTAAATTTTTTTTGGTAACAAAAATAAAACATCTTGCTTTTTTCTTTCCCCACTTCAGTATGTGTCAAGAGATTTTTTTTTTTTTTATCAGTACTTGAAGGGCTTCTTTATATTTAAGGGGAAATGGCTATATTAGAAGGAGCTGTACTGCCCATGCTGCTGCTGCTGCTGCTGCTAAGTCGCTTCAGTCGTGTCCGACTCTGTGCGACCCCATAGACAGCAGTCCACCAGGCTCTGCCGTCCCTGGGATTCTCCAGGCAAGAACACTGGAGTGGGTTGCCATTTCCTTCTCCATTGCATGAAAGTGAAAAGTGAAAGTGAAGTCGCTCAGTTGCAACCCACTCGTAGCGACCCCATGGACTGCAACCTACCAGGCTCCTCCATCCATGGGATTTTCTAGGCAAGAGTACTGGAGTGGCTTACCATTGCCTTCTCCAGTACTGCCCATACTTCTTACCAAAGGGTAAAAAATGTTAAAATAATGTTGGATTACTTGTTATATCTATATAGAGATAGAAAAGTAACATAATCACATGAGATGACAATGTGTTTAATTGTCATATATATAGATATGCTTGGAAGAAATGTTTTGTTAGAAATGTGATGTTATATTTAAATCACAGTTATTTTACATTTTGCATATTATAGAAATAATAAATTTCTATTTTAAATAATTTTCTTATAGCCTCAATGATTTAAAAATGAAAAGCAAAACTACTTTTTCCACTTATTTTGGCAAAAGTATGTAAGTCCATTATAATCTTCGTATTTTCTCTTTTCCTATGTCCCATTTTCCCTAGGCCAACCTGAGGTCTCAAATAAAACTCCTCTGAAAGAGTACCATGAATCTTCTGCTTTCTGCACTAAATCCTGAATTGACTGAAGGTTCTGGGAACTTATTTTCAAAGCACCTAATTAAATGGGACTTTGAGTGACTTGTAGTCTCCATTGCTTTATCTATATTCCATTCAGCTGTCAGTCAGTTTCACACTGCTCCAGTCTTGAAGCTGATAACATCTAGAGGCAGTAATTTTATGGTTAAGGTTGTAAGACATTCCACCCTTAGAAATCTTGATAAAGTAGAAGGTTAAGACACACAAAATGATGGGGCCTTCAGCCACTCCTTAGCATAGCTGATGGAGTCCTCCTGAATTTCTAAAGCAAAATAGAATGTGTTATTTTAATGTTTAGCTATTTCACACTCAAACAGCATTTCAGAACCCCGGGTATGTTGCAACATGCCAGAAATGGTAGATTTTATTTCAGCCAAAATCTAGATTAGGAGTGTTTAATGATGTTTGTAAATTCTGATTATAAATATGGAAGTTAACTATGTTCCAGGTGACCTGTTGCATAACTTTTCACTTGCTTCTTATATTTCTAAATCAAATTGCAAGCTAATTTACTAGTTTGAAATTAATATAGATTTTGATGGAAAAAATCACTGATGTTTCATTTGTGGAAACTGTGTGATCCAGATAAAATATAAAATGTATTGCTAGCAAATGTAAATATACTGTCATCTGTGAGTTACGTATGAGTCAGCTTTAGACCCATAAAATTTTAATACTGCCTGTTCCGCTGATCCATGTCTTTTAATTTAATGAGGCTAAAGATCACATGATGCCTATGACCAAATGTCAATTCTCAAATGAGAGAGAATTTTTCCGTATTCCCGTGTTTATGAGTTCAAACTCCAAAAGCATGTGATTTGGTTAACACTTTCTCAGCAAGCACAACTACAGTTGTATTTATTGGCCATGGAATTATTTGGTTTCTTTTAAAATCTAGACTTTAAAAAAATTGGTGCCCCAAAATTTCATGGGTTAGGGATTTTGTAAACTAACTCTAGAATGTTAAAGTAATTTAACTCATATATTTTAACTTTACCCACTATAAGTTTTAGTAACTTTTCTCATCACCTTGTGAGAAAGGAAGATGTGATTTATTAATTGTGCTTTCAAAATTATAGGAAAGAGGCGGTTAGACAGGAGAAGGAAATATAAAATTAGAAAGGGGGTAAAGAGGTCAGAGTTTGTAGATATGACTGTATAGTTGATAAAAAAATCAGAGAGAATCAAATGAAAATCTGTAACAAATAATAGGAGAATTTAGTAATGTGACTTAGTACAAAATTTATATACAAAGAAATCCATAGCTTTTCTAGATACAAATGACAGTAGTTAGAAAATAAGCAAAGACATAATTTATAATAAACTCAAAACATACCAGGCAGTAAGCTAATAATACATGTGCAAGATCTAGCTGTTGAATAAAACTTTTTAAAGTTCCTAAGGGACACAAAAGTAAGCTTGAGTAATTGAAGAAGAAGTTTCACTATCAAATATTTTGAATCTCCATAAATTAACTTAAAAAATTTTAATATGATCTCAATCAAGATACCAGTAGGTTTTTTTTTTCTTTTTTTTTTTTTTTTTTTTTTTATTTTTCTCCTGCAGTAATTTCTTTTCATATTTTTTTTTTCTAATTTTATTTTCTTTTTAAACTTTACATAATTGTATTAGTTTTGCCAAATATCAAAATGAATCCGCCACAGGTATACATGTGTTCCCCATCCCGAACCCTCCTCCCTCCTCCCTCCCCATACCATCCCTCTGGGCCGTCCAGTGCACCAGCCCCAAGCATCCAGCATCGTGCATCGAACCTGGACTGGCAACTCGTTTCCTACATGATATTTTACATGTTTCAATGCCATTCTCCCAAATCTTCCCACCCTCTCCCTCTCCCACAGAGTCCATAAGACTGTTCTATACATCAGTGTCTCTTTTGCTGTCTCATATACAGAGTTATTGTTACCATCTTTCTAAATTCCATATATATGCGTTAGTATACTGTATTTATGTTTTTCCTTCTGGCTTACTTCACTCTGTATAATAGGCTCCAGTTTCATCCACTTCATTAGAACTGATTCAAATGTATTCTTTTTAATGGCTGAGTAATACTCCATTGTGTATATGTACCACAGCTTTCTTATCCATTCATCTGCTGATGGGCATCTAGGTTGCTTCCATGTCCTGGCTATTATAAACAGTGCTGCGATGAACATTGGGGTACACATGTCTCTTTCCCTTCTGGTTTCCTCAGTGTGTATGCCTAGCAGTGGGATTGCTGGATCATAAGGCAGTTCTATTTCCAGTTTTTTGAGGAATCTCCACACTGTTCTCCATAGCGGCTGTTTATATAAATAAACCTACCT
Source organism: Bos grunniens (assembly GCF_055505025.1). Lineage (NCBI taxonomy): Eukaryota > Metazoa > Chordata > Mammalia > Artiodactyla > Bovidae > Bos > Bos grunniens. The sequence goes on from NC_141172.1 coordinate 39,809,846, forward strand.
ACAAGAATAGTGAAGAAAGTTGTGTAAAAAGAAAACTAATGATGAATGACATGGGATACAAATGGCCATACCACTTATTCAAATGTACATAAAATTAATACTTAAAACAATTATCTATGCACATGAATAGGCTAATATAGGCCAGTAATAGACTAAAAATCATAAATAGGCCAAATGCATTTAGGAATATAAAAATGGCATTGCCTGTGGGTAGAAAAATGATGAACTATTGATAAATGATGTTTGAGACAACTGGGTAACTATTTTAAAGAGAAAATTAGATTGGTTCCATACATTACTCCAAATATAAAAATTAATTTCACTTGGAAGGAAAAATATTTTTATTATCATTCTCTTATAATGGGGAAACTATATAAAATGTAGATCCTACAAAAAAATACATTGGTGTGATCAGCTCCATAAAAGTAAAAACATTCCATATGAAAGAAACCACAACAAAAAAAGGCAACAGTGAAGCAACAACCTCACATCAAGTTTTGAAACATTATATTCAAAGCATGAATTCATTTAATATACAGACCACTCTTAGAAATCCTTCAGAAAAAAAAAGACCAAAAATGAAGAAAGCATTTGAAGAAGCAATCTACTGAAAAAGAAATGAAAAATAAACTACAAAGAGATACTATTTTTTCTCTCTCACACAGGCAAAACTAAAAAGTTAGTAAACCTTGGCAAAGGCATAAGGAAATAGGCAGTCCCATGTTCTTAAGAAACTATATTGGTATAGGATTGGTGAGCAATAGGAAATTTTAATCAAGATTAAAAATACACATATCTATTGACTCAGAGAAGACAATGGCAACCCACTCCAGTACTCTTGCCTGGAGAACCCCATGGACGGAGAAGCCTGGTGGACTGCAGTCCATGTGGTCGCTAAGAGTCAAACACGACTGAGCAACTTCACTTTCACTTTTCACTTCCATGCATTGGAGAAGGAAATGGCAACCCACTCCAGTGTTCTTGCCTGGAGAATCCCAGGGACGGGGGAGCCTGGTGGGCTGCCGTCTATGGGGTCGCACAGAGTCAGACATGACTGAAGTGACGCAGCAGCAGCAGCAGCATTGACTGAGTACTTATAAGAATTTAATCCACTGGTGATACTCTTACATATGTGAAATGCTGCATAAACAACTATATTCATTCAAGTTATTTGTATTAGAAAAAGATTGGAAGAAGCCTAATTGTCCATCACCAGAAAAATAAATATATATTTTTCTGTTTGTCCATTCAGTGGGATTTTATACAGTCATTAAAAAGAGTGAGGCAGTGTGTATGTGTATATATGTGTGTAAATAGATATGGAAAGATCCCCAAATATATTGTTAAATGAAAAAACAAGTAGTGTGTATATGTGTGCATGTGTGTGTACATTGAATAGAAACATACTTTTTTCTATGAAAAAAAGAAAGTGAAAGTGTTAGTCACTCAATCATGTCCGAGTCTTCATGACCTCATGAACTGTAGTCAGGCTTCTCTGTCCATGGGATTTCCCAGACAAGAATGTTGGAGTGGGTTGCCATTTCCTTCTCCAGGGAATTTTCCCTACCCAGGGATAAACCCAGATCTCCTGCATTGCAGGCCGATTCTTTACTGCCTGAGCCACCAGGGAAGCCCCATACATTCCTATATGCTTATATAAGTACAAAGATATCTCTAGAAGAATGCAAGAAGGAAAAAGGGTGGGAGGCATATGAATATATTTTTAGTTAAAAAGTGATTTATTATTTTAAAAAAATTCAGGCAAGCTCTTAATGGTTATAAAGTGTATCTACCCAAATGCATGTGACTACAACCTTTTCTTTCACTTTATGCCCAATAAAAGATTGTCTACGAGGTATCATGGTTCAAATTAAACCTTGATCCTTGGTTTTAGAAAATGTCCTCTTTTATTAGACTTAGAAAGCTTAGAGAATGAAAACTTGCATTAAATTTAGTAAAGATGTGTAGAACCATTCTTACTATTAAATATTTTGGAGTGAAGGTGAACATTTAGTATTTTTATTCATGTACTCAGAGTCTGGATTGTTCTCTTTAATCACTAACTCTCTCAGTCATTTATTGAGCAATCACTATTGACCAGGCACTGTGCTTCTATGGATGTAAAGGTTCACAGTATGGGTAATAGAGCTAATTTCATCACTGAAAGAAAGGTACCTAATACTCCAAGGCAAAAGATGGAAATCTGCAAAGAGCCCCAAACTTCTTTCAAGTGGTTAGCTTTCATTTTCTTTCTTATCACATTATTTTTTAAATTACAAATGTTAATATGTTATACATTAATTTTAGATTCACCAAAATTATGATTATCTTATGTTTATGTTACTAATATAAATTGCAAAATATCTAAAAGTTGGGTAAGATTGACTAGCAAGAGAATGAAGAGAGGCAAAAATTCAAATAATACTTAAGAAACACACCTTACATAGAGTTAGCCAGGGCCATTGTAGGAATACCTGTTACCGCTTTATTTATTCTCCCTGAAGTATTAATTGCAGTCTAACCCTGGCAAAGAAAAAGATTTGATCTTGTTTAGTACAAGTTTCAAGTTTCAGTCACTCAGTCCTGTCCGACTCTGCAACCCCATGGACTGTAACACTCCAGGTTTCCCTGTCCTTCATCAACTCCCGGAGCCTGCTCAAACTCATGTCCATCAAGTCGGTGATGCCATCCAACCATCTCATCCTCTATCATCCCCTTCTCCTCCTGCCTTCAATCTTCCCCACAATCAGGGCCTTTTCTAATGAGTCAGCTCTTCGCGTCAGGTGGCCGAAGTATTAGAGTTTCAGCTTCAGCATCAGTCCTTCAAGTGAATATTCAGGACTGATTTCCTTTAGGATTGACTGATTTGACTTCCTTGCAGTCCAAGGGGCTGTCAGGAGTCTTCTCCAACAGCACATTTCAAAAGCATGAATTCTTTGATGCTCACCTTTCTTTATAGTTCAACTCTCACATCCGTACATGACTACTGGAAAACCCATAGTTTTGACTAGATGGACCTTTGTTGGCAAAGTAATGTCTCTGCTTTTGAATATGCTGTCTAGGTTGATCATAGCTTTTCTTCCAAGAAGCAAGCATCTTTTAATTTCATGGCTGCAGTCATGTTTCCATTGTTTCCCCATCTATTGGCCCTGAAGTGATGGGACCGGATGCCATGATCTTAGTTTTCTGAATGTTGAGTTTTAAGACAACTTTTTTCACTCTTCTCTTTCACTTTTATCAAGAAGTATGTTTAGTACAGTGTTCCTCAAACTTGAATGTACATTATATTTGGAGCATTGATTAAATGCATTTCCAGGCCCCACCCTCAAGCCTTTTGATTGAGTGTGGAGAAGGACCTAAGATTTGCATTTCTTTTAAGTATCTGGTGATTCTGATAATGCTGATCTAGAATTACACTTTGAGAAAACCTCTGTTTTAATGATTAAATGAACTAAATATAAACTGAAAATGTTCATAGTACTCAAAATAGTCTGCAAAAGGCAGATTTGAAATCTTAAATTTGAAAATATAAATTTGGCCTTAAATCCTATCACCTAACCCTAGCCTAGCAGATTCCTGAAGGGTGATTGTAATCCCTAGAGCTTATACAGTTTATATCTTAAAATTAATTTTATATTCATGCACCAGTAACGCTAGTCTCAAAGAGTCCTGGTGAGGGTGGAGGGATGTGGAATTTACAGAATACTCAATGGAGAAGGCAATGGCACCCCACTCCAGTACTCTTGCCTGGAGAATCCCATGGATGGAGGAGCCTGGTAGGCTGCAGTCCATGGGGTCGCTAAGAGTCGGACACGACTGAGCGACTTCACTTTCACTTTTCACTTTCATGCATTGGAGAAGGAAATGGCAACCCACTCCAGTATTTTTGCCTGGAGAATCCCAGGGACGGGGGAGCCTGGTGCGCTGCCCTCTGTGGGGTCGCACAGAGTCGGCCAAGACTGAAGCGACTTAGCAGCAGCATAATAGAAGCCCAAAATGGCAGTGGTTTCAGTTCACTTAGTTAAACCAAATGTTCTCAGAACACATTCAGTTCATGCAAGTATCTTTTGTAGATGTTTTGTTTTGTTTTTTTTCTTATCAATATTTCAAAATAGCTTGAGGGAATACAAAATTGCCAAAACTTCAGGTTGAAAGCAAAACAATAAAAAAAGTTTTAGATGTCATAAAATTATAACTGAGTAAAAAAAATTTCATACAGTTAAACATTTGCAATATCTAAGACTTCTTTTCTGTAAATGCTTAATGTATAAGATTAAGATACTAGCTACTTCTGGTTCAAGAGATGAAAAGCAAAACTGATTAAGTGTGTTTTCTGGGCACTTTAAATTTTTTTAAGAGTTAAAAGAACAACCAGTCCTGAATTTTTCATTGAAACTTTTCTTTAATGTTCATACTTGCTATGGAGTAATATGTTCACATGTTGATTTCTATATCGGTTGAATGTACAACTTACAGAGTAGTATCGTATTCACATCTTTAGCTTCAGTGAGCTGTTTCTGTCTGCATTGCAGGGATTCATGGGCCCAAGAAACACTTGTAGATCCTTAGAAGGGATCCAGTTACTAGAAGGGACTAACTGGTCATGCAGAGCATTCAATGTTTGGGGGCCACAATCTAGTGAAAATACCGTTACATTGTAGCCTTCTACTACTCCTACATACATGCATACATTCATGAGCACACACTTGCATGCACACACATATGACTATTATATATATAATATACATTCATGTACGGAGGACTGAAGCCAAAGTTATGCATACTGTGTGCCAGGATATTTGAGTATTCTTCTACTCTATTTGATTTCTTTAATGTTTAAAAAATGCTGGTCGGGGTAGTTGATTTCATAACCTACTAATGGGTTACACCTTACTTTCTGAAAAGTGCTGCTTTGGAAAAACTGGAGAAGAGATCAAAGCATCAGCAGCACATATGAGCAGCCAGGATGCAGTTTTCATTCTTTTTAAAAAAATTTATTTTTAATTGGAGGATGATTACTTTACAATATTGTGTTGGTTTCTACCATACATCAACATGAATCAGCCACAGGTATACATATGTCCCCTCCCTCTTAAACTCCCACCCACCTCCCATCCCATCTTACCCCTCTAGGTTGTCACAGAGCACTGAATTTGAGCTCCATTCTTTTTATTTTTTTTTCATTATTGTTGTTTTGCATTTCTAACACACGTTCAGATGATTCTAACCAGCGTCTAGGACCACACTTGGAAAACACCTGTGTTGTGATTATATAGACTAAATCCAGAGTGAAAGGGTTTTTTCCTTTGTGCTCCTGGTTTGAAATACTTACTGTGAAAGTCCCCTGCCATCCAATACACACTAACACACCAGGAGGTGGTCATTTCTAACAGGTATAGGGCAGTTGTCACATGGCTTTTATAGGCATAAAAACACACTGTCTGTCTGCCTCCCTCCCCTCCCACCTTTTTGTTACATTGGTGTAAAAAATGTAAAACAAAAAAATTTTATGAAATAACTCTGGTGTGTGAAAGATAGAAGAAAAACTGGAAATCTGAAAAAAAAAAAAAGCTCAGAAGCCACAAGGGAAGCCCAAGAATACTGGAGTGAGTACCCTATCCCTTTCTCCAAGGCTCTTCCTGACCTAGGAATCAAACCAGGGTACCATGCATTGCAGGTGGATTCTTTACCAGCTGAGCTACCAGGGAAACCCATTTGTATCTTACTTGATCTCAAATTCAAACAAAATGTAAAGTCAAGAGTTCAGGAGAAAAGTTATCACAAAGGAAATTTCCAGTCTTAAGTGTATTCTCTTCATTGGGTTTCTCTAACGAATTTACTTTCCTTTTATAAGGAAACAAAAATGATGTTTCTCTAAAAAATGTTAACTTGTGAGGTTAATAAAATAACCCATATTAATAAGAAAATTAATCATTACATAACTATTTTATGATAAGTAAAATTAACTATCATTCAAAACTTTTTGTTGCTTTGTAACTTGATCATTTTGAAATCATTTTCAAGCAATGCTTATTCATCATATTTAAGCCCTTTCTATTAGAAAATGAATCTTGTTAATAGCAAATCATTTAACAAATTTTAATCTTAAAAGCCACTCCTCAGAAGATATTTTGTTAAAAACAGTGATATTTCCACTTGATTAATGTTCATGTTGTATTTGTATAAAATGGAAATTATGTTGAATGTAGAGTGATAAATCTTGGATTCCAGTCTCCAGGTGTATAAATACCTATATAATCCCAGAGACATTCAATTTTCTGATCTGTGAAAAGGAGATAACATTGCTTGCCTTTGCTGTTTCACAAAGTTGTGAAGATCAAATGAGATTTAATCTAAAAAGGCTTTATAAATCATAAAACATTGTGGTATTATTTTCTATTTTTAAATTGCTTTCTTAGTTCTAGAAAGGAAATAATTTCTACCAATGAGACCAATTTTAATTATAGTGGTAGTTGAATATATCAATCTTGACCTTTAGTCTTTAAAAAAGATTAAAAGCCATTTCAGAGTCACTAGAAAATGCCTTGACCTATAGACAATGAATAAGTTGATATAATTATTCTTTTTCCTTCTGTTAATGGCATGTAATTGAATGGTCGATATTTACATTAAGACAAAGTTCTAACTGTCCACATTTATGATATTCTATTTGGGCCATGGAATAGATGCCCATAATATGTATATAAATCACATGTACAGGGGACCCTCTTTTTGGCCCTGAGCAACTCCTGCAAAAAGATTCAGCATCTCTCAGTTTGAGGTCAACCTTCCTGTTCCTTTTCACTGAAGGTGATTGACATTCCCCAACATAGATGCATCCTGATGTTTGAAATAAGATTAGCTCTAAAACAACTGTTTCCAGAATTACTTAAATAACTCTCTCTCTTAGAAGTAATGGTGATGACAAAATTAATGTCAACAATAAATAAAAGACTCAATACCTCTCCAAGTTTCTCTGCATTTGAACCTGAGATTTACCTTTATGACAGCATCAACTGCCCCTAAATGAAGCCAGTTTTGACTCCTTGTACCTAAGGTATGTGTGAGTGGCATCAATTTTACTGATGATGTTGTGGAGGAAAGAGCTGAGGGTAAAGGGTCACACACTGCAGAGTCCCTCAGAGCCCCTGTGCACCACCTGTCCTCCCCAGTCTGCCCATCATCTGCCAATGAACGTTCCCTTCCACTCTGCCCAGGTCCCAGTCTCCTCAAATCTCTCAACCCTCCAGCAGAGCACTTAAAGCCTGATGATAGCTCTGCAAAACAAGATGCCATCCTGTGATCAGGATTCTCCTGCGTGAAAAGGCAACAGGGAACCATAAATACCAATTATAAATAATGATGGGGAGTTATAAATAATAGGCAAAATGCTTTTTTCTTGTTACATTTTTCTCTTTAAAAATATTTGCTGCTTTAATAAAAGTACAATATTGATCTCTTTGAGCTCTGGAAAAGAGAATACAAACACTGTATTTACCGGACCTCAGACAGCATTTGACCCCTCTCCTGTGCTCTCTCATCCTCTTTTCTTAAGGGCTTGGTGTGACTTTTCTAAGTCTGTATCATGACACTGATTCTTGGGTGAATATCTTACTAGCCTCAAGTTACCCTGGGTGCTTGGAGACTCTCCACCTGTCCTTTGATTCTAACAAGGCAACGTTAGCATTTCAGTGATTGGAAAAGAGTCTGCAGCCTGATATTTAGGTCACATTCTTAGTATGGAGAAACTTTTGCCCAAATGAGGGAAGCCCTGGTATTCTGTCTTTTGAGAATTCAGTGTTTGGTTGTGGGAACCGAGTCATTTACTTTACTTCTGCAGTTCCTAACTGGTGACACAAACCCAGACATTGTTTTGTCGTAGCAACTGGTGTTACCTTCCTCTCTTTCTTCACCCAATTTAGGCTTCACTCAGAGCAAAACTCATGGGTGTCCCTGCTGATGAAGTCTGGATTTCCCTGAATAGTCTTCACTGTAAAATATTCTCAGCAGATGCTCAAACCAGATCTTTAGAATTATGCTCCGTAGTGCTTTGTCATGCAGCACACTGCAAAGCAGTCTTCTATCTTCCTGCTATTGTGTGGTCAGGAAGAAACCTGGCCTGTGCATGTAGGAAGCTCTCCACATTTCCCGAATTCTGACTCTTCAGACTTTGCCAGGCATTCTGTTGGGGTAGCATCTGAGGTTGGTCATCCCACACTTGTAACTCCTATAGCTGGAAAACTTTTCATTGATCTCTGTCATTTTTCTGACCGAAAGAGTGGTCAGTCTTCTAATATTTCAATGATGTTTCTAAACACAGTGTGAAATCCTCTTTTCCAGTTTCTGAAAATGTTTCTGCAGTAGCACTGGAGCAAGGGTTTCTCTCTCTGATAACTACCCTCAGAGTAGATTCCCATTCTCATAGGAATCCTGTTTTACCTGGTGAATCTGGAGGGTTTTAACTTGCCCCAAGTATTAATATATTACTAAGTATCTTTTTTTATCTTCCAGAAAAGACTTATTTTTCTAAGAATTTGTGTGCCCATTGTGGCTGGAATATCAGTTTCTTACCTGCTCTTTCACACAGGGAGTTTTAAGTCTCACCCACTCCATTAATCACACTTATAAGCCTGGCTTTCCAGGCCGAACATCTCATCTCAAATAGAGCATCCCACCATTTGATCTAAGAGTAGTTGCCATAGCTTCTTACCTGATTATGAGGCAGTAGTACAGGATCACCATGGACCAGTCTAAACCTCAAAGCAACACGTATCCTAGCATTAGATAATCGTGGAGAGAACGTGTGCACTATTAGACGCTCAGTCCTAGGATTGTTAAGAGAAACAACTAGGCTATAACATACCTTAGTTCAGAGAACTTATTTTTACAAAAAAAGGAAAGGAAACAAGCTAAGCTATTAGTCCAAAGCTTAATTAGTTTAGGGAAGAAATGGAAAATGTTTGTTTACTGCACTCAATTTTTAATTGTCAAAAACAACAAATCCTTTAGTCATAAAGAAATGGAAATTGCTGTTAACAAGCAAATCTGAATGAGGATCTCTCCCACATTATTGCTCTGCTCTTACATTTTTGGTGATTTTTACCTTTCACCTAAACCTCTAAAATCACAGGAAACAGATTATTTTATTTTTAAATAGACTAAAATCTAATTTCAAATTTTCCATATTTAAACTTAAAAAAAAAGTAGGCATTTTAGCAAATTAGAGTTTTGAGCAAATTCTTCCTAGAGGAGATTTACAACTTAAGGATGGGACTCTTCAGCTATCTCTTGATACATGTTTTCTCTCTGAAAGTAGGAATACTTATTGATACCTTTTTAAGAGATGTAATACTGAGATTCTTTAGTTTTACAATTTAACATTTAGTAAATTTAGTAGAATTTACATTACTCTTTTTGGCTTGTACAGTATCATTTTCATCAGTTTATTTTCAAGTATAATGATGAAATACATTAACATTCCATCTGGCAAAGAGTATTTCAGAAGCCAGTTTACTTAAATGTGTGACCTAAAAAAATTTAACAAAATAATAAATTGTGTTCTATCACCTTATGAATTCTTTTAATACATATTTAAGAGTATTTTTCTATAATTTCTAATCTAACATCCTTCTCTGTATTACATTTTATTAACTCTGAGAAAGAAGAACCAGTAACTTGGAGAAATAACATAAAATTAAAGCTACCAATTCCTAAGGAAACTAAATTTAATGTTGGCATAATTGAGACTGAACATTTATCTATAAAGTATTCTACGATAAAGCAATTGGACACTTGGTGGGAAAAACAAGACTTTGCTCTGCTATGGATTTTGCCATCCTTTTTTTTTTTTTTGGATAGGAGTAGGCAGTATGTTAACATTTCAAGGCATCGTTAATTTCCATAGCTAGTGTAAAATATAACTTATCTATGTTTTAAAGCATGAAATATTTTTCTTAACTGCTTATATGAATATTGATTTGATCAGGTAGCAAAAATAAAAATAATGATTTCTTTCTTATATAGTGTGATTTTAAAATTTAACTTTCGCTAATGTTGTTAATAAAATCCAGTAGTCAAATACAGGGTGTTTGGACCCTGATCTTACAGTAAATGCTGTAGTGCTAGGAGCTCAGAGATAGTTATCTTTAAATATGAAGGGATCAACAGCACATCTCATTTATTATTGGCACCTCCTGCTTAATTAAGGTGATATGATCACTCATCATACGCTGAGATTACACAGAATAAAATTGTTTCTGTGGTTGTCCCTTTTCTTTGTTGGCTCTGAATTATTTTCTCTTCTACATTCCATTTCTGCTATCATTTCTAATATCTCTGCCTCACCACCACATCTTAAAATATGATATAGGATCCATGCTTACGTCTAAATGTGTCTATACTAATGATGCTCCACTTGCAAGTTTTAATACAGGGTTTAGAGAGAAATGGTTAGATTTAGTAACTTTTGAACATTAATAGGGTGTCTGCACATTTGCATTAAAATATTAATGTATGTAAAATACAAAATCTGTACTATTTTCCTTTTGTGACAGAATAGGGCAAATATTAAATACTTTTTAGGTGGGAGACTAGAGAGAGAGGTTACTATCTAACATCTTGAACTATGAAAGTCAAGAATGTTTTAACTAGCACAATCCACTGGGGTTCCTGCTCCTCAGGTCTCCCTTCTGATTATAGTTGTGGAATATTCAAAAGGTTTACTTTTATGATTGAGCTTATTATTAGTGTGCCTGTTTTTATGTTATTCTCTGGGATTGGGGGGAGGAAAGGGGAAATACACATTTAGTGAGAGCTATTCATTAGCCACCATTGAAGGAGAAATTGAACTTTAAAGAATCTATCAAAAATTCTCTGGTGAGCCTTTTATTACTATCTTGTCTTGAGCCCTTTTTTTAATGACATCTATTATCAGATTGAAATGGCGATTGAGACGCTGCAAAAGTCTGACGGTCTGTCCACTCACAGAAGCTCTCTTCTCAACAGCCATGTAAGTTGCCTCTTCTTCATGTAAACTAATCTCTTGCTTGTTCTGCATGTGTTGCTTGCTTCTAAATGCTTGTTTTATTTATTTATTTATTTATTTTGCTTCTTAACCTTCCTTTCTCAGCTGCTTATGATCTCTATATCACTTAATGGCATTTTTGTACAGTGGACTAGCTAAAAATAGAGCCCACAATATACTACTTCATTAGGATTTTGTACTGTTTTGGTACAGATATAACACATCCAAGTTAATAACAAGCTGCCATGACTGATAAAAAGTGGCTGATGATTTAAATTTTGCTAGTGTGGTATTTGTTTAAAATGTTATGAAGCAAATGTTTGTAATCTGCATCTTCATGTCTGAGATGGCGAAATGGTTGTCTCTATTTGTATGTCCAGTAATATCCTTTAAGTGGAAAAAACATTAATGCCAAACCCAGTGATAAACTGTTTAAAATAATGTATTTAACAATGGGCAGGAAACAGCTCTCCAGAGGAGCTCAGATCCTAAGACTTAAATAAAAATAAGTCTGGGCCAAGAGAAGAAGTGAGGCTCTAAATAAGCCATAAACTGCTAATAATTGAGATAAAACAGTATTGTTGTTACTATTTCTTAAAGCTTTTAACCATTACCCAGATGCAGTATCACTATAACACTGGTGAGGATAAGAAAGTGATAACCATTTGTGAAACTATAAACATTCTCATTAAATGTTCAAATTATGGGGAATCAATGAAAATTGATTGCGAATTATTTTGTTATCATGATTTCTGAATATATGAGGAAGAGTAAATAGACCTAGACTTAAATCTGTCTAGACAGTTCTTCTGCTAAATTAGTATCAGTAACACAGTATAATAAGAAAGAGTTTTCCCTCCCAACCGACAATGAATTCTTAGAGATAAGTTATTTTTATTTTTATTTATTATTTTTTTGAGATAAGTTATTTTTAATTCTTCCCCATATTTTATGATGGAACAGTCCAAAATTGGATCACACAAATGAAATAAAATATCATTTTTTTCAATAAACTTTAGCTTATAGAAAATGTTTTCATTATGCTTTTTAAATATGTGGATTTTCAAACATTTAAATTTTATATTCCAACATAACACAAAATACTTCGTTATGTTCTTACATATTTGTTTTTAGATGAAGTAGTTTGTTTTTCTGTTTTTCCAAAGGGAGGTATCATGGCAAATAAAAACAGGTTAATGCACTAGGAGAATGACTACAATTTTGGTGAAAATTATAGATTATAAATTCTAAAGTAATATATATTTTGGCCCTTCTTTTGAAAGTTTAAGGAATATGATTTTCCCCTTTCTGAAAATTTGTATGCAGTATATCACTCTTTTATATCAATATGTTTCATAGGTATATTCCTGCTGTGTTGGCATGAATCTGTGGTTGTGTGTAAAGGCTGATTTACTATATACTATTAGAATGTTTGTTTTGGGGAGGGGGTGAGGACCACCTGGTGTTTTGTTATGAAAATGGCAAGTGTTGAAAGTGTTGTTTATTTTGGTCAAAAATGTGCAGAGGTATAAAATAAAATTCCTTAAGTTTCCAGTTACTTTTTTGAACTTTCAGACATCCTAGAATTTGTGCTTTGATATTCAATTCACATGTCATTTTCGTTTGAGATATATATTTTAATAAAATATGTGATATGCTTAATTTAACTTGAATTAATCAAATTAATTAGTCTTATGAATAATAATGTGGATATAAGAAATTTTTTCTTGTATGTTTTGATTTTTAAACTTTTCAGATATTTTAAAATTGTTATTCTCTTACAAAATTCATGAAGCACTAATGTTAACGAATGTGTGTATTAAGCTGCATAAACAGTAGAGACATGTTTTTTACTCTATGGCTTTATATTTTTTATCACATAGCATGGCAGCTCTCCCATACTGTTTACAACTGACAGAGGCCTTTCATTGTATAGAAAGATGGGCATAAATGTTGCTAATGCAGTGATAATCTTTCTCTAAATATCCTGATTCATTGTTACTACACCTCTGAGGTACAGTTACTTTTACTTGAAAATAACACATTTATAATCAAGTCTTTGGAAATAAAAATGATTCTTTAGATGGATATAAGTAGTGAAGAAGGAGTCAGTGTTTCTGGTGATGGTCAGGTTTTGTTTTTACCTGAACAGAAAAAAAAAAGGTCCTCCTGTCTTTCTGTCCTTGGAAAGTTAGTGATGTTCCTAATTTTTGTTATATATATCCAAGGAATAAGCTACTACATGCATTCCAGTTAATAATCACCTGGTGAGGGTATTTTAAATTCTGTTAAACTAATTGGTGATCTTCAGTTGTATAAAAAACATGTGTGAAGTGTTTTCTTTTTAATTTAAATATGGCTAACAATTTCAAAGTTAATAAACTGGAAGTTACCTTTATCCCTTCCTATATATGACACAGAAATATTTGAGGTTTGTGGGATTCTTTGAAGTGGACATGAATTCAACTTTATGATGGTAGTTCCCTGACATCAGTGTCTACAAAGGACCGATTTCATTAGGCAAAACTTAGGAGAAATTTTCAATAAGTTGTGTTCCATACTTATTAGTCGTGATTTTTGAGCTGAAAGTCATTGTCATTCTATTTTGCAACATGGAATAGAATAGATTTTCTATTTTCTCGTTATATATTTGATTATTTGCAATAATTCAGGAGTCTGTTATTAGAGTCAAATAAATAACCCCTGTCAGTATAATCCATCTTGATTGCTTCATTTTTCACCTCTCTTTCTACACATTTGAAGATGGAGTGAGGTATTACACTTTATATCCTTGTTCAGCATATTCTTAAGAATATTTTGTACTGCTGCTCTATTTTTATCATCATCATGCTGTTATCATGCAGGTCAAAATACATTTACAACTTGCCTTTTTCATATCCAACCTCACCAGTGACTGAGTACAGTTACATTGAATGCCATGTTCTATTAACATTATTAACATAATGGCACTTATTTCAGTAATAGCATCATACAGGCAGATGGTAAATATTTATTGACAAGTGAAAATTCTAAGATAGTAAAGATTGATATGTTTTGTCCCCTGATAACATCCCTGGTGCCTAGAACAGTGCCTGGTACCTAGTAGATTCTCACTAAATATTTGCTAAATGATTAAACATAGAAAAATAATGGATGGGAAAAGACCTTATCTTACCTTCAGTATTCTAAGTGTCTTTGCCAATCATGTGTGCATTTATCTGGGGACTCATACGTGCATCCTTTGTTATGAAGTGTGCTTCGGTTAGGTGTATGTGTGAGCCTTATTGATAGACAGGGTCTTTTCCCTGTATACCATTTGAATGAAAGAATGGCTGGTCTGTCATTTCTTCATGTGGAGCCTTTAGTTTATTTAAATATTTCTAAGTTTTTTGGCATGTTAAAATGTTATGGGTAAATGATGGGTGGTCTTCCTAAATGGAATTAGAATATCTTAATTCTCTTCATTGCAGATTTAAGTTTATTTTATATTCCTTCTCAGTTATAATTAATATAAATTGGTATTTAATGGTTATACTGTATCCAATTTGGGATACTCTGGATTATAAATTTAAATGCAGAAATGTTCTTAAGTTAATTGTCCCTAAATTTCATGTAACATTCTTCAGCTTGTACATCTAAAAAATTCCCTTTAAAATATATAAATAGCTTTAGGCATTTATTTTCACATATACCTTTCACAATTTAGCAAATAACTGTTTCATCAGTTTTGCATTTTAGCTATTGAAATATATTCAGCTCAAAGCAAAATGTTGTTTTATGCTCACTTTCCCTTGACTTGGCTGTGTTGTAAATATAAGTTATGATGAAAATAAGACCTGTCAAAATGCATATCATCAGTGAACTGAACTTAAAATGAATCCTAATGGATAATAATCCATCTGGGAAAAAATGCCAAATGTTACATTTAGATGTTAATTGGTGAATGCAATATGTATTTTTTTTTAATTTGTCAATCAGTATTTCCCTTTGGGAAAAATAGGAACTGTTCATCTTCCTTAATCTACTCTGATTAATATAGATTAAATGCAAAGGTTGAAAGATGCAATTATCTTGGTTTCGACCCTTACATGAATTTGTTAGTTCATTAGTAGAATACTCAGGTTTTAAAGATAAAAGTTAAAAGTTCCTGTGGTATTTCATAGGCTTTCAAAATCATAAATATAAACAAATATTTTAAGACATTTTATGAAGGAGTAAAAGAAATAGCAGTGGTTTATTTCTAAATTAGTAAATGTTAAGGATATTGAATTACTGTCCAAATATATTTTATTAAAGACAAACCCAAGGAAACAATGTATCTTATAACAGGCATTAACTTCCCTGGGGTAACACATGGAGTAAATGCCTTCAGGTTACATTTAACTGCCCAGTTTCTCTTATAATAAAAATTAGTCCCTTCTTAATACTGTTTTAGACGCAAAGATCTGACTTAAAGTTTTGTCACTGTGTCAAAACTCAAAGGTTAAATGCTGGCATGTAGAATGTAGATTATACTCCTCAGCTAAATTTCAAAATCGTGTATGATAACTCCTAAACCAATTTCTGCTTACACAGTGAGTTTCTAGGAGCACTGCCCTTGTATGTACAGCTGCTGGCAGGCTTCCTTGCTGGAGCTTTCATGGCCACAGCAGAGCCACCTCTCATCCTTCAGGGCTTTTACCTCCACTTGACCTCCCCGTGCTCTTCCCACGAGATCTCCAGGCTTCTGGCAAGGAATAAGAGTTCCTCTTCCTGCAAACAGGGCACAGGGAACAAAGCCCAGCTTTGCTGCTATAAAACTTTATATATATCCACTAGAATATCCACCCTTGTGGAATTTTTCAAACCACTAATGATTTTGTGTACATAATATGTGTATAATTATGTATACACATATGGATGTGTGTGTACATACACAGACACACAAATACATATTACAAATAAACTCAGATTTTTAAAAACTGGACTAGAAATGAAAAATAATCATAAGAATGTCGAACTATATAATAAAAACAATGTTTGCAAAACAGCCAGTGCAAATTGAGTGACTTGCTTAAGCCACTTTAGAGGACCACATGGCCAATCCAATAAAAACTTAGTTTTCTCCAGGTTACTCACTGGGGGCTTGAGTAATATTATTTAGGCTTATGAGTATTTTAAGTCAACCTGTGCTGTAATTATCTTACTATTTCTGTGGAAGCTTTTCTTTGATTAAGAATGGCCTGATTAACATTTTTATATATGCAAACATATCTTTGGACTAAAAGTATTTTATGTTAAACTTTAATTTTGGCACAAGTTTTCACTTTTACAAAAGGCAATTTATGTTAGTACCATTCAAATATTTTATTATGGATTTGTTTGCAAATTATTTTATAGATTTTAAAAATTTATTTAAAAGACAATTCTCTTGATCATGAGATAGTAATAAACTCTCATTTTTAGATATTTATCTTTACTTTTAAGTAACTAAATATTGCAAGGAGACTAGTAAGCTATTAAGGCAGGTTTATGAAATTTTAATTTGTATCTGATTAAATAAATTATTTTCATTTACTTTATATCTTATTAAAAGTATTTTACATCAGATCTGTTGTTATTATTTGTATACTTTTGGTTATAAAGTTCACATTTAAAAATTGATTATTTTTCCATTTCTGAAAAAGTCCTTTAAACCAACACTTCCTATACAGATATATGTTCTGTTCATTAGCAAAGGGATAAATATTTGATTTTTTATTGATTTTTATTTTTTGATAAATAATTGTGTCATTTTGGCTTTGACAATATGCATTATTATATGAGGACACACACATATATACATATAAACATATCTTTGACATTTTTAACTTTGACATTTTACTGGCATTGTATGTTTCATGCTTGTGGATGGGGGTACTTCATTAGTTCAGTTGCAAAATATTACTGTTTTTCAAAAAATACCTATAGTTTTTAACACATTTGCCCCTTTGTAGTATTTTCTTTATATTTCTTGATCTCAAGGAATTTAAGTCCTTGTAGAATATTCCTTTGTATATATTCTGTATTTTGATACTCTTTATTTACTTTATATCCTTTATAGATTTAGAATACCAATGGAAGGCTCTGTCTAGTACATGTACACAAAACAAGAGTCATTACTTTTGTGCAATAGGACAGCAACTAGAGCTGTCCTAACACTATTAAGTGCAGAGACAATGTTTTCCAATCCCAGTTATCTTACTGAAGCATGTGGATAAAATATGTGAAACAGGTTTAATTTGCCATGTTTTATGTGTTGTGTCCATCAGTTGTGCTCATAATCAGTGAAGTCTTAAAAATTTAAAAAGGAGTGCTAAAGAGAGGTACTGACCCACTGTTGTAGGCAGAATACTGGGTTGAGCTTTAATAACTGAATATCCTAATCAGTTTACCTCTTCTCTTTACCCTAAATGAATATGTATATGTGAACTTTTTGTATGTGTCATGTAGAATATTCGGGAGTCATGTGTGAATGCCTCCAGAAAAGTTGTTTACTGACAGTAAGGTTACAAATGATTCATATCAAAAAAAATTCTTAATTTTTTGACCATTATAAAAACAAATGCTTATTTTGTATAATCTTTAAAAAAATGTTTAGGGGATTATTGTATATGTTCAGAGGCAATAGGTATATTTAAATGTATTGATGTGCACATGTGCTTCATAGAGAACTTAAAGGCTTCCTGACCAGAACATTAATTTTTATTTTTTTTAAAGTACTCTGCTCTGTCCTTTAGGCTTAGTGGCTTATTTTCTAAGCCAACATCAATTTGGGTTTAATGACATAAGTTTTAGTTACATATAAATATCATGTATGACTATTTGAAATGGTTCTGGAATATTGTCTTGGTTAAAGGAAAAAATTTTTAAACATTTTTTTTTTAGTTTTATTGGATTATATTTGATTTACAATGTTGAGTTAGTTACAGGTGTACAGCAAAGTGACTCACTTGTACATACATATATATTCATTCTTTTTTTTTAATTAATTTTATTTTATTTTTAAACTTTACATAATTGTATTAGTTTTGCCAAATATCAAAATGAATCCATCACAGGTATACATGTGCTAATGGTCTTTTTTATTAAGATTCTGAAAGTGTAGGTTTGAAGTTTGATCACAAATCTTTATGTAAGCAAAATGGAGAGGTGCTTTAGTTTATTTGACTGTCCATATTATCACTTTTAGTATGTGATTGTGAATTACCGGAGGACAGGGGGAGGTCACATTCGTTTTTGCATCTGGTAGGCACCTAGCACATTGCCTGGCTAATAGTTGATGCTAATAAAGTGATTCTTTTACTTCCATAACTTATGTTTAACTTGAATTGCATGTAGAATATCAGCTTTTTATCACACTTCATACGTATGTCATGGAAATTTGGTTTAGACAAGTAATATGTGATATATATGCTACTTTTGTAGCAATAATAACTGATATGTGAGTCATTAGGGAAATGTGTTGGAAACTATATCAGGCCCTGAGACAATTCATGTATGGCCTTAAGAAAGTTATTTATACCTATTTCAATTCTCTTTCTGTAAATAAGGGCTTCCCAGGTGGCACAGTGATAAAGAATCCACCTGCCAATGCAGGAGATGCAAGAGACCTGGGTTTGACAGTCCATGGGGTCGCGAAAGAGTCAGACATGACTGAGCATGCATACACATTTGTAAATAAATAATGAACAGATTGATGATTTAATTTTACTAACATTGAAACTCGGTAATGCCTAGATTTGATTTTTCTAAAAATTTCTTGCACATACTGTACTTTCAAGATGATTTTTTAAAAATACACACAGGACAACATAAAACTTTATTTTCTTAATTTATTTTTTAATTGGAGGAAAATTGTTTTACCATGTTGCGTTGGCTTATGCCGTACAACAACTCAAATCAGCCATAATTATGCAGACATCCCCTTCCTCTTGAGCCTCCCTCCCCTCCCTGAATCCCACCCCTTTAGGTTATCAAAGGGTGCTACGCTGGGCTCTCTGTGTTCTATAGCAACTTCTCACCAGCTGTATTACACATGGTAGTGTATATGTGTAGATGCTGTGTTCTCCGTTCCTTTCACTCTTTCCTTCCCTCACCGTGTCCACAGGACCATTCTCGACATCTACGTCTCCATTCTTTCCCTGCAGATAGGCTCATCAATACCATTTTTCTAGATTCCATATGTCTGTGTTAATAGACAGTATCTGTTTTCCTCCTTCTGGCTTCACTCTGTGTAACAGGCACTAGGTACATCCACCTCATTAGAACTGACTCAAATTAGTTCATTTTTATGGCTGAGTAATACTACTCATATATATATAGTAATACTACTCATATATATATAGTAATACTACTATATATATATATGAAAACTTCTTTATCCATTCATCTATAGATGGACATCTAGGTTGCTTCCGTGTCCTGGCTATTGTAAATAAGTGCTGCAATGAACACTGGGGCACATGTGTCTTTTATGTTTTATTTTTATTTTTTAGAATTGTGGCTTTCTCAGGGTATATGCCCAGTAGTGGGATTCCTGGGTCATTTGATAGATTTATTCCTAGTTTTTTAAGGAATCTCCATACTGTTCTCCATAATGGCTGTATCTGTTTACATTCCCAGCATTCATATAAGAGGGTTCCCTTTTCTCCACATCCTCTCCAGCATTTATTGATTGTAGATTTTTTTTATTATGGCCATTCTGACAGGTGTCAGGTGATAACCTCATTGTAGTTTTGATTTGCATTTTTCTAATCATTTGTGATGTTGAGCATCTTTTCATGTGTTGTTGGCCACCCATAAAACTTTAAAATGTGCACTACAGACTGAGAAAACATTGCTTTACCAACTACCATTGTAGTGTGTCTTCCAAAATTATGAAAAAAATATAGAGAATCTCAAATGATTGTAAAAGGTGATCCCTTTTTGTAACACATAATTTTTTAAAATCAGTGCCTAGCGAGTTTCTTTCTGGGGAAGAAAAGACTGAAAATTTTCCTTACTGCTTGTAGAATTTGTCCCAGTAGATAAAGCTGTTATTGTATTATCTTGTGTAAGTAAATTAGATAAGTAAATTAGAATTCTATAAAAATGAATAGAGCCTTAATATAAAAATTTATACAAGGCAGACTGCTGATTATGTGTTGTAACAAACCAGCACTGAAGACATATTATGCACCATGCTGCCAGGCTTGGTAATATGTTTATTTCTGTAGCAATTACAAATTATATTTATAAGCAGTTAATGGGATTATTTGAATTCCTTGAAGAGGTTTTTATCTCCAAAATAGGAATCAATACAGGGAAAACTAGTATGTCTGTATAGGTGCTTGAATGTTTGAAGGAATGGACATGGTCTGACGTCAATAAATGCTGGTCAGCTATCTAAACTTTCAAGAGTTTTCACATTCAGATTACACAGGCCTCCAAATTGCAACAGTTTCCTGTCATATGATTTGAGGAAGATCTACGTATTTCTCTGTGTTGTAGTTGCAGTGTCTTAGAGGCATTTTGGTGAATGATTCGGTTTCTCTGTGTTTACCCTGTCTTGTTTACACTAGCTCCAGTGGCTGTTGGACAATTACGAGACAGCAGAAGGAGTGAGCCTTCCCAGAAGCACTCTGTACAACCACTACCTACGACACTGTCAGGAACACAAACTGGATCCAGTCAATGCTGCTTCTTTTGGAAAACTAATAAGGTCAATTTTTATGGGGCTACGAACCAGGAGATTGGGAACTAGGTTAGTACTAAAAGATAATATAAACTAATCTCTCTTTTTTAAACTATAGTCATTCAGTATATTGTTTGGGCAAAAGTATTTGATTACAGATAATACATTATGAAAAAAATTTTTAAATTAGCTCAGTTTATGAAAATCCTCAGGAAAAGGGAAGGTCATCATTATTCACTGAAAACTGACAATACAGAATGATGTCTTGTCCTAAACATCCAAGTAGCAAAGCTTTGAGAAAAACTGATTCTCAAATCACATAGAAATGAACAGACCAATGCAGGACACCCTGGTTTGATCCCTGGGTCGGGAAGATCCACTGGAGAAGGGGTAGCGCAACCGACTCCAATATTCTTGCCTGGAGAATTCCATTGGCAGAGGAGCCTGGTGGGCTATAGTGCGTGGAGCTGCAAAGAGTCACACACAACTGAGCGACTAACACTTTCACTTTTCAAGCTATTAATGGAAAATTTATATATGATGCTTTAAAAATCAATGTATACCAACTTTCTTCTCTTTTGGAAAATAAATGTACTAAAGATGAGGAATAAAGTGACATAGTAAGTGGAAAACCATGTATCTCTTGATTTGCAAGATTACATTGAAAGATCTTTATAAATAACTTCTATTTGCATAGAGTAAGAAATTAAAGCTGAGTTATTCGTGTCACTTTTGGAGGCCAATTAAAAATTATTTGGTGAACTTACAAGTTTTGGATGTTTGAAGCTCTCAGTTAATGACATTGTCCTTTATAACCTTTTATTAGCTTTTTTAAAACTCTTGATTTTGAAGCCATGCATTTATGGAAGCAAAAATTTTGTATGGTTCCACTGCAAGGAAATCAATAATGTGAGGAAGACTCTTAGAGTTTCTCTGTTTCCTTCTTTTGGAAATACATATGAGTATTTTTATTAGTCAAAATATGGTGAAAATAATACTTAAAACTGCAGAGCTTCATTTTACTGCTATAATTTTTTACAAATTATCATAATATATTTTGACTAGCTGAGCAGAGTCTTATGCATGCTTCTGATTTCTTATGTCTTATGAAATCTATATTTAAAAGTATAAATGTAAAGATGCTATACAATATATATAAGATGATATACCTTTAATGAATGATAAGTCACAGCCCTATAGTATTCTAGCAAAGAGTTTTTAATAATCTTAATAAAATAAACAGAGCCTTTGTAATTGACTTCAATGTAAATTTATATAGAAAAAAGGAATGTGACAGTTTTATGAGGATTATAAGGTCTGTATGTATTCAGAGTGTGAATTATTCCTTTCTGTTGCATTTTAAGTGATTGTACAGCTTTCAGATTGCGGAAGGTTCTGTTCTCTTGTAAATGTATTTTCTTCTATCTATGCTTCAAAAGAATAGTGTATTTTAAACTGAAGAATATGATTATATGTTCAGAGTAAAAGAACTAGCTTCCTATCACTTGAAAAAGTCTTTTTGTTTTGCTAGTATTTTTTTTCCTGGAACCACAAAAATCATTATTTGGGGACCTAATCTACTATATCCTAGCTGATGGATCAGTAGTTATGCATACTGTGCCAATATTTTGAATCTCTGGGCTTTATTCAGCATTCTAATAGCTGTATTGTTGTGCCTCTTTTGTTACTGAAAGGGATTTCAATGAATCCTATTTTGAGGCTCCATTCAAGCTTTGAAAGGCATCTTTAAAATAGAAGAGGACAAAATTGGGGTTGTTTGGGTTTGCGAATGAGTGGAATCCATACTCTAGGCTCATAAGTACATATTGCAATATTGCAGCTTTTACTTTCTATGTTCTTTTCTTCCCCTTCGCACTATATAACAGTTGTGTCTCCTGTTCCTTTTAAAATTGTATGTAATGTTTGAAATTAGAGATGGAAAACAAAGCCTAGAAGAATAAGGAGAAAAGAAATCCTATGGAGAAAGTTTAAACAAATACTGTGTTATGAAGATAGCAGGACTGTAATGTGGAAAAGCTGACAATGGTAGGGGTGAAGTACCAGGGACTCTTTCTACCGTGGAAACAGTTTTAGCATTCATTTTCTATGCCTAACCCAGGGAACAGAAAGAAAATCAGTATAAATCATGAGGCAGACCAACTCAGATACTTTTTTTTCTCGAAGCAAACCGTATGTGAATTGTTACTTGCTGCTGCTAAGTCGCTTCAGTCGTGTCCAACTCTGTGTGACCCCATAGACGGAAGCCCACCAGGCTCCCCCGTCCCTGGGGTTCTCCAGGCAAGAACACTGGAGTGGGTTGCCATTTCCTTCTCCAATGCGTGAAGTGAAAAGTGAAAGGAAACTCGCTCAGTTGTGTCCACCTCTTTGCGACCCCATGGACTGCAGCCTACCAGGCCCCTCTATCCATGGGATTTTCCAGACAAGAGTACTGGAGTAGGGTGCCTTTGCCTTCTCCGAATTGTTACTTATCCGTCAATAAAATTATCTGGTGAATTCATTCAAACCAGAACCAGACTGGTTCTCAAGTTTCTGGAGCTAAGTAAAAGATGAGTAAAGTCATCATGTTTCTGCTGCTGCTGCTGCTAAGTCGCTACAGTCGTGTCCGACTCTGTGCGACCCCATAGACAGCAGCCCACCAGGCTCCCCCCGTCTCCAGGCAAGAGCACTGGAGTAGGTTGCCATTTCCTTCTCCAACACCGTGTTTCTAAACAAAGGCAAATCAAAGGGTAGCTTTTGTTACATCCCATCTCCAAATTAAGTTAAAACAAGACCACAGAACATACTGATATCCCCATCTCCAGTGGCACAGAAAGAACTACCTCCCCACCAACACACCCAAAGTGCTGATTTATAGGAAACTGAAGAAAAACTACTGATAGATACTTCATGTATTTTGGGGTCTCACAAGAGCGATGTCATTTTACTTTGTAACTTTGTCATTGGTTTTTCCCTCTTGTTCTGCCGTTTGTGGAGGAGAACAGGGCTAACTGAGTTTGTAGTGTTTGTTTGTTTTTGTATTTTACTCTATTTGGCAGAGGATGTTGGAGAAAAAAATCTAATGTCTGCAAATGGAAGGCATTAAGTTTTCCTACTGGTTTATTTTGCTATAGCTGTGTAGGTATTCAAATACCTATACCGATAACTATGTAGGTATTCAAATTGGTAGTCTACTTTTTTAGACTACCAATATTATTTATATTATAAAAATTTAATGTATTTTCAAATATATAGGGTTCATCTAATGTATGTTCTTGAAGCTTGGAAGTAAAATTTTGTTTTATTTTTATATAAAATATTGAATCCACACTCGCATTTTTTTTTTTTTGTAAATGAAGAAAAAATTGGAAAGAGTACTGATGGCTTGCTATATATAGACTTGTGAAAAACTACTATTTTCTATTTGCAAAAATTTACATATTTAAAATGTTATTTTTGAAAGAATTTGCAGATTTCATTCAGGGTAAAACTTCGTCGTTTCTAATAACAAATATGGTCTTTCTCATGAACATGAGGAAATTGTGACAATTTTTTTATCCAGGTGGAAATTTGCCATTTTCACAGAGAAATTTCTCCATATCTGTTGTGACACATCTTATTCAGCCTGTAAAACTGATATGAATCCATAAAAACAGAGACTAATAAAATATGTTTTGAAATCAGTAGGATTAAATGCTTGCTTTTTTAGGTTTCAAAATATTAAATAATAGACTTCACAACATTTTGTGTCAATGAAGTTATCTTAATCACCCCTGCAATAATAGAACTAGAAAAATACAGGACTTCTCCAAGACAGTAGAATTAATATTTTTTTCCTCTTTGTTCTGCATAACTACTTTATAGTAAATTCTTAGTGTGCAGCCCTTTACCCTGTTAGTGAATATCCTGTTAATATAATTTTCTAAATTATAGCTAAAATATAAATTTGAAAACAAAATTAATTTAAATCAAACAAATGGACTGTGACTAATATTTAAGCAAAAGTTTATAAGGAAAGATTTTCCTTAGGGCCTTGAACTAATTGATTCAGAATCTTCTTTTGATTCTTCAAATGTAGCCACCATAAAAATATATAGGTGTCCAGAACAAGTAATCATAGATATATAACATTAAGTTTGCCTTTACCTAAGTTTTCCAAATATGAAATTAAAGGGAATCCTATATGATTGATATTGAGTTGACTGACTTTTTTGTGTCTCTATTTGCTGTTCTCTTATGAAGAGGAAACTCCAAGTACCATTACTATGGGATTCGTGTCAAGCCTGATTCCCCTCTTAATCGCCTCCAAGAAGATATGCAGTATATGGCTATGAGACAACAACCCATGCAACAGAAACAAAGGTAGACTTTGGGATTGTCATTGACATATCAAAGTTATGGGTTTCTTTAGCTGTTTCATTTTTTTTTTCTGAACGAGTAGAACAAATACCTAAGTGTGCAAAAATGTCACTATTGTTGATATGCTTTCACTACAGACAGTTCTCAAATATGATTTAGAATTTCATTCATTCTGTTTTCCAAATCTTTTAAAAACTACTCATCAAACAGCCTGTTTGGTCCCTTTAAATAAACGTGACATCCCAAACTATTCCAGTAAGGAGTCTAAACACATGCTATAAGAAGCATCTGGAGAAATTTGTTAGTATTCATGAGCTTCTTGTTAATCTGCACGTTTTTAAGTCATTCTTTTTAACAGTATAAATTCTTGCAGAATGTTTGGGACTTCTTGCATTCTCTTTGACTCCAACTTTCATAAATGTAGAATTGTAAATATTAGGGCTTTAAGATATCTCAAGCATTCATGAATGGATGGGTGGATGATGAATGATGAATAAATAGAGTTATAGATCTTAGAATTGAAAAATAGATCAGTGTAGTCTGCCTCCTCAGCCTTGTGGCAGTCAAAGCACTAAAACCTCTGGTTTAGTTTTTTTTTTTTTTTTTCAGATAAGTCCCAGAGAGGTTAAATGATTTGCACAAGCATGTAAAGTTGCTACGTAGCCAAAGGCCTTCTGTCTCATGTGACTTATATCACAGTTTGGAGTAAAATGAAAAATTTTTCCTTCTTTACTAATATAGCTCAGTCATGGCAGTTGTTTCAGTTTTTGTTTTCAGTTGAGCATGCAATATTTGATAGGGAAAAGAAGGACTGCACATAAGTAGTCTGATGATCTACGTCAATCTGCTTGATCCATTGATCTGGGATAGTGAGTCATCTTGGCAAGACCTCCTCTGCATCATACTAGCGTAACCAGATGCATTAGTTCTAAGTCACTGCTGGAGAAAAAGGATACCATTCAGTGTGCTCATGCTCAGTCATGTCCAACTTTTTTGTGACCCCCATGGATTGCAGCCCACCAGGCTCCTCTGTCCATGGAATTTTCCAGGTAAGAATAATGGAGTAGATTGCCATTTCCTCCTCCATGGGATCTTCTGACCCAGGGATTGAACCTGCGTCTTTTTCATTGGCAGGCGATTCTTTACCACTGTTGGACCTGGAAAGGCCATACCACGCAGTAGCCCTTCATCTATTTGGTAACTGAGCACTGGTTGCATCCCTACCATGTGCTAGGTCCTGAGTGCAGAGATAAGACACAGTTCTTACCTTTGAGGAGTTAAGAAATTAGATGACCGGGTCATGGGAATTTTTTTTTTAAGGTAACGCAGCCTGTGTGCATGCTGTCACTAGTCCTGTCTGACTCTTTTCGACTCTATGGACTATAGCTCTCCAGGCTCCTCTGTCCATGAGAGTCTCCAGGCAAGAATACTGGCGTGGGTTGCCCTGGCCTCCTCCAGGGTATCTTCCTGACCCAGGGATTGAACCCATGTCTCTTACGTCTCCTGCATTGGTTGACAGGTACTTTACCACTACTGCCACCTGGGAAGCCCTTAATGCAGCCTAAGAAATGCTAAAACAAAGCTTTGATCAAGGAACTATTGGAATACTTTGCCAAACTGTTTGAGCAAAGTCATGGAAAGGGAGGATTGGGAAGTTTCACAGAGATGGTGCTATTTGAGTAGGGAATTAGAGGGATCAGAATAAGAGAGGAACATTTAGGCAGAGGGAATAATGTAAACACATATACCACTGAGGCATAAAGTCCATGACATCTCTGGTGAATACACTCTGATATGGTGAGGTTGATATTGCAGGAGGAGAACTGAGAAGATTGGGTCCTTTAGGGTTAAGATTAGACTTGAGTGAGAGATGGGATTTTAAAAGTAGTTTGGATCACAGATGAAGGGATTTGGTTGTATATGGAGTTAATGACTTTGTGCTTAGAAACTGTCAAGACTTCAAAGACTTGCTTCCAAACAAAGCAGTAACATATTCAGATTTTGTCTGAAGAGATTACTTTTTGATTTGGGGCAAGACATATTTAGTGGGAGGAGACTGCAGGTAAAGGTGCTTGTTAATACAGATATAATTTCTAGTGCAAGTATTCAAGACTGAAGAGTCAGATCAAGATTGGCTGTTAAATAAATTATGTTTCACAGATTCTCAAACTTAGTTTTGAAATTACTGATTGCTGTTTTTTGAGGTATAGTCAATGAAATCTATTAAGAAGAGTTCTAAGGAAGAAACATAAAACAGTCCCTTTTATATTTGGAAACAGAGTTTGTGTGAGTTGGAATAAACTGTTTTTTGTCTTGATTTACAATTACTGTTTCCACCTGTTAGTGACAACGCTTATAGCTTTTACTTTCTGGTATAGTGTCTGCACTCATGCATAGCAGCACTTCACATTGGAGATGTTGGTGCAATAAAGAAAGAAAAGATCAGTTCAAAAATAACATATATTCAAGCTTAAATACGAACAATGCCATGGTAAATTGCACCTAAGATAGCTGAAGCTTACTTTATCCAGTGATTTCACTGCAGGTTTTCATGGAAACGGAAGCCTTCAAGGAACATTCTTTTTACAAAGCCTGGGTTAGGAAACCAAAACCAGAGTTATAAAGGTCTCCTTATGAAACAGATTTCAGAGCTATAAAGTTTAATGAGCTATGAAAACCCTGCAATCCAAGTACTGCTTTTAGAATTAGATATAATATGGTTTTTAGAAGTGATATACAATTCTCAGTGATATTCATAGTTCATAAGACTTTAGTTTCTTACAGTGTTTGCTTTCTTATGAAATAAGAACATTAGAGAACCAAAGAAGTACTGAAACTTCCTTTAATTTGTTGTTGTTATTTGTTAATGGTACAAGTTTTGGATTATGGACAGTTTCTCTTGGCACAGTGTCTTGGATAATTGCGCCTATTATCAACTTCACCAACCCCTCATTGGGATTAGGAGGACAGAGGGAAATGCTTTTTTTTTTTTTTAAGTATCTCTGAAGGGTTATATCATTGGCAACATTGATGGGCCTTAAGTGAAGCCAGTTACCCCACTGAGAGGAAACACTTGTACAGAAGAGGAAAAGTGTCTCTTCCTGAGTCTAAATGCAAGGGTTAAAGTATTTGTTGAACACAGTGAAAAAAGAACTTATTGTATCATTTGCTTTATAGCTTATAAAATAAGATGGTTCCAAAATTCAAATGAGTCTACTGAATGTATTAAATTTCACATAAGAAGAGACTGCCATTCATCCTGGTAAAGTACAAGGGACATTTGAAAAGTTTAAAATAGTTTATAGCATCTACTAGTATTTAATATTTTAGAATATTCAAGTTGTTTAAATACATTAGAGGTTTTTTATGAATCTATATGTGCATATCTTCCATAGTGTAAATGTATGTGCTTCACCTGCTCCTATAAGAAAATTCAAGTATAAATAGTAATTATTTTATCAAAAGAAATCATTTTTTGGAGTTCAGTTTGTGCATTTTTTTTTCTCATTAGTTTGGAATCACTGTAGCTATAGCATTTATAATGATTTTTGTTTTGCATAGCTTTGTAATTTTTAGAACTCCTTTACATATGGTATCTAATCTGAAGATCTGATAGGGGAGTAGAGGAAATTTCCACTAGTAGAGGAAATTTCCACTTATCTGCAAATCAAATTCCCAGCAACACCACCATATGGGAACATAGCCATGAGTCTGGAAATAAATGGAAACAGCTTCTGATTGAAAAACAGATGTCACAGAGCCCATAGATTAGCTTAATTGAAAAGATGAAGCCATCCTCAAGTCATTTACCTAAAATAAAGGAGCAGATTAGAGCCCACTTGATTCATAGGCAATCGTGAGATATAACAGCTGGCAAGAGGAAATAAAAGTAGACAAGTGTCTTTGATTCCCTTTTGGGTTATTCAAGCCCAGCAATCTGTGCACATTCCATGGAGGAACACGTAGACCTAGGCACTCCAGTAGGCCCTTTAAGTAGCACTATAGTGACTAAAATCTAGTGATAACTATTTGGCATATTGATGGCATTATAGGTAATCAAAAAGAGGTTAAGTACTCTGATTAAGGAAGCAGGAGAACGTGTAATAATTGGGTAATTTTTAAGACCTTCCTTTTGAAAATATTTCACATGAAAATAACTTCTGCACTTAAATGAGGTAATCTTCAGTTTCCAAAGAATTTCACTCATGGACTAATTTGCTTACTCTAATATAGACAATAAATAAATTAGGTTAGTGTAGAGCAAAAAGGAAGTGAATAATTTTCAGCTATATGATCTAAATAAAAATCTTTGCTGCAGTTTCTTTTTAATATTTAAAAGACGCACATAGAGAGTGTTGGCACATATATTCTTCCAAATTCTAGTAGCAAAAGTTGTGGAATAGAGTCAAGTGCTTTTGACAATGTGCTTTGCTGCATTTGATTCCTTCACCAAATACGTAACAATCAATGGTGCATATAGAATATGTCCATCACATCTAAAAGCGAATTCACAGAATCATGGAAAGAGCTGGAGCAAGGGGTCACCTAGTGCACCTAAAAGTGCAGTTTTCTTGATGAGAAAACTGAGGTCCCTAAGAGTAGGTGATATATCAACGATCATATAGAAACCAGGACAAGAACCCAGGCCTCTTAGCTTTGATCTTATAAGAATTCTTTCCCTAAAGAGGTAGTATAGCCCAGAGAGAAATGTACACATGTAATTAAAGTTTTACATATGAAATAAAGGGGAAGATTACAGTTGAGTATGTCCTAAATAAGTGAAGAAATGTGTCACTTCCTGACTCTGTGAACAATCTCTTCATAGCAATTGGATTCTGTGAAAAAAAGGCATTTTTGCTGCAGTGAGGGGAGGAAAATAGAGGCCAATTGAAAAGCAAGGCTAGTTGTGCTTTGGCTGTAGACAGATGTGAAAGCATGCATGTTCCTAAGGAGTGAGGGCAAAAACTTCTGTCATTAGAAGACCTTTCTTAATATAGTTTTGTAGACTAGTGAAAAGAATTCTATATTTAAAGGTTGGAAATAGGGATTTGAGTACAGGCTGCTTGGCACTTTGGTGTGTGTGACTGAACTTCCCTGAACCTCAGTTTTTTCATCTGCAAAATGGAAATTAATAATAATAATTGTTGTTGTTGTTGTTCAGTCGCCCAGTCATGTCTGACTCTTTGCAGTCCGATGGACTGTGGCATGCCAGGCCTCCCTGTCCCTCACCATCTCCCGGAGTTTGTCCAAGTTTACTTTCATTGCATTAGTGATGCCATCCAGCAGTCTCATCCTCCGACGCCTTCTTCTCCTCCTGCCCTTGATCTTTCCCAGCATCAGGGACTTTTCTAATCAGTCATTTGTTCATATCAGATGACCAAAATACTGGAGGTTCAGCTTCAACATCAGTCCTTCCAGTGAATATTCAGGGTTGATCCCCCTTAAGATTGACTGGTTTGATCTCCTGTGTCCAAGGGACTTTCAGGAATCTCCAGCACCACAGTGTGAAGGCATCAATTCTTTGGCATTCAGCCTTCTTTATAATCCAGCTGTCACAATCTTACATGATCACTGGAAAGACCATAGCCTTGACTCTACGGACCTTTGTTGGCAGAATAATGTCTCTGTTTTTCATCACACTGTCTAGATTTGTCATAACTTTCCTGCCAAGAAGCAGTCTTCTGATTTCATGGCTGCAGTCACCGTCTATCATTGTCTGCAGTGATTTTGGAGCCCAAGAAGAGGAAAGTGAAAGTTGCTCAGTCGTGTCTGACTCTTTGTGACCCCATGGACTATACAGTCCTTGGAATTCTCCAGGACAGAATACTGGAGTGGGTAGCCTTTCTCTTCTCCTGAGGATCTTCCCAACCCAGGGATTAAACCCAGGTCTCCCACATTGCAGGCAGATTCTTTACCAGCTGAGCCACAAGGGAAGCCCAAGAATACTGGAGTGGGTAGCCTATCCCTTCCTCAGGGGATCTTCCCGACCCAGGAATTGAACCAGGGTCTCCTGTATTGCAGGCAGATTCTTTACCAACTGAGCTATGAAGGAAGGGGAAATCTGTCACTAATTCCACCTTTTCTCTTTCTATTTGCCATGCAGTAATGAGGCCGGACGCCACAATCTTAGTGTTTTTATTTAGTCTTAAGCCAGCTCTTTCATTCTCCTCCTTCACCCTCATCAAGAGGCTCTTTAGTTCCTCTTCTCTTTCTGCCGTTAGAGTGGTAACATTTGGACATCTGAGGTTGTTGATGTTTCTCCCACCTATCTTGATTCCAGTTTGTAACTCATCCAGCCTGGCATTTCTCATGATGTGCTCAGCATATAGATTAATCAAAGAAGGTGACAGCAAACAGCCCTGTCATGCTTCTTTCTCATTCTTGAACCACTCAGTTGTTCCATACAGGGTTCTAACTGTTGCTTCTTGATCTGCATACAGGTTTCTCAGAAAACAGGTGAGATGGTCTGGTATTCCCATCTCTCTAAGAGCTTTCCACAGTTTGTCATGACAGAGGTGCTGATGAACCTATTTCAGGGCAGGAATAACAACTCAGACATAGAGAACAGACCTATGGACACAGTGGGGGAAGGAGAAGGTGGACCAAACTGAGAAAGTAGCTTCGGAATACATATATTACTATGTGTAAAATAGACAGCTAGCAAGATGTTGCTGTGGAGCACAGGGAGCTCAGCCTGGTACTCTGACAACTAGAGGGGGGTATGGGAGGGAGATTCAAGAGGGAGGGGACATATGCACTCCTATGACTAATTCATGTAGATGTATGGCAGAAATGAACGCAACATTGTAAATCAATTATCCTCCAATTGAAAATATTTTTTTTAATTAAAAAAAAAAAAAAACACAAAAGCACTCAACTCCTCCGCCTGCCCATTCTTCCTCCCTTCACCACCCCCTCCGTGGGCATTGATCCCCTGGGTGCTCCCCAACAAACTTCCAGGATACAATTCTCTGTCTCAAGATATGTTTCCTTCTTCTCTATAGCAAAGGGAAATATACTCAGTATTTTTAAATAACCTACAAGGGAAAAGATTCTGAAAACGAACTGTATTTTATATAATCGTTGAGCTGTACACCTGAAACTAGCATGATACTGTAAATCAACTATACTTCAATTTAAAAAAATTAAAGACTAAGGCTGTTTTGGAGAAGAATGAAGGTTGGAAATTGGGCAAGTTTGGCTTTCATTTCTTCACACCTCTGGGCCAGTGGTTTTCAACTGTGATTGATGTTAATGGTTTACAGTTCCTTTCCTGACCATAAATTCCCTGAGGTCATTACTGAGATAAGCATCTAGGACTGGTAAATTGCTCTGAGGCAGCTGAAGGTGGCAGGAGTCTTTAGTGAGAAGATGATCAGATGTCTGTGCATTTGGCTTTTGGAAAAAAATAAGGAATCTTGACACTGAGGTATTTAATGTTTACTATACTGCTGCAGCAAGTCCCTAATGTAAATATATTTTCCACTGAAGATAGAATCGTAAATAATCACATTCAGTAATTATTAAGTATAGTAATTCATGTAAAGTTTGTTAATATTAATTCTTCTGATGAACATTTATTGAACTTGTGAAATGTTCATTTATATGCAAGATCTCATTTGGCAATTATATTGTTTGTTATTTACTGATAAGGAAACAGGCTTATTTAATTTTGCTTTATGCAAGAAGCTCACTAATTTATTTTTTCCAAGATAGAGCTTCAGATGCCCTTTTTTGTTTTTGTTACTATCTTGCAGTCAGGTGGAGTCACGTTGTCATTCTCCAAATAAAGGAAGAGTGGAAGCATTCCTCTAGGATCAGTTTAACAGAAAGGACCAGCTATACATAAAAGAAGTACCATAAAGGTGTCATACATATTTGTAACAAGAATATATCAGTTCTACATAGTTAAGCCTAAATTACCTACAATAGGAGAACTCAATGAAAGAATTCATGAGCTAAGGGAATTGTATTTGCTTCTTTCAACAGTGCATTTTCAGCACCTAGGAGAGCAGTGAGCATCATTTGTGAAATGAATAAAGGATCCACAGGCTTCTGTTTCAGCCAACAGCTTCAACCTCTTCCCTGCTTCTCCCACATTTCCTACTAAAACTGCTGCAATGAACTCAAATACTCCCATTTGAATTTAATTTTTTCTACTCTTCTTTCCCAACTATAGATGTAGAGCTAATGACGAGACAAATATAGAGCTACTAACAAAGATTGAAAAGTTGTAATAACTGTCATTAATCAGCAGGGTTGATGCTAGAAGTCAAGATAGAAACATTCAGTGTGACATCAAGAAGTCCATTACTATTCTGAAAAGATGGCACTCAACATTATTTTCTTCTGATCTGTTCATGTTTATATCATTTGATTTACTTCATACCTTAAGTCACCTAAGAATTTTCTGGGACAGTTTTTCCAAAGGGAATGTCATGATTCCTGCAGAAAATTTTAACCTTTTGTCCCAGTTATGAGCTCAACATTTAGGTTTGCTCATGCAAATCAAATGATTTTGTACTCTCTATAGTTACAAGCATAATGATGACTCTAAATGCCTGTACAGCTCAGATTTTACATCTTGCTTGTGCATTTTTCTCCTGGTTCAAAGATAGTTGTCCAAATGGTTCATTTAGTCTGTTGAAAATCCTTCTACCTGTTACATTAGTTGAATGTGATAGTAAATATATACCCTTCTTTGCCTTCCATTGAACTCCTTCAGTGTCTGTATGTGTGAGATTATTGACAGAATTAGATATTATTTTACAGTAGAGTTACAGCTGTCCAAGTTCTAAATAACAGCTATGACTAACCCCATGGGGGAAGATTCCTAGTAATTTTCCAAGTTTCTTTGTTAGTGACAGGTTTCATGCATAATGCCCAGCTATTAAAGCATTAGAGTTTCTTTGATTTCTTAATCATTAACAACTTTAGCTCTGATTGCCCATGGAGTTGCAAGCTGTTAAAATTATCGTTTGGCTCTTACTAATTTTGAAACCAAGAGCTGTTTGTTCATTTGATGTAGCACAGGTCTTTATCAGAGCACACACAACTCAAGAGCACTAAGAATCTACTATAAGAAAGCCTATTATAAAATAATAAATTTGTAAAAATAAATGGGAGTAAAAGGAGAGAATTCTTAAACACTAAAGAGTTTTGTTTTTTGAAAGATTCAACAAATTTTTTTCAGTAGAAAACTTTTTTTTTTGGTAATTTTAGTATTTAAATAGAGATTATTTTATTTAGAAAAGATAGAGACATGGCTGGTTCTTGTTGATGTTTGAAAGAAAACAACAAAATTCTCTAAAGCAATTATCCTTCAATTAAAAAATAAATTAAAAAAAAGGATAGGAAATCTGAAAGCTGTGTTTCAGTGCTGTAAGGTCACTTGAAATTCAACCAGAGCTAAGATAATGTTGGATTATCATGTAAGCCAACGGAATATTAAAGCATCCTGGAAAATTCTATGCATACACAGCCTTTTCAAAGCTATGCCCCTACAATACTTTACCTATAGTAAAGTAGGTATTTGTTATCTAGGTTTTCTATTTGTTAAGATCAATTGATGGTCTGATACAGTGAAAGGTGTTACCTTGACCATTCATTCATACATTCATTTAATCATCCACCATCTATTCAGAGATAGTTATTTATATTCCAAATATAGTTTATTGAAAAAAATTGAGAAATGACTTATAAAAATGACTTTTCTGTAATGTTATGGTTCTATTTCTACATTTGACTGAATGAATTTATTATTGGGTAAAGATGCTCCTATAGACTAATTCTGTGAAGACTACCTAAGAAATATATGAGAAGCTAGTTAAAATAATAAATTCCTAATCCCTATTCTCAAAGATTTTGTTGGATAGATCTACGGTAAGCCTAGCATTTGAATTTTTTTGAAACCTACTCAAATACTGATCGGAGAAGGCAATGGCACCCCACTCCAGTACTCTTGCCTGGAAAATCCCATGGACGGAGGAGCATGGTGGGCTGCAGTCCGTGGGGTCGCTGAGGGTCAGACACGACTGAGCGACTTAACTTTCATTTTTCACTTTCATGCATTGTAGAAGGAAATGGCAACCCACTCCAGTGTTCTTGCTTGGAGAATCCCAGGGACGGGGGAGCCTGGTGGGCTGCCGTCTATGGGGTCACACAGAGTCGGACACGACTGAAGTGACTTAGCAGCAGCAGCAGCAGATACTGATATATAAATAGCTTTCAAAACTTAATATAATATCATCTATAACTATTTCTTCCAAGAAGAG
This sequence comes from Bos grunniens, assembly GCF_055505025.1. NCBI lineage: Eukaryota > Metazoa > Chordata > Mammalia > Artiodactyla > Bovidae > Bos > Bos grunniens. The sequence continues at coordinate 39,845,193 of NC_141172.1, forward strand.
TCAGTTACCACATGTATTTGTTTATCTTATGTTTAATGTGGCTATTCAACTTCCTATTAAACTCCCTCCTTCTCTGGGAAGCCCCAGTGCTCTAAAGTAATGGCAGGGATAGGATGTTATCCTTAGATAGGACATCAGAAAAATGAACATCCAGCTTTCCTCAGTTCAATATTTCTAATTTCTTGGGGTTTCTTTCTAAGTATTAATTTAGTACCAGGCAATACCTGGCATTTGGAAATGCCACTACTAGGAAAAGTCAGCACTGCCTGGAAGCTCTCTCTTATTTATAGGCCCGCACTCATACTGTTCTTGTATATGAGCTATAAATCTGCCCTTCCGATGTCATTCTTTTTTAATACTTACCTGTTTGGCTGCATCAGGTCTTAGTTGTAGCACGTGAGATCTTTTGTTGTGGTGCATGAACTCTGGCTGTGGCACACAGGCTCAGTGGTTGCAGTGGGCAAGCTCCAGAGTGCACAGGCTTTAGTAGTTGTGGACTGTGGGCTCTGAAATGCTTTGAAGCATGCAGTCTCTGTAGTTGTGATGTGTGGGCTTTGTTGCTCCGTGGCATATGGAATCATAGGTTTCCCGACCAGTAATCGAACCCATGTCCTCTGCTTTGCAAGGTAGATTCTTAACCACTAGACCACCACAGAAATCTCTTTTGTCATTCTTTATGTCACAAAACCCTCCCAAACTTGTCTTCACAGCTTTTTCTGAAGAGATACAACATAAGCTTCTGGCATGTAGAGGTCCTATTACTGAGGCGAAGGGCTTCCCTGGTGGCTTTGATGGTGAAGAGTCTGCCTGCAATGTAGGAGACCTGGGTTTGATCCCTGAGTCAGGAAGATCTATCTCCTGGAGAGGGAATTGGTAACGCTCTCCAGTATTCTTGCCTAGTAAATCCCATGGATGGAAGAGCCTGGTGGGCTACAGTTCACGGGTCACAAAGACTCGGACACAACTGAGTGACTAACACTTTATTATTACCCAGGCAAGCAAAAATAGAAACACTTAGTGCATTTTCACCCAATCCATTCAATCCATCATTCACTTTGCAACCCTTACTCTATGGTTAGAATTAAACCTCCTATTGCCCAGTTTTGATAGTATTTTCTTTTTTTTTTCTTCACCTCTTCTTTATAAGATTTGTTCTTAAGTACTGACCTGAAGAAATTTCTCCAGAATTAACTTATTTCCTTTTTGTCTACAAGCTAATCTTAATGAATTTTTGAATCTCCTATATACTAGAATATACCTCTAATCAGTGCTTCTCACTCAATATCATTACTATTAAGTATAATCATTCATTAATTATAATGTATTGTGATTTGAGTGCTTATTAAAGATAACTCTCATCTTTCTGAGGAAGTAGCTCATTTTCCTTGCAGACTATAGGCTTGCTGAGCACTGTGTGCAAGTAAAAGATGACACAGCCCGTGTACAATGTCTGTATGTCAGTCTGAGATGACTATATGTCATATCCTTTTATGGTCCTTGATATTTGTGCCTGCTAAACATCTGTAGTACACTAGATGCTGTGCAGGACAAAGGAAACTGATAAAGCATAGCTGGACAAAGTCTAATAATTACTCTCTCATCCTACATTGAAAATTAATATAATTGAAGACTATAGGAAATATTTCCATTTTGCTCTTCTCTAGAGTAAGTAATTCAAGTCCCTTTAACCACTTTTGTTTATTAACTCCGTGATCCCCAAACTCTATTACATAAATGAAGAAACATAGTTAAACAATTTTAGCTTCTTTTATTAGTGATATAAAATTTCATAGTTGAAAAAAGGCTAAAATCAAATGAAACCTGGAATGGATCAATGAGGATAAAAGCTTCTCTAACTGTATTCCCTAAAGATAAAATCATTAAAGTCTTCTAGAACAGAATGGTTAGTAACTGCTCTCCCACAAAAGTACTCAAAGTTCTTGCCTCACAAAGGATTTTTTCTTTGCCGCTCTAAGATGATTCTTTAAGGAGGGGAAAAATCAGAAAAACATTCTTTTTTTTTTTAATAAATGGCACTTCTAGCACACTACAGTACTAAACCATGTGTTATCTCTTGATGTGGCCCCAATTGAAAAGTACTTTCAGATGTTTTTTTCCATTATATAAAAGAATAGGCTTGAGTTCTTTTATATCATTAGAAAATAACAACCGACGTTTTGGTGTACAGGGTCATCACTAAAATGATAACAAGAATGAAGCGTGTTGTATCCTTTGTTCACCCTGTTCATCTTCTGACTTTAGTTTTGCTTTTCATATAGTTCTTTGTGAGATTCCTGTCACATAAAAAATACAAGTAAATGTCATTATGAGTGACTCTGCAGTTTTTCATGGAAGTTTCATTTATCTAAGTCATCATAGCATTCAAAGTTGAATTGCTTCCTAAGGCAACCTCAGCATTAGTTTGTCTGATGTTTCACCAGGTTCATTCATTTCCTATCTGTTGTCAGACTGTAGGCGTCTTTGAGTATATCTTGTTCATGTATTGGGGACATTGCTATTCACAATAACTTCATATTAACACACTATTAACAGTTAACTTATGGTATCAGTGTAAGAGTCAAGTATCTGGATGGTAAGACTATTAGGTGGTTCTGTTTATAAATATATTTAGAAATGGGGAGAAATGGAAGGACAAACATTATAAAGTACATAAGTGTAGATAATAAACTTATTGTAGATTTTAACATTTTATTACATTTATCTGTTTTTTTAAATTTCTAAAATGAATAAAAATATTTGAGATCTTAGAAACAGAAGAAATTATAGTTGCTGCTTATTTCTTATTTTATATTTGCTTATCTTAGGAGACTTACCTATGCATTTTTCCTATGGTATTTCTCTCCCAGGTGTCCTTCTTTCTTGCCTTTGCTGTTGAAGCATATTTTTTATATTTTAACAGTATGGAAAGTTCTTGAGTTTATATGACTAGGACCTAAAGATAAATACATAACTATAGGTGACTTTTATTCTTTTTACTTTTTAAAATTTGATGACTCAGGTTTATAGATGGATTTTTGCATGCGTTTTGCTACAAGCTGATGCTTATGGTCTTTATATTTGCAGATATGGACAGAAGTCAAGGGAGATTAATGTGTTGAGATGCATGGGAGGTTTTAGGTGATATGGAAAACAGTATGGTTGAGTTTTAGGCTGAACCACATTTTGGAGATATTAATTAAATAAAAGCCATTTTAAACATTTCTCGGGCCCAAACTCCTAGATTTTAATTCAGATTCACATCCCAATGTATTTAAAATGTTTCTCCCTTGATCCATTGGCCATTAAGAATTATGTTCAAATAGTGTATTAAAAGTATAATCATGGACTTCCTTACCACTGCTGTCCAAAGAAATATCTCATAACTCTTTCATTCTTAGCTAAATTTCTGAATTTTTGAAAATGGGTGCCCTTCCTAAGTGCTTCTCCTTTTTTCTTTTTACAATTTAAAAAATTTCCTCATCCTAACTTTATGAGACTATCAAGGAAGAAAATCTTTTACAATTATCATGAGACAGTTAAAGAAGATAAAATTGAATGCCTTGGGAGTTTTGTGTAGTACAAAAAAGCAAAGAATAATTTGGTTTATTTGTTTTTTCCCATCTAATATTTTTAGGTACAAGCCTATGCAGAAAGTGGATGGGGTTGCAGATGGTTTCACAGGAAGTGGTCAACAGACAGGCACATCTGTTGAGCAAACTGTAATTGCCCAAAGTCAACATCATCAACAGTTTTTAGGTATGTTAAGGTGTAATGCGTATTAGTTGTTATTGGAATTTTGAAAACAAGAGAACTACAGTAGTGTTTTATCCAAGAACAATGTCTATTACAGGTATTAATTACATAGATTTTTCATGTGTGCTGAAACTATACACATTATGTGATAGTTCTAGTTCATTTCTACTTTTTTTGTGTCCGCTAGACTTATTTTTAAAAATCTCAAGCTATGTAAAACTTTTAAATTCATATGAATTAAAGGCTCATTTCTGTGGAATTGTTTCCCGGAATTTGTATTAATTGGGCTTTTGTGATCAAAATTGTGTTGTAGTTTCAGTAGTATTAGTAACTTCAAGTGCCAGAAGCAGTTCTCATTTCCTATGTAAAAAGTTGCATATGCTACAATCTCAGATTAGAAAAAATTATAAACTTTTAAGTAATTTATTCTTTTAAATTGATCATAGTATTTCCTATTTTTGTAGTTTTCTAAATGGTATACATGTTTCTTGTTACTTAGGAGTTAAGGAAGTGGAACTTGAACATTTTGCATATTCCTGTAAAAGCTAAAAGTGCAAAATGCCATTTTGCACTTTAATTGACAGCTTTTCTAGGGATAAACATGCATAGTTTCGGTACAACAGATCAAAATTAGTAGAATGTATCGGATGTGTATGTGTGTGTATGTGTCTGTGTGTGTGTATGTGTGTCTGTGTGCGCTTTCTGACAAAGACAACTAAAATGTACTCTCAGGACAGAATAGCTGCTGAAGTATGAGAACATTATGGTGCATTCACAAACTGGAGTCTTCAAGTATATTCTTATAGACATATGAGCTCTCAACAAGAATTTTTATGTTTCTTATTTTATGTTCTTATTTCAATTATAATCTTTAAAAAAAAAAGCATATTTTGGATTACCTAGAAGACTAGAACGAATACTGTTCTGAAGATTTAGTTTCCACATTTGTATTTGAATTTATGATAAGGCTGGCACCAAAGTGTATTGCATTAATTGTCCAGAGCTAATGAGAAAAGAACAGACTTACTATGTAAATTACGGCTTCATCCCAAGGGAAGGCTCAATGATGTCCCAGTGCTCTGTGTGGAGGAAAGTTTCACAGCTTATTTGAATATAGAAACATAATGGGAGAACCAGCCACCATGAAGTATGTGTTGGTTGTCAAACTCAAAAGTTCCTGCACTGCAGCAGTCAATACCATATTCATGTCATGAAAGATTCAGTTATAGGACAGCATCATCATCTATCATATAAATTAACATTGTTAATTTAATGTTATTTTTTTAGGTTTCTTTATACTTAGTTTGTAGGTCTTTTGTTTTATGATTATATGAGAGGTATAAGCATAATGAGTTTAAAGCTAATGTATTTTATATACCTAAGTAACAAAATGATAAAAATAACTAAAATTGATACTGGCCAGCTCAAGGTATTTTTCTTATCATAGGGGTCCTGTATTGAGAGACACTGTGATATGTTATTTCCAGTATAATCATAGTGAAAATTTAGTTTCTCCAAAATTTTAAAACTATTCCCTCTATTCTTTTGTGCTGCTGCTGCTGTAACTTTGGTTTATAAAATACTAGTCCTTAAAATGCAAAGTCCTTACTTTTTGGACCTCTGACCTTTAATTTTTTTTCCTTTTTAGTCTGCCTAAATTTTCCTTCATTAGTCTTTAATTGGCACCATCCACAGTAACTTTTTTCCATTGTGTTGTCATGGTAACAGATGCATCTCGAGCACTTCCAGAGTTTGGAGAAGTTGAAATCTCTTCTCTGCCAGATGGTACTACCTTTGAGGATATCAAGTCACTGCAGAGTCTTTATCGAGAGCACTGTGAGGTAGGTCTTTTCAAAACATAGTATGGACACAAGCTAAGTTTTTCCAGACAACTGGCTAAAACAAATACTCCAATGTATTCCTAGAGGACAGATGAAGTTAGTTCATATTTCTTTGAACACTGATAAGCTGTTTTTTTCTTGTCTCAAACTGGAGAAGTGAAGCATGAAGGGGAGAATAAATTTTACTTTCCATCCTCTTAGCCTAGTCTGATACGAATCCTTTGATGAAGCAGTTCCACTTCTAGGTACTTATCCTAGAAAAATCCTTACATGTGGTTGAAGATATAAGTGTATAGGGAACTTGTTGCATTATGGTTTTTAATGCAAAAGATTGATTATAACTTCAGTATCTAACAGGGACTGAATAAATAAAATATGGTATAATCTATAGAGTTGAACACTATGCAACCATTAAACAGAATAGGCAACTCTAAATGTGCTTTTGTGGAACAAGCTCCAGGATTTATTTTTAAGAAAAATGCAAGATGTAAAACAGTGAGTATAGCATACTGTTGTTTTCATGAAAAAGAACATGCTGTATAATCTCTCCAGAAGAAAGAACAAAATATTAAAGCTGGTTGCCTTTGGGATCAAAACTGAGTTTAAGGAGTCAGGGGAAACAGGCTTAATTTTTTAATACACGCTTTTTAATCTTCTGAATTTTATACTGTAAATATGTATTTTTATCAAAAACTATTTTCTAGAAATGTTTAGGCATTCCTTCCAGGGATCATTGAGGCTCTAGTTTTGCTTGTTTCTTTTTGACCCTGAGTCTTCTCTTGGTGTTTTCCATCCCTCCTCCTACTTCCTTTCTTATTATCCCAGATCAGAATTGGATACGTTGTCTCCAGGAGGTGAATTCTCTCCAAGTCCACATATACTGGCCACTTACCTGGCAGAAAGAAGATAGCAGATTGCAATAGGAATTTTCTAAAGTATCCCTCCTTTTCAAAGAGGAACTGTTTAGAATTTAAGTAGCTTTATTCCAGGGCTATTTATGATCTACTTAGAAGTAAAAGATAATCCTTGGGCAGTCCTCCTGACTGCTGACGATGCAGTATGTAGTGAGAAGTCTCAGCTCATAGCATTCACAGGTTTTTTTTTTTCCTACTCCAGAAATAAGAACCGCTTGAGTGAATCTGAGTGCTTGTCAAGGGTGCTAGGTTATTAACAACCAAGGGCAAGTTCTCTCCTTATTAACAAATCATGTGCCATAAGTATTTTTCAACATGTCCCGCCAGTTTGTTCCCAACATTTCTTGTTATGATGAAAAACACTGTCCATTTCTCTTCCACTGCTGCACTTTTTCCAGTATTAGAGAATTTCTGGATGATCCTTACTTATCAAGGAAAAAAAAACTTCTCTTTTGCTTTCTATGTGAATATCATGTCTATTCAAAGGTTTATGTATAGATGCTCTAATCATTTTCTCATTGCTCTGTGTTCAGGTGAAACTCGCTTCAAGCAACCCAGCCTATACAAATATAATTTAGATTTTTTTTAAGTTTATCATATTATTCAAAATATAACTTGGGGAATGATTATTTACAACTCTAAAGAATATACACTAAAATCAATCTAAATGAAAAACTCCCCCAATAAAGATGAAAATATTATTTGGATTATAAAATTTTCATTAATTGTCAGGAATACTCTATATGAGGGCTTCCCAGGTGGCACTAGTGGTAAAGAGCCTGCCTGCCAATGCAGGAGGCATTTGAGGCGTGTGTTCCATCCCTGGGTTGGGAAGGTCCCCTGGAGTAGGGTATGGCAATGCACTCCAGTATTCTTGCCTGGATAATCCCATGGCCAGAGGAACCTGGCAAGCTACAGTCCATAGGGCCGCAGAGAATTGGATGCAACTTAGCGCATGCACACTGTATATGAAGAGAAAGGAACATTTATAGTAATTAATCTACATGGGAAATGGCAGTTCATAGAATGATCCTCATTTGTTTCAGAGTTACCAGTAGTCATGGCCACTCTCATGGAACATAAAGTCATCTATGAAAAGGAAGTCCCTAATTATTGTTTCCTGTCGCACTTCTAAACTTTTGATGGACAGGTACTTGGGTCTCAGATCCAGTCCTATAAATGGTTGTTTGCTTTAGGCTAGTGGCATTAGGATTATTTTAAACTATATTTGCCATACATTTTAGTCTGAACAAATTTAAAAGTGGGTGGACAGATGACAAAACGTTTTATTCATTTGTGAATGAGGCTGATACAAATGTCCTTTCAATAGAATTATTTGAGGTTATTTAATTTGAAGAGATACTTAATTTAAGGTGCACTGAATTTGTTACTTGCCTTATTTTATTTCATATTTCCTATTGTTTATGTTTTTAAGAAAGAGTAACATACCTATTTTGACTGTTATTTGGAATTCTCATAGTTGGTGTATCAAAGATACTTTGAAAGGATCACTAGTTACATAAGGAACAAATATAAGTTTCAATACAAGTTGCTCTAACAGTAATTTTTCCTTTCTATATATGCATAGTGTTCCTACATCAGTCTCATAACTAGAGACATATAAGGTATTAGATCAGATATTACTAGTTGCTCCATTAATAGATGTCTTTCAGAAGAAGCCTAAGTTAGAATCTTTCAAGAAAGCAGGTATAATAATTTGCCTCCTGAGAAGGTTTTGGGTTTTGCTGGGAGCAGCCATATCTGGATGCCCTTTACTTTCAGGGCTTGCTTTTGCATTTTTATTGTTGCTGATATTAAAGGGTGAGGAGTGTGATATTAATTTGTCCCCTTCCCTTCATTTTCATCATTCAACTACTTGCAATATTTCCTTCTAGTTCCCAAAACATGCTCCCAAACAAATTTTACTTAATATTTGAATTGGTCTCAAAGTGTCTTTGTGTAGAACATTAGTTATTCTCTGTACCATGCACAAGGCCAGGTCTACACAAGTAGCACATACTCCAGCATTAGGAAGTCATGGTTTCCTCTTTCTTCTTTAAATGTTCAGATTGATTCTCTCAGTTGCTTCTTCTTGTCTCTTAGTTTCTGTGAATTTTGCAGATCTTGAAGGTGTTGTTTTACGTGTTTTTGTTCTCAATGCTGATGACATCAAACACATTATACTGAGGACTTGTCTTTTATACTCAAAATAATCACAGAATCACGTGATCTTTGCACAAATAGGTTATTTAGTTTTATGACTGCCTTTATCTGAAGGCAAATTTGCAGACTAATTGCAATGACAGGGTGAAATTAAATATGATCATCAAAAGCTAATGAAAGTGGCAAATTTTAGCATCATCGAAAAAAATATCTTGATGCAGCTGGAGATCTGAGAAAATTAAGCAGGAGAGGTGAGGCCCATGCCCTCAAGGTTAAAAAGGAGAGAGAGTCTTACAGCTTCTCTCTAAAGGGAGTGTGTGCAAAGAGGAATGAGAGGAAGCCACTGTGTGACCACAGAGAGGCTTTTTTTCTGCCAAGACAGGCACTACCCTTGGAAGGTCAGCCTAATTCTAGTTTCTGCCCCCAGCCTCTGCTTGGCTAGGAATGCTTCAGAAGCCATGGTCTGCAGCCCTAGGCCAAGCTAACTTAGCCCTAACTCCATCTGCCACGCACAGGCACCTCCACACCTTTATCTTTTGCCCTCTTTTAGGACCAGTGGACACAGTCCAGTGAAGGCTGATGTGACTCAAATCTATGTTCTGTGTCCATATGAATCTAACAAGAGTGGAGGCAACCAGGGAAGCAGTGGGTTAATGGGTGAAAGAAAGCGTAGGGAAGCAAGCATGATAATAGAGAGAAAAGAGGTAAAAATAAGGGTGGGGTGTGAGGTCATTCTGAGAGGAATACAAGTTACCCTTCTTAATCATTTATGTATGAGATATTTTCCTCCTTGTCTCTAGCTAATCTCTTTTGTGTTCCCATTTCCATTGGCAAAACTTAGTCTAGTTTCACTATGTCAGTTTATGAGCCCAAAAGTATCTTTACCTTTTAAGTCTTGTTACAGTATGTACTCCTCACACATCCCCATAAGTGATTTTGTAAGGTAATATCGATAACCATTTTGTTTTGTAGGCAATATTGGATGTTGTTGTGAATCTTCAGTTTAGCCTGATAGAAAAATTGTGGCAAACATTCTGGCGCTATTCTCCCTCAACTCCAGCTGACGGCACTACCATTACCGAGTCAAGGTCAGAATCAATATGCTTTTCCAATTCATTTTCATGGCTGAGTAGATGTCACAGCTAATAAATTAGAGATATGTATACCAGTTGTGAACCTTACCTGATAACCTTAATTGAAGAGATTGAAATAAACCACAAAGTACTCTCTTGAGGTTTCAGCGTGTGTATTATAGCTCCCATTTTTATTGATTTGGGGGACTGCGGTAGAACTATTTCATCCTCATGGGTTTAGTATCATATCTGCCTTTCATACTGTCAGAAAGTCTTAACGTGCATAGGCAGCTCCGGGGGAGTATTTTATATATCCAGCCGTATGGCACCAGGGCAGTGGTGGTATAGTTCTAACCTCAGTAATATTTGATAAACTAAAACTATTTTTAAAGTCCATTTTCTTTTTTATCCTCATTTGCCATCTATTCATTTGCTACATTTATTCACACCAGCAATCTGAGTGAAATAGAAAGTCGACTTCCGAAAGCAAAGCTGATAACTCTGTGCAAACATGAGTCTATCCTGAAATGGATGTGTAACTGTGACCATGGGATGTACCAGGCTTTGGTGGAGATTCTCATCCCCGACGTCCTTAGACCTATTCCTAGTAAGTTAAATGCAGACAAGTACGGATGCTTTTGTTCTCCTACATTCCACCCAGGAAGTTTCGGGTAGTGACGTTGCAAACTAGAGTGATTCTAATCTCATTTAAATTTGCCACATAGAAAACACGCAACACAGAGTACTGCATGAAAGCAGCCTAGAGCAACACTGTAGTTAAAAGGGAAAAATTCTGTTTTTCAATCTTTCATTTTCTTTTTGACGAAGAAAGACAACCTAAAGATGTGACAGCCCTGATGACTAATTGCAAGAACACCCCAGGTCAGTCAGCCAGTGTGAAAATCATTCAACCCAAGGACACAGTGTCCTTCATAAATCCCCTAATTTTTGAAATCTGTGATTGCTAGACCAGCCTCTTTTACGGTTGCTTTTGATTTGAAATGAATTTATCTTGGTTTCTACTGAAGTTAAATTTCTTTTAAAAGCATTTACTTTGTCACCGACATCATGTTAAAAACTACAAATGCAGTTTCCACTAACAGTAATGGTTAACTGGCATTTTGAGAGAAAAATCTATGTAACTGCAAGAGCATTGTATTCCCGCCATGAAGCAAATAGGAATTACGTAGATAAGTTACATTACTTTTTTAAGTGATAGCTTTTTTTTTAAGCTACTCTGTTGCAAACAAAGCTATTTTTTTTTGCAAGTGTCAGTCTAAAAGCCACTATGGATACATATGTTGGAAGCAGTTGAAAAGATTTTAGGCCTACATCTTTATGAGCACATACTAGTAAACTTAACCTTTAGAGAAATGGAACAGAATTGCTACTCTACAGTGACATTAATAAAGTAAAACAATCTTTTAGCTTGTAAAATTAGCAACTGTGTACTTCAAGTACACTGTTCACAGTAAATTTGTATTAAAGTATTCCAGAAATGAAGATTTAACATTTGTATGTTTATACTTTCTTTTTAAAAATACGGTAGAGTGGAAGATATGTATGTTTCCCACCACCTAAAAAAGTATGCTTAGATGTACATTTATATATAATATCAGTGAACACACACATAAACATACATAAATATGTACACAAATTAGTTTTTTAAAAATTCAGCTGCCATAGTCTCACGTTGTTATAAATTGCTAATATCTTCTCTACTGCACCAACTGACAGTTGGTGTCCTGACTAAAGATTGATTAAAAGTGACATTGTCATGGAAAATTTCAACATGTAAATTCTCTACTGATTTATGTTCCAGAATCTGATTTTCCTTGTTTTTGTCTTACTCCCTGTGCTCTGAGTAATAATCTCTAGAGATGTTTAAGAAAAGTTGCATAGGGTAGCTCATTAGCCTATGACATCTTGCCACCAACATAAATTTCTCTCATGAGATATAAGAAAAAAATGCCAGTGAGCACCTTCTTTGAGGCAAATCAACAACATCAGTATTCGTTAAACAATTCTAAAATCTGTTGCTTCTATGTTAGCATCACAAGACTAACTTGTAAATTCAGCAGTTACCTAACATGAACCATGTATCAAGTTTAGATGGTTTTAAGCCCCATAATTTTTAAGTACACGATACACATGACCTTTGTTTTTCACAAATTTTTGTTTGAAAAACATTTTATTCTGTCTCTGCATTCAGAGAACTCAAATTCAGGAATTTTTATATAAGTACAGTTTTATAGTTTCTCTGAAATTACAAGATACATTAATGTGCCACCCTACCAAGTAAATTTAGAATTTTAATTCCTGTTCTATAATAAGATTTAACAAAAGTAAAGCTTAAAATATAGTTTAAATCACAGTCTTCTGATTGTATGCATTTTTGTATTAATCATAAGCAGGCTGAGACAAGTTAGTTTTAGAATAGCTTTAAATTTCTAACCATCCATTCATGAGAAAAAGTTGTCAGTCAATCTGCACAATTTAATCTGACATGAATCCCTATAGAGAGAACAAACTTAATTTTATTTTTGAAAATTTTATTTTCCTGGCTACTAGTACTTCACTCTACCATTTACTGTCCAGATGGGATTCCTTTTTTTAGCCAAAAAAAAAAAAAGTTTGCATATCACACTAATTTAAAGTCAGCTTGAAGCTACTGTACTCTAAAATACATTTATCTGAAAATGGAAAAAATAAAGTGAAGTGTAAAAAAATTGTGTAAGAACTCAACTGGTAGCACTTAAATGTACAAATTATGATTTCAGTTAAAGATGACCCAAAATGTCATATAATACAAAAAAGTAAAAACTAAAAATCATTTGAGATATAAAACATAATGTTTTTATTTTATAACCTCCCTAGCATTAAATTTGTTTAGATAAAAGAAGACCCATATTAAAAATTTTAAAGTAGCTTTTCCCAGTTCTTGGTTTTTTCAGATTAAATAATTATTAATTAGAGAAAAATACATAATACAGATAATCAAACTGAATCTTGAACAAAGTTTTACTGACTTTCAAAAAGGGTCTTTAATTTTTTTTCACTCTTTTTCATTTCCATTCATGCCTGCCCTCCATGGTTCTAGTACATAATACAGCAGAAAAATATTTTTCTTTCTTTTTTCTTTTTGACTAATATGGGAAGCTTTGGAAATTTCAAAAACTTAGCTCTCAAGAAATTTCCAACTCAGGGTTTCCAATGGATGATTCTCATGTTTAAAATCTGCACTACTTGAGTATTTTTCCAAAAAAAGATAGCCATTTAAATCTTTTTTGTCATTTTACCACTTAAATAAACAACTTTTAAAAATTAGTTATTTTATTATTGGATCAGTATAATTTATATCTGATGCAAGCAATTTGCTTTAACAAAAGTAATAAAGATGCATGTCAGACTATTTTGAGCACAAAAGAAAAATGAGGGAATTTGATCCCATCATTAATACTCTTGGGAGCCTTGGGTAAAAATGTGACTTCTCTGTCTCTTATCATGGACTACCAACTGCACTACCTACCCGCATCATAGGGAACCCACAAGGATCTGCTTTGTGTTCTGGGTGCTTCAGACATTTATTAAATGTCTTAAACTACTCCCTATACCGTGTAGCCTTGGGCACAGATGAAATGAAATGCTCTGACTGAATTACTTGTTGAACAAGAGAAGAATTCTGTTTCCTATCTCAGTAAGAGATCTCAGTAAGCAGATCCCTTAGAATAAAATAATCATAGTCACCCCTGATACTGGAAAATGCTTCCAATTGTTTTATGACCACCATAAAAGTTGCTCTCATGGGACCTATACTTACTTAGGTTTTAACAGAGATGCAAGGAATATGGAACAGACTATTTTAGGAATATCTTAAGAATATTGGTCTCTATGACAGCAGTTTTATCACAGTAATCTTTTATCGCTACCTGCCAGTGAGATGGAGAATAGTTATCCAGAATATCAAGTCAGGCAATTTTAATTTTACCTTACTTTTCAACAACAGTGAGAGATAACTACTCTAATTGACATGTTCCAATGTAAAGAGATGCATAGAGAAAGAAAGCTTTGCATTATTTTCTTTCTAGCTAAAGAAATGAAAATAAGAGCTTGAAAAAAGTCACCAGATTTCTAAAGACAATACTTAGCCTTTGAGCAAAAAGATGTTTCTGAAAAGAGTATTTTGTCTAAGATAGAAAATTCCATACGTATATTCACAACTGGTATATGTTGTTATAAGCAAAAAACGCTTGAATGTTTTCATTTCCCAATGAAGTGTCATAAGTATCTGGGAACAAAATAGCTTTAAGACAAAAAAAGCCCACGATATAATATTTGGATTCTTTCATAGTTAGGAATAATGTTAAATAAAGTCTTGTTAATGAGGATAAGTTCTGTCTTGTGCTATTTCAAATGCTATGGTTGTATGTTTTCCCTTATTCTAGCATAAAGATTAATGTTCTTTGGTATTTGTTTCGTTCTGCTTCTCTTCTTTAACATTTAGGTGCCTTGACCCAAGCCATTCGAAATTTTGCAAAAAGCCTTGAAGGTTGGCTTTCCAATGCCATGAACAATATTCCACAAAGAATGATACAAACCAAGGTACACTTTCATGTCCTTGCCTTTTCTTTTGTGTTTAGGAAATGGTCATGAACTATGAATTTTAAATTTGTCCTATCAAATGATGTTATGTGAAATATAGCATTGATTTTTATATTTGTATTTTATAACCATGTGGCAAAGAACTTCACAAGATATGTTGTTTGATAATACTCCTTTCAGAGAGACTAGAGAAGCATTGTAGGTGTGGTATATTTATCAGCCCTTTTCTAAAGTGTATATTTCAGGTTGCTTAATTTCAAATATTGAAAAGAATAGCCTAGAATGTGCAAATAATTTCCATTTGAATGAGTTTTAGATTTTTTTAAGTCCCCTACTATACTCATATTCTGAATGCTCATGTGAAATAATAACCATTTTGCTTTTCAGGATGTTTTGTTTTTAACACTGGAGAATGCTTTTGTGAATCAAGTAATCATTTCTTAAAGAGAACCGTTATCTCATAGTTGAGTATATTACAGGAATATGGATTATTTAGCTGGAGATATGAATTCTATTCTTCACTTTTTCCCCTACTAACCATGTTACTTTAGATTAACCTGTGAACACACTTGACAGATTGGACTGATTCTGTCCAAACTTTGATAACAAAAATCACATTTGTGGCCTTTTGTCGGGAACTGTATCTCCTGTCAGACTCCAACAATGTGCCTTGGCTGTCAGTTTGAAAATGTAGCTGAAGCTCTTGTAGCTGACAAGTCTGTGATAGCACAAGTAACTCTCAGTTCTTCCTGTTTTGGCTTAAGGTTTGCAATAACACATTCTATCTCTAAAACATACTGAAGGTCACATTTCAAGGACATGTCCACCTTAGATTGTTGCTTGATTGAGCTGTGCTGTCAATATGGTAGGGTTAACCACATGTGGCTATTTACATTTAAATTTATTTAAATTGCATTAACATTTTAGTTCCTCAGTCACACTAGCTACATTTCAAGTGCATCTTAACCCATGTGACTAGTGGGTACAATATTAGGTAACACATATGTAGAGCATTTCCATCATTGCAGAAATGATTCCATCTGTGGCAGTTCTGTTCTAGAGTGCCACATTGAGGTGAGAAAATAAAGGAGATGCTCTTTGATTAAGATAATCAGAGGAATGCTTTCCAACTTGCAAAGTCAGTCATAGTCATAACAATACTTTCAAACAACTGAAAGCATCTCCTACCCCAGTATCATCAGGTGGTTGTGATAGCAATCCAGCTGCACTATTGGTCATCTCATTGATCTCCAGAATTGATTTGGGTGGTTTCCCTTGGTGAAAGATGTCTTCTGCTACTCCTCTCTCAAGGATGTGCAGCCTTTTTTCAGCTGAGCATTCAGTCAACAAAGATGATCCAGCTGGACAGTAGAAATAGCATAATGAGAATGTGACTGGAAGTTGTTATCAAAATGCCTGGATTCATATCCCACCTCTGTACTTTAGTTTCTCTGTAGTCTTGAGTAAGATAGTTAACCTCCCTAAGGTAGAACATGTGTCTAATGGGATGTTTATGAGAATTGAACATGGTAATATATGTTAGACATTTAACACAATGCTGGCACATAATATGTACTTGATTAGTACAAACCTCAGAGATGGGAAAATGTGAAATATTCTCTCTGAGGATATGTGGATGTCCCCAAGCTCCACATGGTCCTAAAACATCTCAGTATCAAGACAGGGCATCGTTGTCTTGTGGAACATCTATTCCCACTCAGCCAAATGACTGTTCAATCAGTTGCTTGTTTATATACCCACAGTGATTTAATGGGATTCCATCTATTCCTATAAATACATTAAAATCCTCATCAGATCTGCTATGGAAGTAACAAATTTTCATGAGATCATGACATTTAGATATTTATTTAGACTTTTTTTGTCATTATCTTTGCTATCATTCAACATAACCTGATTTGTTCAGGATTTCAGCAGGAAATAAAAGGTGTATCCAAAGAGAAGAATAATTGAAGAAAGTTTAATAAGGGTCTGTTTCTAAATGTGTAAACAGAGCTAAGAAAACCGGGGACTAGCATTAGTAGGGGAAGCCTGCCCATCCCTAGGTCTGAATGGGAGAGAAGCAATTATGGCATCAGGAGCTCTTCTCCTCCACGCAGGACTGTGGCCTTAGGAAGGAGAGAGCAGAGGTTGTGAGAGAATAAATACTTTGACCACTTTCTTCTGTCCTTCAGTCCCTTACCAGTGCCTCTCATTGACCAAATCCAACTGGAAGCCCAAGGACAAGGGAGGCAGTTAATGCAGTTTTTTCCGTTTAGTCTTCCTGGGCACAGAGCAGAAGGGGGAAGGATAGAAAGTACATTTCAGAGGGCAAACAGGGATTTTTCTGGATAACCCTTTTACAAACATCCAGATTCTGAAAAAAAAAAAAAAGAGTTCTTCTTGTTGCCTGTGTCTGAGAAGTTTATTAGCTATCTATTTGCTAATACAGGCTTTGAGTTCTCCTATTTCACCTCAAAATTGACCACCCTTATTTCACCTCTATAAAATAAAGATTAAAAGAGTGAATCTGAATGATAATGCTGTGAAAAGTATATTTTTTAATCCAGATAAAAAGTGGGACTGGACAGTTTGGTTTTCCAAAGAAAAGGAAATTTTTTTTTTATTTCCTTAGTTTGTAGCTGACTGTCACACTGAGAATAAGAAATGAAAATCAACATTTTCCCTAATTTCCTAGACTAAATCATTTCTTGCTGATGATGAGTAGCTACTTGCAAGACCAGTTTAATTAATGGTGCACTCAGATGTCTGAGAATGTGGGAGTTTGTTTTAGCCTTGACCTCAACCTACTGAAAAGGAAAATAATACTTGGTTTAGAGGTTTAAATGCTATAATTTACAAGTAAACTGTCTCACCAAATGAATTTGAAATAAGTATCAGAGAGAAGCATTTAAAATTTGGCAAGGGAATAAAGATTTGAAAATTGCAGTGGTTTCTTTTATTGGAGGAGAAAAGAAATCCCAATTTAATTGGATTTCTTTACAGGTTGCAGCTGTAAGTGCCTTTGCCCAGACTCTGCGAAGATACACGTCGCTCAATCACCTGGCCCAGGCAGCTCGTGCAGTGCTTCAGAACACTTCTCAGATCAACCAGATGCTCAATGACCTCAACCGTGTCGACTTTGCCAATGTCCAGGTACTCTGTTTTCTTTCAAAACAGATCTTTTAATGAAAGGTATCCAATGTTTTTCTTCTTAATTAGGATCATCATATTTCTTTTCCAAAGTTACATCAATTCATAGGCACATCTAGATTCACAATGTCCTGAAAGAGGAGAGTTTTACTCAGCTATCGGAGAAGGCAATGGCACCCACTCCAGTACTCTTGCCTGGAAAATCCCATGGACGGAGGAGTCTGGTAGGCTGCAGTCCATGGGGTCGCTAGGAGTCGGACACGACTAAGCGACTTCACTTTCACTTTTCACTTTCATGCATTGGAGAAGGAAATGGCAACCCACTCCAGTGTTCTTGCCTGGAGAATCCCAGGGATGGGGGAGCCTGGTGGGCTGCCGTCTATGGGGTTGCACAGAGTCGGACACGACTGAAGTGACTTAGCATTAGCATTAGCATTACTCAGCTATAACTTTACTGCTCCTCTGTTTTGTGGTTAAAGCCTGGGAAGATTTTTAGTGCTAGACTGCAACATATGTCACCAGGGTTTGCTGAATGATTAATAGAGTAAGGACAACCACGGTCATTGAAGATTGGTAGGCAAGAGTCAAAGCTATGGTAGTTGTGTGTGGATGTGAGAGTTGGACCATAAAGAAAGCTGAGCACCAAAGAATTGATACTTTTGAACTATGGTGTTGGAGAAGACTCTTGAGAGTCCCTTGGACTGCAAGAAGATCCAACCAGTCCATTCTAAAGGAAATCAGTCCTGAATATTCATTGAAAGGACTGATGCTGAAGCTGAAGCTCCAATACTTTGGCCACCTGATGCGAAGAATTGACTCACTGGAAAAGACCTTGATGCTGGGAAAGATTGAAGGCAGGAAGAAAAGAGGACAACAGAGGATGAGATGGTTGGATGGCATCACCAACTCAATGGACATGAGTTTCAGCAAACTCCAGGAGATAGTGGATGATGGGGAAGCCTGGTGTGCTGCAATCCATGGGGTTGCAAAGAATCAGACATGACTTAGCAACTGAACAGCAACAATATACACTAAAATAGGTATTATCAAAAAGACGAATAATAGCAAATGTTAATGAGGATGTGAGGAAATGGGAACCATTATACAGTAGTAATTGGACTGTAAAGTGCTACATCCACTTTTAAAGCAGTATGGCAGTTTCTTAAAAGGTTAAACATAGAGTTACCATATGATTTGGCAGTTTCACTCCTAGGTACATACCAAGAAAAATGAAAACACATCCACCTAAAAACTTGTTCTTGGATATTCCAGCAGCATTATTCATATTAGCCACATTAAAGTGGGAACAACCCAGATGTCCATTAACTGATGACTATATAGACAAAACATGGCATTTCACACAATTAAATGTTATCAGACAATAAAAAGAAATGAAGTTCTGTTCTGATACATCCTACAACACAGGTGAACATTACACTAACTGAAAGAAACCAGATACAAAGGACCTTATATTGCAAGATTCCATTTATATTAAAAGAGCAGAATAAGCAGATCTATAGAGACACACAGTAAATTCGTGGTTACCTAGGTCCTGTAGACTAGGTGATTGGGATATAATAGATAAGGAATATGTCATTTCTTCTTTAAGAAATGAATACATTTTAAAATTAATTGTGGTGATAGATGTACTACTCTGTGAATATACTGAGAGAAGCTATTGAATTATATACTTTTATTGAATGAATTGTTTGCTATATGAATTACATCTCAATAAAACTGTGTTAAAAAACAATAGCATTGCTCAAAGATAAACTATTTCTCCATTTCCTACAAATTTTAATCTACAATTCTGGGCTCATTTTATCATTGAAAATAAAAGTAATATTTGGGCTTGATTAATTTTAGGGCTAGGATTTAGAAGTTAAGTTCATTCTAACTTTGATGAATTTGATTTGGTCTTCTAATGTGCATAGTTTTTCTTAAATCTATATAAACATTTGTTTATATATATGTGTATATATATATATACAAACATACATACATACACATACAAATTCATAATCTCCATAAGAACAAACTCATGTTTACAAATCCATTAACTTTACATATTTCAGTGGAATTTACATTACCTGATTTTAGTGGGAATATTAAGAGCTCATACAGTATTGTCTTAAAATGTATACTATAATGTTAATTTCAAATCTTCATTCAGAAAAGATATGTTTAAAAGTACCTTAAGAAAAGTTGAAATGGTAAGGAAACTTCTAGTCTCAAAAAGTAATATAAGTTTAATAACAAAAAACATATTTAAGACTGATTCCTGATAAGATCTGAGAAAGATTTTAAATTTTCTGTTAACATTATTTTCATTTGTATAGTTGTGTGCCTGAATCCTGTGAAGTGTTTACAAAAATGAGTTCTTCCTGGCTATAAATGCCATCCTTGGCAACATTATTACATATAAATGGTTAGTTATACATCTTTACTATGCTCATTCTCATCCTCTCTACTTACCAACTTTGAGGCTACCTTTTCCCTTCTTTAAGTACCAGATTTTTCTGGGTTTTCACAGAAGTTATTAGTGCTGAAACCTGTGTGCTCAAGTATCTATCCTCCAAGGCCTCCTTCCTTCAGTTCAGTTCAGTTGCTCAGCCGTGCCCGACTCTTTGCCCATGAATTGCAGCACGCCAGGCCTCCCTGGCCATCACCAACTCCCGGAGTTCACTCAAACACACACCCAGGACTGATCTCCTTTAGAATGGATTGGTTGGATCTCCTTGCAGTCCAACGGACTCTCAAGAGTCTTCTCCAACACCACAGTTCAAAAGCATCAATTCTTCGGCCCTCAGCTTTCTTCGTAGTCCAACTCTCACATCCATACATGACCACTGGAAAAACCATAGCCTTGATTAGATGGACCTTTGTTGGTAAAGTAATGTCTCTGCTTTTAAGACCATGAACACAGTGGTAGCCCTGCATTTCCCTCTACATTTTACTTCTCACCACTCTTGTTCAGTACGTAATCTTTCTCAGGTTAACATATTTGATTTTAATTCCCTTCTTTCTTTCCTTTTCTGTTTCACATTTTGCCTGGTTTTCTGAGTCCCCTGGTTTTCTCAGTCTTCTAGCTCCCATTCCACCTTCATCACCATCTCCTGTTCATTTGAAAATTGTCCCTGTCCCTGTGAGATTAAGCTCAGTAAGACTGAAACATGTAAGGATGATGCTCTTGTAATAAGGAAACTTTAAAACAATGAAACCACATGTAAGGGTCAATATTTTAATGCTCTGAAAGAAAAGTGAAAGTGTTAGTTGCTCAGTTGTGTCTGACTCTTTGCAACCCCATGGACTGTAGCCTGCCAGGCCTCTCAGTCCATGGGATTTTTCAGACAAGAATACTGGAGTAGGTTGCCCATTTCCTTCTTCAGGGTATCTTCACGGCCCAAAAATCAAACTTGGATCTCCCACATTGTAAGCAGACTTGTTACCGTCTGAGCCACTGTCTAGCCACCAGGGAAGCCTCTGTCGTCACTTCATCATTCTCTAATCAAATCTTTTCCTCATGCATTCAGGATAACTTTTGCTATTGCAATTATAATTGGTTTTCTGTTTAATTGATAGCATTATAGTAGTATTGCTTTCCAATTCTTTTGTGTGTAAATGGATAGTTTTTCAACTACAGTATGGGCTAAATATACTTGGGTTAGTTAACCTGATAACCTAACTTTTGCATATACTTTTGTTTCTGTATTTAAAAGAGAATCTGATTTTGAAGTTACTGACTCCTTATCATCTTGGAGATATTTATTTCCAAGATAATATCTTTAGTTTTCATCCTTACCTTTTTCCACTAAAGAGTTAAAATATCCAAATTCCTTCACAAGGGAGTATTTACAGGGTACTCAGCTGTTAGTCGGAGAAGGCAATGGCACCCCACTCCAGTACTCTTGCCTGGAAAATCCCATGGATGGAGGAGCCTGGTAGGCTGCAGCCCATGGGGTCGCTAAGAGTCGGACACGACTGAGCGACTTCACTTTCACTTTTCACTTTCATGCATTGGAGAAGGAAATGGCAACCCACTCCAGTGTTCTTGCCTGGAGAATCCCAGGGACGGGGGAGCTTGGTGGGCTTCCGTCTATGGGGTCTCACAGAGTTGGACACGACTGAAGCAACTTAGCAGCAGTAGCAGCAGCTGTTAGTATATTTTCAACCTTGAGAGCAGTAAAATGAAACATAGTTTGAAAAGCCAGAAAAATGTCCTGTGGCTTTATTTCTCTAAGCTTAGTCTTAGATTATCATTTTCTCTTGGCAAATCTAACTGTAGGAAGTAGTGAGTTTGATTTTATGTTAAATGAAATTAAATTCTTCCAAGGATACCAGTAAGTTCCTTCTGTTCCTTGCCAATACATAAAACATATCTCTCACAGTGGCTTCCCATAGAATTTCAGTTTTGCAAGATGAAAAAGATCTAATGTACAGTATTGAGCATAAGTAGACACTCATATTGTTGTTGTTTTGTAGTCGCTAAGTCATGTTCAAGTCTTGTGACCCCTGAGAATCTGTGGGATTTCCCAGGCAAGAATACTGGAGTGGGTTGTCATTTCCTTCTCCAGGGGATCTTCCTGACCCAGGGATTGAACCCACGTCTCTTGCATTGGAAAACAGATTCTTTACCACTGAGCCATCAGGAAATCCCTAACACTCCTATGCTGTATACTTAAAAATGGTTAAGATGATAAGTTTTATGTTTCTTGTTTTATACCACAGACCAAAAAATGCTTAGATGTTTTTGGATTTTAAAAAACACACACACACAAAACCCAGCATCCCCTGTCTTTTTCTTGAGGCCTAAATTCTTCACTCCTTGTCTGCATCCCAGGTGGTGCTAGCGGTAAAGAGCCCATCTGCCAATGCAGGAGACATAGAGATGTGAGTTCAGTCCCTGGGTTGGAAAGACCCGCCCCCCCACCCACAGGAGAAGGGCATGGCTACCCACTCCAGAATTCTTGCCTACAGAATCCTATGGACAGAGGAGCCCAGGCTACAGTCCATAGGGTCACAAAGAGTTGAATATAACTGAAGCAACTTAGCATGTACCCAACTTCTTCCCTGGGTGCTCTCCTCAACTGTTGAACTGATATAAGATTTCCGGGAGTCATTTAACTGTATTTTGAAAGATCTTAACTATTCTTATGTAAATCTATTATATAGAAATAAGTAAAAAAAAAAATAAGTAAATAAGTAAAAAATAAGTAAAAAAAAAAAGTAAAGATGTAGTTACAAGATTGCTAATTCCAGAAGCATTATTCCTATGAGTAAAAATTTGGAATGACCATAAACGTGCAGCCATGTGGAATTGACTTTGTAAATAATGGTGTATTCATGTATTGAAGCAAATTGAGTCATTGAACAATAAATGTAGCTCCTCATTTGCCTATATATAAAGTGAAACTAAGCAAAATATCAAGTAAAATATATAATATGTTCCTCTTTTAAAATAATATATATACATAAATATGCATGCGTATGTATATATTACATGTGAACAGTTTGGAAATTAGCATGTTGTAGTTCTCTCTTAATGTTGGCATTTTAGATACTCTTAATATTTTGTTTTTTTTATTTGTACTTTCAAATTTAATGTCGTATTTTAGTGTACTTAAAATACTCAAAAGTGATACTTAGGAGGTAAAAATCTGAAAGCCTTTTTTATTAATTAGATAAGAGAAGGAAGGTTAGTAGATGGCATCATCAGCTGGGAATTTGGAAGAAGCCCTAAATTTCCCTGAGAAAGAAAAATGAATTGAGTTTAGCCATTTTCTATTTGAAGTGCCTCCCAGTTGAAATGTCTTTTGAGTAAGGTAAAGTCTCTGGGGTCAGGAGAGATCCTGGAATCAGAGGGTGGAGATTAGGGATTGATTCACTTGAAAGGTTGATTTAAATAAATTTGTCCTCTGAGAACAGACAGATTGAAAGCTATAGAGACTTTTCAGAAAAACACACACATATTGATAAGGTTTTACATATAGAATTAGGACCTTCACAGACACCCCTCCGCAGAACTCTACATTGAAAGTATTATCTGGACACAGTGAACCTAGCTTAAAAATTCTTGTCACATTTCACTTCTCTAATTTTATGCTTGGGGAAAATGAGGCCCACGTAGGTTAAATGAATTGCTTAAAATCAAGTTAGTGGATTCAGGCCCTATGTTAAAATCCATGTCTTCACTCAAATATTATATTAATATTATCAGATAATTATATTCTGACCTGAAAGAGTATAATATTTTTTAATCTTAAAATGCAGCATAGCACTAGAAACATGGTAAAACTTATGTCAACCACTGAAAATTAACCTTAAAAGTTTCTATTTTCATCTCTATTACCAAACATGAAACTTTCCCATCAGAACCAGAAGGAAAGCAAATGTCTTCGTAGGTAGCATCCCTACATTTTCTCTAATGTATTTTTGGTTATTGTTACTGTTGTTTTCGGGTCTGTGAATTAATTTGCATTTGTAGCTTTTACCTTGAGAGTCCTTGGGACTTCACTTTCTTTCCCATGAAACTCATTCCGCATGTGCTTCTGCCTTGTATCATTCATTGTTTGTTTTTGTCTTAATCCTGAGGGGCCACTTGTGGCCAATTAAATCTATTTATCCAATCTGACTTACCCTAAATCTTTTCAAATGAATTGGCTTTAGTTTTATATGATTGAGAAGTAAAAGAGCATAAAAACTAAAAAAAGACTCTACATATGTTAAGTTCAGGCTCCTCTTCTTCTTAAGTAATGATATATTTTAGTCTTTCACACAGACTAGCTAATGTAGAACACCAAGTCATACCTTTATGTCACATCACTTTTTCATGTACAGAAGTGATGTTAGTTTCCTTAACAACTGCCAAGTGGTCATTCATTTTTCTTAATTCATTTAATTGTTTTGCACTTTCAATATAGTTTGCCATTCATGCATATGGTTTGTGTGCTGACATTCAATGAAAAAATGCTGACTTGAACTTGTCCTTTGCTTTCTGTGTACTGTCCCAGGAGCAGGCTTCCTGGGTGTGCCAGTGTGATGACAACATGGTTCAGAGACTAGAAACAGACTTCAAGATGACTCTTCAGCAGCAGAGCACCCTGGAGCAGTGGGCAGCGTGGCTTGACAATGTGATGATGCAAGCACTGAAACCCTATGAAGGAAGACCCAGTTTTCCTAAAGCTGCCAGGCAATTTCTGCTAAAATGGTCTTTCTACAGGTATCATCTCAGTTTTTCCTATTCTGCAATTATGTATGTACATGCTTCTCAGAAAAAAAAAAAAGAGAGAGAAGAGTGAGGAGTTTAGTATGTAGAAACTCTCTCGTGATTATCTTCAGCCCAGCTCGTGACTACAACATCATGGAATTGAACCAGGAGGGTTTTGGAAATAAAATTTCTGCTGGGAAAGGAAAGCCTCTTATTCAGAGCCCTAAAAGTTCTCAGATGGGAACATCAGAGATTCCCGTCTCTGATGGGTCAATCTCTAGAACATCAGTCTAGATAATGTGCGTAACAAGAGTCAGGAAAGTCCTCCTTTTGGCAAACATGTATCATTTACGCTTTTCACCACTCTTCTTTTTATTCTCTAGTTCAGGGATTCTCAAACTGTCGTTGCCTAGACCAGTAGCATCTCTGTTGCTTGGAAACACATTAAAAATGTGTATTTTCAGACCCCTCGCCAAACCTACCTTAATCACAAATTGCAGAGGAGAGGCCCAGCAATCTATGCTTTTTCTAAAAGTTCCGTCCAGGCAATTCAGATGGATGCTCAGAAAAATCTAGTTAATTTTTTAATTTGATCAATTAAAATTGTTTTCAAAGCTAGCTGCACCTCAGAATTAGTGGAAAGAAAAACAAAGCTCCTACCTACCTCCCAAAACTTACTCAAAATCATGTGGTTAGAAACTAGTATTTAGCAGTAGAGATAATCAGAAATTCATTTTTTTTTTTTTTCAGAAAGGTTACTCCTGGTGATTCTAATGCATAGCTAGTTTAATATCAAATAATCTAGTAGATAATTCAAATGAATTGCTTTTGGGCTAAAATAACTTATAAATAAATGTATTTTTTTTAGACATAGAAGAACCCCAGAATAGAAAAATTACTTTTCAGTTCAGTTCAGTACTCAGTCATGTCCAACTCTTTGCAACCCCATGAATTGCAGCACGCCAGGCCTCCCTGTCCATCACCAACTCCCGGAGTTCACTCAAACTCATATCTGTCTAGTCGGTGATGTCATCCAGCCATCTCATCCTCTGTTATCCCCTTCTCCTCCTGCCCCCAATCTCTCCCAGCATCAGAGTCTTTTCCAATGAATCAACTCTTTGCATGAGGTAGCCAAAGTATTGGAGTTTCAGCTCCAGCATCAGTCCTTCCGATGAATACCCAGGACTGGTCTCCTTTAGAATAGACTGGTGGGATCTCCTTGCAGTCCAAGGGACTCTCAAGAGTCTTCTCCAACACCACAGTTCAAAAGCATCAATTCTTTGGCATTCAGCTTTCTTCACAGTCCAACTCTCACATCCATACATGACCACTGGAAAAACCATAGCCTTGACTAGACGGACCTTTGTTAGCAAAGTAACGTCTCTGCTTTTGAATATGCTATCTAGGTTGGTCATAACTTTCCTTCCAAGGAGCAAGCGTCTTTTAATTTCATGGCTACAGTCACCATCTGCAGAGATTTGGAGCCCCCAAAAATAAAGTCTGACACTGTTTCCACTGTTTCCCCATCTATTTCCCATGAAGTGATGGGACCAGATGCCATGATCTTCGTTTTCTGAATGTTGAGCTTTAAGCCAACTTTTTCACTCTCTTTCACTTTCATCAAGAGGCTTTTTAGTTCCTCTTCACTTTCTGCCATAAGGGTGGTGTCATCTGCATATCTGAGGTTATTGATATTTCTCCCAGCAATCTTTATTCCAGCTTGTGCTTCTTCCAGCCCAGCGTTTCTCATGATGTAGTTTGCATATAAGTTCAATAAGCAGGGTGACAATATACAGCCTTGACGTACTCCTTTTCCTATTTGGAACCAGTGTGTTGTTCCATGTCCAGTTCTAACTGTTGCTTCCTGACCTGCATATAGGTTTCTCAAGAGGCAGGTTGGTAGTCTGGTATTCCCATCTCTTTCAGAATTTTCCACAGTTTATTGTGGAAAATAAACACGGTCAAAGGCTTTGGCATAGTCAATAAAGCAGAAATAGATGTTTTTCTGGAACTCTCTTGCTTTTTCGATGATCCAACGGGTGTTGGCAATTTGATCTCTGGCTCCTCTGCCTTTCCTGAAACCAGATTGAACATCTGGTAGTTCATGGTTCACGTATTGCTGAAGCCTGGCTTGAAGAATTTTGAGCATTACTTTACTAGCGTGTGAGATGAGTGCAATTGTGCGGTAGTTTGAACATTCTTTGGCATTGCCTTTCTTTGGGATTGGAATGAAAACTGACCTTTTCCAGTCCTGTGGCCACTGCTGAGTTTTCCAAATTTGCTGGCATATTGAGTGCAGCATTTTCACAGCATCATCTTTTAGGATTGAAATAGCTCAACTGGAATTCCATCACCTCTACTAGCTTTGTTCATAGTGAGCTTTCTAAGGCCCACTTGACTTCACATTCCAGGATGTCTGGCTCTAGATGAGTGATCACACCATCATGATTCTCTGGGTCATGAAGCTCTTTTTGGTACAGTTCTTCTGTGTATTCTTGCTACCTCTTCTTAACATCTTCTGCTTCTGTTAGGTCCATACCATTTCTGTCCTTTATTGAGCCCATCTTTGCATGAAATGTTCGCTTTGTATCTCTAATTTTCTTTCTTTTTTTTTTTTTGGTTTTTATTTATTTATTTTTTTGTCAAAATGGAAAGTTTTTTTTTTTTTTTTTTAAGAGATCTCTAGTCTTTCCCATTCTTTTGTTTTCCTCTATTTCTTTGCATTGATTGCTGAGGAAGGCTTTCTTATCTCTCCTTGCTATTCTTTGGAACTCTGCATTCAGATGCTTATATCTTTCTTTTTCTCCTTTGCTTTTCGCTTCTCTTCTTTTCACAGCTATTTGTAAGGCCTCCCCGACAGCCATTTTGCTTTTTTGCATTTCTTTTCCATGGGGATGGTCTTGATCCCTGTCTCCTGTACAATGTCATGAACCTCCGTCCATAGTTCATCAGGCACTGTCTATCAGGTCTAGTCCCTTAAATCTATTTCTCACTTCCACTGTATAATCATAAGGGATTTGATTTAGGTCATACCTGAATGGTCTGGTGGTTTTCCCTACTTTCTTCAGTTTAAGTCTGAATTTATATATGATATCAAATGTTGTGATGAGCCATTGACCATAGGTCTACTCAAGGGTTTAAAAACAGACCCTGTGCAAGTTGGCATATATACCATATATATGGCATAGGATGGAATTGACAGATGGAATTCCATTTCTTAAGATGTTAGGTAAATTATATTTTTGACCGCAGCATTTACTCTTCTGGTGAGAGTTCATTTCTTTTCTTCTTTAGATCATAATGAGCTTTCTAAAAGCCATATCTACTTTGAACTTCAGGCAGTCCCTAATTTAATTCCTGTGCAACCATGCGCTCATCAAATTGTGGCTACAGGACCTACCACTGACTGTGGCTATGGGTATATTGTGGTCGTCATCTGGACATCAGTAGTGAATCCAAAGCGGTTGTGAGGAGAGATGATATGCAAATAAGTAGCAAAGTTTAGAGACTAGTAGAAATTGTGAACCTGCTAAGCCCAAATTATAGGATTTCCATCTTGTTTTGATTACCTTTATAAGGATTGAACCAAAGATTCCATTATCATGGTAGAAGGTTTTTATTGTGACTTCTTTCTTTTTCAGTTGATTTAGTCCAATTCTTATTTCTTAAACTGAAGTAGAGTTGATTCCATATATGTTTAATTAGGAATTAAATTATCCTTACATCCTGAAAATGATTTTCTAGTGTCTGCGTACCTGCCCAGTCAAGTCTGACACTTTGCAAGCCCATGGACTGTAGCCCTCCAGGCTCCTCTGTCCATGGAATTCTCTAGGCAAGAACACTGGAGTGGGTTGCCATTTCCTCCTCCAGGCGATCTTCCTGACCCTGGGATTGAACCCATTCCCAGAGTTAAATAAATGCTATGAAAGAAAGCCTAGCAGTGGTGGTGGTGTTTTGTTTTTATTTTGGAATGGAGTAACTCCACCATTTTGTCTCTCGTATATGTAATATTTTTAGCCACAGGGTTTGTAAAGCACCTTATTAAGGTGCTATCTAACTCTATGACCCACTGATATGCTTCATTAAAGCCAGCCCTGGGTTTAGATCTGGGTGTCAGTGAGAAATGTGTTGCTGTTTTCCCTTGATATATGGGAAAGATTTGGAAAACAATATCACAGTATTCTCAAAGTAGATGTAGCAATAGTAGTAGTATTAATGGAATTCAAAATTTTAACTTGGGAACATTTCTTTAAAAGATTTCAGATATTTTCCCATTTGTTTGCAAGTTGATTTCATGCATCTTTTTTTTCCTCAGAAAATCATATAGATGGTATATATGCTTCATGAATGATAAAACAGATGTTATACTAGCTGTTGCTCTAAAACCTATAGGGGCAAAAGCACAGTACATCCTCTATATCAGAAAAACCAAAGGTTTTTTTTCCCTCCTGTTCTTACTGCTTTCTTATGCAGTTACCTCAGACTTGCCCTTATTCCTCCCTGAGGATTTTTTAAAATCTGTTTAGTAGATATGGTTTTAGAAATACACACCCCTGGAGCCTTTGTCTCCACAGAGATCTGTCGCGGTATCTTGAAAGGAGAGAAAATTACTTACTCGTGTTTCTTGTTCTCTGCAGATATACAAACCCAGTAGATCATCACTTGCCTGCCCTCTGTCTGCCCTGAGTTGGGGATAATGGCTTGTTATTATTACACACTATTATGGTTATTATTTTCATTTCAAAAAGTCTTGAAGGTATACAGTTCAGTCAGGGCTACAGAAGGAAAGACATTCAGAAAGATGCATACCTCCTGCTGGTAGGCGAAGTCAATAGCTTGGTAATGTAGAAGACTAAAATCTGACCTGTTTTTTACTGAGGCATAAGAACATACTGAGTAATGAAAACTTCATTCACAAACAGAAGGAGTGTTACAGAGTATTTTTTAAATGTTTTTGGCTTTGTAATAAGAATTTTGCAGTCACATATACCAACCGTTCATTTTCTGAAGTTGATTAATTCTAAAATTCTGTGTATAGATTCACACGTATATACAAGAAATGGACTGGCAGAGAGTAGTGATAGCAGTAGTGGACATGTTGCTGCAAACACCCTCTGCTCCAAATGGGGGTCTCTTCTTGCCTAACTTGGCTTTGAATGTCTACTGCTGGCTTCCTGGGAGGTGGAAAAAACATTGCCCAAGAAACATATCTAACTCTATGACCCGCTGATATGCTTTCTTGGGCAGCAGTGCAGAAGTTAAGTGGGCCGCTTCTCAGCTTGGGTGTTTCGTGAATAACAGAACACAGAATTCCTCAGGGCCACCCTGAGGGTCAACCAAACATCCCATTTTTAAAGAATTAAATGTATAGCTTTGATACAATACCTTGAAAGGGAGCACAGAGAACCTAGTTTGCCTACAGCTGAACAATATATAAATCTTCCGGTTTTGGAATTAGCTGTAAGCACTGTTTGAGGAGAGTTCACATGGTGGAGTTGGGGGTGGGCGGTGGAGTCACAGGTCTCACCTTTCTTTTTAGGAATGTGTGATGTCTTCCCAAATACATAAAGAGGTGGATTGAGTATCGTGTGTTCAAGTATATGTTTTAATTTTCACGCCATGAATTACGAAGATACATACACAAAGGTGTTTCTCATCTGTTATAATTAACAGTTTTAACTCCAGTTTTAAAGAGTTGAGTTCATGGTAACTTAGCAACATGAAATTCAGTGGAGTCAATTTTGTAACACGTCTTACAGAAATCTGAATCAGACAATAGGTTTCCAATTAAACTGTTAATTGTGTCATTTGATACTTGGCTTGTAGGGCAGAGGCCCAGCACAGAGAGCAGAAAGTAGACATAGACATTATTAATAATATAACATAATAATATTACATTATTATATTAATAATATAATTCAACTGATTCTCTTCTAAACATATGACAATAATTTCATAGCAGATTATCGGTACTTTCAAAAGTAACTATTATAACTGAAGGTCAGCACACTTTTTTTTTTTCCATTTTCCAACAGAATTTTGTGTTACCTATGTCTTTATGCTGCAGTAAGGTGATTGCCTAGTTGTCAAAAAGTTTCCAAAACACTTGGGATAGAATATGAAGCCTTTATGATGGCCTACAGACCCTCCATGGTCCAGCTGCTAGTGATTTCTAGTCCCATTATATATATTCTCTTTGCTCATGTCTTCCCAGCTGCAGCTTCTGGGCTATTCTTTCAATAAAACAAACATAGTTCTGCCTCAGTCTCAGCATTGACCTCAACATTTGCTCTCCTTTCTGCTAGGAAAGTGCACGTGTTCACATGGCTTACTCCCTCACTTCAGTCTCATTTCTGCTCACTTATCACCTCCTCAAAAAGTTTTCCTAACACCCTGACTTTCAGTGCCAGAGCCCATCACTCTGTAGTCTCTTGACCTGATTTACTTTTTTCAAAGAATTTCAGTTCAGTTCAGTCGCTCACTCGTGTCTAACTCTTTGTGACCCCATGAATCGCAGCACACCAGGCCTCCCTGTCCACCACCTACTCCTGGAGTTCACTCAGACTCAAGTCCATCGAGTCAGTGATGCCATCCAGCCATCTCATCCTCTGGCGTCCCCTTCTCCTCCTGCCCCCAATCCCTCCCAGCATCAGAGTCTTTTCCAATGAGTCAGCTCTTCGCATGAAGTGGCCAAAGTACTGGCGTTTCAGCTTCAGCATCATTCCCTCCAAAGAAATCCCAGGGCTGATCTCCTTCTGAATGGACTGGTTGGATCTCCTTGCAGTCCAGGGGACTCTCAAGAGTCTTCTCCAACACCACAGTTCAAAAGCATCAATTCTTCAGCGCTCAGCCTTCTTCACAGTCCAACTCTCACATCCATACATGACCACAGGAAAAACCATAGCCTTAACTAGAGGAACCTTTGTTGGCAAAGTAATGTCTCTGCTTTTGAATATGCTATCTAGGTTGGTCATAACTTTCCTTCCAAGGAGCAAGCGTCTTTTAATTTCATGGCTGCAGTCACCATCTGCAGTGATTTTGGAGCCCAGAAAAATAAAGTCTGACACTGTTTGCACTGTTTCCCCATCTATTTCCCATGAAGTGATGGGACCGGATGCCATGATCTTCGTTTTCTGAATGTTGAGCTTTAAGCCAACTTTTTCACTCTCCACTTTCACTTTCATCAAGAGGCTTTTGAGTTCCTCTTCACTTTCTGCCATAAGGGTGGTGTCATCTGCATATCTGAGGTTATTGATATTTCTCCCGGCAATCTTGATTCCAGCTTGTGCTTCTTCCAGCCCAGCGTTTCTCATGATGTAGTTTGCATATAAGTTAAATAAGCAGGGTGACAATATACAGCCTTGACATATTCCTTTTCCTATTTGGAACCAGTCTATTGTTTCATGTCCAGTTCTAACTGTTGCTTCCTGACCTGCATACAGATTTCTCAAGAGGCAGATCAGGTGGTCTGGTATTCCCATCTCTTTCAGAATTTTCCACAGTTGATTGTGATCCACACAGTCAAAGGCTTTGGCATAGTCAATAAAGCAGAAATAGATGTTTTTCTGGAACTCTCTTCCTTTTTCCATGATCCAGCAGATGTTGGCAATTTGGTCTCTGGTTCCTCTGCCTTTTCTAAAACCAGCTTGAACATCAGGAAGTTCACGGTTCACGTATTGCTGAAGCCTGGCTTGGAGAATTTTGAGCATCACTTTACTAGCATGTGAGATGAATGCAATTGTGTGGTAGTTTGAGCATTCTTTGGCATTGCCTTTCTTTGGGATTGGAATGAAAACTGACCTTTTCCAGTCCTGTGGCCACTGCTGAGTTTTCCAAATTTGCTGGCATATTGAGTGCAACACACTTTCACAGCATCATCTTTCAGGATTTACTACTACCTAACTTTATAATTTATATCTACTCTGTTTTTATCAACCATCTGTCCTACTAGAATGTGAACTCTGTTGAAACCAAACTTTTGTCTGACTTGCTGTAGAACAAGACCCTGACACACAGTAAGAACATAATATCTATTGAATGAATGAAATTTAATTCTCTTGGAAAAAAGAAATTGGCTTTGTATTTCTTTTACAAATACCATAAAGCTACTCAATATGCATATTCTTCTCAGTCATTTACATTATTTTGAGGGAAATATAAAGGCCTAAAAATTGGATTTAGATATAGATATATATATAGATATATATATATATAATTCATTCTGTATCTGTCATATCTTTCCCTGTAAAGATTTACTGACATTCAACTGACACAGGATTGTTTTTCTATGTTATAATAAATCTCTTCTTTTAAAATAAACCATTTTTATTATGAAATTAGTATATACTCACTTTAGAAAACCTGAAAAATACAAATACTGGACAAAGAATAAACTTAAATCATCTATAATTTACTACCCAGAAAGACCAATGGTAAAATGTTTTCTTTCAGTTTTATATAAAATTGAGATCCAGTTGTTTATCAGAGTTTATTATCTGTATTTTTCCCTTAACATTATACCTCAATCATATCTAAAGAAATATAATTTTGAATGTCCTTCCAATATTCCATTTTGTATAAAGTGGCAACCCACTCCCGTGTTCTCACCTGGAGAATCCCATGGACAGAGGAGCCTGCAGTCCATGGGGTCACAGAGTCAGACACGACTGAAGCAACTTAGCAAGCACTCATGCATACATTATTTAAACATTCCTTTTGTCTCTTATTCTTGAACATTTATGTGGGTTTTGGTCTTGCAGTACAAATATAAAACATACGTTCATGCTTATCTTTATATAAAGTTGCATGTTTATCTTCAAATAAATTCAAATAAATTGGCAGTTTTAAGTTGACTGATACTATTTTAATGAAGTATGCTGTCTTGAGGCTAATAAGTATTAACCATTCCCATTTATTTAGAGGTGGGTCTTTTTTAAGAACTTTAC
Source organism: Bos grunniens (assembly GCF_055505025.1). NCBI lineage: Eukaryota > Metazoa > Chordata > Mammalia > Artiodactyla > Bovidae > Bos > Bos grunniens. The sequence goes on from NC_141172.1 coordinate 39,878,841, forward strand.
AGATAGTTTCTGTGTTAAATGGGCTCATATCACACGTTTTCCTTCTCTCACTTAGCATTTTATTATAGACATCTTTCCGTCTTACTGCCTTTATGTGTAATCTCTCTCATTTCTTTAAAGTGAGTGAAATTGCTCAGTCATGTCTGACCCGCTTTGTGACCCCAAGGACTATGACTCTCCAGGCTGTTCTATACATGGAATTCCTCAGGCAAGAATACTGAAGTGGGTTACCATTCCCTTTCCCAGGGGGTCTTCACAACCCAGGGGTCAAACTGAGGCCTCCTGCATTGCAGGTGGATTCTTACGATTTGAGGTACTCAGGAAGCCCAATTTCTTTAATATATTGTATAAATTTCCATATATGAATGAGCCATTTTTTACCTAGTATCCTACAAATGGTTATTTAGTGTTGCCCCCTATTTTCTCAGTAATATAAATATTGCTGCAATTAAAACCATCTTTGCTCATTTGTGTAAATTTCTAGAATTAGAACTGCTAGGTGAAAGCATTTGTGCATTTTTAATTTTGACATTTGTTGCCAAATTTCCCTTCATAAAAGTTTTGTGAATTTATGCTTGAAGAAACAATAAATGAGAGTTCTTTCCCCATAACCTCTTCAATGCTGATCTTTTAATTTCTTATAGTATAATAGATAATATACGGTATCTTAATTTAATTTGTATTTCTTTTAATTTTGAATAAGGTTAATCATATATACTTGTTATGATTCCCTTAGAAGAAATGGTCCATGAACCAAGGCAAATGGGAAGTGGTCAAACAGGAGATGGCAAGAGTGAATGTAGACATTCTAGGAATCAGTGAACTAAAATGGTCTGGAATGGGTGAATTTATCTCAGATGACCATTATATCTACTACTGCGGGCAGGAATCCCTTAGAAGAAATGGAGTAGCCATCATGGTCAACAAAAGAGTCCAAAATGCAGTACTTGGATGCAATCTCAAAAATGACAGAATGATCTCTGTTCGTTTCCAAGGCAAACCATTCAATATCACAGTAATCCAAGCCTATGCCCCAACCAGTAACACTGAAGAAGCTGAAGTTGAATGGTTCTATGAAGACTTACAAGACTTTTAGAACTAACACCAAACAAAGGTGTCCTTTTCATTATAGGGGACTGGAATGCAAAAGTAGGAAGTCAAGAAACACCTGGAATAGCAAGCAAATTTGGCCTTGGAATACAGAATGAAGCAGGGCAAAGGCTAATAGAGTTTTGCCAAGAGAACGCACTGGTCATAGCAAACACTCTCTTCCAACAACACAAGAGAAGACTCTACACATTGACATCACCAGATGGTCAACACCAAAATCAGATTGATTATATTCTTTGCAGCCAAAGATGGAGAAGCTCTACACAGCAAAAACAAGACCGGGAGCTGACTGTGGCTCAGATCATGAACTCCTTATTGCCAAATTCAGACTGAAATTGAAGAGAGTGGAGAAAACCACTAGACCATTCGGGTATGACCTAAATCAAATCCCTTATGACTATACAGTGGAAGTGAGAAATAGATTTAAGGAACTAGATCTGATAGAGTGCCTGATGAGCTATGGACAGAGGTTCGTGACATTGTACAGGAGACAGGAATCAAGACCATCCCCAAGAAAAAGAAATGCAAAAAAGCAAAATGGCTGTCTGAGGAGGCCTTACAAATAGCTGGGAAAAGAAGGGAAGCGAAAAGCAAAGGAGAAAAGGAAAGATATACCCATTTGAATGCAGAGTTCCAAAGAATAGCAAGGAGAGATAAGAAAGCCTTCCTCAGCGATCAATGCAAAGAAATAGAGGAAAACAACAGAATGGGAAAGACTAGAGATCTCTTCAAGAAAATTAGAGATACCAAGGGAACATTTCATGCAAAGATGGGCTCAATAAAGGACAGAAATGGTATGGGCCTAACAGAAGCAGAAGATATTAAGAAGAGGTGGAAAGAATACACAGAAGAACTGTACAAAAAAGATCTTCACGACCCAGATAATCACGATGGTGTGATCATTCACCTAGAGCCAGACATCCTGGAATGTGAAGTCAAGTGGGCCTTAGGAAGCATCACTACGAACAAAGCTAGTGGAGGTGATGGAATTCCAGTTGAGCTATTTCAAATCCTGAAAGATGATGCTGTGAAAGTGCTACACTCAATATGCCAGCAAATTTGGAAAACGCAGTAGTGGCCACAGGAGAGGAAAAGGTCAGTTTTCTTTCCAATCCCAAAGAAAGACAATGCCAAAGAATGCTCAAACTACTGCACAATTGCACTCATCTCTCACTCTAGTGAAGTGATGCTTAAAATTCTCTAAGCCAAGCTTCAGCAATACGTGAACTGTGAACTTCCAGATGTTTAGGCTGGTTTTAGAAAAGGCAGAGGAACCAGAGATAAATTGCCAACATCTGCTGGATCATCCAAAAAGCAAGAGAGTTCCAGAAAAACATCTATTTCTGCTTTATTGACTATGCCAATGCCTTTGACTATGTGGATCACAATAAACTGTGGAAAATTCTGAAAAAGATGGGAATACCAGACCACCTGACCTGCCCCCTGAGAAACCTGTATTCAGGTCAGGAAGCAACAGTTAGAACTGGACATAGAACAACAGACTGGCTCCACATAGGGAAAGGAGTATCTCAAAGCTGTATATTGTCACCCTGCTTATTTAACTCATATGCAGAGTACATCATGAGAAACACTGGGCTGGAAGAAGCACAAGCTGGAATCACAATTGCCGGTAGAAATATCAATAACCTCAGATATGCAGGTGACACCACCCTTATGGCAGAAAGTGAAGAAGAACTGAAGAGCCTGTTGATGAAAGTGAAAGAAGAGAGTGAAAAAGTTGGCTTAAAGTTCAACATTTAGAAAAGTAAGATTATGGCATCTGGTCCCATCACTTCATGGCAAATAGATGAGGAAAAAGTGGAAACAGTGACGGATTTTATTTGGGGGGGCTCCAAAATCACTGCAGATGGTGACTGCAGCCATGAAATTAAAAGACCCTTGCTCCTTGGAAGAAAAGTTATGACCAACCTAGACAGCATATTCAAAAGCAGAGTATATTACTTTGCCAGCAAAGGTCCATCTAGTCAAGGCTATTGTTTTTCCAGTAATCGTGTATGGATGTGAGAGTTGGACTATAAAGAAGGTTAAGCACTGAAGAATTGATGCTTTTGAACTATGATGTTGGAGAAGACTCTTGAAAGTCTCTTGGACTGCAAGGAGATCAAACCAGTCCATCCTAAAGGAAATCAGTTCTGAATATTCATAGGAAGGACTAATGTTGAAGTTGAGACTCCAGTACTTTGGCCACCTGATGTGAAGAACTGACTCATTGGAAAAGACCCTGATGCTGGGAAAGATTGAAGGTGGGAGGAGAAAGGGATGACAGAGGCTGAGATGTTTGGATGGCATCACCAACTCAATGGACATGAATTTGAGTAAACTCCAAGAATTGGTGATGGACACAGAGGCCTGGCGTGCTCAGTCCATGGGGTTGCAAAGTGGCAGACATGACTGAGCGACTGAACTGAACTCCAACATTCGTAATAGTGTAGCAATAGCCAGTTTTTTTAGGATCTCACACACATTATCTCACTTGACTCTCAAGCTAATTTTGAACCTTAAAATGTTGAATGATATACAATCAAGATCATATAGTGGTTAATGTGGATCTGACTCCAAACCTGTGGATGAAAAACAATGTTGTTTTTTTTTTTTAATCTTTTTAGTAAGTAAATCCACAGAAGGAGAGATTCTCTGCCATCTTATTGTAACACCTATTCTTGGTTGCCATAACCAAATGAGAGTGAGAAGTTTAGTTCCTCCTGTTCTGTGTATTAGGATCATAATCACTTATATTTGAGTCTTGTCCTATTCATTCATAAGTTTATTTCACAACCTTTAACCCACTCTATCTTTGAAATAATCACATAAATTAGATAAGGCCTAAATTATTGCTTTTATTTTCACCCAAAAGGAAAACACTCTCGAGGAAATGGTGTTTTTTGAGATTGACAGTGAATTAATGAAAAACCAGAATCAGAATTCAGGGCTTTCGGGCTTTAGATGTACAATGGTGATCTGTCACTTGCCAAGTTGAATGTGTAGAATCTGATGCATTAGTAGCCACTATATAATTAAGGTTAAAAGTGAAAGAGAAAACAAAAGTACACTCTTCTGTATTTCCATCTGTCCAGCATTTTACAGTTCTTCATTGCAAAATAAGGCTTAAGAATATCGTTGTTTGTTGTTCAGTCACTAAGTCGTGTCTGACTCTTTGTGACCCCATGCACTGTAGCCTGCCAGGATTCTCTGTCCGTAGAATTTCTCAGGCAGAAATTCTGTAGTGGGTTGCCATATCTTTCCCCAGGGGATCTTCCCAACCCCAGGGATCAAACGCACTTCTCCTACATTGACAGGTGGATTCTTTACCCCTGAACCATCAGGGAAGCCCTTTAGCGATATTAACCCATACATTAGTGAGATTCTCTCTCTTCCTCGTATCTGAGAATATAATGGCTATTTTAATTTGTGTAGGACAAAAACCTCTAGAGAAAGACACTAAATGAAAGTGAGGAGAAACACTCACATACACACACATACATCCTACTCTGACTCTAAGTTAAAAATATTAAGATTTGAAGTGCGTGGTCAAGCTTAATAACTGACATGTCTTCAATGAAGCCAAAATTTTATTTTGACTTACTTCTATTTTGAGTATAATAGAGTGTATTTTTAGTACTTAATTAAAAATATATTTCATATTTTGGTATGTTATAGTTACACATTCATATTTTTCAAGGTTATGCATTTTTAATTGACTTTATTATGCTCTTGCTAATGGGAGAATCACTGTAATTTAATGAAAATCAGTACAGAAGTAGAATCATTTAATAAATTTGCCTTCCAACAAAAGTTGCAAGGATCCCTGTATGTCCTCTCCTACATTCTACATTGCCACATCTGGGAACATTGCTTAGTATATTTGTAAACTTGCTTGTGTATTTGTAAACATTGCATAGTGTATTTTGTAAACTTAGTCAGGGACAAATTCATATTTTTCCCAAAGTGTACCTCAGAAGTCATTGAGAGATGGTGATACAGTGTTTACCCATCATCATAAGACTTTAACTTTGAGATGCTTTTTCTTATGGTGATGAATTGTCACCCTTCCAAAAATCTTTTCTTTTAATTGATTCTGAGCAATTTGTCAACTTGCTTATGATAGTAAAATGGTTTTTCCCAGTGAGTGCCTATCTAGTTCTCATAAGGATCTAGTCAAGTCCTAATGAAGATTACCTCTTTGCCACTCTGTTTGAAAGAGTTAAGCCAGCTGCTTCACTTATGAAATTATTCCATGGAAAGTCATGCACTATACCAATCTGTTAGACCTATAACTTCTTTTAATGGGAAAAGTAGGCTGAACGCGAATCCTGGTCACTAACACTGGCTGCATCTGTGTCTTTTCTCTTGGAACAGCTCAATGGTTATTCGGGACTTAACTCTACGCAGTGCTGCTAGCTTTGGCTCCTTCCACCTGATCCGTCTACTCTACGATGAATACATGTTCTACTTAGTAGAACATCGTGTTGCTCAGGCAACAGGAGAGACACCCATAGCAGTCATGGGTGAGGTAAGAGAAGCTAAATGAGCTATGACCCACAAGGCTTTCTAAAAAGATCTGAATTTTATTTTAATCTAAATATTAATTATCAAAGCAATGGTTTCTAATCAATGAGTCTTGGACTCCAGAGATCCTGTATAGTTATTTCAGGGAGTCCCTAAATCCCTTTGTTCATATTTTATTAGTCAAAAGATTCTAAGATTGTAGATGATATCATGGAAAAGTACATGGAATATTTCAATATGCTATAAAAGTCTCTATATAAAAAAGCTTGAGAATGACTGGACTTAAAAATCCTTAGTATTACTCAACCATAAAACAGAATCAGATAATGCCATTTGCAGCAACATAGATGGTCCTAGAAATTATCATACCAAGTGAAGTAAATCAGATGTAGACAAATATATTTATATGTGGAATCTAAAGAAAATAGTTACAAATAAATTTATTTACAAAACAAAAACAGACATACAGACGTGGAAAACAAAATTATGGTTACCAAAAGGAAAGCAGGTGAGGGATAAATTGGGGAATATAGGATTAATAATAATGTAAATCAGGCTTCCCTGGTGGCTCAGACAATAAAGAAGCTGCCCGCAATGCAAGAAACCCGGATTCGATCCTTGGGTCAAGATCTCCGGGAGAAGGGAATGGCAACACACTCCAGTATTCTTGCCGAGAGAATTCCATGGACAGAGGAGCCTGGTGGGCTACAGTCCATAGTACCACAAAGAGTTAGACCTGACTGAGCGACTAACACATAGGTTTAACAGATGCACACTACTGTATATATAGTAGATAAACAAGGTTTTACCATATGGCACAGGGAAATTTATCCAATGTTTTATAATAAAATATAATGGAAAAGAACTGAGAAAAAAGTTTGCAGAGATAGATAGATAGATAGATATCAGATCAGTCGCTCAGTCGTGTCCGACTCTTTGCAACCCCATGAATTGCAGCACGCCAGGCCTCCCTGTCCGTCACCAACTCCCGGAGTTCACTCAGACCCACGTCCATCGAGTCAGTGATGCCATCCAGCCATCTCATTCTCTGGCGTCCCCTTCTCCTCTTGCCCCCAATCCCTCCCAGCATCAGAGTCTTTTCCAATGAGTCAACTCTTCACATGAGGTAGCTAAAGTACTGGAGTTTCAGCTTTAGCATCATTACTTCCAAAGAAATCCCAGGGCTGATCTCCTTCTGAATGGACTGGTTGGATCTCCTTGCAGTCCAATGGACTCTCAAGAGTCTTCTCCAACACCACAGTTCAAAAGCATCAATTCTTCGGTGCTCAGCCTTCTTCACAGTCCAACTCTCACATCCATACATGACCACAGGAAAAACCATAGCCTTGACTAGACGAACCTTTGTTGGCAAAGTAATGTCTCTGCTTTTGAATATGCTATCTAGGTTGGTCATAACTTTCCTTCCAAGGAGCAAGCGTCTTTTAATTTCATGGCTGCAGTCACCATCTGCAGTGATTTTGGAGCCCAGAAAAATAAAGTCTGACAGTGTTTCCACTGTTTCCCCATCTATTTCCCATGAAGTGATGGGACCGGATGCCATGATCTTCGTTTTCTGAATGTTGAGCTTTAAGCCAACTTTTTCACTCTCCTCTTTTACTTTCATCAAGAGGCTTTTGAGTTCCTCTTCACTTTCTGCCATAAGGGTGGTGTCATCTGCATATCTGAGGTTATTGATATTTCTCCCGGCAATCTTGATTCCAGCTTGTGTTTCTTCCAGTCCAGCGTTTCTCATGATGTACTCTGCATATAAGTTAAATAAACAGGGTGACAATATACAGCCTTGACGTACTCCTTTTCCTATTTGGAACCAGTCTGTTGTTGCATGTCCAGTTCTAACTGCTGCTTCCTGACCTGCATATATATATATATATAGCTAAATCACTTTATTGTATACCTGTAACTACCACAGTATTATAAATCAACTATACTTGAATTAAAAAATAAAAATATTATTGACTGGAAAATAAGGAAGATTGATGCTTCTGATAAGGCTATGGGCTAGGAACTGAGAGGAAAAAGTTAAATATGTATCTTGTTGACTCTATCCAAGTGCCCAGGAAAAGAATGAAGGATAATAACAATGATGATGAAAGTGATAGCTAACATTCCAGGAGCACTTACTATGTGCCAAACATAGTCCTAAGTCCCTTATATATATAATAAAGCATTTAATACATATAACAACGCTTTGAGATAGGTGCTAACTCATACTGTTTTACTGATGAGAATCTTAGGTTCAGGAAGGAAGCTAAGGCACAGAGAGATTAAAAGGTTATATATCTAGCAAGCGGTGGAGACCTCTTTTAAGTATTCAGTCTGATTTTCACACCCATGCTCCTAATCACTAAAGATGTAGAAAAAAAAATTCTCTTCTTCATAATTTCTGGATAGTGCCAAGATGTCATTGATATGTTCAACATATTGTAAAGCTAAAATGCTGAAGTTAATATATACAAGGTTGGTTAATATATTGAGGGATAGATGAACATGCTTATATGATTCAGCACTGGCTCACTTTGTTGTACTGTACTGGATTTTGACTGAATCCAGATTTTGCTAGATTATACCAGATTAGGCAGTGTTACATTTTATCACCCAAAGCAGTCAAGAAGACATACTCACTTTTAAACTATGCATATGTGCTTATTTAAATTAGAAAATAGTAGTTTTATAAATATGATGGCAAAGTATAAATTAAAATATATAGTAAAATACCTCAAGGACCTATGTAAGTATCCTAATATAAATAAAATACATGTGAATTTTATTTAGAATGTTGGTTAAAATATTCTACTTTCCCTCTTTAAAATCCCTTGCTGTTTGCTGATCTACATGTGTTTGTATGTTTCTTAATGGTGATTGTGCCTAAATGATGCCAATTATGTATATATGAGAATTAAGCAAGATTCATTTTAGCTTTTGAATTATAAGCAGATCCTCATGTGACCAACGCAGTCTGAACTTTTCTTAGATTTGACTTCCCCTCAGTGCCTCTTTTCTTAGTTCTTCTCTGATTGTCTGGTTGCAAAATGCCCGATTGGCAAGTAGATTAAATACTATAAACTTCCTTAACCCAGGACCCAAAAAGTTCTGAAATAGACATCCCTTTTGGTATATTTAACGCATTTGGCACATACCTCCTATGCTCCAGGACCTCTATAACAGGATGACCAGGATAATGATAATAGGGATTCTCATTAATACCATGTGGCTAATCCTGATGGCATGGTCTTTGCTTTCCTTGCATCTTTAAGGAATAAAAGCTGTGGCTGTAAGCCAGTGACATGGCATGAAGACTTAACTACTTCCTCATATGCTAGTACAGGAAGTACTGGCTCACCAGAATTAAAATGGCTTTATAAAGTCTATACTGCCAACAAACATTCTAAATGGCTTTTTTTTTTTACCTTATGTAAACAATGTAAATGAATAAGACACTGCCACATGATTCAAAAATATGACACAAAATCTAGATCAGAAAATGATCTTCTCTAAGATCAAAGATCTAAGCATACCTCTTGATTTCTTTGCTTACTATCTCCTTACTCAGTTTATAGGAAAACCCTCTCAGTTGTCCGTGCTCATCATTATTCAGTCCAAATCAAGTAAAGCTAATTTTACAGGTTTGATCTCCCTATAGCATTTATGCCTCATAGAACAATAAGCCATTATAGACTTGTTAGCTATGGTCATATTATCATATCTAAAATTTCTTGATTCTTGGGGAAAGGAGAAAGAAATGCGAGAGAAAGGAAGGCTGTTTTCCCATGTATCTTTTCATGTGTTACACTAAGTCTACCCTAGAAGTCAGATTGGAGGTAAAAAAGCTTTCATGTGTCAAGGCTCAGCTGTAATCCTAACTACTTAGATGACTTCCATTTCAAAAGAAAAGGTCTAGAAGTGCCTGTGTATACAGTGGGCATGACACCACAGGCCAAAATCCATGGAAATCCATAAAAATTCACCATTACTCTCAATTGCAGCTAGTGGTTTTCAATCATCAGTGATAACAACCACAGTTGTCACTATTTAGTGTGAGTTTATCATACCCTTAATGAAATTAAGCTCTTGATCTATCTACTAATGGTTCTTTCTCAGTAAACGGCACTCTCCCTGTGGATCAGGTTGAATATGTGAGCGTCATCTTTACGTATCTTTCTGTTTTGACCTGCATGTCCAACCAGTTGCTAAGTCTGCCCTTTCCCAAACTCCACATAGTGCAGGCAGTATCATCTTACGAAAATGCAAACCTGATTGTGTTATACCCTCTTAAAACCCTTTAGTGACTTTATCTTCTGCTAGTTAAGAAACGAAAGTCTTTCTGTGGTATAAGATCTGGCCTTTCTCTCTGATCAAACTCACCCTCTCTCTTCCAGGTCCTTCTGTTGCAATTACATTAGTCCTTTTTCTGTTCTTACTCAAGTTTTTCTCATCACTGGACAAGTGTGTAAATGGTTGTTTTACCTAGAACTGTCTGCCTGACTCTCTTTGCCCATTCTAACTCTTTCATGTCTTAAATACCATTTCCTCTAAGAGATCCAGTTTCCCTCAGACTACGTTAGATACTCCTTTTCTCTCTAATTTATACTTTTCCTTTTCATTCTAGAACCTGCAGAATAATAATTGCACAGTGCTTTGTATGATTTGTGTTGTTATAGATTTAATGCCTGGAAATAATGGAGGACTTTGCATCAGAAGAATTGAACTCTGCCTACAGTTCTATAACTTATGGTAGTATAATCTTGGGCAAATCATGTTCACTTAGGGTGATTCTCTGACGTATCTCTAAAATTAATGTATTCATTTATTTAACAAATACTTCTTATGCATCTTTGTTGTTGTTCAGTCGCTCTGTCGTGTTCCACTCTTTACAACCCCATGGACTGCAGCACACTATCCTTCCCTGTCCTTCACTGTCTCCCAGAGTTTGCTGGAAATCAGGTCCATTGAGTCAGTGATGCCATCCAACCATTTCATCCTCTGTTGCTCCCTTTTCCTCCTGCCTTCAGTCTTTCCCAGCATCAGGGTCTTTTCCAATAAGTCGTCTCTTCGCATCAGGTGACCAGATCATTGGAGCTTCAGCTTTAGCATCAGCCCTTCCAATGAATTTTCAGGGTTAATTTCCTTTAGGATTGACTGGCTTTAAAAAAAAAAAAAAAAAAGGATTGACTGGCTTGATCTTGATGTCCAAGGGACTCTCAAAATTCTTCTCCGGCACCACAGTTCAAAAGCATCAATTCTTTGGCACTCAGCCTTCTTTATGGTCCAACTCTCATATCCATACATGACTACTGGAAAAACCATATCTTTGACTATATAGACCTTTGTCAGAAAAGTGATGTCTAGGTTTGTCATAGTTTTTCTTCCAAGGAGCAAGTGTCTTTTAATTTCATGGCTGTAGTCACCATCTGCAGTGATCTTAGCACAAGAAAATAAAATCTGTCAGTTTCCATAGTTTCCCCATCTATTTGCCATAAAGTGATGGAACCAGATGACATGATCCATGTTGAGTTTCAAACCAGCCTTTTCACTCTCCTCTTTTACTTTCATCAAGAGGCCCTTTAGTTCCTCTTCGCTTTCTGCCATTAGGGTGATGTCATCTGCATATCTGAGATTATTGATATTTCTTCTGGCAATCTTGATTCCAGCTTGTGCTTCATCCAGCCCAGCATTTTGCATAATGTACTCTGCGTAGAAGTTAAATAAGCAGGGTGACAATATAAAACCTTTACATAGTCCTTTTCCAATTTTCACCCACTTTGTCATTCCATGTCTGGTTCTATTGTTTCTTGACCTGCATACAGGTTTCTCAGGAGGCAGGTAAGGTGGTCTGGTATTCCCATCTCTAAGAATTTTCCATAGTTTGTCATGATCCACACAGTCTTACACATTTATTCTGTAATGTTTAGGATATAGTAATGAACAAGATGAATTTTGACACTGTATTCATGGAACTTATATTTTAGCAGTGGATTCATATTTGTTAAATGTTCACATAACTATATAGCTATAAATTCTGGGAAATACTGCAAAGGAAAATTAAAGGGATATAGGAATACTTAGGGCTTCCCTGGTGGCTCAGCTCATAAAGAATCTGCCTGCAATGTGGAAAACCTGGGTTTGATCCCTTGGGTTGGGAAGACCCTCTGGAGAAGGGAAAGGCTACCCATACCAGTATTCTGGCCTGAAGAATTCCCTGAACTGTATAATCCATGGTGTCGCAAAGAGTCGGACATGAATACTTAAAGAATAATACATTATTACTATTATATTAATAATACTTAAGGAATACTTAAAGAATAATATTCATTTGTGAGTGAATATTATTTTAACTCATTTTACAAACAGTGAAATGAAACACAGAGACATCAAGTCACACAGAGTCACACAGCTACTAGATTATAAAATCAGGTTCGGAAGCCAAGCACCCTGGCACGATTAACCCTTGCTGATATTCTGCCATGCTTGTTACCTGCTAAAGGATAGAATGAGACTGAAGCAAGAATAGTTCAGATATCAGTGATGGGAAAGTGGAAAAATAGTCACAAACTTACTGGACATTTGTTTTACATTTATAGGTGTATGTGGGACAGATATCAGACAGCTAAGGGGCTTCCCTGGTGGCTCAGCCATAAAAAGTCTGCCTGCAGTGCAGGAGACATGGGTTCAATCCCTGGATTGGGAAGATCCCCTGGAAAAGGAAATGGCAACCCACTCCAGTCTTTTTGCCTTGAAATCCCATGGACAGAGAAGCCTAATGGGCTATAGTCTATGGAGTCACAAAGAGTCAGACATGACTTAGTGACTAAAGAGAGTCAGCTAAATAGATCCAGACTCAAGGGGAAAGGTTTCCCTTTTAAAGTAGCTTAAGGGACAATATATCTTTTCATTAATGTGAATTCAATACATGTTTTTAAATTAAAATTATTTACATTATTTGAGCTAGCAGGAGAGACCAATACATCATGTTTTATTATATTAACACTGTATACAAACATACAGTTTCATTTTTGCATTCGCTCTAGCACTGTTTCAGTTGTTGAAATGAAGGCCACCATGTAATGGAACTCCCAAATAAAAGAGCATCACCACTATGAGTTTTCTTCTAAATGTCAGCCTGCTACTACATAACACCAACTAGCAAGTTATTTAAAGTATTTGCATTTCAAAAATGATATTATTATTTTTATTTTTTGTCTGGGTGATAAAAAGGAAACCATTTATTTACTGCTAAAATTTATGCAATTTTTAAAATTTTATTTAAATATTATAAATATGCCAATAGACTTTCTGGCAGTGATAAAATTTTAAGAGAAGGAATAAAATAAACAAGTTGCATCTGTTTGCACACTTGTTAAATTCTTTTAAAAATCATAAGGTTTTCTGTGCAGCTTTGACACAGAAAATTGAGCAGAAAAATATCCTTTTATTTGGATTTTATGACTATTTGAAGTATATTTGGAAGTTTATGGCATACATGCTTTATTACTTTAAAATATACATTGTGTTAGTATAGTCATTGAATCTACAAATTTGTATTGCTGCATAAAATGACTTTTTGTGACAAACATTTTTTAGATTTAATGTATTAAGTATATTTAAATTGTCTTTATCATGATTTAATTATACTTAATAAAATATCTAAGACATCTATTTAATCAACTTTTTGAAATAAAATTAGGAACCAAAACATGCTTTAATTTTTGGTTGTGAATATCAATATTAAAAATATAATATTTTAGTAATATTTTTAGTGAAAAAATTAAGGCCCTCTTAAGGATTTACCATTAAAAGAAAACTGTCTTGGCTTCAGTAAAACAGATATACTCAGAAGGAAAGGACAAAAACTGTTTAAAACCTAAAAAGTGGAGAAGAGCAATAATAATTCACAGGCAAGCCTTTAGGATAAAAATTGAGTGAAAAAGTTCCATTTGATAAAAGTACAACCATTGTAAACAAGCATGAATGCTCAAAATCAAATTAACGATAAATAGATTTCAGTGAGCACTATTATTCTAGTGCATCAAGGGAATACACTGAAAATTTACTTGTTGAATAATAGACTTGTTATAGAAAATTTTGGGATTCCCTGGTGGCTCAGATGGTAAAGTGTCTGCCTGCAATGTGGGAGACCCAGGTTCGATCCCTGGGTCAGGAAGAACCCCTGGAGAAGGAAATGGCAACCCACTCCAGTACTCTTGCCTAGAAAATTCTATGGATGGAGGAGCCTAGTGGGCTACAGTCCATGGAGTCGCAAAGAGTCAGACACAACTGAGTGGCTTCACTCACTCATTCACTCACTTATGGAATATTTTAAAAGGGATTATATCACAAGTTAAAATCATTTGCAGGAAAAAAGCACATCTTGGAACAGTAGTGACTTAACAAGTATAATGAGTGCTTGTCAAAAGTTTTATTATTTATAACAAAGCTTACTTTTTATTAATATTTTTTTCTAATTGAGGACTGGCCTGGTGACAGTTACTGTGCCGAATGCTTTACATTCTTATTTAATATTCACCGAAATCTTGCAAAGGATCTCTTCGTGTCCCCATTTCACCCATAAGGAAAATACAGATTGAAAGTCACCCGATATCAGAACTAGTCAGTGGTAGAGCTGACTGTAGAAAGTGGGTCAGTCTCACTCCAGATAACCAAATGAGTTCAATCCACATTTTAGTTTTTCACTGCATAAATTGTTTATAGATAGTTTCAAAACATGGACTAATTTATTTCTGTCTGTACTTTACAACTCCCCCCAAATGCATGCACACTCGCAGTCATACACAAACTAGATGCCTGGTGTGAAAGCTTTCATTATGTTGTTCCAGGGCAAGGCTTCTTTCCTCTGTTTTGCAGGTTGCATCTTGATAGTCCTACCACCCTTCCCCTTTCCACTTTTTGTTAGTTAGCAAACTAAATAGAGTATTAGTCTAAGCAAATTGCAATTGGGAAGCTTAATCTGCCAGAAAACAACAACAACAACAAATTATACCCTTCAGTTCCTCTGTACCCACCCACAGACTAGACCTAAATCAAAATTATGTTTTTAGAATTTGCAGTTTGCTTTTAGCTGTAAATCTGCTCCTCTACATTAGCACAATTCTAACAACTTGAAAATAAATGATAAAAGTGACCCCCCGGAAAACCTTTCTCCTACACTTCATCCTCCAAGTTTCTAAGAATTATCTCTGTAGATATTTTCCAATTTTTTTTCCTCTTTCCTGGTTTATTATTCTGCTCCTTACTCTCCTCGCATTTGAGAAAAGCATCTATTGACTCAGCACCTCAGAGCTGCAACCTTGTCCCTCTGGGATGGATCCCTGTGCATTAGCTTCCTCTACTTGGTTTCCTTCGTGGCTTGCTCTGGGCTCTAACCTCTCCTCACATCCTCTTCAGGGAATGGAGTTTTGCTTAGAGATCTGGTTTAAACACAATGCAGCAATAGATGCCCCCAAAATACTCATTCAAGATTGTCGTTGTCGTTCAAGCACTAAGTCACAATCCAACTCTTTGCAGCCCCATGGACTGCGGCGTGCCAGGCTTCCCTGTCCCTCACCATCTCCTGGCATTTGCTGAAACTCATGTCCATCGAAACACTGATGCTATCCAATCCATCTCATTCTCTGTCATCCCCTTTTCCTCCTGCCCTCAATCTTTCCAAGCCACAGGCCTTTTCCAGTGAGTGGGCTCTTTGCATCAGGTGGCCTAAGTATTAAAGCTTCAGTTTCAGCATCAATCCTTCATTCGTGGTGAAGTGAAAGTTGCTCAGTTATGTCTGACTCTTTGCAACTCCATGAACTATATATACAGTCCATGGAATTTTTTAGGCCTGAATACTGGAGTGGGTAGCCTTTCCCTTCTCCAGGGGATCATCCCAATCCAGGGATCAAACCCAGGTTTCCCGTATCACAGGCGATTCTTTACCAGCTGAGCCACAAGGGAAGCCCTCGTTCATGGTAGGAAGTAGAAAAAACGATAGAATACCAGCTAACAGAATGTCTCATTTCATGTCATGATGAACATACTGGATTTCTATATCAGGAAAATAAAGCTCCTAGACTAGCTCCTAGAGGGTGATGTGCTCCCTCTCCCCAGAATATGCCTTCAGTATTTCAGAGAGCCTATGTATGAAGTTGGGTTTTCATGAGTGCTTACAACTAGAGCTTGTTTTTCCCAGAGAGTTTGGAAGTGGACAAAGAGAAGAAAATCAAAATCCAAGATTTCTGGACATTTTTCAAGAACTAAAATGGTTAGTGTAGACAATAGGAAGGGAAACTCAGCACACTGTCCTCTTCAACAATGTCCATCTCTGGGCTCTTCGCTTAGAAACAGTTCGCTGGTAGCCCCAGCCTTGGAGTCAGCTAGGTGTAAAAGGTTCCCTGGCGTAGATTAAGCATGACAGCGCCCCCTGCTGGCCTCCTTTCCACACTCTGTCTTCCTGTACCCAGCCCATGTGTCTGGCCCTGCCCTTGTCTTCCTGGTATTTTTGCTCACAGACACAGGTGAAGATGGTGGTTGCTGGTCCTCCTGAGAAAAAAAACAGTCCTTGTTTGAGATGGGTAAGCTCCTTAATTCACAGGAATGGTTTTCTGCTTTTCACCATCACTGTTCTAAAATATACTTTCATTTAAGTATGAGAGACTTTCAGCATGTATATGGACCAAGTGTGATAATCCTACAAGTACTTCAAATCTGATTCACTCTAGTGGTAAAAGTCTTCTTGTTACAAAGAGAACATGTTTCTACACTCTCATCGCCTTTGTCTCCCCAGTTAATAACTTTCAAAAAAGGGAAGTGGCATAATCAAAATAAGAAGTGCTCCTCTGACATAATAAATTAATACCATGGTTTTCTAATACATAGTGAAGGTGGCCTCAGTGGGAGCCTGTCTGTAGTTAAAAGCACCAAGGTTCTTTCTTATCAGCCTATAGTTTTATTTGCATTAAGGGTATACTGCCGGGCCCCACCCAAACATTGGCAGGGCCTATGGTACCCTCCATCTGAATATTCTAAAAGTTACGAATCAAACTAGAAATAAAACCTGTTCTATCCATCTAGGTTGAAAAATATATTTTGATAATAATTTGGAAGACTTTAAAAAGATTTAAATTTAAAATTCTTAGGCTCCTCCTAGTTCCGTATCAGAATATGGTGACATAGGCATAGCTGAGCCATGGCCCAGCCTCTGTCCCCTAGACCACTTCTCTTCTCCTAGGTTCCCTACCTATATTGTGAAGAGCCTGTGCTCATGCTTGTGGACACCTTGGTCCAGTGTTCAGGTTTTGTCTGTCTTTTGCAAATAGCTGCTCCTTCCCCTACGCCACCCCCCACACCAGCATGTTCTTTCTTCCAAAAGGTAGACTTAGAAAGAGACCTGTACAGGACTGAAAGGGGACTTTGGGGTTTTAGGCAGGAAATTCTGGGATCTCAGATAACAGAAGTGTGGTCTGAGGGATAGGAGTAAAATACAGGCTCTGGAGGGCACACCCACATGACCCAGTAGACTCCTTGCTCTGGGAAGGGCCACGGCCATAGGAAAGCCAAAGCAGGGCCCTCTGTGATGTGGGGCTCAGGACAGAGGCCCCTCTTGGTTTGACCTAGTGGTAGCATTAAATGTTCCTGTTTTTAAAATTACTTTTCTCCTCAAAAGCAACTAAGGCCTGTATTCTTTCTTCTTCACTACCTGCTTGCTCACTCATGAGTGCTTCTTAGAGGTTTTTTTCTTGAAATATAATTGCTTGGCAATATTAATTTCACACGGACAGAATAATGATTCACTCTTTTTATAGATTTTACTCCCCATTTAAAGTTGTTACAAACTAATGTCTTTATTTCCCTGTGCTGTAAATATATTCTTGTGAAAGTGTTAATTGCTCAGTCATGTCCAACTCTTTGCAACCACATGGACTGTAGCCCACCAGGCTCTTCTGTCCATGGAAACCTAGAGGCAGAAATACTGGAGTGGGTTGCCATTTCCTTCTCCAGGGGATCTTCCCCACCCAGGGGTCGAACCCAGGTCTCCTGCATTGCAGGCAGATTCTTTACTGTCTGAGCTACTATGCTACTTATCTATTTTATACATCAGATCAGATCAGATCAGTTGCTCAGTCGTGTCCGACACTTTGTGACCCCATGAACCGCAGCACGCCAGGCCTCCCTGTCCATCACCAACTCCCAGAGTTCACTCAGACTCACGTCCATCAAGTCAGTGATGCCATCCAGCCATCTCATCCTCTGTCGTCCCCTTCTCCTCTTGCCCCCAATCCCTCCCAGCATCAGAGTCTTTTCCAGTAAGTCAACTCTTCGCATGAGGTAGCCAAAGTACTGGAGTTTCAGCTTTAGCATCATTACTTCCAAAGAAATCCCAGGGCTGATCTCCTTCAGAATGGACTGGTTGGATCTCCTTGCAGTCCAAGGGACTCTCAAGAGTCTTCTCCAACACCACAGTTCAAAAGCATCAATTCTTCGGTGCTCAACCTTCTTCACAGTCCAACTCTCACATCCATACATGACCACAGGAAAAACCATAGCCTTGACTAGACAAACCTTTGTTGGCAAAGTAATGTCTCTGCTTTTGAATATGCTATCTAGGTTGGTCATAACTTTCCTTCCAAGGAGTAAGCGTCTTTTAATTTCATGGCTGCAGTCACCATCTGCAGTGATTTTGGAGCCCAGAAAAATAAAGTCTGACAGTGTTTCCACTATTTCCCCATCTATTTCCCATGAAGTGATGGGACCGGATGCCATGATCTTCGTTTTCTGAATGTTGAGCTCTAAGCCAACCCTTTAACTCTCCTCTTTCACTTTCATCAAGAGGCTTTTGAGTTCCTCTTCACTTTCTGCCATAAGGGTGGTGTCATCTGCATATCTGAGGTTATTGATATTTCTCCCGGCAATCTTGATTCCAGCTTGTGTTTCTTCCAGTCCAGCGTTTCTCATGATGTACTCTGCATATAAGTTAAATAAACAGGGTGACAATATACAGCCTTGATGAACTCCTTTTCCTATTTGGAACCAGTCTGTTGTTCCATGTTCAGTTCTAACTGTTGCTTCCTGACCTGCATACAAATTTCTCAAGAGGCAGATCAGGTGGTCTGGTATTCCCATCTCTTTCAGAATTTTCCACAGTTGATTGTGATCCACACAGTCAAAGGCTTTGGCATAGTCAATAAAAGAGAAATAGATGTTTTTCTGGAACTCTCTTGCTTTTTCTATGATCCAGCGGATGTTGGCAATTTGATCTCTGGTTCCTCTGCCTTTTCTAAAACCAGCTTGAACATCAGGAAGTTCACGGTTCACATATTGCTGAAGCCTGGCTTGGAGAATTTTGAGCATTACTTTACTAGCATGTGAGATGAGTGCAATTGTGCGGTAGTTTGAGCATTCTTTGGCATTGCCTTTCTTTGGGATTGGAATGAAAACTGACCTTTTCCAGTCCTGTGGCCACTGTTGAGTTTTCCAAATTTGCTGGCATATTGAGTGCAGCATTTTCACAGCATCGTCTTTCAGGATTTGGAATAGCTCAACTGGAATTCCATCACCTCCACTAGCTTTGTTCGTAGTGATGCTTTCTAAGGCCCACTTAACTTCACATTCCAGGATGTCTGGCTCTAGATGAGTGATCACACCATCGTGATTATCTGGGTCTTGAAGATCTTTTTTGTACAGTTCTTCTGTGTATTCTTGCCATCTCTTCTTAATATCTTCTGCTTCTGTTAGGTCCATACCATTTCTGTCCTTTATCGAGCTCATCTTTGCATGAAATGTTCCTTTGGTATGTCTGATTTTCTTGAAGAGATCCCTAATCTTTCCCATTCTGTTGTTTTCCTCTATTTCTTTGCATTGATCGCTGAAGAAGGCTTTCTTATCTCTTCTTGCTATTCTTTGGAACTCTGCATTCAGATGTTTATATCTTTCCTTTTTCCTTTGCTTTTCGCTTCTCTTCTTTTCATAGCTATTTGTAAGGCCTCCCCAGACAGCCATTTTGCTTTTTTGCATTTCTTTTCTATGGGAATGGTCTTGATCCCTGTCTCCTGTACAATGTCACGAACCTCATTCCATAGTTCATCAGGCACTCTATCTATCAGATCTAGTCCCTTAAATCTATTTCTCACTTCCACTGTATAATCATAAGGAATTTGATTTAGGTCATACCTGAATGGTCTATTGGTTTTCCCTACTTTCTTCATTTTTTTTTTTTTTTTCAGAAAATAAATTTATTTATTTTTTTTTCTTTTTTTAATTTTTTATTCCTTTATTTCTCATGCGTTCCCCATCCTGAACCCTCCTCCCTCCTCCCTCCCCATACCATCCATCTGGGTCGTCCCAGTGCACCTACTTTCTTCAATTTCAGTCTGAATTTGGCAATAAGGAGTTCATGGTCTGAGCCACAGTTGGTTCCCGGTCTTGTTTTTGCTGACTGTATAGAGCTTCTCCATCTTTGGCTGCAAAGAATATAATCAATTTGATTTCGGTGTTGACCATCTGGTGATGTTCATGTATAGAGTCTTCATAGTAGTTTGTTTAATTTCTTAGAAATTTTGAAACCATGTAAAGGCAGATAAATTACTGTGTCACTAGGGTGCAGAAGGGAAAAAACCCTGAGGAGTCAGAATCATGATAGAAATAAGCTACCTGGGTATAGAGTAGCCAACAGCACAAGTTGCCAGGATAGCCAGCTAACCTGAAAGGGTAGAACCAACAGTGAGTGTTTGGCAGAATTTTCCTTGGCGTGAAGCAGACTAGCAGAAATCTTACCCATCTTTGCAGGCTTCAGTAAAGCTATTTGGAAATACATAGAAAAGTCTACTTCTAGAGTGAAAAAATGGCCAAGGAACACACAGTTTTCCCAAATGGAACATTAACATACCTTGCAGATTTTCCCTGGCTGCCCAGATGATGTGGTCATGATTACTGATGAATCCTCCTTCCCCAGGATGGGATAAACTCTTCCAGCATCCCAGTGAATGAGGTCTTTGTCTCAGGCTTTGGACACCTTCCTTCTGTCCCTAGTCTCTGTGTTGTGGGCTCCCATGGAGCCTCCCCAGTTTGCTGTCTGGGCCCGCTGGCATCCTCTGCATTGCTTCAGTTTCCAGCTATTACAACACACAGCTCGCCTCCCTCCCTGTGGAAAGTTCACGGCTGCTGGATCTGGCATGTAGTGGTCTCTGGAGTAAATCTGTGGGCTGCGTTCTCCTGTGCCAAGCCTGCTTCCTCTCTTGGTGCCTGTGCTTGTGCATCACAGTCCCGTGATGAACCACTTCTCAGCCACGTGGCCACAAGTCAGGGTCATACTCAGGGTCGCTCCCAAGGATGCTGCCTGTCGTCACACTGGCTGTGCTGACGAGTCTCCCACTTATACTTCCTGGCCATTACTACTCGTTGTGAACTCATGGTCTAACAGACACCTGCTGGCTGCCTTGACCACACATTTTTCAGTCTGCTCTTGTCTAGGAGCATGCTCATTATTATGACCCCTTGTAAGGCCTGGAGGAAAGAGTTTCTAAGTTAAGAGATCTGTCTTCCTAAAAATAACAGATATGCTTTCTCTGCATCCCATTCAGTCTCTGCTTTAGAATGTCTCCTATTTATCTATCTGGCTGACAGTTTTAATTCCTGTGTACATCCAAGGCCATATACTTTCTACCCCAGAGCACCTGTTAAGTCCCTTAATTTATATTCTCTCCTCCTTGTGTGAAACATACATTCTCTCTCTCTGACCTTCTCCCCCTTTCCATCTCTCCCTGCTGATCCCTAACTCCCTCCCTTCCCAAACTGATGGTCAGAATATCTGGTCTCAATATTGTATACTTGATGCTATATATATAGGAAATATGGTGTCTAACACCATCATATTTCCTATATAATGCTAAACAGATTAATGTGTTTTCAATAGCTGTAAGATTAACTCTAAGCTCCTTACCTTGCCAAGTTCATAAACTCTTTTTGTGAGGCTGCTGCTGCTGCGAAGTCGCTTCAGTCGTGTCCGACTCTGTGCGACCCCATAGACGGCAGCCCACCAGGCTCCTCCGTCCATGGGATTCTCCAGGCAAGATCACTGAAGTGGGTTGCCATTTCCATCTCCAATGCATGAAAGTGAAAAGTGAAAGTGAAGTCACTCAGTCGTGTCCGACTCTTAGCGACCCCATGGACTGCAGCCTACCAGGCTCCTCCGTCCATGGGATTCTCCAGGCAAGAGTACTGGCGTGGGGTGCCCTTGCCTTCTCCGTTTTGTGAGGCAGTGATACTTAAGTAAGGTTGTGAGGAAAAGGCTCTCTGAGGAAGTGACACAGAGAAAGTGATATTTGACACCCTTTATTTGAGAGGAAACCAACCACCTACTAAACCATGACAGTACTTCATGAATTGTTAAGATGTCACCCCAGTGAATAGCAGTCCCCTCCAGTCCCCTGTGCAGCAAGGGAAATTAGAAAGCAGTGACAGTTTTTCTGATTTTTGAAGCGTAGGTTTACACTAATCTCTGGACCTTCTTGCCAACCTCCATTTTTTCATCTGTATCATGTCTCTCCTCCTCTACTCTTTCTGGTTTCTGCTGGCCTCATTTAGGTCCATGTGTCTCTCTCCCATCTGGGATTCTGTCTTCCTTATGCCCACCCTCAGTCTTCCCTGCCTCCCTTCCCTCCCTGCTACTTTACCCACTGCTCACTCCAATTCCCCCTGCAATTGACTTCCCTTTCTAATAACCCTGTACTTTTAAAACCTTCCAGAAGGTTTCCCAGGCTGCCTCCATTTTTGGCTAAACCACCTGTCCTTTCCAACATAAGCAACTTTTGATATTCACCTTCATAAAGAGGGAGTATTTCCAGACTAACCTGACTGGAACTGGCTGGCAGAGTGTCTAGCACATAGTAAGCTCTTAGTAAATATTTTTTGAATCCTGAGTGAATGAACTGATTTTCCTAATCTTAGTCTACCTATAAGATTAAAGTGATTTTTTTCCTTAATATGTGTATATTGTTTCCTCACCCATAAAATGCATATAAAAGCCTTTACCTTGCACTATATAGAAATATTAAAATCTCTTATTCACAAGATTTTTATTTTAAATCTACCCTGGGATTAACTTTGTAATTAATCCCAGAGACACCTAGAGGCATTGGCAGTGTCTCAGAGATTATTATTATTATTGGTACATTGTCCCCCATAGTACGTGGTCATGAGCCTGCAGCATTGAGTATGCAAATATTTATTTACTAATGAGCATAACAATCACAGAGATTTCAGTTGTTTGGGTTTTTGTTTTTATCATCCTGAGTAATCAGATTGTGTGCATGCATACTAAGTCATCGCTTTAGTCGTGTCTGACTCTTTGTGACCCTATGGACTGTAGCCTGCCAGGCTCCTTTGTCCATGGGATTCTCCAAGCAAGAATACTAGTGTGGGTTGCCATGCCCTCCTCCAGGGGATCTTCCCAACCCAGGGATCAAAGCACCTGTGCCTCTTTTGCTTCCTGCATTGGCAGGTGGGCTCTGTACCACTAGCGCCACCTGGGAACCTGAGTCTCCTGCACTGCAGACAGATTCTTTACTGTCTGAGCCACCAGGGAAGCCCAGTAATCAGATACATTCATTCAAATTAAGCAGAAATTTTCAAGAAAAATATTTATATTAAGATGTTATATTTTCAGTTAAGTAGCAACTAAAAAGCAGTGTTTATTTTGAAGAAAAATTTTCAGATGTGTCCAGAGTTTGGTTTTAGCCACTTTGCATGGTATTATTGATCACCAGTAGCAGGAATAATTTCGTTTCAAAAAACTTCTCAAGATTTATCAAAAACAAATGGTGTGTTCACTTTTTATAGGTATAGAAGTATGCTTAGATTCATCAGTGCCAACTTGTTTCCAGTATGGGGTCCTAAGTGTTGTTAAGTACTCATTTACAAGAAATAAAACTCTAGTTCTGTGTGTCAAATAGAAATAACATATTGACATTTCAGCTTTGAGCATTCTCTATTTATAGTCCTAAAATATTTAAATAATACCAAAAATAGGTAAAGAAAATCCTGTTGTGATTTTAGTACTTCTATTCTCTAGTTCAAGAAGTCCTATATAATTTAAACTGTGGTGTTTATTTAGACTAGCAGAAGGTTCTGAGCCATGTGAACGGGAACAACTTAAAAACAACAGTACTTATGATTTTGTGTTTACTGCCCAAGGGATATAACTGTAAGGCGATGGGGCAGTCTTTCAAACAAACGTGCTGAGAGTTACGCATCCAGAAGGACTTGCCCTTTCAAAGCAGTCACCTAGGGGGCTACACGTTTATTCCAGAATACCCTTATGGCTCACAATGTTGTGGGATGCCGTTTTTTAAAACTGCCTCCAAACCTGTTCAGAAATAATAAAGAGCAAGACGACACATTATTTTGGATATCCAGAATTGTGGTAGAGATGCATTTAACTTTGATGAGTAATCAAAAATCATCTTAGATCAAACACAGTGAAGAAAATGCAGAGTATTTGGTGTGATTGTTTGATGTAAAAACAACAAGATGGGCTTTCTTGAATGATACATAAACTAACTCTTGACATTGATTATCAAAGAGGAATTCCAGAATCATAAAACTTGGAATAAATGTGGAGGCTCCTAAGGTAGCTACTGTGAAGAACAGTACATGTCTAGGTAAAAAATAATAATGTGTGTATGTTTGCAAAATAAGATTAGTTTTATTACTTTGTAGACATACTTTGTAGGTGAAAAAAATACTATCACAGAACTTTTTATAAGCAAACTTCCAAATGTAAGTAGAATTTCTCTTACCCTTTCTAAGCTTTTTGAGAAATCTGAATTTCTAATAATGACTTATTCTGAATCTTCAGCTTTCAAAAAAGTAATGTTTACCATTTGAAAAACAGGTGCTATGAGATTTCACTTCAGCTTTTTCTGATTAGCTTCGTTTACCTCTGCTCTTCAGTTTTTTATTCAGTGTATCCATCTTTATTCATCCTGAGAATCTCAAAGTGTATTTTTTCACTGTAAAAATATCATTAAGCTTTTGAACCAAGGTAGAAAATAAAGTCTAAGCTGAATATTATTAATTGTTCCATGTTGTTTTAAGCCCTTTTTTTGTTGCATTAGTAACAATGCCTTTCTTTTTTAATTTGGGACCCTGTATCTTAGTAAATAAAAAGATCAAATTATAAGAAGTCTCAAAGGTTTTGTAAAAATAAATACTCTTGGTTGTTGGGGCTCCTATTGTTTTTTACTTCTACTAATAAAAACTCAAAAAGCAGAGTTCAAATATGTGGCTGGACCACATTTCTGTAATGTAGACTCCTGGTGGACTCTTGGGAGTTAACGGGATGGAGCTGATGCATCCTGCTTCATCAGAGCGTTTCCAAATTTATTCTACCACATCCATCTTCATCCAGGTCAGCCAGGCCTCTATTTCTTCACTGCTGAGTTCAACTAATGAAAAGTAAAATGGAGCATGGAAGGCAGAGAAAATTGTTATCCTTTTGTGAAGAGGCTAAGACAGCTAAATTGTGACACAATTTAAACTGTTCAAATTTGACAGGTTTGATTGGAAAATTAGGTGACCCATGTAGTTAGAGATCAAAATGGTCACGAGTGTAGAGTTTTAAAAAGTCATATTGTGGTATTTTTACTACAGTCTCTTAGAATATTATTTTATTCCACCTGGTAGTAACTGTTGCACAAATGACTGTTGTTTTGCAGTTTGGTGATTTAAATGCTGTGTCTCCTGGAAATCTGGATAAAGGTAAGAATTGAAAATAATGTACATTTTTAAGGACTTTTTTTGAGTAAGAAGTTCTCAGAGGAAAATGTAGTATATGTACATATATAAAGTATATGTGCACATACATTTCCATTTTATAGAAATGGCATAGAATCCTTGATGAATGTGACAGTTGTGTCTTTTGAAATACTTCACTATTTCTCCAGTTCTATGCTTTCTTTATGTTATGTATATTAAGTGCAAAAATTGAATTTAAATGCAGTTTAAACTCTTCTTGACTTTTTGCCTGCAGATGATTACAAGTAACAAGAAATTCTTTCTGGCCTTCACTGAAGTCCTGGAGAAAAAGTGATAAAATTGGATCAAATATTTTTTTTCAAGGCCCACTCGGCAAGAAAAAGATTCCTCAGCCTACCCAAGTCACTAATTCATACTTTTCAGTAGAAAGGGAACTCAGAGATAGCAATGAAGTTTACTATAAAAGCACAATCAGTATTGGGGGAGTAACATATATACTTGTTGAATTTTCATATTAGCATTGCCATTCTAATATGACAACCGAATATATAATTCTTAAGAAACTCACAACCTATGACACCAGAGTAAAAGGAGAAGGGCTCAAGGGAAAATGAGATTGGAATAGAAACAAACACTCCTGAAAAAATATTCTAACTCGGATTTTATTTTAATGTAAAATTTCTAATAAGTAAGTAGTGCAGAAAGTGTACACCATTCTTAAAATGCACACACACACAAAGTGAAGACATCTTGAGGTTTAAGGAATTGAGTTTTGGAGTCAAAGTGTACAAAGACTGGGAAGAACTATACCATTAGCCCTTCCAGGACAGAGCCAGTGGGGAAACTGAGGCATGAGGAAGGATGTGGGAAATCTACACACAAGGTGCTGTGCTGCTCTCTGCAGCGTTCTGTACAAGGGTCCTCAGCGCTCAGCCTCCGAGCCTTCCTGGTGGTGGGAGACAGTCATGTGCCGGGAAAGTCCTATATGAATCAGTGTCACTCCCACATTAAACTCCTGTCACTATTTATCAACCATGTACACCTCAATTCCCATTTTAATAATATGCATAATAGCTCAATAATAGCAAAACGGAAAAGTACAAAATGAAGTACAAAATTGCCCCTATAAAATAGCTGCAAATATATATTATTTAGGATTAACTGAAGAAACATCAGAAAAGTAAATCAATGATGAGACCAGTTTGTCATTTCAGAGCAGGAAGTGTAGCTGTTGAAACCCAGGTCCAACATAAGACAACCCTGATGATGCACTGATAAAGCCTCCTAATTCAGATTCAGGGGTTTCATCCCAGGGTACCTGGAGGTGTCCTAGGAATGTTGCTTCTGGGCCAGACACTGACTGGCAGCCAGTCTTCTTTGTCAAGTGTTGAACCAACGTCTTTAATAAACTTCAGTAGCACCTAGTTTTCGTTCTTTTGTTCCAAATTACCACGACTTCAAGTAGGTTCCTAGGGAATATCTTGAATTTTATGGAAGTCTTTCTATAAAGACTTGAATTTTATCTTTAGTCTCTATAGAAGCTTAAAATGTCTGCGGGAACTAGAGAAAGGGCTTTTGTGCTCCTGGGTAGCCTGTCCAAAAGAGCCCTGTCACTCATGAGTGGACCTGAAGCAGGGTGGCCTCGAACACTAGAGTTTGTTCTGTCCTTCGCCCCATTGCCTGTTTCAGGGCATCCCACCCTCTCTCCACTTGCCTGCCTGCTTGAAATGATTTTTTTTTCTTTTACTTCTGCCTCATTTATTATTTTGGCACTATTTTCTAGTCACAGAAAAGTTGGTAGAGATGGAGCCAAGAAGCAGTATGACTTGCCCTCTCCTTCCTGGGTGGCTCTGCTGGTCCCATTCACTCCTAACTAGACGCTTCTTGAGACATAACCACACTAGCATATTCAGAACCTAAGGCTTGAATGTGAAATCTTTTAAGAAATTTTTGTGGGTTTTTTGACATAAAATGAGAATTTAATTTTGTCCAGATAATGGAAGTAATATTAGCTCTGTAGAAAGATTTCAAATAATGCAGAGAATTAGAAAGTATAGAAAATGAAAACTTCATAGTCAAAAGCCTAAGGGACTTCTGAATTTAAACATTAAGAATTTAATGAGGAGATCCTTCCAGACCTACTTTTGTTTATATATATAAAACCACAAAAGTATCATGAAAATCAAAGTATTAGTTGCTCAGTCATGTCCAACTCTTTGGGGCCCCATGGACTATAGCCCACCAGGCTCCTCCATCCATGGGGTTCTGCAGGCAAGAATACTGGAATGGGTAGCCATTCCCTTCTCCAGGGGATCTCCCCAACCGAGGGATCAACCCAGGGATCGATGGGTCTCCTGCATTGCAGGCTGATTCTTTACCATCTAAACCACCAGATCCTCTTATTGAAGCAAATGTCTATGGAATGTAGTCCTCTCCTGCAGCTCTCCAGACCTTTGGATATTTTCTGACAAACTGCAATGTTATCATCAAGTCCATTTTCCAGAGGCAAAAGGTAACTGGATAAAGTAGGTGAGCCAGGATATCTTGCCTCATCAAAGAGAACTTCTCCGTATATTGCTTAATGCAGTACAGATATCATTTCTAGTCGATATACCTAATATCAACCTTTTTAATGGCACCCCACTCCAGTACTCTTGCCTGGAAAATCCCATGGATGAAGGAGCCTGGTGGGCTGCAGTCCATGGGGTCGCTAAGAGCCGGACACGACTGAGAGACTTCACTTTCACTTTTCACTATCATGCATTAGAGAAGGAAATGGCAACCCACTCCAGTGTTCTTGCCTGGAGAATCCCAGGGACGGGGGAGCCTGGTGGGCTGCTGTCTATGGGGCCACACAGAGTCGGACACGACTGACTGACTTAGCAGCAGCAGCCGCATTCCCAGAGATGTTGCTCCTGGCAGCCACACACTGTTCAACCTGCACAACCACATATGGAGGCTCTGTTATTCCTCATCATTTCTCTGTGGAGCCATCTTTGCACCAGTTGATAGGAAAAGGAGAAAAGTCAAGGAGCCCATTTATGTTGAGAGCTGTATTAGCAGAACTTATGCAGGTGTGCCCTCAAAGGGTAAAACTAGCCTCAACACCCCTTAGAAAGAGTCCAACTGACTTTTTCAGTTACTAGTTACACACTCATTATATGTAACATGCCATAGAATGTAATGGAGATCTAATTCTGTTAATATAAGTCACCATAAAAAGTAAAAATATCTTAAGAGTAAGTATAGATTTATTTTATTTATAAATGAGGTTTTGGTGTAATTATATGTGGGCTTTGTGTTGTGGGGGAAGGGTAAACAATAAAACATATTGAAGATGAAGTAAAAAAGAGTTTTCTTTCCAGCTGCACTTCACAGTTTGTGGGATCTTAGTTCCCCAACCACGGATCAAACCCAGGCCCCCAGCAGTGAAAGTGCAGAGTCTTAACCACTGCACCACCAGTGAATTTACAATAAAAAGATTTCTTAAGCAGAAATATATCCCTAGCTGTTTAAAAATTAGCACTCATGAAGAGGTATTCTCTCCACTCCTCTAAGGAGAATCTTACACAGTAGTAAAGCTGTGTGTGACCATTTTCTCTCTCTGCTGTGCTTTTGAATTTTAATAGCACATGCTGGAAAAAATTAAATAGTATTACATTATAACAATGTTTTAGTTAATATAGAATGTATTAAAATTTGAAGGTAATAGTGACTACTTAATACACCTAATTTCCAGAAATGAATACCAGCTATTAACAGAGACTATCAGTGTTGCTAGGAAGGAAATTCATTGTGCGTTTTAAATCTGATACTGTGCCTCAGTCTTCATAATGTTTTGTAAGGAAAGTTAAGGATCTAATTAATATTGTGATCGACAACATTCATGTGCACAGAAGGTGTATACACAGCCCCTGCTGATATATGCTGTAGTTATTTTGTGAATCAACATAGTTCCTATCTGTGTTAACATCAGCACAGATGAAATTTATATCTAGTGTAGGTCTTCAGAGGAAACTGTAATTTTTTCTTGCTTCCTTTTTTTTTTTTTTAAGTTAGCATTTTTAGCTCAGTACATTCCCTGCAAACCAGCATAGTGTACCAAAATAATGACACAAGTTATGCTACTATTTAATGTAAAACTTTAGGAAACTCCAAAGGTCTTCTTAGAAGAACTATTAAAGGTAGGAGCCACAAACAGGTCAAGAATAAAGTACCTTTGCTGTGTTTGAAAGAATAGGGCGCTGACACAGGTAGAATCCATTGAAAGGGAAAACACACAAGCTTTGTCCTCCAAGAAGGGCTAAGGAGTTGCTTTCCTAATGTGCTGTATTAAAGTGTTTCTAAAGTACGTGTGGATTGCTCTTTTCCAGTTTGTCTTCTAGTACTAGTCTTGGTATTATTTGTTTGTGCAGATGAAGGCAGTGAAGTGGAAAGTGAAATGGATGAGGAATTAGATGACTCTTCAGAACCTCAAGCCAAAAGAGAGAAAACGGAGCTGAACCAGGCGTTTCCGGTGGGTTGCATGCAGCCCGTTCTTGAGAGTGGCGTGCAGCCAAGCCTCCTGAATCCAATTCACAGCGAGCACATCGTCACAAGTACTCAGACTATCAGACAGTGCAGCGCTACAGGAAATACCTACACTGCAGTCTAAAGGATATTAAAGTGTATTTTTCCAGCTTACATTAACCCTGTTGATATTGGGCTTAAGTTGAAATTTTAATAAGCCTGAAGGTCGACTGTTGTCAAATACTATCTGTGCTGAACATTACCTTTTCGGAGTTGTGAAATGGAATGGGTGTATGTATTTTGCCAGGTCTTTTTTTTTTTAACATAAACAAAATTATTTGCCTCTTAATAATGAGTTTTTTTCCCTTAGTTTTGGGTGTCAAGAAGGATTTTTACAACACTTAATGTCAATGTTTTTGTTTTCTTATAATTAAAAAGTAATTTACATTTTTGTAGCTTAAAATATTTTATTGTTGATTGTTAGTCTTGGTGTATGATTTCATGTGTAAGTTTTTAATTAGATGCACTTCTGTGAAATATCAAAAGAAATGATTTTCTTTGATTTACACTGGAGGCATGCACATTTGGCAGCAGATGCATCAAATTTGCTTTTGAAAGGTGCTTTTCATCGGACAGAACCACAAGACACTATTTTGATAACATTTTGGAGTACGGAGAGAGAATACAAAGCATTTTTATTATAGTGCTAGAGGGTTGGGAAGGTCATCTATTTTTCTCTGAAGAAAAATTGAGCTGTGCATTTATCAGTTCAGAGTAAATGACAGAATTGCAAGAGATTATGCTAATAAGTACATAATTTGTGTACATAATTATTAAACCATGTTAATGCAAGCTTCCGTTAAACATTGAATTTTAACTGTTATTTGCATACCAATTCCTCTGTTTAAAGACTACTGATTCTGTATTTGGGACCACTGCACAGATGCATTCTGCTGTTGAGTGGGGCTGTTATAGTTAGATACTGAAGCTGAAAAAAATGACTTGACTTCTTTTTTTTTTTTTTTTTAAGTGTACACGCTACTTATGCTGAGCTGGACATACAGGAAACCATTCCATTTGGATGACTTTCTTTTATTCCAGGTCTTTTTCCTAATAGTAGTTCAATGTGCTGCTATTGTAAAAGAAAATTTATAGAATGCAAGGAATGTAGCAACCTGCATATCGTTATTTCCTTCAAAAATATTTCCTGGTTTCTAAAGTACGTGGATTTAAATTTTAAACAGAACCTGAAGGCAGTGTAACTGGCACACCGCACTGCTGCTTATCTCCAATTCTGTAGGATTTGGATAGGTGGCTGGGTGGACCAGTGCCATTGAAGAATGTACATCAGGGATCATCGTACCTCGGCTATTACATGGTGCCTTAAAACAGAACTGAAGCTAAGGTTTAGTAAGGCTTATTTTGTTCATGTGAATTCCTTTTCAATCCATTTGACAAGGTGTACCTGTCGTTTTCAGATTGCCGAAGTGAGGACAGGTAACATGTTCTTCAAAGGAAATTTAGGGAAAGCTAAGCAAAACAAAAAGACAAAAATCACTTCCCCTCTTTGAGTGACCATGAATTTATTTTTGTTCCTAGAGCTGAAGATTACTTGATTACAAATCACATTGCTTAAAGATTAAGGATCAGATTGCTGTTGTGGAGTAGCAGGCTAGTTTTAATTACCAACTTTGTTACATGAAATCATATATGTTTTAGACCATTCTTATCTAGTTATAATTTAAGAAAATTAACAAAATAAGCAGGTACTTATTGAAGTGCATCTTTTCGGTCTAAGTGTTTCTCTGTGTGTCTCGGTGTCTGTGTGCCCATGCACACGGGAGTGTCCGTGGGCAGGAGTCAGCTACAAACTCAGAAGGGGAGATCCCAGAGGGATACACCCATCCCTATTTAATTTATGTGAAAAGTGAGGTTCTTTTAAGCACTTAAATTATTAACAAAAGTAACAGGCACATCCATTTATTTAAATAGTTCTAAAAAAGCTAATAAGCAAAATAAATAGTATACAAATACACAGAGCCAAAAAAAGGGAAAGCACAAAATGATTTACAGATTATTAATGAGGCCTATGTTAAACTCAAGAGGTTTATCTTCTCAGTTTTATTAGGGTGGGGGTGGGGGGTGGGAAGGAGAGAGTGAGCCAATCTAATCTGTTAAATTGAAAATACCAAATGGCTTATTGGGTAACACGTAGTACATTTCAGCTGCTGTTACCTGATTGCCTTAGACTACTCAAATAACTAAGATCAACAAAGCTTCTTAAGTTTAAATGATTTAGATATAATTTTTTAAATTGATTCAAATTTCGTATCATACAGCTCACATATTTGAAAGTCTTCACTAGCATCCTAGCATCACCTTCTTTAAATATCATTTAAATGATCATTCCCCTTTTTCCTCCCCAAAAGGCAATGAATTTGCACTATCACACACACACAAAGGCAAACAAAGAAAACACGTTAAAGACGTGTATCTACTTCATTGTGCATTCGAAGAGGTTTACAGGTAAAACTAAAATCTAAAAAGGAAAAAATCATTCTTCATTATGACCCTCCTTTCCGAATTTTTTCACTTTCCCATTCACCACCCCCAGAACTATATTATATCTATATTGGACCAAATGTATTTACTGGTTTCATCTTGTTTTTGAATGATTTTAAGTATTTATTATCATTGTTTAATGTTGGATATATTTGTATCATGAGAGGAATCTGATAAATAATGGGCAAGTTTAGATTGATGAAATTTAGGGGTTGGGTACCCTCCAGGATTCAGCATTTCTTCCAGTTGTTCACGGTTTGTTCTAAATTAGGACAGATTAGAGGAATCAAATATTGTTACATTTCAATGAATATTACAATATTCTAATGTCTTTTATGAACACAGGAACATTGATTCTTTGTGACTAGGGTAGGCAGTTCTGACCAATAGATAAAATAACATCTGTGGTCTCTGCTATTTCCAGTTATCTGTAATCCACAGAAAGACACACACAGCTTAAACAATTTTGACTTTGAATTGTGAAATATATTAGAAAATAAAAGTATAATTTATACAGTTGAGCAAATTGGAGCAAACATTGAGGTTTTTTTCATTTTTTTATTCACAGAGACGATTATCTTTTCTAAATAATATTATGACAGTAACACTCTCAGAATAGATTTACTGCTGACTGAAAGTACACGTTTTAAGGACCTCTTAAGATTTCTTGACATTGTAATAAAATACTAGTCATGAAAGTATCTATATAGACCCAGTGCTAGATTTTCAGTGAGGAAAAATGTGAGGAGAACATGTTGGCTATTTTTAAGTTTCTAAAAAGATATTTGCATGTAATAGTATTGAGTATCATGGGTATAGTTTGACCTTCACATACACTTTGAGAATCATACCCAAAAGATTTGCATTCACAAAGCCAGTGAACAATGGGATGAAATGGCTGAAATATCTCCTTGGAACACAGGACCCAATTTAAAATTTTTTCTCTGGATATCAAATGGCTGGTCACTTTTTCAGGATTCTTATCCAAACTATGTTTGGACTGACTGTATAAGTCTTACTGCCTTTTCAGAAATCTGCTTTCCTTTTTGTGCTTTTTCTTGTACTGTATAGCACGGTTCATGCACCTCTCTTTAGATGGTGTACTTTAAAAACAAAAGTAAATTTTAGAAAATGATTTTTAACACTGCATACCTAAAATTAGTAGTGTGCATCATTGACTGCCTTTGATTTGTAGTAGACATGTAAAAATGAACACGTTCTTGTAGAATGCTGTCAAAGTCATTCAGGACTGAATATGGTTTCATTACCGTAATCATGAACCTTTTTACATGAACGCACTCTCTAGAAGTGCAAATTGTGATGCATTTTCAAATTGAAAAATTCTTCAGATGTATTTGAAATGTCTAAAATAATGCTGTGCTTGAAACATTAGTGTAAAAAAAGTGTAGGTCACTGTGATGTTGGTCCTCCTTGTGTGGACACAAGTAGAAAGTAAAAAACTTTGGCAAGTCACCTTTGTGTACAATTTGAGGCAGTGGTTATATTACAATAAATTGACCTTTGTTATAACCTCCCCTCCTCCAAATTCCTGGTGAGAAAAATAATAATCATCAAAAAACTAAAGTTAGAATTTATGATTTGTATGAATCACACCAGAACATGGGGGAGAGGGGTTGACATGCAGTGCTACTGAAAATTAGGCCTGTCACTAGATCAGATCAACCTCCATGTGTGTGGTTAGAACAAATCAATGGAATCCTAGTATTTCTGCAAGTTTGGTGATTTTTAAAAACTGGAATAGAAGCATTAATTCAGTGCTTAGTTCTAGTATTAGAAAACCCCTTTAATGTAATGCCTTGTATTAACCCTTTGAGCATTGTAAGATATACAATGGGGGACAAAAGCCTTTCAGATCATTTATTTAGACTTAGACCGGTAAAATATACTCTATATCCAAATGTCTAATTATGCTGTTTTTTTAAAGGGGGGGTAGGAAGATAAAGTGTTTCCATGCTGAACACTTGCATTTTATATACAACTCTTAATTTTCTTCAAGAGGGCTTGATATATTTATTCCCAAATATTCACTGCCATCTAAGGAAGTGTACTGTTTACAGAAAAAAAAAAAAAAAAATCAACTTTTCTAGCATCACATCATGACTCTAGAAAAGGAGGACAAATACATGGGCCTGTAGACCTATGTCATTACTGATCTCTGCACATTGAAAGTACCTAGATTGCCTTTAAAAGGTATGATAAAGAAAGGGTTACATTTTTTTTCCCCAAACAGAACAAAAGATCTCATTTATTTAGCTTTAGAAAGTACAGTTGTAAGTGAAGCCTTAGAAACGAGTGGATAAAGAAAAGCTGAACTATGGGGGCAGGTAAGTTATTTGGAGTTAGATCTCTCATAAAATATTGTTTGGGAATTTCATGTAGGGCATAATTTTATCTATGCTCCAAAACTTTAATACTTTGTCAAAACAATTATATATAGATAGAATGGCACTTGATTTTAAGCTCATCTGTCAGGAGATGCTATGACTACTGCTTCTGGTATCTGTAAATGCCAGTGTGCTTACACAATTGCTGACTTTGTTCAAGGGCCTCTCTGCGTGCACTGGGCCCCCTTTGTCCCCTGCTCAAGGGAACCTGAGAGCCGTATCATCTGCAGATGTGCTTGTGCTGCGCTAGCCAGGCGCTCATAAAGAGTGTAACCTATTCTGATGTCTGGTGAAAGGACATCCATAGCATAGTGCAAGTTTGCCGTAAACGTTGCTTTTTTTAGGCAGTTTAGGAAGTCAAACCATGCAAATTACTCATGTGTTAACATGCAATACTCAAAGGGTTTTAATTTAACTCTCTTCTTTTGAATTCTTCATGATGATTTACTGTAAATGCTTCTAAGTTTGCATGCCTTGATCATTGCTGCTAGTGATTTTATGTGCCAGTAGACCTGAGTTTAGTTTACCAATTTTACTTAAATAGTAAAAGCCACTTACAAAGTGACTGCCTAGGATTTCTTTTTTTTTTTCTTTTGGTTTGAAGTAATTGGTAATATGTCCTATTTTCAAAGATGTATTTTGTCTCGTATTTGGTTCTGGTATTTGATCCTTTCCCCTCCCCTCCACTTCTTTCCTTTGTTTTTTTTTAAATGAATTATGATGTTGGGATTGGAAGCCCTGAGTAATGAAATCTTTGGTAAGGATTGTTTTTATGTAGCTCAGTAATGAGGACAAGTCTTTATTAGAGGGATATGATTCTGGGGAGGAAAAGAAAAAGTGAAAACTCCCATTGACTGTTGATAACCAAGTAAATTTTTCCTTCAATGAATTAATACTTTTGAATAAATACTTGCCTTGTTTTAACCCGCTAAACACAATTTTAAATGACCCAGTAAAGGAGGTATTGAATTTTATTCGTTTAAAAAGCATCTTTTGTACCAAAGCAAATTTTTTTCTCATCTCCATCATCAATTGGGACCTATGGTGGTGACCAATGCGTTGGTTACAGAAACTATAAGTGAGTGCCTTGAGAAAACTTGGAAATTTGTGCCTGGGGTGGTAAACTTTTAATTAGGTTAATTGTAGTGCTTACCAATCAGTAATTTTACTATCACTCAGGGCTTTCGTACCTTCTAGGTAAAACTTATTTCATTGTGTTTTTTTAAAATATTGTATTTTTTTTTAAGTGCCATCATTTAAATTTCACTTAGTAAGTGGCAGATTACATTATTCAGTCCCACAAGCACAGAAACATAGTAACACTAGGAGATATTTGAACATTTATTTTACAATCGACTGAATATATTATGTAAATGAGGTAAGCAACTTTTGTAGAGATTGTATGTGTGAGATAATGTAATGTTCTTTTCCAGTTTTGGACTACAGTTGAATAAACTTTTTAATTATTTAAAAACATCTTTACCGAATAACATGTGATGGTTTTTTGTATAATGTATTTGATTTTGTAAATACGTATTTCCTGATGTGATTTTTGTGAGAAATGCTAAATCTTTTAGTATATCATGTCCTCTCAAAATTGGCAGGAGCTAAATAATAGTTTGTGGGCGATTTGTATTGTGTACTGTACAATAACTGGGGAACTTTTATAATTATAAAAATATATATTAACTTTTAGTGTGTTGTTTAAACAAATGACTGGAACATACTAAAGATATTAGTAGGATTTTTCTGAATATTTCAGACTTGAACTCAGGCTAGCTTCCTTGTGTTTTTCAAAACAAAATGGTGTCTTGTCTTTTAAAATCAATAAATTTGTTTCCTTGTTACAAATACATTTGAAATGGCTTGATTCCCTTCCCTTCCCCCCCCACCCCCCCGCCACACACACCTCATATCATTGCCAGGAAGCATATATTACACTGCCTCATCTAGGGTGTCTATCATTCACTAGCTTAGAAACAAAATTAAGTTGTTTTCCTTTTTTGTGTCAAATGAAATTGGCAATATTTACACATGAACAGCACAAAAAGAGAAAACAAAATTATAAGCCCAGCAGGGTACAAATCTTACCCTCAAAGAAAATTAGTGATTGAGTGCTGTTTAATTTCAAAAGCTGTCAACATGCCCATTGTAAATCCAGATTTTTGGATGTTCATAATGTGTTTGTTTTGTGTCACTTCACATTGATATTTGGCACCCAAGTTTCTTGCTTAGATTGAAACAGTTTATTAAAATTCATTTTAATACACTTAGGATACCCTGCCTCAATTTTTTTTCTTCTTTGAATTATGTATTTACATTCAGGAAAATTCACCCTTTGTACAAAGAAATGAGTTCACAGTTTCTAACCTCTTTTTTTTTTTTTGTACTTGGTTTCTCTTGGAAATCTGAGGTTCTCTGGAGGCAACCACAAAATGAGGCGCCAGACCAGTGATACTGGTGAACTGGAGAGAGGCAGAGAGGCACAGCTCAAAGGCTGGGATCACCAGCCTCCGTTCCCTGAGGCAGGAGGGGTGCCCCTAGGCCAGAGCTCCGAGACCAACAAACGGGCTCCTTCTAGGAAAGTCTGGGGGTTTCTCTCAGTCAGCTGTCTGTGCAGTGCCTTGGGGGCGGTCCCCCCAACACGACTGTCTCGCCATTGTTCCGGTCCTGTGGTGTCTAGGACTGCAAGTCCCCCATCCTCCCCCAGTCACGTGACTGAGCCGTGTCCCCAGTGCGCAGCCACCAAACCCAGGCACCAGACAGGCCTGAAAGTTTCCTTCTAGTTAATACTGGCTCAGGAGTGCAGCAAAGGCAGAGGGCACCTGCCAGGAAGAAGAGAGAAAGACCTATCAAAAAAAAAAAAATCACGCGCTGGAGCGAGGGGATGGTGCCTACCTTCTGTCCCAGAGGATGCTGGTAGTTCCCAGGTGAGTGGGCCAAACACTCCACGCCGCTTGTAATAGAAGCAAAGAAGCCTCCTCGTTCACTTCAAGTCTGCACGGAGCCGGAGGCGGTGAGCCCTTTAGGAGTCCTTCTCAGTTTTGCTAGAGCCTTGTGTGTCTCCTGTTGGTTTTCAAATGGTTTAGATATTTTAAGGGCTTGTCTGTGAGGCGAAGGTATTAAACGTTGGGCAGCCTGGCTCCTCAGGCAGTAGTTATGGATTTTGAGTTCTCTTCTGATTATGGGGTTGGGTTTGGGCATGAAGTTTAAGGTGAGGTTGTGTCCCAGTCTCTCCTACCCAGTTTAATGTATTTTTGTTCCTGGTTTATTCAACATGTCGCAGTTGCTCAGCCAGCCTTTAGGGTTTTACTAGAGGAAATTTGTTCCATCTGTAGCTGTAGATTCCCTGTGTCTATGGGTGAGGTGAGTCAGGAATTTAATCCTCAGGAACCTCTCTGTCTTGATCACTGCAGAATTCTCTGTGTAGCATGGTACTTGGCATATTTTATAATTAACTAGTTAATTTAGGCTGTGTTGGTTCTTCCTTGCAGCAAGTGGGCTTTCTCTAATTGCAATGAGCAGGAGTCATTCTTCCTTTTGTTGCTGCGGCTTCTCTTTACAGTGGCTTCTCTTGTGAGCACAGGCTCTAGGCGCCTGGGCTTCAGTGGTTGCACCTTGCTGGTTCTAGGCTCAGTAGTTGTGCATGGGCTTAGTTACCCCCTGGGATCCTCCCAGACCAGGAATCGAACCTGTGCCCCCTGTATTGGCAGGCTGATTCTTTACCCTGGACCACCAGGGAAGTCCTTGGTGTGAATTATTTAATAAACAAATACTTGTTTGAATTGAATACCTTAATTCATTGTACCTAATGTTTATACAGTTTTAAGGTTCATGGTTTTTGCCATTACAAATAATTCTTACAAACTCCTCTTGCGCATTTTGTCTGTGCATTTATCCCATTTTTCCTGTAAACACATTTTCTACACACATTTCCAAAAGCCTAAAATGGTAAAACTATTTTTGGAACACATTGCTGAACTCTGTGAAAGCCGAAACCAATTTATAATTCCTTCAAAAACTCTGAATCAAATCTCAGGAAACAAATTAGTTGAAAAAAATTGTTTTAAAGGCATCTTATGTTTGATCTAGGACTATTTACCATTTTACAGGCAGAGAAATCAACACTTCAGAAAATTCCTGAATAATTTGGCAAATAGATTATCCAGCAAAATGATAGTTGATTATTTGGAAACTTTCCCTCAGCAATGGTCATATTAATTGTAAAGGCATTTTGGACAAGTAAATATTTTATACCCCAAGTGGTCATCCTAAAGTTAAACTTGGAATACGAGTTATAAATACAACACTAAGCACTTATGTTAACATATCATTACATCACTGTCATTTTAACTGTAGCCAGTTGAACATACCTACGTATTCTCAAAACACTATGTGTATTAAGTAGAGGAACTGTTTTTTAAATTATGGAAAAAAAGAAATTTTTAAGTCTTTCTGAGCTAAAGAAATGACTCATAATCTTACCAAACTGAAAACAACCCGTTTCCTTCAAATGTAGAATGAATAAAGACATTACAGGCTATTTATGTAGGGAGTACCATATGTTAGTGAATTAAACAGAGTACAATTAACTTGATAAATTCCACAAACATTCCATGGAAAAAAGACAAACATGAAGGACTACATGTTACATGATTTCATTTATAAAGTTCAAAACCAGGAAGGTGCATACTAGAGTTTATTGCTTACCTTTGGAGAGGAGAAAACCCAAACTTGGGTCTGCTGGCCTGTATGCAGTAAAGCCAGTCTACTGACACTAGATTATGGAGAAATACAGCATTTATTTCAGGGCACCAAACGAGGAGTCCAGGACAGCTAGTGCTCAAAACACCAGAACTCCCTGATGTATTTCAGGAAAACATTTTTAAAAGCAAGGTGGGGGGTGGTGAGTGGGGTCTAGATTATGTGATCAGCTCATGTACAGTTCTGATTGGCTGATGGTGAGGTAACAGGGGAGTGTCACAGGGGTTAACACCATAAATCTTTTGATGCTAGTAGGTCTGGGGGCTACATGTTCATGGTCATCAACTAGTTCATTTCTTCCATTTGGTGGTAGTTTTCACATCAATAAAACAACTCAGGAAATGTGCATCAGATACTGTTATCTAGGTACTTCAGCAAGGAGATAGAAGATACAGAGAAGGGGTCTGTCCCAGGAAGGCATCATGGGGTACTGCTTGGTTACAAAAACACTTGCAATTAGAAAAGAGCAAAGTTTTGTGATGCTAACAACATTCTGTTTCTTGATCTGTGTAGTGGTTATCTGTACATTTAGTTTAAAATAATTTATTGAACTGATTTTTTAAAAACATTGAAACTAGTCTGGGTTCAGTCTCCCCTAATGGCTTAAAATCCCAAATCCACCAGTTTTCTTAAGCCCAGGAAACGTTTAACTTGCGCATTTGCATCCCAAATGCTGTGTTCCAGATTTACATTTAACACATTATTTAATGATGTCTTGAACCAGAAGTAGCTATGAAATGTTCATGCTTCAGTAATCACAGTTGACTACTGCCTACCTGATTTCTTGTATCTTGTTACAAGAGGATGTATTTGTTAGAGTTGATTTAACAAATAAATGCTAAGCATAATCTTTTTAGAAAAAAAATCTGAGTGCCTAGTAAGTTAAGAGTAAGGATACACTCTGTAACAGAATATCTCGGAGAGTCTCCCAGGTTTACAGGTTGTCAAGATCCTGCAGAAATGTCTCTCAGTGGTCTAGAGGGCCCAGTGTTGGTGCACTTTGCCCAAATGCCTATTCAGATGATTACATCAGCAGGTTCTGTGCGTTAGAAGAGTAGCTCTGTGATCTTTAGAACACAGAGGCCTCACTGTGTGTGACACCTGGCAGCAAACTAAGGCCTCAAAATGTGTCTGGGGGAACCCTAAGAAACAGAAGATATTATGAGCAGGAAATCACACTGTTTGTATTGCAGAAATAGGATGATTTACTTGCTTCATGGGTGTGCTATCACTACAGTATGCCCAATGCCAGTCAGTTAAACCTAGGATGTCATATGGCCATCCTGAATGATTTGCAGAATCCAAAATACCACACCGCGTATGACTAGTGAAACAGCAGCACTCACACTGTTGCACAGAAATGCTTTCGCTAAGCAGTGTCATAAGAATGCAAAGAGCCAGAGAGGGGAACTCCAGGGCTTGCCTGCCCCACTCAAGTCCTCCCTGTCCTTGCTGGCTCTCGGCTGTCGAGCCAGTGGGGATGGCCACTCTCACTGTCTGTGCTCCTCTTCAGTCCTGCCTCTACTCCAGCTTTTAATGTACTCAATTTTCTGGCACTAGAATGTTTCTGTACCTTATTTGAGGCCCAAATTCTTAAAAAAAATTTTTTTTAATGAAAGTATAGTTGATTTACAATTTTGTATTAATTCCTTCTATATAGCAAAGTGACACAGTTATATATGTGTGTGTCCGTATATATTCTTTTCCACTATGCTTTGTCACAGCATATTGAGTATTGTTCCCTGTGCTCCACAGTAGGAGCTTGTTGTTTATCCATCCTATATATAATAGTTTGCCTCTGCTAATCCCAAACTCCCATCCCTTCCCTACTTTCCTCTCCTCTCCCTTGGCAACCATAAGTCTGTTCTCTGTGTCTGTAAGTCTGTTTTTTTTTTTTCATAGATACGTTGATTTGTATCACATTTTAGATTCCACATACAAGTGATATCATTTGTCGTTCTCTTTCTGATTTCCTTTGCTTAGTATGGTAATCTCTAGGTTCATCCGTGTAGCTGCAAATGGCACTATTTTATTGTTTTTGATTGCTGAGTAATACTCCATTTGTGTGTGTATGTGTGTGTGTGTGTGTGTGCACGCATGCGTGTGCATGTGTGTTTATACCATGTCTGCTTTATCCATTTGTCTGTCGATGGACATGTAGATTGTTTCCATGTCTTAACTATTGTAAATAGTGCTGCTGTGAATATAGGGGTGCATGTATCTTTTAAAATTATAGCTTTGTCCAGATATATGCCCAGAAGTGGGATCACTGAATCATATGGCAACTCTACGTTTAGCGTTTTTGAGGAACCGCCATACTGGTTTCCATAGCGGCTGCACCAATTTGCAGTCCCACCAACAGTGTAAGAGGGTTTCCTTTTCTACACACCCTCTCCAGCATTTGTTATCTGTGTTTATTGTTGTTTAGTCATCAAGTCGTGTCCGAGCCTTTTCAACCCCACGGACTGCAGCATGCCAGGCTTCCCTGTCCTTCACTATCTTCCAGAGCTTGCTCAAATTCATGTCCATTGAATCAGTGATAGCATCCAGCCATCTCATCCTCTGCTGTCCTCTTCTCCTTTTCCCTTCAGTCTTTCCCAGCAACAGGGTTTTTGTTTTGTTAGGTCCCATTTGTTTATTTTTGTTTTTATTTCTATTGCCTTAGAAGACTGACCTAAAAAGATGTTGGTAAGATTTATGTCAGAGAATGTTTTTTCCTATGATCTCTTCTAGGAGTTCTATGTGTCATACCTTATGTTTAAGCCTTTAAGAGAGATCCAATTTCTTAATAATATCTGGGTGAATCAATTCAACCATAGGGTGTTTCAAGGTGGTTTCTGGGGGAAGGCATATCAGCTGTCATGTTCTGCTGGGAGAATTCTGAAGCATCACCATCAACTACCTGTTTTTCCATGGATAACAGAGTTCCTCTTGAATCTGGTCCAAAAAGGATTTTCATTAGGAGTTAGGGCAAATGGACCCCTTTCCAAAAAATAATAAAGTAAAATTGCACAGAAGTATACAAAGTTTAAAAAAAACTTCTTCCTCCCAATCTAGTTCTACTTTACAAAGGTAACAGCTAATAAGTGTTCTGTTAACCAGCAGAAGGGGAGCTGAATATAAGAGATTTAAAAAATACTTTTGTAACAGTGAATTTATGTGTTGTGAAATTTACACCCACTGCTAAAATTCTTGGGCTCCTGTAAATGGCATGCCCTTTCTCTAAAATTCAGTGCATTTCAAAGTTTCCACTCGACATTGGAAGTCAGATACATTCAGATCAGATCAGATCAGTCGCTCAGTCGTGTCCGACTCTTTGCGACCCCATGAATCACAGCATGCCAGGCCTCCCTGTCCATCACCAACTCCCGGAGTTCACTGACTCACGTCCATCGAGTCAGTGATGCCATCCAGCCATCTCATCCTCTGGCGTCCCCTTCTCCTCCTGCCCCCAATCCCTCCCAGCATCAGAGTCTTTTCCAATGAGTCAACTCTTCGCATGAGGTAGCTAAAGTACTGGAGTTTCAGCTTTAGCATCATTCCCTCCAAAGGACTTCCAGGGCTGATCTCCTTCAGAATGGACTGGTTGGATCTCCTTGCA
Source organism: Bos grunniens (assembly GCF_055505025.1). Classification (NCBI taxonomy): domain Eukaryota; kingdom Metazoa; phylum Chordata; class Mammalia; order Artiodactyla; family Bovidae; genus Bos; species Bos grunniens. The sequence continues at coordinate 39,922,080 of NC_141172.1, forward strand.
GTCCAAGGGACTCTCAAGAGTCTTCTCCAACACCACAGTTCAAAAGCATCAATTTGTTGGCGCTCAGCCTTCTTCACAGTCCAACTCTCACATCCATACATGACCACAGGAAAAACCATAACCTTAACTAGACGAACCTTTGTTGGCAAAGTAATGTCTCTGCTTTTCAATATGCTATCTAGGTTGGTCCTAACTTTCCTTCCAAGGAGAAAGCGTCTTTTAATTTCATGGCTACAGTCACCATCTGCAGTGATTTTGGAGCCCAGAAAAATAAAATCTGACACTGTTTGCACTGTTTCCCCATCTATTTCCCATGAAGTGGTGGGACCGGATGCCATGATCTTCGTTTTCTGAATGTTGAGCTTTAAGCCAAATTTTTCACTCTCCACTTTCACTTTCATCAAGAGGCTTTTGAGTTCCTCTTCACTTTCTGCCATAAGGGTGGTGTCATCTGCATATCTGAGGTTATTGATATTTCTCCCGGCAATCTTGATTCCAGCTTGTGTTTCTTCCAGTCCAGTGTTTCTCATGATGTACTCTGCATGTAAGTTAAATAAACAGGGTGACAATATACAGCCTTGATGAACTCCTTTTCCTATTTGGAACCAGTCTGTTGTTCCATGTTCAGTTCTAACTGTTGCTTCCTGACCTGCATACAAATTTCTCAAGAGGCAGATCAGGTGGTCTGGTATTCCCGTCTCTTTCAGAATTTTCCAGTTTATTGTGATCCACACAGTCAAAGGCTTTGGCATAGTCAATAAAGCAGAAATAGATGTTTTTCTGGAAATCTTTTGCTTTTTCCATGATCCAGCAGATGTTGACAATTTGATCTCTGGTTCCTCTGCCTTTTCTAAAACCAGCTTGAACATCTGGAAGTTCACGGTTCACATATTGCTGAAGCCTGGCTTGGAGAATTTTGAGCATTACTTTACTAGAGTGTGAGATGAGTGCAATTGTGTGGTAGTTTGAGCATTCTTTGGCATTGCCTTTGGGATTGGAAAGAAAACTGACCTTTTCCAGTCCTGTGGCCAATGCTGAGTTTTCCAAATTTGCTGGCATATTGAGTGCAGCACTTTCACAGCATCATCTTTCAGGATTTGGAATAGCTCAACTGGAATTCCATCACCTCCACTAGCTTTGTTCGTAGTGATGCTTTCTAAGGCCCACTTGACTTCACATTCCAGGATGTCTGGCTCTAGGTCAGTGATCACACCATCGTGATTATCTGGATCGTGAAGATCTTTTTTGTACAGTTCTTCTGTGTATTCTTGCCATCTCTTCTTAATATCTTCTGGTTTTGTTAGGTCCATACCATTTCTGTCCTTTATCGAGCTCATCTTTGCATGAAATGTTCCTTTGGTATCTCTGATTTTCTTGAAGAGATTCCTAGTCTTTTTTCTGTTGTTTTCCTCTATTTCTTTGCATTGATCGCTGAAGAAGGCTTTCTTATCTCTTCTTGCTACTCTTTGGAACTCTGCATTCAGATGTTTATATCTTTCTTTTTCTCCTTTGCTTTTTGCTTCTCTTTTTTTCACAGCTATTTGTAAGGCCTCCCCAGACAGCCATTTTGCTTTTTTGCATTTCTTTTCCACGGGAATGGTCTTGATCCCTGTCTCCTATACAATGTCACGAACCTCATTCCATAGTTCATCAGGCACTCTATCTATCAGATCTAGGCCCTTAAATCTATTTCTCACTTCAACTGTATAATCATAAGGGATTTGATTTAGGTAGTGTAGTATCAGATACATTAGGAAGCCTAAATGCATTACATTATTTTGTCTGCATCATCAAGACAAATACATGGGGCAGGCACAGTTCCTCTGATCTTCTTGCACAGGACTGAAGGACCAGCAGAAAGTGCTGGTAAAGGGGTTCTCTCTCTGCTCATCTAGGGCAGCTGCTTAGTCGTGGGTTTACAAGAAACTTGTTCTTTATATTTTACTTTATATAAATTTTTTTCACACTAAGAATGAATTTGAATATGAAGGTTCAAGGAGACCAAGATCTATTTAAAACTCCATGACACACTCCACTAAGCAAAGATAGAAATGGGAAATGTGTGTAACACATGACTCACGATTCCTTACACTCGGTGTTACACACTGCACTGATTCACGTAACAGATCTCTGAGAAATTAGATTATGGACCTGGTACAGCTATATGGGGAGTGAGAGTAATGAGTCTGGAGAGGAAGTTCATTCCAGAAGGGAGATGACAACTCCTTAACTCATGATGGCGAAGCCTAGAGCACTAGGGTGAGGTGCACAGCTGAGAGGAGCCAAAAGTATGAAATTTGGGTGTTCTTCATAATTGTCTGTGGATGCTTATCAGAATGTAATGCAGTTGGGGCTGGGCAGACTCAGCATTGGTTGGCCATGATGGAAGGGCGAACGTTGTTTTGTGGAGATGCTCTGACTGCTTGCATCTTGGTGGGTGACATAAAGCATAAATATTAGCTCATCTAATAGCCCAACAACTCTACAGGATAGTTTCTATTATTTAAACCCCATTTTCTGGAGAGAGTAAGTATTTGTCAAGTGCTCTTTTAAACAACTTTTATGGGTAACTGCTGACCACCTGCTGTCACACGATGGCACAAACCTCAGAATGTCCTCATTCTTTAAATAGCTATCCAAAGGTCAGTCCTGGGCACCATATGCTGCTTTGAAATAGTCAGCATTGATTTATCTGTGCCAGGGAAGGGCTGTGTTGTTGTGGGGAAGCAAACACTCCTGATGGATCCTGCTGGGAGGCTCAGTGGGACCACTAATAAATAACATGGATGTAGAGGAGAAGCGAAGGGTATGAGTTTTCCAGTACCGTCAATTGGCCTGTCTTCCATCCCCACCCATATCCTCTGTTAACCATGTGGCCGTGAAGATCACTTTTCTAAAGTTCAGCTTCGTATCTGTAAAATCAAGATAAGAATAGGATGCACACCACAGAGATTAAAAGAGGCAATACAGGAGTTTAGGCAGTAATCTGGGAAGTATGTGGGAAGACCCAGGGCATGCTTGTGGGAGGGCCTGCAGCCCCACCCACCCCCGGGCAGTTCAGGAGGAAAGGCTTGGTCAATCATTGATATAATTATGCCAGAGGGGAATGGCCTTTTCCTGAGATTCCAGTCTTTCATTTTTGATGGCTAGTAAGGTAGTAATGAACGCTTTTGGAGTGCTTTCAGGAGCGGTAACAAGTACTGATTCACTGTCTTCCTTCTCTTCTAGACATTTTTCAGACATACTTTCTTTGATTAATGCTTTTCTACCATTCACTCTATCTTGTTTTATTAATTATTCCTTGAATGTTTGTTAACTTCATCAGTTCAAGCCACTTGGACCTAGAATTTCCTTTTCTTAGGAAGATTTTAAGTGACTGGTTCAATTTCTTTCGTGGTTATGTTAACAACTCAAGTTTTAAATTCCTTCCTAGGTTCAGGGTTTTTGTTTTTTTTTTGTTTCAGGTCAGTTTCAATAAACTATATTTTTTATAAAAATTTTCATTTTCTGTAGGTCTTTCTATCTCATGACATAAAGATGGTCCAGAGATTTTGTTATGTGTTTGTATTTACTCTGAACATTGTCTAATTTACATGATCATTTCCTGTTTAACCCATGGACAAGTTGGAAGTCTGTCTTACTTTCCAAACATAAGAAGATTTTTTTAGTTAACTTGTGATTGATTTGTCACTTAATTACACTGCTGTCAGAGAAGAAATTCTGTATGATCTCAGTCTTTTGGGGTGTGTGTAGGTTTTACTCCATGACCCCATATATAGTTTCCTTAAATATTATGTGTACCATAAAAGAATGCATTATTCAGTACTGTGTGCAGATTTTACGTACATCCATGTGCTCTAGTTTGTAATTATGTTCATATTTTTAATGTTCATACTGGTATGTTTTATCTTCCTGTTCTATAATTTAGTCAGAAACATGAGTTTTTAATCTTTTACTCTTTGATTACGGATTTGTTTACTTCTTGTAATTTTGTGTTTGCTTGTTTGTTTATTTATTGGCAATGTTGTTATAAGTATAGCAACTTAAAATTATTTTATCTTCCTGAAGGATTGAGCCTTTTACCATTAGGAAGTGGCTTCCCTGTGCTGCTTTTTGCCTGGAAGTCTATGTTGTCTAATGTTAATATGGATATACCAGTATTCTTTTGACTTATCCTTTTTCATAATTTTACTTTCAGTTTTTATACATTTTAATGTTTTAGATGCATTTCTTGTAAATGGATGGAAGTTAGATGTTTTCAAAAAAATCATGGATGCTGGCAGGAACATTTACTCTATTTATGCCGATACAACTGCAGACATAATTAGGTTTCATCTATCATTTTGAGCCCTTGTCATGCCTGTCCTGTGTTTTCCTTCTCTGTCATTTCTATTGGACTGAATAATTTCTATCATTACATTTCCCCTTCTTCTGGGTAAGATGTTATGTACTCTTTTTCTATTCTTTTACTGATTAACTTAAAAATAATATATAATACAGTACATAGTATCATACATAATATATTAACTATATGTATGATTAAGATCTAAAAGTATCAATACTTTTACCTTTGTCCTGGGTAATACACAGGCCTTAGAACAATTTAACTCCATTTATTACCTACTCAGTTATATGTTATAATTGATACATTAGAACTGTGTTTTAATTCTAAATGTAAGAAAAACACAATTCATAATTTTTACTGTAGTGCATGTATGCTAAGTCTCTTCAGTCGTGTCCAACTCTATGCAACCCCATGAACTGTAGTGGTCTCGCCAGGCTCCTCTGTCCTTGGGATTCTCCAGGCAAGAACACTGGAGTGGGTTGCCGTGCCCTCCTCCAGGGGATCTTCCCGACCCAAGGATTGAGCCCGAGTCTCTTATGTCTCCTTACGTGGCAGTCGGGTTCTTTACCACTAGCACCTCCTGGGAAGTTCTAAGTTTGTTTAAATTTATTTCTGTATTTACTTCCTTTGTCACAAAGTTATGGTGTGTTTTTCTCATGATCTCCAAATGATTCTCAATTTGTAAAACATTATCAACTTCAGTTAAAAACTTGGTTCAACACAGCTCTACAAATATTTATTATCAAATACTCAGATCAACAGTAGAGAACCATCAACCTGATGATTCCTGGATTGTTTGGGCATGAAGGAACAAATATCCCTGCTCTGACAAGTGGTCTGTACGCATGCTCAGTCTTGTCTGACTCTGTGCAACCCCAGGGACTGTAGCCCACCAGGTTCCTCTGTCCATGCGATTTCCCAAGCCAGAATAATGGAGTGGATTACCAGTTCCTAATTCAGAGAATCTTCCCAACCCAAAGATAGGACCCACGTCTTCTGCATCCACTGCATTGGCAGGCAGATTCTTTACCACTGTGCCAGACAAGTGGTCTCCTTAGATGTAAAATAGCATCATAATAAATATATATAGAGTTTATGCTGTGCTGTGCTTAGTTGCTCTGTTGTGTCTGACTCTTTGTCACCCCATGGACTGTAGCCCACCAGGCTCCTCTGCCCATGGGGATTCTCCAGGCAAAAATACTAGAGTGGGTTGCCATTTCCTCCTCCTTCTCCTTCTCGATTCCCAACCCAGGAATCAAACCCAGGTCTCTCACATCGCAGGAGGATTCTTTACCATCTGAGCAGGGAAGTCCTATAGAGTTCGTGTGGTGGAGTAAATAAAACATTGTATGCCAATGTGCCTTGTGAGGTGGCAGACACGTGTAAAGTCACTGCCTTCCACCTGCCATTGGCAGATTGTGTGACACTCGGAAGCACTGGTTTTTCTGTCTTCCTCACCTCTCCGTAGGGCTTTGGAGTATTGGGCTTACACCCTGTTTCTGAAGGGTCTATGCTTCTGTGACTTCAGATTCATTGTATGCAATGTTTCTTCATGCACAGTCATTTGGAGAGAGAGCAATGTCTTTGGCTAGAACTTCTTTCAAAATACATCCCCATGTTATCAGAGTCTTTTCATCTCTTCATTAAATTATAGCATTGTCCCCACTTTCTCCTGTAAGTGTTTAGCACTTCACCTTTTCACCGGCATCACACCTACCACCTGAGAGTGACGAAGCCATGATGACTGAGTGAGCAATGGATATAGAAAACCAGTGGGAGCCCAATCAGGAGCTATCAGTGCTGAGACAGGGAGGCAAGGCCACAGGCCAGCTGCACAGGTGCTGAATTGAATAGGAACCAGGGTCTGTGATGGGGCAGCTCCCCTGCTGTGATTGCAGGTATCTGCAGCCAGCAGTGCTCACTCTCAGTTAGGGAAGAGCCCATGGGGCTGAGGCTGAGTGTTGGGCAGAACCAAGGCTGGCATCCCCTCAACTACTAAGGCCAACACAAAACAGTCCTGTGCAAAATAACTTTTGCAGGTGCTCAGAATCAGCTGACAGAGTGCTGCTGCTGCTGCTAAGTCGCTTCAGTCATGTCCGACTCTGTGCGACCCCATAGACGGCAGCCCACCAGGCTCCCCCGTCCCTGGGATTCTCCAGGCAAGAACACTGGAGTGGGTTGCCATTTCCATCTCCAATGCATGAAAGTGAAAAGTGAAAGTGAAGTCGCTCAGTCGTGTCCGACTCCTAGTGACCCCATGGACTGCAGCCCACCAGGCTCCTCTGCCCAGGGGATCCTCCAGGCAAGAGTACTGGAGTGGGGTGCCATTGCCTTCTCTGAGCTGACAGAGTAGAGGAAGCAAAACCAAAGGGAGGGATGAGATTCAGTAGTTGGCCTAATTGTCTGCATAACCATCCATTTATTTGCATATCCATTCTTTCACTCATTCGCTCAGTAAGCATTAAATACAAAGAGACTTCTAATATTCTTTTTTTTTTTTTAAATATTTATTTACTTTTGATTGCACTGGGTCTTTGTTGCTGTTCATGGACTTTCTCTAGTTATGGCAAGTGGGGGCTACTCTTCACGGTATGCAGGCTTCTCTAGTTGAGAGCACGGGCTCTAACTGCATGAGCTTCAGTACTGGCAGCAAACAGACTTGGTAGTTGTAGCTCACGGGCCCTAGAGCGCACACTCAGGAGTGTGGCACACAAGGTTAATTGCTCTGTGGCTTGTGGAATGTTCCCAGACTAGGGATCAAACCCATGTCCCCTACATTGGCAGGCAGATTTCTATCCACTGTGCCACCAGGTAAGTCCCTAAGGATGTCTTTAAATCCATGGAATCCACAAGTTTGCCTTATCTAAGAACATATTCTTTTTCCTCTTGTGTCTGAAAGAGTGAGCATAGGGGTAAATTTAAAAACATTGAAAATTTTCATTAGCTTCAGTTCGGTTCAATTCAGTCGCTCAGTCATGTCCGACTCTTTGCAACCCCATGAATCACAGCACGCCAGGCCTCCCTGTCCATCACCAGCTCCCGGAGTTCACCCCAACTAATGTCCATCGAGTCGGTGATGCAATCCAGCCATCTCATCCTCTGGCGTTCCCTTCTCCTCCTGCCCCCAATCCCTCCCAGCATCAGAGTGTTTTCCATTGAGTCAGCTCTTCACATCAGCTGGCCAAAGTATTGGAGTTTCAGCTTTAGCATCATTCCCTCCAAAGAAATCCCAGGGCTGATCTCCTTCAGAATGGACTGGTTGGATCTCCTTGTAGTCTAAGGGACTCACAAGAGTCTTCAACTCCACAGTTCAAAAGCATCAATTCTTCGGCGCTCAGCCTTCTTCACAGTCCAACTCTCACATCCATACATGACCACTGGAAAAACCATAGCCTTGACTAGATGGACCTTAGTTGGCAAAGTAATGTCTCTGCTTTTGAATATGCTATCTAGGCTGGCCATAACTTTCCTTCCAAGGAGTAAGCGTCTTTTAATTTCATGACTGCAATCACAATCTGCAGTGATTTTGGAGCCCAAAAAGATAAAGTCTGACACTGTTTCCACTGTTTCCCCATCTATTTCCCATGAAGTGATGGGACCAGATGCCATGATCTTCGTTTTCTGAATGTTGAGGTTTAAGCCAACTTTTTCACTCTCCTCTTTCACTTTCATCAAGAGGCTTTTTAGTTCCTCTTTACTTTCTGCCATAAAGGTGGTGTCATCTGCATATCTGAGGTTATTGATATTTCTCCCGGCAATCTTGATTCCAGCTTGTGTTTCTTCCAGTCCAGCGTTTCTCATGATGTACTCTGCATATAAGTTAAATAAGCAGGGTGACAGTATACAGCCTTGATGTACTCCTTTTCCTATTTGGAACCAGTCTGTTGTTCCATGTCCAGTTCTTCCTGACCTGCATACAGGTTTCTCAAGAGGCAGGTCAGGTGGTCTGGTATTCCCATCTCTTTCAGAATTTTCCAGTTTATTGTGATCCACACAGTCAAAGGCTTTGGCATAGTCAATAAAGCAGAAATAGATGTTTTTCTGGAACTCTCTTCCTTTTTTCATGATCCAGCAGATATTGGCAATTTGATCTCTGGTTCCTCTGCCCTTTCTAAAACCAGCTTGAACATCTGGAAGTTCATGGTTCACATATTGCTGAAACCTGGCTTAGAGAATTTTGAGCATTACTTTGCTAGCATGTGAGATGAGTGCAATTGTGCGGTAGTTTGAGCATTCTCTGGCATTGCCTTTCTTTGGGATTGGAATGAAAACTGACCTTTTCTAGTCCTGTGGCCACTGCTGAGTTTTCCAAATTTGCTGGCATATTGAGTGCAGCACTTTCACAGCATCATCTTTCAGGATTTGAAATAGCTCAATTGGAATTCCATCACCCCCACTAGCTTTGTTCATAGTGATGCTTTCTAAGGCCCCCTTGACTTCACATTCCAGGATGTCTGGCTCTAGATGAGTGATCACACTATCGTGATTATCTGGGTCGTGAAGATCTTTTTTGTACAGTTCTTCTGTGTATTCTTGCCATCTCTTCTTAATATCTTCTGCTTCTGTTAGGTCCATATCATTTCTGTCCTTTATTGAGCCCTTCTTTGCATGAAATGTTTCCTTGGTATCTCTAATTTTCTTGAAGAGATCTCTAGTCTTTCCCATTCTGTTGTTTTCCTCTATTTCTTTGCATTGATTGCTGAGGAAGGCTTTCTTATCTCCTTGCTATTCTTTGGAACTCTGCATTAAGATGGTTATATCTTTCCTTTTCTCCTTTGCTTTTTGCTTCTCTTCTTTTCACAGCTATTTGTAAGGCCTCCTCAGACAGCCATTTTGCTTTCTTGCACTTCTTTTCCATGGAGATTGTCTTGATCCCTGTCTCCTGTACAATGTCACAAACCTCAGTCCATAGTTCATCAGGCACTCTATCTATCAGATCTAGGCCCTTAAATCTATTTCTCACTTCCACTGTATAATCATAAGGGATTTGATTTAGGTCATACCTGAATGGTCTAGTGGTTTTCCCTACTTTCTTCAATTTCAGTCTGAATTTGGCAATAAGGAGTTCATGGTCTGAGTCACTGTCAGCTCCCGGTCTTGTTTTTGCTGACTGTATAGAGCTTCTCCATCTTTGGCTGCAAAGAACATAATCAATCTGATTTTGGTGTTGACCATCTGGTGATGTCCATGTGTAGAGTCTTCTCTTGTGTTGTTGGAAGAGGGTGTTTGCTATGACCAGTGTGTTCTCTTGGCAAAACTCTATTAGCCTTTGCCCTGCTTCATTCCATATTCCAAGACCAAATTTGCCTGTTATTTCAGGTGTTTCTTGACTTCCTACTTTTGTATTCCAGTCCCCTATAATGAAAAGGACATCTTTGTTTGGTGTTAGTTCTAAAAGTCTTGTAAGTCTTCATAGAACCATTCAACTTCAGCTTCTTCAGTGTTACTGGTTGGGGCATAGGCTTGGATTACTGTGATATTGAATGGTTTGCCTTGGAAACGAACAGAGATCATTCTGTCATTTTTGAGATTGCATCCAAGTACTGCATTTTGGACTCTTTTGTTGACCATGATGGCTACTCCATTTCTTCTGAGGGATTCCTGCCCACAGTAGTATATATAATGGTCATCTGAGATAAATTCACCCATTCCAGACCATTTCAGTTCGCTGATTCCTAGAATGTCGACATTCACTCTTGCCATCTCCTGTTTGACCACTTCCCATTTGCCTTGGTTCATGGACCTGACATTCCAGGTTCCTATGCAATATTGCTCTTTTTAGCATCAGACCTTGCTTCTATCACCAGTCACATCCACAACTGGGTATTGTTTTTGCTTTGGCTCCATCCCTTCATTCTTTCTGGAGTTATTTCTCCACTGATCTCCAGTAGCATATTGGGCACCTACTGACCTGGGGAGTTCCTCTTTCAGTATCCTATCATTTTGCCTTTTCATACTGTTCATGCGGTTCTCAAGGCAAGAATACTGAAGTGGTTTGCCATTTCCTTCCCTTGTGGTCCCCAGTGGACCACATTCTGTCAGATCTCTCCACCATGACCCGCCTGTCTTGGGTGGCCCCAATTGGAGTGACTTAGTTTCATTGAGTTAGACAAGGCTGTGGTCCTAGTGTGATTAGATTGACTAGTTTTCTGTGAGTATGGTTTCAGTGTGTCTGCCCTCTGATGCCCTCTTGCAACACCTACCATCTTACTTGGGTTTCTCTTACCTTGGACGTCGGGTATCTCCTCACGGCTACTCTAGCAAAGCACAGCTGCTGCTCCTTACCTTGGATGAGGGGTATGTCCTCATGGCCGCCACCCCTGACCTTGAACGTGGAGTAGCTCCTCTTGGCCCTCCTGCGCCCGCTCAGCCACCACTCCTTAGACATGGGGTAGCTCCTCTTGGCTGCTGCCCCTGACCTCGGGCGTGGGGTAGCTTAATTCAGCACAGTTTAGCTTGCTTGCTTGCTTGCTAAGTCACTTCAGTCGTGTCCGACTCCTCGAGACCCCATGGACTGCAGCCTACCAGGCTCCTCCGTCCATGGGATTTTCCAGGCAAGAGTACTGGAGTGGGGTGCCATCGCCTTCTCCTACCAGTAAGTAATGAAGGATGGAGCCAAGATGCATAGATACATATCTAGTCTGGAAATGGAAAATACAGAATTAGACATGTGAGTCCCCTATAAAAAGGAGAACACATTCAAATTATAAAGATACTTTGAAACAATTTCACGTAACTGTTGCCTGTGTTACATCAAGTTCCTTTTGTTTGCAGAATGATGAGCTTGTGAGCTACAGAGACTGTAGATATTTGTTAAAATGAAATGATCTAATTTCCAAATGCTTGCTTATTTTTAAGTAATTGCCATTCTTTGCTTTTCTGATCTTAACTTACCAAGAGACGAATCTGTTCTCAATGGTACACTATGTCTATCTTTATCTTGAAATGCAGATCCTGACTTTATATTTTATGGAGATCTCTTCCCTCAAATGTGGTCAGCAACTTTTTCTCTCTCTCACTGGCTCGAAAGGAGCACTTACAGAAAATTCTTGGTGTTTCTCTTCCTTCTTGCAGTTTCTCTGTACTTTGTGAATAGTGCCACTGAATAATATGCTGCAGTAGTTCTGATGCAAGTGAAGGTCGCTCAGTTGTGTCCAATTCTTTGTGACCCTATGGACTATACAATCCATGGAATTCTCCAGGCCAGAATACTGGAGTGGGTAGCCTATCTTTTCTCCAGTGGATCTTCCTGACCCAGGAATCAAACCAGGGCCTCCTGCATTGAAGGTGGATTCTTTACCAACTGAGCTATCAGGGAAGCCTAGTAGTTCTGATAACCCTCTTCCAATGTTAATGCCATCTTCGCCCAGTATTTTGGTTTTGGCTTGTTTCTCTGCACACACATTTGACATTATGATTGTTGTTTTGTACAGCCAGTGTTTCTTTTAGATTCACCCACAGGTCTGACAAATCTCTTATTTCAGACCTCCTATGTGGAATCTAGAGGGCTTCCCAGGTGGCGCAGTGGTAAAGAATCTGTCAAGCAGGAGGAACGGGTTAGATCCCTGGGGCAGGAAGACACCCTGGAGCAGGAAACGGCAACCCACTCTAGTATTCTTGCCTGGGAAATCCCATGGACAGAGCAGCCGGGCAGGCTGCAGTCGATGGGATCCCAAAAGAGATGGACACAACTTAGCAAGTAAACAACAACAACACATGTGGGAACTAGCTGAAGAAAATCTTTTTGAATTTCCTTCAGTGGATAAATGCAATGCTTTAAAACACTTTAAAATAATTTATATCAATACAAAGTTATATGTATTCACTGTAGAAATTTTAAATTTTTCTTTGAAACGAAACAATAATAAATTTGTGAAGAATTGACGAATCAAAGGGATTTGGGCTTGGGGTAGTAAATGGTGAAGAAGTAACTAAGAAGATAAGGGTTAGTTTAACAAGGTTTGTTTGCACAGATTTCTTGGTCCCAAGTTCCCTGTTTTTGGTGATATGAATGTCTTTCCTCCCCCTGGTGTGGGATACTATTCACATAGGAGTTTTATAACCTGTTTCAGGGAAGAAGAGTGATCTAGGAGAGGTCAGAGTGATCTTCCTGCTTCTGCTGGGTTTTTTGTTGTTGTTGTTGTTGTTCTGTTTTGTTTTTGTTAATTCCTTCAGCTTAAGATGTTACTATCCCAAGGTGCCATATTTTGGGTAGCACATCCTGAACTTCATCACATGCTCTGTTTTCATGTAATGATGTATAGATAATTACAGTAAGTCCCCTACATATGAACCAACTTTCAAAGATGCTAACATATGTTTGCATGTTCAGTCCTGTACGTTAATTTGTGTGTCTGGTATGCATTGACACATGCATGCTTCCTCTACACGTGGTTGTGCTTTAGTGTATTTCCAATACAGTGTAGAGTACGGTGGTACAGTATTTTTATTTCAAGCCCAGGATGTCTGGAAGCAAGCATAAAAGCAGGGGTATGGAGCCGATAGTGTTATTTGGGTACCTAGGCTAACTTTGTTGGACAAATTGGACTTCAGAACCCACTCTTAGAACAGAACTCATTTGCATGCAGAGGACTTACTGTACTGCACACCGTCGCAGTGTTGTTGAACCCAAGTTCCTGGGCCCAATGCATAGTGAGGCTGAACAAACTGAAACATTGGGGTTTGGAGCAGAGAAAGGCTTCTTACAGGGCCAAGCAAGGAGACGGATGGCTTGTGCTCAATAGACCAAACACTTCAGGGAAGTGTTCTTAAAGGCAGCATTTGGCAGAGGGGTGGGAGTGAGAGGCTGCAGGATGTGTGACGTTCTTTTCATTGGTTGGTGGTGAGATAATAGGATGGTGTTTCAGGAATCTCAGTCATCAGCCTGATCCCAACCAGTCTAGTGTCTGTATGTTTGTGCTCAGCCTGAAGTTACCATCTTTAGCCTGAGTGGGAACCTTAGTTCTGTAGAAGCACTCAGAGATCTAGTTCAGATTGTTGTGTGTCTCCCTTGAGGAGGAACTGGGACCCGTCTTCACTGTAGCACTGTTGTGTCTTGACCGCTTTTTCTTTTTTCTACATTCACTCAGTTCCCTTATCCCTAACTGTTTGAATCTCCCCTTTGGAACTCAGGGAAGGTCTGGCTGAAGCCTTTTCCCTACAAACAAGAAACAGGGGACATGGAAAGTCTTTTGTCCTGGAGGGTCCTGCTTCATTTCTGCAAGAGGCTGTTCATTACCAGAGGCCACCCCAGGTCTGCCCCCGAAAACCTAGTACCCAGCGTGCTGCTGTGTGCATGTCACCGTGGAACCCTGACTTGAAGTCGCGTTCCCAAGACAGCAAACAAGAGGTGCTGTCTGTTTGTTGTTCGTTCAGAACCAGAGTTCTTAACCATGGTGCTCTGATGCCCTGAACCTGTATTCAGCGTCCAGCAGATGCCCAGGTGCTGGAGGTCTGTGGGGAATAGACGTCTCTCTGGTTGAGAGCTGTATGTAGACCCAGTTTTGACTCAAGTATGACAGTGGTGGGGGACATCCACCTAGTCTGGACTGAATGCGTGTGCCCTTCCCAGAATGATCAGCTGAAGCCCAAACCCCCAGGTGTGGCTGTATTTGGCAATGGGGCCTGTAAAGGAAGTGATTAAGATTTAATGAAGCCATTAGGGTGGAGCTCTAATCCAGTAGGATTCAGGTCTCTATGAGAGACACCAGACACCTCAAGCAACCTCTCCCTGTGTGGGCTCCAAAGAGAAGCCTGTGGACTGGTTGAAAGTTAGATTAAAATACAAGAATCCACCTGCCTAATTGACACAGCCCCTGCCCAAGAAGAAAATCCTACAGCTATGTGGAGATTCTGTTCCGAAGCAGCTTCACCATCTGAAGGTGTGCCTCATGTCTTGTTCCTAGGCTCTGCCCACAGTTTGCATCCCCTCCTGGCTCCCCAGGCACCCCTCGCCCGGTGCCGACTTCAGCAGCACCAGGAGTCCCAGGCTTTCTGACAGGACTGTGTTCCTGCTCCGGTGTATGTTGCATTAATGAGTTCTCCTCTCACTGTTGTAACTGATGTGGAGTCCTCTAGAGACCAGACCCGGCCGGCCATGTTTAGTCCTGAGCCTCTCAGCTGCCTGCGAGAGGCTGGAAAGATTTGAGAGGAGGTTGGGGAAAGTACTTCAGGGGCCCCCCAAGGCACTGCTTCGGAGGCGGTTGAAAGACATCCCAGCAGGTGTGTCAACCCTGCGCTGACTAGACAGGGAAGGAGGAGAGAACAGGCTTCTGGTTTATGGAGAAGGCAAACCCCGTGAGCATTCCACAGGGTGAGCGGGGAGTTACCAGGGGTGTGCAGCAGCGAGGGCTCCCAGATCCGGAGATCTCTGGGCAGGACAGTCCTGCCTCAGGGTAATCCCTTCTTAGGAAGGGTGCTCACCCCAAGTTTGCCAAACCTCCAGAATATAGTCAACATTAGCAAAAGAGGATGAGTGAGAGGGATTTTGGCTGCCGGTGTTATAAGTTTTTAAAGACCATTTTATGGAGTATGTCGGGGGAGCTCTTACTCAAAGCCAACTGGAGCACCAACCTGAAAAATCACATAAAAGATGAGTTGGTGGGGCTGTGTGGAAAGAGAATGGAATTTAGAGTCCAAGATGACTGGAGTTTGACCGCTGATTTTCTAATGAAAGGTTTTCCTCCACTCTTCCCTCCCAAGGACTCTCCATTTCTCTCTCATGAGGTAAATACCTTTATCAGTCTTTTTTGGTCCTTCCAGAGAGTTCTACGTATAGATAAGAACTTATTCCACACCTGACTTTTTTCACTTACCACCACATTGTGGAGATTGTTCCATATCAATACATCTAGTTTCCTTCCTTATAAAAACCATATTGTGTTCTATCATACAGATGTGCCACATTGATTTAAAAGCCTAATTTATGTAAGTTGTTTGCAGTCTCTTTTGGCAGTGAATTTCCTTGTCTGTTTTTCTGATTATAAAGTGCAGTTCCCTCAAAAGACATTTGGGTAAGCTCAACAATAAGATCAAATATATTTCCACACATTCTGGAAAAGATATATTGTTCCATAGCCACGATAACAAGTAGCCACCAGAACTCCTTATAAGCCAATGGATCAACAACTTGAACACACTTTTACAAACCAGCCAATCAGTGTCAACCCTGGCTACTGAAAGCCAGTCAACCAGAGACCCATGCCAGTAAATACACCTCAAATACAACCAAGCAATCAACCAACAGCCTCACACAGGTAACCAGGCTTCTGCATACGATGTTAGCCTACCTACACCTCTGAAAAGGTGCAACCCCTGAACTCCATGCTTTCAAAACCAAACCAAATCAAACCAAACCTTGTAAGCTCAACAATCCCTTCTATGCAGAGACAATGTGCCTGAGCACGCGTGCTTAATCCTTCAGTCATGTCTGACTCTTTGCAACCCTTTGAACTGTAGCCCATCTAGGCAAGAATACTGGAGTGGGTTGCTATTTTTCTCCTCCAGGGGACCTTCCTGACCCAGGAATCAAACTCGCATCGCTTGTGTTTTCTGCATTGCAGGCAGATTCTTTACCTGCTGAGCCATCAGGGAAGCCCGTGCCTTAGCGTACCCCTCCTTTTCTATAATCATCAATAATTCAAGCTTTGTCTTTTAATTTCCAGTATTGAATGAGGGAGGGTCTCATCATTCTTTGTTGCTAGAAATACTGTAAAATCATATTTTACACATTTATCTCTACACATTTATATATTTCTCACAGGTAGACTACATCGTGACTCTATAAAATATGCTGTACTTTGAGGCAGATTGAAGGAATTTCTGAGTATGTTTATAAGTTTTACATTTTCATCATAAAATTTGTGCGCTTCATAAGCTTTGATTCCAGTCCATTTTTAGAAGTGGAATTGTTGAGTATTAAGAGATAGGTATTTTGAAATTTAATGTGTACTGTCCTCTAGAAAGGTTTATCAGTTTACATAGCCCTCATCAATGAACAGGACGCTTATTTCTCTACCTCATGGTTGGTAGAAGTTTAAAGACATTTTGTGATTCTAGAAAGTGAAAAAATGCTTAAAGATTTTTACTTCACGTTTTCCAAACTGAACTTGAATATCTGATCCTATGCATGTATATACATCTGATCCTATACACACACACATATATAATTTGTTTTGTGTGTGTGAGAGAGAATTGGTGGTTTATACCATGAGGAACAAATGATCTTTGAAAATTATCCTCAAGGCTGATAATTTCTCTCAATTGTAGTGATATGCCTAAAGAACTAGGAAAGTAGTGATAATTAAGTTTTGTTTCTAGTTTACCAGTAAATGTCTTATTGATCTTATTTGACAAACAAGAACAAGATCTTATTTGTCTTATTTCATTTCTGATTTTCAGAAAAAGACGTTATTTGAAAAAAACAATCTTTTCAGGTACAAAGGAGGAGAAAAATTCTTTGCGTGTACTAGGGTTGAGGTGGTTCTCTGCCCCCACTTGTGTTAAGCCTCCACAAGTTAAAGTGGTTTTCTATTTTTAAAGAGCAGAGATTGCAGGTGCTCCAGAGCACGGCCCCTCTTAGCAGGTCTCTGGGGAAGATAATTGGCAGGTATCACTGAATGTCGATGCAAAGTGCTGAGTGCTGCCCACTCTGAAAGACCCAGGGACGTGTGAGTGCAGTAAACCTGTGGGAGGCTTGGCTCCCAGGCAACCATTCGGGGCTGTTTCTGTGTGTGGCCGGCAGCTATGTTCTTCCCGTATTGGGGGAGTCATTGAAAGTAATATTAATAAAATTCTTTGTGTGCTTGTTCTTCTTACTAAGCACTTTTGCATGCATTATTCCCCTTTGCTGTACCTTCCACTACAGAATTGTTCCTGTTTGGGGACAGGAACAAAGTTTATATTAGCCCAAATAAATGAGAATTAAGAGGATGATCCTGGCCATTACTCTGAGATTAGTTTTGTTGTTATCCTCCTCTTATAAAGGGAGACACTTGTGGCACAGAGAGGTAAAGAAGGTACCAGCTTGTGTGGCTGAGATGGGTGCACATAACTGTTGACTAGGAACCCTGTCTCTGCACCATAATAAGCTGAAAACCAAATACAGGAACATTTGAAAATAGCATCTCTTCAGCAGGTACTGGGAATCCCTTTCTTAAGAGTGACATGATTTCCAAATAGTAAAAATTAGTGGCAGAAAGAGCAAAGACTTAATGCAAAACTATAGAAGATTTGAATTTATTTTGAAAACTTTTCAAACTAATGCACGAGCACTGCAGGTTTAGTTCTGATTGCAAAGCTTAGGAAAGTGAAAGTGAAAGTCGCTCAGTTGTATCTGTCTCTTTGTGACCCCATGGACTTACAGTCCATGGAATTCTCCAGGACAGAATACTGGAGTGGGTAGCCTTTCCCTTCTCCAGGGGGTCTTCCCAACCCAGGGATAGAACCCAGACCTTCCCCATTGCAGGCGGATTCTTTACCAGCTGAGCCACAAGGAAGCCCAAGAATACTGGAGTGGGCAGCCTATCCCTTCTCCAGCGGATCTTCCCAACCCAAGAGCCGAACAGGGGTCTCCTCCATTGCAGGTGAATTCTTTACAAACTGGCTATCAGGGAAGCCCCAAAGCTTAGGAAAGCTTTCTAAAATGGCCTACTTTACCTTTACATATATATATATATATAAATTGTTTTAAGATTTATCTTTATTGTCTGCAATTAGCTTGTATATGTTGACTCCTTGTGCAACTTCTGGCTCAGGACCAAGCTGTTTATTTCTCCAAGGAAACACACTTAACAGTGTGAGCTCAATAATATAGTGTCTTTGTACTTTTAAGAAATTCCTATTTTTAACTTGTACAGTAAAGCTGCCATACTAATAAATGTCCTCATACCAAAAATTAGTTTGGATCCTTGAAAGGTAAAAATTTATGTGCTTTGTGTGTGTCAGTGTTCTTGGCAATCTAACTGAGCAGTTCCCCCACCCCCACCATCATTATAAAGTTGACGAATTTGGCAGACCTATGGCAACTACCGAGCTGCAAATCTGCATTGTGTTTGTAAAGTCTAAGATTCTTCACTTATCCCTGACTTCAATTTTCCATTAAGAACTCAGAAAGAACAGGCAATACGTTTGAAGAAACGAGAGACAAAGTAGATTCTTAAACAAAAAAGAAGGACCCAAGAGATCAGTAGCTCGACCTTTTTACTTTTTCCTGGGAGCTAATAACCCAACTTTTAGACACCACAGTCGTCAGTCTCGGCTTTGCAGTTGCAGCTAGCAATCTCAGGGGTCCCCCGAGGGGACTGCAGCACAGAGGGCTGCACCGGCTTTGCAGCCAATCCTAGTGGCAAGTCAGATTCTCGATTGTTAAGAATGCCTTCCTTCTCTAAATTGCTCATTTTTATTGCACCTAATATTTTGTGTGTATCCATTTTAAAATTGACACTGTGTTTTTACCACAGGCCAAATGCTGTCTTTTCTGATGGCCTGCTAAAAACCAGGAACTGGGTTAAGGGTGTGGATTCAACAGCGAGCACAACGGATACTCATGGGGTTTATGATAGTATGTGTGTGAGAGAGAGAGGTTAATTAAGTCATACCCTCCCCACCCCCCACATGTAGAGTTATAATCTCCAATGAGCATGCTGAAGGAAAGGAATGAGGTGCCCTGAGAGAATGGGAACCTCCGGGGTGTATTCTCTGGGCGGTGTTTTGCTTTCGCGTCCATTATTCTTTTAACCTTCACGCCAAGTCTTTGATACTGGCCCTTCTCTTCTCACTTTGCAGATGAGGAAGGGGAAGCATGGAAGAGGTTAAAGTGCCTGATGTGCTGTACCTGGGGTGTGCATGGGAATGAGAATGAAAGGGAAGTGCTGATTGGTTGGTGTACAAGCATGAAGGTGGAGCTCTTTCAAATAATCCCATTCTTCATTTGTCCCTTCTGGAAATTTTGTGTCAGTGCATCCCCTGAAAAGATAAGCTATTATTATTACAGCTTTGAACTTATAGGAAAATAGTTCAAGATGTTTGTGGCAAAACCAGCTCCTGACAAATACTTTGTTGTTGTTAGTTGCTAAATCATGTCCGACCCTTTTGCAACTCTATGGACTGTAGCCTGCCAGGCTCCTCTGTCATGGGATTTTCCAGACAAGAATACTGGAGTGGGTTGCCATTTCCTTCTCCAGAGGATCTTCCTGACCCAGGAATCGAACCTGCGTCTTCTGCTGGCTGGATGATTCTTTACCACTGAGCCACCCGGGAAGCCCTCCAGCAAATACATACGTGTAATTGAACAATATAATTCTCCTTCATCATCTCTATGCAGTTCTTAGGTTTTCTGGATTAGCTGCTGCACAGTTTAACATTCAGCCTAACTTGGGATGCAACTGTTTCCAAGGTTAGAACAGAGTTACTTTAAAGTTTAGTCTACTGGTGGCAACCAGCAGCATTGCCATCCGCTGAGATCTTGTTAGAATTATTTCTTGGGCACCACATTAGGCCTGTTAAATTTGAATTGCTGAGGACTGGGCCCAGCAATCTGCATTTTAACCATCTCTCCAGGTGATGTTTAAGCATAATAAAATTTGACCAGCATTGCCCTTCAGAATGTGGAGGAGTGCTAATACTAGCCTAAAGGTAAATCTGCAACCATATGATACAAAGGAGAATCCATGTAGACCAATGAATAAATATCAGCTAGTCTACATACTGAAAATAGTAGAGCTGCAAGGATGCGTTAAGATTCACTGGTGAGGCAACTTTTTTTTAATTTATGGAGAAACTGAAAAGGGTAAGCATGTGGTATAATATAAAATATATACTGATGCAGTTTATAGCATCTCTTTTATTCTTCCTACTGTGTTTTCTAATAAATCAGATAATAAGGTGTATTCTGGTTTATGGTGGTTGCTGAGAGAATGAGAGGTGGGTCAGTAAGCTTACTATGTCTGTTTTATATTTCTTGCTTAGAGATCAAGATGAGAACCTCGTGAGAAATCATGCACAGATCTCACACAAACACTTCACCTCTTGGGGAAGAACTCCAGGTGGATGATCACTGAAGTAATTTCCTTGTAACTGACAATTGCAGTGGGGTCTGACCCTGGAGTTAAGTGTAGATTGGCAGATTAATAGTAATCACATTAGTTTTTCAAAATGCCCCTCCAACCATTGTCTCAGTTTTTCAGCTTATTTTCTCCAATTCTCATGTTTGCTTTCACCTCCATACAAACGGATCTGGAAATATAGTTGCTGTTAATTTATTTGGTAGTTTACAAAACATGCCGATGTGCCTCTGGGCATGAGCACGATATAAATCACAGCCATAAATAAATGACAGAACAACAAAAGCCAAAAGTGAGTAAAAGCTGACACTCATATGCTGGTGTAATAAGTCTTTCTTATCCGAGAAAAATGGAGTCAATCCTGTATACATACATCTCTCTGACTTGTGGGTATTCACACTTTTTTTTCTTTCAATAAAAAATTGACTTAATGCCATGATTAGCTAGCTAACAGGAAAAAAATAGTGTAAGAAATAATTCTAACATAGTTCCAATACTTGCATTCAGGTGAGGGAATATGATTTATTTAAACTTCTGTCTTTTCACTTTTCCATATTTCCTTGCATGAATAATAATACTAATGATGTGCTGTGTGCTCAGTCATGTCTGACTCTTTGTGACTCCGTGGACTGTAGCCACCAGGCTCCTCTGTCCATGAGATTTCCCAGGCAAGGATACTGTTGTGGGTTGTCATGCCCTCCTCCAGGGGATATTCCTGACCCACAGATCAAATCTGCATCTCCTGCATTCCAGGCAGTTTCTGCATTCCAGCCACCAGGGAATAGCCGCTATATATATTCAGTGCTGTACCGTGTCATTTAATTTTCACAATAAGCTTATAGGGGCATTATGAGTTTACTGTAAAGGCTTCCATAAATTCAAAGCATCTGAATAATTTGCCGGAGTTACTCAGATAAGAAGGAGTGGGACTGGGATTAGACCCCAAGTCTGCCTGGCCCAAGTCTCCTGGCATATTCCTCAGCAGGTCTTGCTCCTTCCTTTCACTCCCAGCCCCGTGGGGTCCCATTCACTTCTTGCTAGTAACCATCTGCAGTCCTGGATACAGTCTTCTAGATAAATGCTCCCTCCCCATGCCACTGGCACATTATTTCTCTTACGCTGAGTCCCAGCCCACCATCACACTCAGCTGCAGAGGCAAAGCTGACAAACTGAAGCCCTGAGACGGGGTGCTGAAAGGAACTTACAGCCCGAGATGAGAAAACTGCACGTGAAGTGGGATTTTGTGAGCTAAGGGACGTGAAACCTCTCCCATGATGTTCCCAAGTCCTGACCTTGCTTCCCTCATCTCAGGTCCACCTCTCCCTGCTGCTGCTTCTAACTTTGGCCATTCCCATACCTCTTTCTCAGGAAACCTCACCATGGTGGCCGTGGGGGTGGGGGGGTGGGGAGGGGTTATCCCAGGGTTAATTCCCCTTTTTCTTATAAGTACCTCTTCCTGCATCTGAGTTACTGAAGTTAGAATTGTGTCCCGGGGTTGGCCACAGAACTATCTGAGGTAGACTTGTGAGTGACATCACAGTTTCTTCATGATGTGTAGATTTTTGTTGTTGTTTGGAACAATATGATAAGTAATGTGGTCACTGTGTAGCTGAGGATAATGTACTTTGAAATCAGTGTTTTAGGGACTCTCATCTGAGCTTCTTTATTGAGGATATGAGGGAAAGAGCTTGTCAGGGGTTGAAGAGACTGGTCTAGACTGCAGGCAATTGAATTGCAGTTCATTAGCAGATTGGGCGGAGAAGGCAATGGCACCCCACTCCAGTACTTTTGCCTGGAAAATCCCATGGATGGAGGAGCCTGGTAGGCTGCAGTCCATGGGGTTGCTGAAAATCGGATATGACTGAGCGTCTTCACTTTCACTTTTCACTTTCATGCACTGGAGAAGGAAATGGCAACCCACTTCAGTGTTCTTACCTGCAGAATCCCAGGGACCGGGGAGCCTGGTGGGCTCCCATCTAGGGGGTCGCACAGAGTCGGACATGACTGAAGTGACTTAGCAGTAGCAGCAGCAGCAGATTGGGCTGCACCCTACAGAAGGCAGGAGATAGACAAAGTGGACCCCTTTCTCTGTCTCAGCTCAGCACTGGTCTGATGATGTCTCTTTGAAGTCCAAAGCTGAGCTGAGCTCGCAGCCACAGGCACCTGCAAATGCGGTTGGCCAGACGTCCTTTTCTGTGTGTTATCTGGAGAAAGAAAAGGGTAGAAAGAATCTCTCGAAGCTTTGGACACAGATCATATACATAAACAAAGACAATGCTTTTGATGCTGCACTGACAGCACAATCAATCTGGAGCTGGACATGGTGGGTAGGGGTCTGTCAAGGATCACAGGTGCCAGGGGCCCTCCCTCACATCTAAGAGAACATATTCTTCCTAGAGGATATGAAGGAGGAAGAATCTGGAGC
Source organism: Bos grunniens (assembly GCF_055505025.1). Classification (NCBI taxonomy): domain Eukaryota; kingdom Metazoa; phylum Chordata; class Mammalia; order Artiodactyla; family Bovidae; genus Bos; species Bos grunniens. Next base: position 39,944,911 of record NC_141172.1, read on the forward strand.
ATGGGTTTAGTTCCCCCAGTTGGACCCTCAGACCTCCATTATGTCTCTGCCAATTGCTCGAAAAAAAGCCTCCCCCTGGCACACACCGAGGCTGGCAAAGCAGATACAGGAATCTAGTAGATAAGTCTCTCCAATTACTCCCAATCAGTATTCCATTGCAGGCTGGAGCTCCTCTTTCCTTCTTAACTATCCTGTGCTGATTTTTTTTTAAAGTTTGGTGGCCCTGAAAAGAAAGTGCTGATGACAGAAAGGAAGATGAGGAAGAGAGTGATGGCTGTTAGGAAACAGAAATTAGGGATAAACTAAAGATAAAAAGTCAAATTCACTGGTGGATTGAATAGATGATGTGAGCGAATCCACACTACACTTAAGACAGAATAAAAATGATTCATGGAACTCTCTGCTTAGTACATGCACCAGGGCGAAAACTGTTCAAGTATAAGTATCACCAAGACTATTGGGAGGTGAAACGCCTGTGGACGGGAGGTCTAAGTGATTCTTAACCATCTGCATGGGTGGGGGTGGGGCACGAGAGGAAAGAAGATGGGGCCTGTGTAAATAATGTGCTCACAATTCTGGGGACTCTTAAGGTCCTGAGTTCTATTTGGAATTTGGAATACCAGGAAATTAGTCTACTAGCTTCTAACTTTGAAAAATGGTAGTAAGGGCATTCATGGACTTATTTTTGTGTCTGAACTGTTGTAGTTTGCCCCTTCTCAGTTAGGACTTTGGGCAAATTGGTTAATCTTTGTGCCTAGTTTCCTCATTCGTCCAAACAAGGGTCATAATAGTCTAATTCCGCTCTCACAGGGTGGTGGGATGTCTGTGATGTATAGAATAGTGCCGGCATGTGGTAAGCCCTCAGTGTTAGATGTCATGATTATAACTTGCTTTATCATCCCAGCTACCTCCTCCCTTTGGTTTTCTGCTCAGCAGTCATTCAGGTGATGCTGATTTGGTAAGGCTTCTGATTCCCTGGTGGTTCAGACGGTAAAGCGTCTGTCTACAATGGGGGAGACACAGGTTCGATCCCTGGGTCGGGAAGATCCCCTGGCGAAGGAAATGGCAATCCACTCCAGTACTGTTGCCTGGAAAATCCCATGGACAGAGGAACCTGGTAGGCTACAGTCCATGGGGTCGCAAAGAGTTGGATACGACTGAGCTACTTCACTTCCACTCTCCCTGGTCCGAGTGCCAAGTTGGGTAGACCTCACAGCAAATCAGTCATTTTCAAATGGCTCAACTTGACTTGGAGTTAGAGGAGAAGTGGGCTTGCCTTTGCTGAAAGGTTGTAAATCAGTGATGACTTCCAGCATGTGACTGAGGCCTCTCTGTAAGATGAGACGAGACCATCTGATCCATGAAGTCCCTAAATTTAGTCATGACCAAAACTTAGATTTCCTGGCTTTGTGGTGAATCATATTTTGACTTTTTTCTCCAGTTAGCTGAGGTTGGGTTTTTGCACCCCACGTTAATGTGGGGGAAATACTGCCAATGTGTTTTATGTTTGCTTGTTTGGTTTAAGGAACAGAGAACTCCTGGTTTCTTGAGAGTATGGTGGAAATTCTAAGTTCATTATATTGTTCTTGTAAAGATGCTTTATGAGTCAGTTTCATCTATCATTCACATTGTAGTATGAATCCAACTTAACAACTGAAAGCATTTGAAGGCTGAACAAGCTTTTTGGACAGAAGGATAAAGAGGTCCAAGTGCTTCTTGGGAGGGTTTTGGATAGCACGAAAATAGTGCCATCAAGGCAGGGCTTGAGAAGGCAAAAAGAAATGAGGAAGACAGGAGAATGTTTTGAGGAGGCTGGAAGCAGAAAAGGCAGAATGATACAGGGAGGGGCAGGGTGCGGCAGAATACAAGTGTTCTGTGGTCTTCACCCCAGAAACTCTAGACAGCTCCAGCTTTTCTAAGAATTTCGGATTCCCAGGGACTTCCAGGGCACAAATCAAAGTGTAAGAAGGAAGAGCAGAGTACTTAGATGAAAGAGACAGACAAGACAGCGAAAGGGGAGAAAAAGCCCTGGGAGGGAATAAGGGGGGCAGTCAGAGAGGCCATGTCAGGAACTTAGGACCACATGAGAGGTGGAGTGGTAGTGGGGAAGTAGGTGAGACCAGGGATTCCATAAAGCCTGGCTGGGTCCAATCCAGTGGGAAATTCTGAAGTTACAAACCCCAGAACCTCTAGGGAAGCTCATTCTTGTCAAGTCAGCCTGCTTGGTTAAGGATATAGTCTTCAAGGAATCTACATGGATTTACAATCCTTGCTTCCTCCCTGCAGTTCATTCTGTCAGGAGATGACAGATTTAGAATACACAAATTGGTGCAGAATTTGAAAAGTTTCTTTTATGGTAAAAGAGTCTGTGACTGAGGGAGACTCCCATCAGAAGGACTGCTTCTTTTTCTTACCCGCCTGCAGCAGAAGACCGATTTCTCTTTGGAGAAGAAAACCTGTAATTGGGCAGGTTAGGTGGCTGGTGGAGGCAGGCGTCAACTTGGGGATGAGACTCCCTGGCCCTCCCAACCCACGTCTAGCGAAATGGTTCACCATCCAGCAGCCAGTACGTTTTCAACTCCCAGTTAGACGACGGGAGATGAACGTAGTCATTTGGACCGGCCGGTCGGGTCGCAGGAGTGTCCTCGGACTTCTCCGTTAGCGTCCCGCCGCCCGCCCTCCCCGGCCATGCTATTGTCGGGAAAACTGCCCATGAGGAAAGAGCTCAGGACTTGGGACGTGTGTTCACACGTGGGCTCCGGGGAGCCCCAGAACCTCCCCCACAAGAGCGAGTGGCCACCCAACAAAGCGCGAGCCAAGGCAGGTTCCAAACCGACGCCCACGCGGGTCCCAGTGAACAGCAGGTGTCACCGTTCCCCAGCTCCCTCCAGGTGCCTCGCGCGCTCTCTAAACTTGTGTGTTCGGAACCGCGGCCCCGCGGGGCGCCTGGACCCTCCTACTCATTGACAGCGCGGCCCTGTGAGCCGGGGGTCCCCGCGTGCCCGCGGCGGCAGGGCCCTGGGTGGAGTGGGGGCGGGGGATGAGCGGGCGCCGGGTGTAACCTCCGCCGGCGGGCACCTCCCAGGTGGGAGCGCGAACCCGCGGCAGACGAGAGGCAGGTGCCGGCGCTTCCAGGCCCCGCCCCTTCCCGCGGCTGGGTTTTGGGAGCGCCGGGCGGCGCGGCTCGGGGCGGAGGCGCTCGCACCTTGGCCGCGGCTCCCGCTCCCGTCCGGATCCTTGCTCGCGGGCACTTCAGCGTGCAGCTCTGCTTTGTCACCGAGGAGCAGCTCTGCGCCGCGGGGCCGCTCTCGCTGCGCTATCCGAAGTCTCTGCGGCTGGAGGTGCACCCGGCGGGGGAGGAGGCGGATGCGACGGTGACCGACGGTGAGCTGCTGGCGAGTCCGAAAGGTTCCGAAGGGGCGGCCCTGGGCCGGCGGGCTTGGGGTGGGGGCAGAGGGCTGCGGGGTGCGCTCAGGCCCGGGGTCGCGTCTCCTGGTCCTGAGAGGGTGTGCACCCCCTTCCCAAGAAGGCTTGGCTTGGGGGATTGCCGAGCTATCGCGCCAGTTCCCAAAAGGCCCACGTGTTTCCAATTGTTTCTTAATTGCGATCAGAGAAACTTTGGCGCTCTGGGCAGACCGGCTCTGCGAACTAGTCTTGGCCGTAACTTGTAGATGTCAGAAGGGAGGCGCGCGATTTCCTCGCTGGGAACCTTTGTCTCTCTCCTTCCAGGCCTCGCTGCCTTTCGAAGGCAGTGGGCCACCATCTCCCGGTCTGAAGCTTTCTTGGGGGCGAAGTTCTGAGTTGGAAGGATTGAGCCGGGTGTGCAGAGTCTAACGGCAGCAGTTTCGGTTCCAGAGGTGACTTTACCAAAGACGCGCAAGTGCCAGTCGCCTGGCTTCCTTCAGTCGAGGAGTATGAAGGGAATGCTTCTGATTTTTGTGGGATCTTAGAAGTTTTGAGAATTCAAGGAAACCTTTAGAACCTGCCCCTAGAGAGTGTATATACACGCCCACCACACTTTGCTTATAACTATGGGGGGGGGGGAGGGTCACAGCTCTTTTCTGCAGCTCATATTAAGTCACCAGTTTTAATAAGTGTAGGGAATAGATCCTAAGGCAGCTGCAGGTCTTGAGACTGCTGAGGTTCCTTCCGACCCTAACTTCTAAGATGTTGAGTCCAGTTTAGAGTGTTCTGCGTTGTGGTTTGGTTCCAGTGGGAATTTCAAGAACTGTCCTTCTGCTCCTCACTGAAAAGTGTGATCCCGGCTCACTGCTATATCTCTGAAGCCTTAGAACACACCCAGGCACATAGTTCACACTCAAAAAATGCTTGTTGTGGAATAATTAAACCCTTCACATGTGTCTTCTCTCTTTACTGTAGGCTGGAATGATGAAGTTTGGGTCTTTAAAAAAAGAAGTGTTAAAGGCTGAGTATTATTCCATTGTGTGTATAGATAGCGCATCTTCTTTATCCATTCCTCTAGGTTGTCTCCATGTCTTGGCTATTGTAAACAGTGCTGCAGGGAACACTGGGGTGCCTGTATCTTTTCGGGCCATGTTTTTCTCTGGATATGTGCCCAGGAGTGGGATTGCAGGTCATATAATAGCTCTGATGTTAGTTTTTTAAGGAACCATACTGTTCTCTATAGTGGCTATATCAATTTCCATTCTTGCCAACAGTGCAATACTCCCGCTCCATACTCTCGCCAGCATTTGTTGTTTGTGGGTTTTTTTGATGGTAACCATTCTGACTAGAATGAGATGATATCTCATTGTAGTTTCGATTTGCATTTCTCTAAAGCCATGAAATTAAAAGCCATAAGCTTTCTCAAACTCATGTCCATTGAGTGGGTGATGCCATCCAACCATCTCATCCTGTTGTCCCCTTCTCCTCCCGCCTTCAATCTTTCCCAGCATCAGGGTCTTTTTCAGTGAGTCAGTTCTTTGCATTAGGTGGCCAAAGTATTGGAGTTTCAGTGTCAGCATCAGTCCTTCCAATGAATATTCAGGACTGATTTCCTTTAGGACTGAGTCCCTTGACTATTCACCTGAAACTATCACAGCATTGTTAATCGGCTATACTCCAATACAAAATATTTTTGTTGTTAAAAAATATATAAAAATTTTTTTTAAATGAAGTGAAAGTTGCTCAGCTGTCTCCAACTCTTGGCGACCCCATGGACTGTAGCCTGTCAGGCTCCTCCATCCATGGAATTCTTCAGGCAAGAATACTGGAATGGGTAGCCATTCCCTTCTCCAGGGGATCTTCCTGACCCAGGGATTGAATTGCATTGCAGGCAGATTCTTTACCATTGCCTGGGAAGCCCCTCCCCCCACACACAAAAATATTTTTTAAAATAAATATTAAATATCATTTGACCAGTATTATTAAATATCATTTGACCAGTATCTTAGAAAGCTTGAGATTTGGCTAGAGATCAGAAGCCTTACTCAAGCAACTCGTGGATCTCTTTTTTGGCTATAAGAAGGAAAAGGAGTAGGTTTCAGTGTTTCTCTGGGGAATTCCGAAACTCAAGGTGCCAGAAAGAAATTCAGTTTGCCTATTACAGTGATTTTGTTTAATCTGTAGTCATACATATAGAGAAACAGAAGAGCAGATTTGAGATAAACATGGTACTTGGTGTCTTGTGGCTTTCCCACAAATGTGCTTTAAAAGAAATATCAGAGGTTCAAGGTGGCTGAAGTTGTAGTTTCCTGAGAGCACACCCGATGCCTGGCCGATGAGGGTATAATCATTTTACAGAGAGGAATAAGCTTCCCTCAATGAACAGATCAAATCTGGAGGTGACCTGTTTGATATGCAGTAAACCAAGTTAATGGAAACAAAAGGAATAATTAAAGCTAAGGCGAGCAGTCACTGCCACAAGATTTTGACTCAATTCCTAGCAAAAGATGCACTAACAAAGAAGCAGAGAACTCACTCTCCTAACAACTTGAGTCCTAAAATGCGTTCTATACATGGATGCACTTACTTAAGTTTGCTGCTCTTTTATGGAGAGTTTTTGGAGAACAATTCTTGAGTTGTTTTTTTCAAGTAGCTCATTTTACTGTATAACTGACTAGACGTTTGGGCAGAGCAGCTTACCAACAAATTCTAAAGAACTGTTAGAAGGAAGACTATATTGTGCTTAGTCGCTCAGTTGTGTCCCACTCTTTGCGACCCCATAGACTGTAGCCCGTCAGGCTCCTGTCCATGGGGAGTCTCCAGGCAAGAATACTGGAGTGGATTGCCATGCCCTCCTCCAGGGGATCTTCCTAACCCAGGGATCGAACCCAGGTCTCCCGTGTTGCAAGTGGATTCTTTACTGTCTGAGCCGCCAGGGAAGCCCAAAGGAAGACTATGTTGTATTCAAATATTGTACATTTAGTAGCAGCATTTTGAATGGATAGAATTTCTCCTGGGGTAAAAAATGACCCAGATTCTTTAATGGGCTGTAAGAAAGGGTCTAAGCAATGTACCCTTAGAAAACAATATCGTTTCTCAGTTCGTATCTAAAATTTGTTGTTAAACAAGTAGACTCTGGAGTAACACGGCCTGAATTCAAATCCTGGCACTGCCTTTTTCAGCTGTGCTACATTTATCAAAACTTTCATCCTACTTAAGCTTCAGTGCCTTCATTTGTCAAATAAGAATGATAATACACATTTAGGGTTCCCTGATGGCTCAGCAGTGAACCATCTGCCTGTAACGCAGGAGACACAGGTTCAATCCCTGGGTCAGGAAGATCGCCTGGGGATTGAAATGGCAGCCCACTCCAGTATTCTCGCCTGAGAAATCCCATGGACCGGAAGATCCTGGCGAGCTACAATCCATGGGGTCCCAAGAATTGGACACGACTTGGCGACTCAACCCCCACCCCCACCCCCGCATGAGGATTAAAAGGAAAATGCATACACCATGCTTGATACAATACCTGGCATCTATCAAGAGATCAGTAAGTGTTTTCCGTTGTTATTAATATTTATGTTGTGTCCTCCAGACAATAGTTTTCTCAGGCTGTGCTGAAGAATAGATAGGCTGTATTTTTGTGAAGGTGTTTCAAAGAAGGGTTAATTAAATCTGATAATTACTTGGAAAACTGAATAATTTTCTTGATTCCCAGTTTCAATAGCTTGTCATGTAAAGAATGGGACAGAACAAGACAAATTAGTTTATTCTATTTTCAGTCCCTCCAAAATTGACAGCTTTATGAAGGGAACACACCAGGGGATCTAGCCGGTAATGTGCTCTAGCTTGTGAACACTGGGAAGACATTCATCCATCCCTTCTTTCTTAAAATTTTTTTCAGCCCCCATCCTACCAGGAGCCTGCCTGCGGCATGCTTCGTTTATTCTCCTATTCCCAGAGCCTTCCACAATACCTGGCACACACAAGACATCAATAAATGTTTCTTGAGTGAGTCAGTGATTTAATGCAAGAATTTTTTAATCTTGCTAAAATGAAAGTTGAAATACTGAGTACTCAGAGTGCAGACTCTGAATTGTCTCCCAAATGATTAAGACACTGGCTTCATTTACAGTCTAGAGGGATGTTGTAAAATATAGTGAGCTAACAGGCAGTTGGAGGTATAGTAAGGTACACAGGTCAGGAGACAGTTGGCCTGGTTGTCCAGGGGCTAAGGCTCTGCTTCCAATGCAGGGGCCCCAGGGTTTATCGCAGGTCAGGGAGCTAGATCCCACATGCTACAACTAAGACCCGGTGCAGCCCAATAAAAATAAACATTAAAAAAAGAAAGTTTGTTACTCAGTTCCCAAGAAGAGAGAGAGGGCACAGCACGCCACGAGGGCGGGTGGATGGAACACACGGAGAAGCACTAAGGCGGTGGGTGGGAGGAGATACGGAGCTGTGGGCAAGAGCCTTTGTCGTGCTTTCTATGGGAAGGAATGGGTGAGGCAGGTGGGCAGGTGTCAATTGGCTAGTTAGAATCATTTCAGTGGGTTCTGGGGGCATACAGGCTCTCCCTGGTGGTCTGGTATCTGGCCCTACGCTGTTTAGGTCAGGTGGATAGTGGCCCAGGTGTGGGGGCCCAATAAAAGAGACAGTTGGTGTGTGGGCCCTGGATTGATTGGATATTATATGAAAAGTGTGCTTGCAGGTAAGTTGTTAACTATCTCTAGGAATTGGTTTACCCTGGGAGAGGCAGTGTACCCAGCATCAGCAAGGCCCCTGTGTCAGAGTATCAGAATATACAGTGAAAAGTCATGGTTAATACAAGGGAGAATCAGAACACAAAAGAATTAACAAGTATATAGGGTGGGGTGGGTGCTGCTGGCGTGGAGGGTGGCTGCAGGTAGGAAGGGCTTGTGGGTCAGGAGTTGAATTCAGGTGATGGAGAAAAACATAGATTGTTTTCATTGAACTGGGAAAGGGAAGGGAAACAAAAAAAGTGGGGGATGGGGCTGCTTCTCCTCCACCGCTTTCTCCAAAGTCTCTATAAGCTTGTGCTGGGGAGCAGCAGGGAGATGAAGAGCTGAGACTGTATTGTGTAAAGGCTAAGGGTAGAGTGGATCTCCAGGAGGAAAGAGAGAACTTTTTATTCTTTTTCTCAGTTTAGAGTTGTCTTTTAATTAATCTGGAAGAGTTTGGAAAATACATAAATAAGCCACATTGATAATCCAGTATGAAAATGCAGTGGTTTTTGTCTCTGAGGGATTGTGAAAGGAGGCCAGGTTTTTTGTCCCCTGGTGGTTGCTCATCTCATTAGACGAGGGAGAAGGAATGTCAGAGAAACACGTCCTTTGTATCGCATGGTACACTCATGTTCCTTCATTAAATCTGTGCTGAAAGTGTTAGTGGGTTGAGGCCTAGGGACTGCAACTTAGAATCTGCAAGTCAGGCATCTGTGTATGACATGAGCATTAATTACTTTTCTTTTTTTTAATGTTTATTTGGCTGTGCTGGATCTTAGTTGTGGCATGTGGAATCTTTAGTTGCAGCCTGAGGGGTCTAACACCCTGACCAGGGATCAAACCTGGGCCCCCTGCATTGAGAGCGCAGAGTCGTAGCCACTGTACCACCAGGGAAGTCCTGAGCATTAATTACCTTTCATTCAGCAAGTATTTATTGAACATGTGTTCTGTGCTAATCACTGCGTGGGCAGTATAGGGACTGGATGGGGAGACAATAGCCAAAGATGCAGCACGATAATTTCAGATTGAGGTAAATGAACAGAATGCAAAATTAGAGACATTGAGAGGAAGGCTGACTTATAGTGAATGTGGTCAGGGAAGGCCTCTCTGAGGAAGTAATCCTTGATCTGAGGCAGGAAGGATGAAAGGAGCCAGCTAAGCAAAGTGCTGGAGGAAAACCATAACAGGCTGAGGAAGGGCAGGTGGAAGGGCCCTGGCACTGGAGGGAGCTGATGTGTCTGACATGGCCAGTGTAACTGATGCTTCTTAAGGGGGAGGGGAGTAACATGAGTTGAAGTTAGCATTCCTGTTTTTATTGAAGCATAACAAGCTCCCGCAGTGCCTTAAAATAACTGCCATGCTCCCAGATTGCTCGGTGGGTTAGGAAACCAGGCAGGACTTTGCTGATTCTTTTGCTCCCTGTGGCACTGACAGGTGACTCCTTGGCACTCAGCTGGTAGCCAGCATGGTCTGGGGTATCCAGGAAGGCTTTTTCACTTGGGCTGGCATCTGGGCTGGTGTGATAGTTAATTATGTATGTTTATTTGGGTGAGCCATGTACCCAGATAACTGACCAAACATTATTCTGGATGTGTCAGTGAGGGTGTTTTGGGATGAGAGTAATATTTAAATCAGTAACTTTGGGTATGGCAGATTGCCCCTCTAGAATTTGGATGGGCCTCAGCCAATCACTTGAAGGCCTTAATAGACCAAAGACTGGTTTTTGCTCAGCAAGAAAGAACTCTGCCAGCTGATGGTCTTTGGCCTTAAACTACAGCTGAGACTGTGAGTAGGGAGCCTGTATGTGGCCTCTCTGTGTGGTATGCCTTTGTCCTGTATGGTTTCTTCACACCTGGGGCTTCTCCCAGCGAGACTGGTATTGCCCAGTGAGAGTTTTCCAGCAGACGAAACAGAAGCTGCCTTCATTTTTGTGACCCGTGCACGGATGTGAGTTGACATCACCTGTGTCATGCTCTGTTGGTCAGAGCAGTCACAAACCTGCCAGGTTCAACAGGAGAGGATGTAGATGGACCTCACCTCTTCATGGGAGGGGTGTCAAATAATTTAGGTAAAATGTTTTAAAATTGCTGCTGAGACCAACTGGGTCATGTAGGAAACACACTCACTCACTCTCTCACTCTCTCTTTCTCTCACTCACACACACACTTAGGGGTTTTTGGAGGAACTGTAATAACAGTCCTCTTCCTCACAATTACTGAAACAGCTGATAGAGAGCATGGGTTTTGATGTGTACCACAGAGAGCTTTCTTATTTTTCTCTTATAAACTGAATTTGCCCCCACTTGAGATGAACACCTCATAGAATGCCTTCTCTACAAGCAGCAGATCAGGAAGCAAGCAAGGAGGGGCTAGAGCGTGTGGGTTCTATCCTTCTCTCAAAGTCATAAATCAGAGAATCCTGGGGGACAGAGAGTGGGCATGGGGCAAGAGGCTGGAGTCCTTACTGGGACACAGTATTTCTCAATGGGGCATAAACAGCGTTTGTGCTGGAACATTCTTCATTGTGAGAGACATTGCAGAGTGGTTAGCACCTCTGGTCCCTTGGCAGCAAATGCCAGCAGCCCCAAGTTTCATACCCCAATTTCTGTGACAAAGAGAAACAGTCCTCATGCATGCTGGTGGAACTCCCTTCAGGTGGACGTGAGAGAGAAGAAGAATACAGAGTTTCTTCCCCTGCCTACCCCTACCCAGCAGCCACAAACTCAGCACACCCTAATATGTCTCCTTCCAAACTGTTTGAAAAACAACTACGTATTTCTTTAGCACAGTAGTCCACCCCCCAAATAGTAGGTCATTCCTTATATTCATGGGCAAAGCCGACCTTGCTACTGTTTAATCCTAGGAACTATTTTGATTTTGTTGCACTGAAGAGTTGTTTTAAAATGTGAAATACTGTCCTGCCAAGTAACTCCTTTTTTTCATTGTTATTTTACCAGAAGCAGTGCTTTCATGATTTCTTGTGGCTTTCCAAGGAAGATATTTAACGGAATGAAATGGAGGCTTTCAGCTGGACCTGGTTTTGTGTTCCAGCATTAGGGGATGCACAAGCAGTGAAGCAAAAGCCTATCCTCCCTCTGTCAGGCAGTAATGGAACCTCGAATGGGTGACAAATGGAAAATGGTTCAAGGCCCTTGTGTTTCACCAGAAGTGAAAACAGATGAAAAGACTTGTTTTTCTGGCCAAATAAAGACCTTTTAAAGATCCCTTTCTTTCCCCATTTTCAATAGTGTTACTAAGTTTGTGATTAGTACCAGTGAATAAGCTATGTCAAGGACAGGCAATCCACTGATTAAAACTTAAAATCCGTGCCACTGGGAAGAGAAAAGAGGCATGAGGATCTTGTGAGTAAACTGCAGATACCATAGTTGCTTGTACTATTCAGAGTTGTTTTTTAAAACAAAGAGATTATTGGAGAAAAAAAAAAGAAAGGAAAGCTATGTCACTGGCATTGTATTTGTGCTTTGCATCGTGGCTGGCCACAGGATATTTGAAATGTATGCTGCTGCTGCTAAGTCGCCTCAGTCGTGTCCGACTCTGTGCAACCCCATAGACGGCAGCCCACCAGGCTCCCCCATCCCTGGGATTCTCCAGGCAAGAACACTGGAGTGGGTTGCCATTTCCTTCTCCAATGCATGAAAGTGAAAAGTGAAAGTGAAGTCGCTCTGTCGTTCCGACTCTTAGCAACCCCATGGACTGCAGCCTACCAGGCTCCTCTGTCCATGGATTTTCCAGGCAAGAGTACTGGAGTGGGGTGCCATTGCCTTCTCCGTTGAAATGTATAGTTACTTTAAAAGATGAGACTTATAAAAATGAACCAGACTAGGACCATCCTTATGACGAAACTGCTTCTGCACCTCCTTCTCCCCTCCTGTGGTCGCAGTGATGCGCACTCTTATCCCTGGCACGTGGGAGCATATGGGCATTAGTAACCTCCTCCTCCCAGGATTTTGCTCCCTTTTAGACCCCTAGTGCCTGAGAGGCTTTCCCCCACAGCCCTCGGTTCCTTCTCTGTCTTGCCAGGGTTTCACCTGGAAGATCTGTAAAAGCTGAAGGTGTTAGGTTTTCCCAGTACGTTAGCATTTTAATAGGAACACGTGCCTTGCTCAATGGAATGCCCTTACATTCTTGGATAAGGTCTCACTAGGTATCTCAGATCACTCTAAAATATTTAAATTTAATTAACTAATTTTTGGCTGCGCTGTGTCTCTGTTGAGGTGTGTGGGCTTCTCATTGCGGCAGCTTCTCTTGTAGAGCACAGACCCTAGCGCGCAGGCTCCGTGGTGGTGGCACGGGTTTGGTTGCATGTGGAATCTAATTCCTGGAACCTTTGTCCCTTGCATTGGCATGCAGATTCTCAATCACTGGACCACCAGGGAAGCCCTTCCCAGATCACTTTTTAATTACTACACTTCCACTTAGCTAAGCTACTCCCTCCATGATAGGTGCTGCACACATTAGGCTCACAATGACCTGGAGAGTAGAGAATATTGACAAATGGACCTTATTTTATTGGCCCATTTGTTCCAGATACATTGTCCACAGACCTAAGGACCTCCTCCTTGCCATGGTAACCTCTTGTGTTTAGCTACCCAGTCTTTAGCCTGTGATTAAAATTGGATGTCTGGCCACAAATCCATAGGATGAGAAAATACTTGCTTGTTGCTTACAGGGAGCTGGATTCTTCAGTGAGCTTAGAAACCTGAATGAATGGGTAGAGTGGCTATCTACCACTGTATGATACTATGGTATCATTCTTGGCACATTTTAGATAGAAATGAGGTTTCCTAAACTCCAGGTCAGCAATCTAAATAAAATTGTATGACCTTCTTTTGTTAATTGATTCTCACTTTGAACCTGTTTTATAATTAGGCTGGTTAGATGGTTGGACCAACCAGCTTGTGTGTGTGTGCTAAGTTGCCTCAGTCCTGTCCGACTCTTGGCTACTGTATGGACTATAGCCCGCCAGGCTCCTCTGTCCACGGGATTCTCCACACAAGGATACTGGAGTGGGTTGCCATGCCCTCCTCCAGGGGATCTTCCCGACCCAGGGATTGAACCCGAGTCTCTTAAGTCTCCTGCACTGGCAGACAGGTTCTTTATCACTAGGGCTACTTGGGAAGCCCCAACCAGCTCAGATTCCCCAAAGTACTGGCTTCATTACCTTGGGTAGTTTTTCTGAACCTGCCTGAACCTTAGTCTTCTTTCCTAGAAGCTAAGTTTTATCTCATAAAGTAATGGGGAAAATAAACAGAATAACAAAAAAATTACTTTTATTAATTTTTAAAGTAGGGTTCAGTTCCGTTCAGTCGCTCAGTCTTGTCTGACTCTTTGCAACCCAATGAATCGCAGCATGCCAGGCCTCCCTGTCCATCACCAACTCCCGGAGTTCACTCAGACTCACGTCCATCAAGTCAGTGATGCCATCCAGCCATCTCATCCTCTGTTTTCCCCTTCTCCTCCTGTCCCCAAGCCCTCCCAGCATCAGAGTCTTTTCCAATGAGTCAACTCTTCACATGAGGCGGCCAAAGTACTGGAGTTTCAGCTTTAGCATCATTCCTTCCAAAGAAATCCCAAGGCTGATCTCCTTCAGAATGGACTGGTTGGATCTCCTTGCAGTCCAAGGGACTCTCAAGAGTCTTCTCCAACACCAAAGTTCAAAAGCATCAATTTTTTGGCGCTCAGCTTTGTTCACCGTCCAACTCTCACATCCATACATGACCACTGGAAAACCATAGCCTTGACTAGACGGACCTTTGTTGGCAAAGTAATGTCTATGCTTTTAAATATGCTATCTAGGTTGGTCATAACTTTTCTTCCAAGGAGTAAGTCTCTTTTAATTTCATGGCTGCAGTCACCATCTGCAGTGATTTTGGAACCCCCCAAAATAAAGTCTGACACTGTTTCCACTGTTTCCCCATCTATTTCCCATAAAGTAATGGGACCAGATGCCATGATCTTAGTTTTCTGAATGTTGAGTTTTAAGCCAACTTTTTCACATTCCTCTTTCACCTTCATCAAGAGGCTTTTGAGTTCCTCTTCACTTTCTGCCATAAGGGTGGTGTCATCTGCATATCTGAGGTTATTGATATTTCTCCCGGCAATCTTGATTCCAGCTTGTGCTTCTTCCAGCCCAGCATTTCTCATGATGTACTCTGAATAGAAGGTAAATAAGCAGGATGACAATATACAGCCTTGACGTACTCCCTTTCCTATTTGGAACCAGTCTGTTGTTCCATGTCCAGTTCTAACTGTTGCTTCCTGACCTGCATACAAATTTCTCAAGAGGCAGATCAGGTGGTCTGGTATTCCCATCTCTTTCAGAATTTTCCACAGTTTACTGTGATCCACACAGTCAAAGGCTTTGGCATAGTCAATAAAGCAGAAATAGATGTTTTTCTGGAACTCTCTTCCTTTTTCCATGATTCATCGGTTGTTGGCGATTTGGTCTCTGGTTCCTCTGCCTTTTCTAAAACCAGCTTGAACAACTGGAAGTTCACGGTTCACGTATTGCTGAAGCCTGGCTTGGAGAATTTTGAGCATTACTTTACTAGAGTGTGAGATGAGTGCAATTGTGCAGTAGTTTGAGCATTCTTTGGCATTGCCTTTCTTTGGGATTGGAATGAAAACTGACCTTTTCCAGTCCTGTGGCCAATGCCGAGTTTTCCAAATTTGCTGGCATATTGAGTGCAGCATTTTCACAGCATCATCTTTCAGGATTTGGAATAGCTCAACTGGAATTCCATCACCTCCACTAGCTTTGTTCGTAGTGATGCTTTCTAAGGCCCACTTGACTTCACATTCCAGGATGTCTGGCTCTAGATGAGTGATCACACCATCATGATTATCTGGGTCGTGAAGATCTTTTTTGTACAGTTCTTCTGTGTATTCTTGCCATCTCTTCTTAATACCTTCTGCTTCTGTTAGGTCCATACCATTTCTGTCTTTTATCGAGCCCATCTTTGCATGAAGTGTTCCCTTGGTATCTCTAATTTTCTTGAAGAGATCTCTAGTCTTTCCCATTCTGTTGTTTTCCTCTATTTCTTTGCATTGATCACTGAGGAAGGCTTTCTTATCTCTTCTTGCTATTCTTTGGAACTCTGCATTCAGATGCTTATATCTTTCCTTTTCTCCTTTGCTTTTTGCTTCTCTTCTTTTCACAGCTATTTGTAAGGCCTCCCCAGACAGCCATTTTGCTTTTTTGCATTTCTTTTCCATGGGGATGGTCTTGATCCCTGTCTCCTGTACAATGTCATGAACCTCAGTCCATAGTTCATCAAGCACTCTATCAGATCTAGTCCCTTAAATCTATTTCTCACTTCCACTGTATAATCATAAGGGATTTGATTTAGGTCATACCTGAATGGTCTAGTGGTTTTCCCTACTTTCTTCAATTTCAGTCTGAATTTGGCAATAAAGAGTTCATGGTCTGAGCCACAGTCAGCTCCTGGTCTTGTTTTTGCTGACTGTATAGAGCTTCTCCATCTTTGGCTGCAAAGAATATAATCAGTCTGATTTCGGTGTTGATCGTTTGGTGATGTCCATGTATAGAGTCTTCTCTGGTGTTGTTGGAAGAGGATGTTTGCTATGACCAGTGCATTTTCTTGGCAAAACTCTATTAGTCTTTGCTCTGCTTCATTCTGTATTCCAAGGCCAAATTTGCCTGTTACTCCAGGTGTTTCTTGACTTCCTACTTTTGCATTCCAGTCCCCTATAATGAAAAGGACATCTTTTTTGGGTGTTAGTTCTAAAAGGTCTTGTAGGTCTTCATAGAACCGTTCAACTTCAGCTTCTTCAGCATTACTGGTTGGGGCATAGACTTGGATTACTGTGATATTGAATGGTTTGCCTTGGAAACGAACAGAGATCATTCTGTCATTTTTGAGATTGCATCCAAGCACTGCATTTCAGACTCTCTTGTTGACCATGATGGCCACTCCATTTCTTCTCAGGGATTCCTGCTCGCAGTAGTAGATACAATGGTCATCTGAGTTAAATTCACCCATTCCAGTCCATTTTAATTCACTGATGCCTAGAATGTCGACGTTCACTCTTGCCATCTCTTGTTTGACCACTTCCAATTTGCCTTGATTCATGGACCTGACATTCCAGGTTCCTATGCAATATTGCTGTTTACAGCATCGGACCTTGCTTCTATCACCATTCACATCCCCAACTGGGTATTGTTTTTGCTTTGGCTCCATCCCTTCATTCTTTCTGGAGTTATTTCTCCACTGATCTCCAGTAGCATATTGGGCACCTACTGACCTGGGGAGTTCCTCTTTCAGTATCCTATCATTTTGCCTTTTCATACTGTTCATGCGGTTCTCAAGGCAAGAATACTTAAGTGGTTTGCCATTTCCTTCTCCAGTGGACCACATTCTGTCTGTAAGTGGGTTAAAGATGATCAAATAAAAATAACACAAAGCTATTTGACAAGCAGTTGTGAAGCTAAGCTAAGACTTTCGTGGAGCTTGCATTTTAGTACCATTCAGAAAGCCTGAGGTTTCTTTGTCTTTGCCGGACTTCCTGCAGGACTATTGGAGGAAATGTATCATTTGTGATTCCAACAGATTGAGTGTGTGTAGTTGCCTTTCATATTCAGAATATGGCTGACTCAACTATCAGCCTTTCTGCTGAGGGATCTCAGAGCCTTTCTATGTGCTGTTCCTTCTGCTTGAAGTGCTATTCCATGTCCACATCCCTATCTCAACCCTTTGTATTATGGGTCCTTCTCACCCTTTAATTCAAAGTTTGAAACTTACATTTCTCACAAGGCTGAGTACGCAGGGTTCCTACTGCATTTACCACCATTTATCTCAGCCCTCTTGCTTTCATAGCAGTGATCACAACTTGCAGTGAGAAATTAAAAAAAAATTATTCCCTCTTGGTTAAAATTGAAGTTGGAATCACAGGCCACAAATCACAAGAATATTTAAGAAGAAACCTTGAGAAGAATGGAAGTTGACCCCAAAGCTTTTGAGAATGTGGAGAGTAGGTTGCAGCATATTTTCCAATTAGGAGCCATGAAGGTGTAAAAAATAAAGAACACTGCCAGGTCAGGTGGAAGGACTACTTGAATCAGAGCTACACAGCCTCTGAATTTTGTCATGAAGAAATTGAGTTCCAGACCAGTCCCTGAGAGTGGGGGGGTCGTGGGGGGGGCGGGAAAGGCCTCCTGTAATATTTCGATTTTAGCTATAGAAGGTTTATTGTTTTCTCCTAGGAAATATAAGTCAACATTGAGGCTCTTATGGCTACTGAACAGTTTATTTAACATGTTCATTATGGGAAATTGTATTTACTTTGTTTCTTTTACAAAATTGCATTTATTAGAATGTTTGTAGGAAATTGAATTTACCTATTTGTGTTGTACACAGCAGCACTGTGATGAAGAGGTTACTTTCTTCAGTAACACTCTCCATATCAGTGCTGGAAATTAATTTCATTTGTTGGTTCATTCAGTTCATGTTTATTGCACACCTACTGTGAGCCAGGCACTGTACAAGGTGCTGGGCAAATAGCAGGGTGTGTGTGTGTGTTAGTCACTCAGTCATGTCCAACTCTTTGCAACCATATGGATTGTAGCCCCCCAGGCTCCTCTATCCATGGAATTCTCCAGGCAAGAATACTACTTCAGTTCAGTTCAGTCACTCAGTCGTGTCCTACTCTTTGTGACCCCTTGGACCGCAGCACGCCAGTCTTCCCTGTCCATCACCAACTCCTGGAGTTTACCCAAACTCATGTCCATTGAGTCGGTGATGCCATCCAACCATCTCATCCTCTGTCATCCCCTTCTCCTCCTGCCCTCAATTTTTCCCAGCATCAGGGTCTTTTCAAATGAGTCAGCTCTTCACGTCAGGTGGCCAAAGTATTGGAGTTTCAGCTTTAGCATCAGTCCTTCCAATGAACACTCAGGACTGATCTCCTTTAGGATGGACTGGTTGGATCTCCTTGCAGTCCAAGGGACTCTCAAGAGTCTTCTCCAACACCACAGTTCAAAAGCATCAATTCTTCGGTGCTCAGCTTTCTTTATAGTCCAACTCTCACATCCATACATGACTACTGGAAAAACCATAATGTTGACTAGATGGCAAAGTAATGTTGGCAAAGTAATGTCTCTGCTTTTGAATATGCTGTCAAGGTTGATCATAACTTTCCTTCCAAGGAGCAAGCGTCTTTTAATTTCATGGCTGCAGTCACCATCTGCAGTGATTTTGGAGTCCCCCACATAAAGTCAGCCACTGTTTCCCCATCTAGAGTGAGTTGCTGTTCTCTTCTCCAGGGGATCTTCCCAATCCTGGAATTGAACCCAGGTCTCCTGCATTACAGGCAGATTCTTTACTGTCTGAGCCACAAGGAAAGCCTAAATAGTAAGGTATTAACTACCTATTGCTGAGTAACAACCACCAACTCTGTGGCTTAAAACAGCACACTTTGATTGTCTTAACTGTTTCTAGGGTCAGCAGTCTTAAGTGTGGCTTAGCAGGGGCCTTTGCTCAGGATCTCTCAGAGCTGCTGTGGGCATCCCTGATAGGTCAGTTGGTAAAGAATCTGCCCACAATGCAGGAGATCCTGGTTCAATTCCTGGGTTGGGAAGATCCACTAGAGAAGGGATAGTCTACTCTCTGCAGTATTCTTGGGCTTCCCTTCTGGCTCAGCTGTAAAGAATCCTCCTGCAATGTGGGATACCCGCATTTGATCCCTGGGTTGGGAAGATCCCCTGGAGAAGGGAAAGGCTACCTACCACTCCAGTATTCTGGCCTGGAGAATTCCATGGAATGTATAGTCCATGGAGTCACAAAGAGTCAGAGATGGCTGAGCAAATTTCACTTTCACTTTCTCAGAGCTGCACTCAGGGCTTTGTTGCACTGAAGGCTCTGTTTGTGCTGAGATTTCATGTAAAGATTTGCCTGGGCAGAGGATCCTCTTCTAAGCCCTCTTGTGTGGTTGTTGGCTTAATTCTGTTCATCAGTGGTGGTTCACTGAGGGCCTCAATTCCTTGTGGTCCATTTGTAGGAAGCCTCCTCCAGTTCGTTGGTACATGGGCTGCCCAGCATGGCAACTTGTTCATAAAGGCCAGTAAGAGAGGAATGAGTCTGATGGCAAGATGAAAATCTCAGTCTTTTGTGACCTAATCATGGAAGTTATATCCATGACCTTTGATGTAGTCTATTGGTTAATCACTGGGCCATTCCACATCTGACGGGAGAGGATTCCATAAGTGGCGTGAATACCAGTGACTACTGAGGGCCATCGTAGAGTCTGCCTGCAACAAGGATTGAAGGAAACAAAATCCCTGCTTTTACCAAGGGTATGTTCTAGTACCAATCAGAAAGCATCTGTTGGACCTTCTAAGGGCCTGTTTGAAAAAAATATATTTGTGTTTCTAACACAAATTGCTAAACACCATGTGAAGATCCTTTTTAAAATTAGTTATCACATACAGTATTGCTGTGAAACCCTAAGGGAGTTTGCAGCTAACTTGCAGAACTAAAACACGTATCTCAAAGTATACGGAATCTTTCAGCAGAGCCACACTGCTCAGTGGTACAGAAAACTGGCTCCAGTGTGCTTTTGGCCTCTAGGTCCTTTGCTTTGCTTTGGATAGTTGGATGGAAGAGGCCCGTATTTATGATTAAGACACATCCTTTGTGGGAACCTCTGTCTAATTTTTAGGCAGCTTTACTTTATCATGACTTCATTTCTTTGTTTGCTGGGCTCAGCTAGCTTTTCTTCTTTGCAGGAATACAGGGACAAGATGCACTGAAGATAAAATTCGTCTTTTGTTTAGGTTCGGACACTGAAGTGTTTTTATTAAGTCACTCACAGGAGAGACAGAGGTAGCTGCTGTTTCAAATACTAGAAATTACAGTGAAGTTTTATAGAGTGAAACAAAGAAGTTAAGACAAAGATAGGGAAAGAGAAAGAAAGGAGTGATGGATGGATGGAAGGAAGGAAGGAAGGAAGGGGTTAAGAAGAAAGGAAACCAGAGTATTCACCCTAGGTTTATTGCATCTTGGGGATAAACAAACAGATTCACTCTAGCTATATTGGTATTTTCTGTGCTAGCCATATTTTAGGTCCTTATCTAAAATACGTTTCACAAACTTTGACATTTATACAGTCATGGGTTTAGAATGTATATTTTAAAAGACATAGAGACAGATTGTGGACAGGCTTGAGAGAATACCCACACCTTGAATCATGGGTATCAGAAAATCAAAGATTAATGAAAATCCATACATTGAGACAGGAAGGAGGAAAGTGAATCTGAATTTTATGCATTGCTGTCAGCCAAACCCAATCCAGCTGATGAAGCTGAAGCGTAGACCCCAAGATATTTATAAATATTGCAAATTAATGTGAGGTGATCTGCTACCTTGGAAGAATACTGAGGTATAATTCAGTAACTGGCCTAAAACTCTTTGAGGAAAGCACAGAGCCGACAGTGCAAACACAGTCATTGGGGCTGGAATCCGGGCCCGTGTAATGCTGCTTTGTGCCTGGGAAGCAGAAGGTCTGTGTCATTATTTCATGAATTTCCTTTGGATAAAGCTTATGTTTTTCTCCTTATAGGAAGACTCATTTCTAGTTTCATAGTTTTTTTCCTTCCTCAGAAAATTAAGTTTTTAAATCCTGTTTCCATAGATGACAAATCCTTCAGGATATGAATTCTGTTTCCTTAGATTTTTAGAAAGATCAGATCAGAAGACCAGGGAACATGTCAACCATAGGCAATGAATATTAATTTTCTAGTCTATGGAATAATAATAGCATTCAAAGAGACTTTAGTTCAGTGAGGTGGAATAGATCCATAGGGGCACCTAGCTCGTACGTAGATGGGTAGGGCTGGGCTTGGCCCCCCCATTTCAAAGTCTCCTTGGAGAATATTTAGAATGAGTTCTCTTAGCCAATGTATATGATTTGTATCTCTTGACTCCCTGCAATAGTTGTGATTTTTCTTTTTCATTTACAAGAGACGTATTTTTTCTCCATAAAGTTTTTGGTCCCCTGATATTCCAGTTAGAATGGTAATTACATTATCTGGTGTTGAAACATTTTAGGGGTACTGCTTTCTCTGCATTTCTCCATATTCTGATGTAGACCTTCACTTTCCTAATCAAAATGCGTACCTGAACCTTAATATAATCTAATAATACAACTATAAGGGGAAGTGTTTGTGCTAAGTTACAAGTATATTTCAACAAAGCATCGTTTAGTGTTCTGGAAGTCATCTCCAGGTTTTCCTACTCATTTTTCCCCTGATTCATTCTTTTTTTTTAAAATTTTATTTTATTTTTAAACTTTACATAATTGTATTAGTTTTGCCAAATATCGAAATGAATCTGCCACAGGTATACCCGCGTTCCCCATCCTGAACCCTCCACCCTCCTCCCACCCCTCCCCTCCCTCTGGGTCATCCCAGTGCACCAGCCCCAAGCATCCAGTACCGTGCATTGAACCTGAACTGGCGACTCGTTTCAAACATGATATTATACATGTTTCAGTGCTATTTTCCCAAATCTCCCCACCCTCTCCCTCTCCCACAGAGTCCAAGAGACACCGATGTATAGATCAGTCTGATTCATTCTTAAATATATTTTTTCTGCTTTTAGTGAACTCAGTTCACATGGGGTCAAATGTATTTTGCGATCTGTGAATAACACCCACCTTGCAAAAAGGTGAAATTTCTAATAAATCTAGTTTCTTAGAAAGCTAGAGAGGACACTTTTCTCCATGGAGCTTAGATCCCAAGAAATAGAGACTTCATTTGGTGTGAAGCAGAATAGTAGCTTTTAAATAAACATTTTCTAAAGCAGCATATTCTGTCACTGACAAGTAGCAAGATTGTGAAGGGTCATGGTCATTTTCATTTTTTCTCATATTCATTTTTGATTATTTATTAAGCATCAGTGCCTGTACCATTATATCATCTTATCAGTAATAAAAGAGCAACCAGTTATTTTGTACAATTCTTACTGTTGGTAATGTGACATAATACACGCAATAGAATGTTTTCAGCAGCTGGTAGTACCTGGAGTCCCAGAACTGATGTAAGGGTACATCTTTGCTCTCATACTTCTTGACTTGATCCTCCTGATTGTCTCTGGAAACAACCAGCCTTTCAATTCATGGAATGAAATTTCTCTTAAAAGATACCAATAACACGGTATTAACAGATAAGAGAAAAGAGACATATAACACAAAGGAACTGAAACATGAGAGGTAAAGTAATGAACGCTAGAAAAAAAACACAATCCCATGTCCATCCTTTTATAATAATCTCAGAAAGTGATTACCAAATATCATGTTTCCTACTTAACAAAGGTGTTTTATTACCCTGTATACGAGACAGCAAAAGAGACACTGATGTATAGAACAGTCTTTTGGACTCTGTGGGAGAGGGAGAGGGTGGGATGATTTGGGAGAATGGCATTGAAACATGTATAATATCATATATGAAATGAGTCGCCAGTCCAGGTTCGGTGCATGATACTGGATGCTTGGGGCTGGTGCACTGGGACGACCCAGAGGGATGGTACAGGGAGGGAGGAGGGTTCAGGATGGGGAACACATGTATACCTGTGGCGGATTCATGTTGATATATGGCAAAACCAATACAATATTGTAAAGTTAAAAAAAAAAACAAAAAACAAAAAACAAAGGTATCTTATTACATTAGTTACTTACCATGGACCTGCTCCCCCAAATTTCTGCTTTTTCTTTTGGTGTCATATTTTTCACTTTCAGCCAGTTAATTATGTGGGTATATATCAAAAAGAAACAACACTAATTCAAAAAGATTCATGTATCCTAGTGTTCATAGTAGCGTTATTTACAATTGCCAAGGTATGAAAGAAACTTAAGTGTCCATCAGCAGATGAATGAATAAAGAAAATATGGTGTATGCATATACAATTAAATACGACTCAGTGATGAAGAATGAATTTTGCAATTTGCAGCAACGTGGATGGACTTGGAGGGCATTGTGCTAAGTGACATAAGTCAGACAGAAAGACAAATACTGTAGATACCATTTACATGTGAAATCTAAAAAAATGCATCAAACTAGTCAGTAAAACAACGCAGCAGACTTAAAGTTATAAAGAACAAACTAGTGGTTACCAGTGAGGCGAGGGGAGGAGGATGGGTAACATAGGGATAAGAAGAAAAGGGTTGTTACAGAATTATATGAAACTATGGTGTAAAACTTTGGAAAGTTGTAAAGTACTATAGAATTTAAAGAATCCTCCATTCAGTGAGAAAAAAAAAGAAAAAAGCTGTTCAGTAAATCTACCCCATTTGGGGCTTCCATGGTGGTTCACCTGGTGAAGTACCTGCATCCCAATACAGGAGAGACAAGAGATGTGGGTTTGATCCCTGGATTGGGAAGAGCCTCTGGAGTGTTCTAATCTGGAAAATCTCATGGACAGACGAGCCTGGGAGGTTATATTCCACTGGGTCACAAAGAGCCAGACATTGCTGAACACGCATGCATGTGTGCACACACACATGCCACATTTTAGTACCCTGATAGAAGAATGTGCTCTTATAGTAGGCATCTCTTAAACCACTTTAAACTGCCTATATACAGAAATGCAGAGGCATAAACAGTCTTTATTTATATGTAACTACCATAAAAATATAGCAGGAAATGAGAAGCAGATTAATTTATCTAATGAAAACTCTACCAGCTCAATCAAATGAAATAAAATATTCCCAAATAAACATTTGAAAATTTGAAAAAACAAACTACTTTTGGAGGGAGCAGCAATTTAAAAATCAATAATAGGTTTGGACACAAGATTTAAAAGTTGACTAAAGTTAATAAGGGGAGGGAGCAGGGTAGTTGGCAGTCAGTGTCACTTGTCTCAAAGGCGGAGTTTGTACTAGGAGATGTGAGGACCGTGTGTGCTAGGTACCCCTATCTGTGCACCCACCTCTGCTAGGGAAGAAAACTGGATGGATTGGGGGGCGGTCTTCCTTTTCACAATAAACTGTGGAAAATTCTGAAAGAGATGGGAATACCAGACCACCTGACCTGCCTCTTGAGAAACCTGTATGCAGGTCAGGAAGCAACAGTTAGAACTGGACATGAAACAATAGACTGGTTCCAAATAGGAAAAGGAGTACGTCAGCTATGTCACCCTGCTTATTTAACTTCTGTGCAGAGTACATCATGAGAAACGCTGGGCTGGAAGAAGCACAAGCTGGAATCAAAATTGCCGGGAGTAATATCAATAACCTCAGACATGCAGATGATACCACCCTTATGGTAGAAAACGAAGAGGAACTAAAAAGCCTCTTGATGAAAGTGAAGGCGGAGAGTGAATAAGTTGGCTTAAAGCTCAACATTCAGAAAACTAAGATCATGGCATCTGGTCCCATCACTTCATGGCAAATAGATGGGGAAACAGTGGAAACAATGGCTGACTTTATTTTTCTGGGCTCCAAAATCACTGCAGATGGTGACTGCAGCCATGAAATTAAAAGATGCTTCCTCCTTGGAAGGAAAGTTATGACCAACCTAGATAGCGTATTCAAAAGCAGAGACATTACTTTGCCAACAAAGGTCCATCTAGTCAAGGCTATGGTTTTTCCAGTGGTCATGTATAGATGTGAGAGTTGGACTGTGAAGAAAGCTGAGCGCCAAAAAATTGATGCTTTTGAACTGTGGTGTTGGAGAAGACTCTTGAGAGTCCCTTGGACTGTAAGGAGATCCAACCAGTCCATTCTAAAGGAGATCAGTCCTGGGATTTCTTTGGAAGGAATGATGCTAAAGCTGAAACTCCAGTACTTTGGCCACCTCATGTGAAGAGTTGCCTCATTGGAAAAGACTCTGATGCTGGAAGGGATTGGGGGCAGGAGGAGAAGGGAACGACAGGGGATGAGATGGCTGGATGGCATCACTGAATCGATGGATGTGAGTCTGAGTGAACTCCAGGAGTTGGTGATGGACAGGGAGGCCTGGCGTGCTGCGATTCATGGGGTTGCAAAGAGTCGGATACGACTGAGCGACTGAACTGAACTGAACTGAAAGTTAATAAGGGTTAGTTAAATTCTGGAAAAACATGAAAGAAATAGTTTAATTCTTAAAGGAATTAAGACTAATTTAAAAAATTCCCTAAGGAATATGAGAATCAAATGAAGATAAGAGCATTAAAGAAAATCAGGAAAATACCATGAGAATGAAAAATGACATTAATAAAGAAATTTAAAAGAGAAGAAGTATTTGAAATGAAGCATGGGCAAACATGGTCCAATTAGGTGTAATTGGATTCCCTCAAAAATGATACATAAAACAATGGAACAATTAATATTTAAAACTATAATTTAAAAAAATCCTTATTTCTTGGAAGTTAAAGGTCAGAATCTACATATTAAAAAGGCTTACTAGATAACAGGAAATATTGATTCTTAACAACTAACTCTGACTCCTAACAGGTAACTTTCAGACATATCTGAGTAAAACGATTAGACTATAAAGCTTTTTTAAAAAGTCTTTAGAGTAACGTTGCAAAAAATGTAAAATATGTTATAAATATGTTTATAGGGTGTCTTTAAACATTCAAAAACAACATACAAAGTACATCAGTAACAGAACAGCATTATCATGTCTTTTAAATATGTAAGAACTCAGGAACTTGTAACCAGGGGCCTTCTTGAGAATATCAGAATTCCAACACACAAGAATTGATTCTTTTGGATTGTGGTGTTGGGAAGACTCTTTTTTTTTTTTTTTTTGACTGTTAATTTTATTTATTTTGCAAATCCTTATTATTCACTTTGCTTCCTTCGATTTATCATTATTTACCCACAGTGTTCTTTTTTTTAAAATTTTATTTTATTTTTAAACTTTACAATATTGTATTAGTTTTGCCAAATATCAAAATGAATCTGCCACAGGTATACCTGTGTTTCCCATCCTGAACTCTCCTCCCTCCTCCCTCCCCATACCCTCCCTCTGGGTCGTTCCAGTGCACCAGCCCCAAGCATCCAGCATTGTGCATCGAACCTGGACTGGCGACTCGTTTCATACATGATATTATACATGTTTCAATGCCATTCTCCCAAATCTCCCCACCCTCTCCCTCTCCCACAGAGTCCATAAGACTGATTTATACACCAGTGTCTCTTTTGCTGTCTCGTACACAGGGTTATTGTTACCATCTTTCTAAATTCCATATATATGCGTTAGTATACTGTATTGGTGTTTTTCTTTCTGGCTTACTTCACTCTGTATAATAGGTTCCAGTTTCATCCATCTCATTAGAACTGATTCAAATGTATTCTTTTTAATGGCTGAGTAATACTCCATTAAGTATATGTACCACAGCTTTCTTATGCATTCATCTGCTGATGGGCATCTAGGTTGCTTCCATGTCCTGGCTATTATAAACAGTGCTGCAATGAACATTGGGGTACACGTGTCTCTTTCCCTTCTGGTTTCCTCAGTGTATATGCCCAGCAGTGGGATTTCTGGATCATAAGGCAGTTCTATTTCCAGTTTTTTAAGGAATCTCCACACTGTTCTCCATAGTGGCTGTACTAGTTTGCATTCCCACCAACAGTGTAAGAGAGTTCCCTTTTCTCCACACCCTCTCCAGCATTTATTGCTTGTAGACTTTTGGATCGCAGCCATTTTGACTGGTGTGAAATGGTACCTCATAATGGTTTTGATTTGCATTTCTCTGATAATGAGTGATGTTGAGCATCTTTTCATGTGTTTGTTAGCCATTTTTATGTCTTTGGAGAAATGTCTATTTAGTTCTTTGGCCCATTTTTTGATTGGGTCATTTATTTTTCTGGAGTTGAACTGTAGGAGTTGCTTGTATATTTTTGAGATTAGTTGTTTGTCAGTTGCTTCATTTGCTATTATTTTCTCCCATTCTGAAGGCTGCCTTTTCACCTTGCTAATAGTTCCCTTTGTTGTGCAGAAGCTTTTAAGTTTAATTAGGTCCCATTTGTTTATTTTTGCTTTTATTTCCAATATTCTGGGAGGTGGGTCATAGAGGATCCTACTGTGATGTATGTTGGAGAGTGTTTTGCCTATGTTCTCCTCTAGGAGTTTTATAGTTTCTGGTCTTACGTTTAGATCTTTAATCCATTTTGAGTTTATTTTTGTGTATGGTGTTAGAAAGTGTTCTAGTTTCATTCTTTTACAAGTGGTTGACCAGATTTCCCAGCACCACTTGTTAAAGAGATTGTCTTTAATCCATTGTATATTCTTGCCTCCTTTGTCAAAGATAAGGTGTCCATATGTGCGTGGATTTATCTCTGGGCTTTCTATTTTGTTCCATTGATCAATATTTCTGTCTTTGTGCCAGTACCATACTGTCTTGATGACTGTGGCTTTGTAGTAGAGCTTGAAGTCAGGCAGGTTGATTCCTCCAGTTCCATTCTTCTTTCTCAAGATAGCTTTGGCTATTCAAGGTTTTTTGTATTTCCATACAAATTGTGAAATTATTTGTTCTAGCTCTGTGAAGAATACCGTTGGTAGCTTGATAGGGATTGCATTGAATCTATAAATTGCTTTGGGTAGTATACTCATTTTCACTATATTGATTCTTCCAATCCATGAACATGGTATATTTCTCCATCTATTAGTGTCCTCTTTGATTTCTTTCACCAGTGTTTTATAGTTTTCTATATATATGTCTTTAGTTTCTTTAGGTAGATATATTCCTAAGTATTTTATTCTTTCCATTGCAATGGTGAATGGAATTGTTTCCTTAATTTCTCTTTCTGTTTTCTCATTATTAGTGTATAGGAATGCAAGGAATTTCTGTGTGTTGATTTTATATCCTGCAACTTTACTATAGTCATTGATTAGAGTCCCTTGGACTGCAAGGAGATCCAACCAGTCAAAGGAAATCAGTCTTGAATATTCACTGGAAGGACTGATGCTGAAGCTGAAACTCCAATACTTTGGCCATGCAATGCGAAGAACCAGCTATTTGAAAAGACCCTGATGCTGGGAAAGATTGAAGGCGGGAGAGGAAGAGGACGACAGAGGATGAGATAGTTGGATGGCATCAATGATGCAATGGACATGAGTTTGAATAAACTCTGGGAGTTGGTGATGGACAGGGAATCCTGGCATGCTACAGTCCGTTGGGTCGCAAAGAGTTGGACACGACTGAGCAACTGAACTGAAATACACATGAAGAGTTAAGCTTCAGCAAAAGGTCTGATGATATGAATTTAATATATTTCATTGTACATCTCACACTAAATTAAAAATGAAGATGAGGATAGAGAAATCTGTTATATGTTAAAGAAATCATTAGAAGAAGAATTAGTCTTAAAACACCTATGAAAATGAGAATTAACAAATGCCAGACTCAGAAAGCTAGAAAATGTAAACAAATGAAAGGAAAAGAAGGAAAATAATAAACAAAATAAATAAAATTAGATATAATTAAGCCAGAAACAGGTTTTTGGAAAAATTAGCAAAATATACAAACCCTGAACTAACCTAATGAGAAAGTATAAATATTCAAAATAGGAATTGGCAGAAATAACTGTTAAAACAGAAGAATCTTAAATCATTAGAGACAGTTTTGCCAACATCTATGCAAATGAATTTGAAAACCTGTGGGGAATAGAGTTTCCTAAAGAAATTGGCTTTGTTATGAAAAAGAAGGTTAAACAGACAGTTCCATCAAAGAAATAGAGATGATTATAAAGAAGCTATTTCATAAGGAAACACCAGATCCTGATGGTTTCACAGGGGAATTCTTCCAAACCATCAAAGGCTAGATATACCCATTGCTTTATAATGTATTTAACAGTATTGAAATTCTTTTTAATAAATAAGTAAGTGAATGAAATTATAATTAGAAAACTATTACCAATATCATTTAGGAATATTGGTGCAAAATTTAATAAAACATCAGTAAGCAGAATCCAACACTACAA
This sequence comes from Bos grunniens, assembly GCF_055505025.1. Lineage (NCBI taxonomy): Eukaryota > Metazoa > Chordata > Mammalia > Artiodactyla > Bovidae > Bos > Bos grunniens. The sequence continues at coordinate 39,974,003 of NC_141172.1, forward strand.
TAAAAATCTGGTAAACCATGATAAGTGGTATTTATTCCAAGAGGGCAAGCTTGGTTCACAATTAAGAAATTCGGTAAAGTGATACACCACATTAACAGATCTAAGGAGAAAAAAAGATCCTACAAGTATCTCCAGAGATGCTAAAAAGTCTTTGAACAAAAATTAAAAATATGTAAGTCGTTCTTTTTTTTTTTTTTTAAGATTTGTTTGTTTGTGGCTGCACTGGGTCTTTGTGGCTGTGCATGGGCTTTCTCTGGTCTCAGTGGGCAGGGGCTCCTCTCTTCGTGGTGCTCAGGCTGCTCATTGCAGTGGTTTCCCTTGTTGCGGAGCACAGACTCCAGGCATGCAGGCTTCTCAGTAGCTGCAACTCGTGGCTTCTAGAGCGCTGGCTCAGGAGTTGTGATGCACAGGTTTAGTTGCTCCGAGGCATGTAGAATCTTCCCAGACCAGGAATTGAACCCAGATCCCCTGCATTGGCAGACAGATTCTTTACCAGTGAGCTACCAGAGAATCCCTGTAACTCATTCTTCAAGCTAACATCTTTGGAGAAGTACTCGAGGTACTTCCATTAATACTGAGAACAAGGAAAATATGCCTACTATCTGTACTACCATTCAACGTTGTCCTAGAATAGGACAAGGCAATTAGAAAGCTAAGAATTGGAAAAGAAGAAATAGAATTGTTTCTATTTGCCGATAATATGATCATGTACTTGGAAAACTCTAGGGAAAATGGTAAAACTTTCTCACACAATAAAAGGAATTCAGTAAAATAACAGCATATAAAATTAACATAAGGAAATTGACATCGCTTGTCTTCAGATAGAGAAACCAGTATGCAGACATAATGGTAGAGAAACCACATTTAAATAGCAACAAAAGAGATTAACTACTTAAAATTAGTTTGCAAAAATCGAAAAGGTAATCTTTAAAACACTTGTGAAAGACACAGAAGTATGTGAATAAATTAAAGACTCCCTCCCTTCATCTTGAAAAGGTGACTTACACCATAAATATGAAGTTGGATGAGTTGATACTAGAGTTTATGTGGTGATGAATAGCCAGGAAAACACTAAAAAAGAAAAACGATGCAGGCAAAGTAGCCCTACCAGGCATTAAAACACACCACAATGCCTCTATACTTAAAAAACAGAGAAAAGGGTCAATGGAATAGAATAAAAAGTCCAGAAATAGATCCAGGAGTATCTAAAACTGTATTTATTATAAAGATGTCATGTCAAATTACATAGCAAAAATGGACTTTTAACTAAGTAATTCTAGGACAACTTATTAGTCATCTGGAAAAAGTTAAAATTAGATTAATAACTCACATAATACATGAGAATAAACTCCAGATGGATCAGAGATCCAAACCTAAAAACTAAAATCATATATATAATAGAAGAAAATATGCATAATTCTTCTTTTACATATGTGAAGGAAAAGGGTTTTTAACTGGGCCTCAAAATACTGATGCAGGGCTTCCCTAGTGGCCCAGTGGTTAAGAATCCACCTTGCAGTACGAGGGATACCACTCCTGTCCCTGGTCTGGAAAATTTCCACATGCCACGGAGCAACTAAGCCTGTGCGCCACAGCGACTGAGCCAGTGCTCTAGAGTCCACAAGCCACAGCTGAAAGACATTTGCCTGGAGCCTGTGCTCCACAAAAAGAGAAGCCACCTCAGTGAGAAGCTCGCACACGGCAATGAAGAGAGGCCCCAGCTCGCTGCAACTAGAGAAAACCTGCACACAGCATCAAACTCTGCACAGCCAAAAAATAAAATAAATACATAAAACCTTTACAAAATACTGAGGCAATAAAAGAAGTGATTAATAAAATTTACTACAGAAAAACTGTCTCAGGGACAATGGGGCAAGGCAAAGGAGAAAAGGAAAATATACCCGTTTGAATGTAGAGTTCCAAAGAATAGCAAGGAGAGATAAGACAGCCTTCCTCAGTGATCAATGCAAAGAAATAGAGGAAAACAATACAATGGGAAAGACTAGAGATCTCTTCAAGAAAATTAGAGATACCAAGGGAACATTTCATGCAAAGATGGGCACAATAAAGGACAGAAATGCTATGGACCTAACAGAAGCAGAAGATATTAAGAAGAGGTGACAAGAATACACAGAAGAACTATACAAAAAAGGGCTTCACGACCCAGATAACCACGATGGTGTGATCACTCACCTAGAGCCAGACATCCTGAAATGCGAAGTCAAGTAGACCTTAGGAAGCATCGCTAGGAACAAAGCTAGTGGAGGTGATAGATTCCAGTTGAGCTACTTCAAATTGTAATGCTGTGAAAGTGCTGCACTCAATATGCCAGCAAATTTGGAAAACTCAGCAGTGGCCACAGGACTGGAAAAGGTCAGTTTTCATTCCAATCCCAAAGAAAGGCAATGCCAAAGAATGTTCAAACTACCACACAATTGCACTCATCTCACACACTAGTAAAGTAATGCTCAAAATTTTCCAAGCCAGGCTTCAACCGTATGTGAACTGTGAAATTCCAAATGTTCAAGCTGCTTTTAGAAAAGGCAGAGGAACCAGAGATCAAACTGCCAACATCCATTGGATCATGGAAAAAGCAAGAGAGTTCCAGAAAAACATCTATTTTTGCTTTACTGATTAAGCCAAAGTCTTTGTGTAGATCACAACAAACTGTGGAGTATTCTTAAAGAGATGGGAATACCAGACCACCTGACCTGCCTCCTGAGAAATCTGTATGCAGGTCAAGAAGCAACAGTTAGAACCGGACATGGAACAACAGACTGGTTCCAAATAGGGAACGGAGTATGTCAAGGTTATATATTGCTACCCTGCTAATTTAACTTACATGCATAGTGTATCATACGAAATGCCGGGCTGGATGAAGCACAAGCTGGAATCAAGACTGTGGGAAGAAATATCAATAACCTCAGATACTCAGATGACAGCACCCTTATGGCAGAAAGCGAAGAGGAACTAAAGAGCCTCTTGATGAAGGTGAAAGAGGAGAGTGAAAAAGCTGACTTAAAACTCAACATTCAGAAAACTAAGATTGTGGCATCTGGTCTGATCATTTCATAGCAAATAGATGGGGAAACAGTGGAAACAGTGTGAGTTTATTTTGGGGGGCTCCAAAATCACTGCAGATGGTGACTGCAGCCATGAAATGAAAAGATGCTTGCTCCTTTTAGGAAAAGCTATGACCAACCTAGACAGAGTATTAAAAAGCAGAGACATTACTTTGCCAACAAAGGTCCCTCTAGTCAAGGCTATGGTTTTTCCAATAGTCATCCCTGGATGTGAGAGTTGGACTATAAAGAAGTCTGAGTGCCAAAGAACTGATGCTTTTGAACTGTGCTGTTGGAGAAAACTCTTGAGTGTCCCTTGGACTGCAAGGAGATCCAACCAGTCAATCTTAAAGGAAATCAATCCTGAATATTCACTGGAAGGACTGATGCTGAAGCTGAAACTCCAATACTTTGGCCACCTGATGCGAAGAACTGACTCATTTGAAAAGACCCTGATGCTGGGAAAGATTGAAGGCAGGAGGAGAAGGAGACAACAGAGGATGAGATTGTTGGATGGCATCACCCACTCGATGGACATGAATTTGCGTAAGCTCTGGGAGTTCATGATGGACAGGGAAGCCTCGTATGCTGTGGCCCTTGGGGTGGCAAGGAGTCGGACATGACTGAGAGACTGAACTGACTGAAATACACAAAACTTTGCAATCAAAAATATAACTGACAAACTGGAGAAAGTATTTGCATCATGTATCACAAAGTGCCAATATCCTTAATATATAAAATCTTTAAAAATTAGATTAAAAACCAATAGAAAAATGTGCAAAATACACGAACAGACAATTCACAGATAAAGATATAAAATGACACTTCAACAAATAAAAAGTTTTTCAGCCTCACTTTAATGAGGAAAATGAAAAGTAAAGTGCTCTGCAATGTGACTTTCTATATATCAGATTGGCACGAATTAAAAAGTAAAATAACCCATTCTGTGTTTGAGGCTGTGAGAAAATAGGCACTCTCACACACTGGTGACAGAAATGCAAATTGGTACCATCCTTGTGGAGGGGAGTTTGGCACCATCTTAACAAAACAAAACAAACTACATATGTTTTGGCATTTGATCCAGCAATTTCACTTTTAGAAATTTACCCTGGAGGTACCCCATTAACAATATGGAAGCACATATGTGAAGTTCTTGCTGTTGCAGTAGAATTTGTAATTATATAATATTGGAAATGACCGAAATGCTGAAATATTGAGGAATGATTAAATAAACTGTTAAATATATGTGATGGAGATTCTGCAGATGTAAAACAAGAGAGGTTTATCTCTATGAGCTTTTGTAGCATGACTTCCAGAAGTGAAAAGGCAAAGTGAAAAAGAGTATAATATGCTACCTTTTGTATAGGAAAGAAGGGGAAATAAGAAAATACATGCATCTGAAATTTATACACCAAAGAAGGAAAGGTACTTGAGAGATTAATTATATTGGTTACCTAGAGGGAAAGACAGGGAGTGGGAATGCAGTGGAAAGGTAGAAATAATTGGGAAGAGAGGTTGAGACGTCTTAAGATGCATGGTATTTTATAGAACTGTGCTGATGTTTTATATACACGATATGAATAAATAAGATCAGCAAACAAGGGAGAAAACTAGAAATCAAAATACAGACAGAGAGATAAGCTGAACTGTATTTCAAATGAAAAACATAACCGCACTACAGTTCTCTGAGAAAGATGAAAGGAGAAAACAGTAATTCTGTGATGTTTGAGCATCGTAAACTTAAAAAGTACTTCGTTTACCCTAACTGTTGACTAGGGCCCAGGGGTTGAAATCCAGGTATCCTGTGGCCGCAAGTCACAGAACACCTGGAGCCAGCAGAAGCTGAAGGAGACAAAGGATGGATTCAAGCACAGACCCTGCAGAGGGCACACAGCCCTGCTAACACCCGGGTGTGGGACTTCTGGCCTCTGGAACTGGAAGCAGATATATTTGTATTGTTTTCAGCCATCTTGTTTGTGGTAATTTGTTCCAGCAGCCACAGAATTCTAACATATAAAGCATTCAGTTACATTCATGTTTTGAAATTTTTGGTATGTGGTTATTTAAAACAGAAAACAAGTATCTGAGTTAAGTCCCTCATTCAGTCTACTATCATTTGTCTCTAAGTAGACATAGTCAGTGCCTTCTCACAGGAGTTTGTGCTGCATTATCTCAGTGTAATTAGGGGCAGTCAAGTTATACTTCTCTGAGACTAAGAATATAGCTCAATTTTCCTCTGGACCTTGAAGTTAAATATAGGTCACTTAATGACCATGGCTAACCGCAAAGAATTTGAAAGCTCAGAAATATTTGCTCAGGCAAGGATATATCATAATAACGATGATACTTTACTTTAAGATAGATACTTTTAAAAAACACTGTATGAGGAAAAAAAAGAAAACAACCTTTGGACACTGTATAGTGCAAAAAGCTCACTGAATAGCTAGAAACCATATGAAATAAATCTATCGTTAACTTTCACATGAGACAATATGACATACTGCAAAGACAGCTAGATTGAGAATCAGTTTAGTTACGTTAGGTTTTCTGTGATTCGTTCCAAGAAGTTGGAAAAGAATAAATTGCTCCATTTATGACTATGATGGATTGGACGGGTGTCTCCTCTTCCAAGGAAAATAAGCTCTTAAGTTGCAGTTTTAAAATTTTTATTGACGTACAGTTGATTTACAATGTTGTGTTAGTTTCTGGTATACTGCCAAGTGATTTAGCTATATATAGATAGATAGATAGGCTCCCCGGGTGATTCACATGGAAAACACTTTGCCTGTAAGGGACAGGAATATATGTTATATATGTATTATATATATTCTTTTTCATGTTCTTTTCCATTATGGTTTATTATAGGATGTTGAATATAGTTCCCCACGCTATACAGTAATACCTTGTTTTTTACATCCATTTTATATTTAATAGTTTGCATCTGCTAGTCCCAGTCTCCCAATCCAACCTTCCTCTTTCCCCTTGATCGCCCTGGGAACCACAAGTCTGTTCTCTGTGAGTCTGTTTTTGTTTTGTAGATAAGTTCACTTTTGTCGTATTTTAGACTATAAATAAGTGATATCGTACAGTGTTTATCTTTTTCTGACTCACTTCACTTAGTATACTAATCTCTAGATTTGAGATCCATCCGTTGTTTCTGCATATGGCATTATTTCACTCTTTTTGATGGCTGAGTAACATTCTTTTATATGTGTGTGTGTGTACAGTGTTTATATAAACATATGTGTGTATATATATCTCAACAGCAGTAATAATACTTAAACTATTCCAATGCAGAGGAAAAGACATCTTTCACATTTATTATAGAAACAGATTTATTTTTGATCCCCAAAATGATAAAGACTGTATAAAACTTTATTGGTTATAAAAATTTGTAACTAATCTGTTATGACTATTGATGTAAAAAGCCTTAAATAAAAATACAGACTGCAACAGAATATTTTTAAAATACCCAGTAAAATTTCATTGTAAGAACATTAGAAAATTCATTAATTTATTATTTTAATAAAACTGGGGAGGCAAAAAATTGTGTAATTTCTGGAGCTGTGATAGACGTTTAACTTCTCTAGATGCTCCTCCAGGCCTGCTGCCATGCCTGGCCCTGCTCTGCCCCCTGTGGCATCTGGGGGGTGCTCCCAGGTTCCCTGCCCGCCACCGTCTTCCTCATAAGCACCCGTGGCGGCTCAGGGAGAAGAGCTGGGGAGTGGGTAAAGACTCCACTTGTCTGTGGCTCCCAGGGCTTCTAAACCGCTGTGCTAGTCTACTTCCAGGCTTTAAAAATGTGTTAGTTTTGAGCTGATGTTTTCATGCTTTTAGGTTTATTGCCTCTTTCTCTCCTAGTTCTCCAATTTCTGTCTCCCATCTCTCCTCAGGGTTTTTTTTTTTTTTTAATTTTATTTTTAAACTTTACATAATTGTATTAGTTTTGCCAAATATCAAAATGAATCCGCCACAGGCATACATGTGTTCCCCATCCTGAACCCTCCTCCTGAATTCAGTGTGGCTGGTTGCCTTGAAATCTCAAGGTTAGTCTGGGTTCTCCTTAGAGAAATGGAACCAGTAGGCTATGGAAATACATACATACGTCCATACACACACACACACACACACACATGTATATGTGTATATATATATATATATATAGAGAGAGAGAGAGAGAGAGAGAGAATTGATTGTAAGAAATTGGCTGTGCAATTAGGAAGGCTCAGAAGTCCCCTGATATGCTACCTACTAGCTGGAGACCCTCAAAAGCCTGTGGTATAATTCAGCCCAAGTCTGAAGGCCTAAAAACCAGGCATGCGGAAGGCAGGAGAACATCAGTATCTCAGCTCAAGGCATCGGGCAGGAAGGGTTGAATTCTTCCTTCCTCTGCCTTTTTGTTTTATTCAGAACCTCAGTGGGTTCGATAATCCCCACCCACATTGGAGAGGACAAATTGCTTTACTGATTTTACCAGTTTAAATGCATAATAGAAATTCATCATATATACCCAGAAATAATGTTTAGTCAAATATTTGGGCACCTCATGATCCAATCAGGTTGACACATAAAAAGAGATATAATATAGGGTTAGAGTGATGTTCTTTGGTGGCTTTCTATATTCTAAACTCAGGAATTTGTGGCTTATTCATCTCCTTATGACTGAACACATAACTCTCCTATTAACAACCTCATATTGAGATAAACTAGGCATATGAAGTTACATTAGTTGGAAGACTTTCTGTTTCTTTTCCTTCTGTGTTTAAAGAATCTCAGTATTTACTCTTGGTTACTCCCTAGTGGTAGCATTAAAAAAAACAAAAGTGACAGTATTTATTAGCAAATTATCTGACCATATTTTAGGAATGAAAGAGAAGCTGTGACTAATAAGCCAGTACACAGAATAACAGAAACAAATCCTTTTGGAGACAAATACATATTGCTCTATTAAAGACAGATGAAGAAATAATCACCGAGAGTTTTCTTAAACAGAATGCATTTCTGAGAATAGTTACCAACTTCAGATTTTCACCCCCGAGACTTTCTGAAGATAGTCAGGGCTTTCTTTTGTGTTGTCAGAGTTCCACCTCTAATGAATGTTGCGATTAGGAAGAACAGAAAAACAGACCAAATAGATGCAAAATTAAATGCCTAGCTGGGAGAATGAAAAGTCCAGTCCTCTGAAATGGCACACAGCCATCCAGACTGTTGAAATTAATTGGGCATTTCCTTCACTTTTCATCTTGCGTAGCTTCTGTTCTATAATTTGTTTATCTGTCTTGTTATTTTTGAAAAACTGTTATTCTGATTTTGGTTCCTGGCAGCCACTGTTCTCATGGGTCACTTTGGCCTCAGCTTTACCACTTGCCTCAGTTCCTGTTTCTCTGAGAGGGTCTGAGATTGTTAAGCCCTTGTGATTGTAAACACCTCTGGTGTGTGTGCGTGCCTGCTCAGCCTCTTTTGCTTCCCCATGGACGATAGCCTGCCAGGCCCTAAGGACACTAGAGTGGGTTGCCATTTCTTCCTCCAGGGCATCTTCCTGACCCAGGGATTGAGCCTGCATCTCCCACGTCTCCTGCATTGGCAGGCAGATTCTTTACTACTGAGCCACCTGGAAAGCCCCCTCTGTTTTGACCGACCCCCATTTCATAGCCAGTGTTTCAAACTAGATTACGTCCTCCACATTTCTGTGTATATTTCATGTCTCTTTCAAGTTTTCTCTAATGTCTACCCAATAATATCTTACTCTGGGTTCATTTACCTTAATCCATTAGTCTCTGGTTCACACTTCCTCATCCATTCAACTTGATTTGTGTGTTAATGCGTCTGAATTACGTGTTTCTTTTCATGTTTTCCTTGTGTTCATGGAATATCTCTGATGAGCCATTAGTAGATTACTTGTGGTATCTCTCTTTGTCCATTCTGTTTTCTCAGTAGATTGTAAATTCAACATGGGCAAGATGGAAACTTAGCCCATTTCTAAACTTTAGAACAAAGCTTAATTTCATGCATGTTGGGAGGATGCAATAAAAAAACCTTTTATGAGTCTGGTGCCTTCATTGTGAGCTGTAATTAATATATGCCCTTTAGTAGTTGTTTGGAAATGCTTGATCTAGATGTGCTTTAGATGACATAATGGGTTATTTAAAAAAAAAAAAAACTGCCCTTAGAGGTTTTGGAAGAGAATGCAGATAGCAAGCATCCATATTACCTGTTATTTTCCTTGTTATCTTTTGCACCATTTTCTTTTGAGACTAAAATAGTGTTTCCATAATTAACCACTGAGAATTCTTTGATCATACACAAGTATCACTGACAATATAGGTGACCAGTTCTTTTCTTAACTAGAATAAACTAATTGTGACATTTGACAGACTTTCAAAAATACTGCCTCATCCTTCACTCTCCAATCTATTGGTTCAGGCAGACTATCTTCTGAGTGGATAATATCTAATCAAACATATGTACTATCTCTATTTTACTTTTCATGTGTCTTCCCATGGTAGAAAGGTGGAGACAGGCTTCTCCAGGGTCTCTTTTCTAAGGGCACTAACCCATTTATGAGGACTCCACACTCATGACCCTAAGCACCTCCCAAAGTCTTCACCTCCTAATAACATTATATTGGAGATTGGGATTCCAGCATGTGAAATTTTGCTGGGGGACACAAACATTCACAAATGGCAGTTATTACATTTTGTAATAATTAGTTATTGGCTTATATGAAATCTTTGGCCCTGTGTAACACTCTAAACTTCAGATAACTTTGAAGAAAATTTGCCTTACAAATTAGTTTTGGTCAGCAAATACTAGATCCGTTTTTGTTGCACAGTCTAATTTTTAAAATCTTGGGATTTTGTTTCAATCACATAATACCAATTTATACTATCCAAAGTTTGCTGTGTGAATTAAAAACAGTGTTATTTAGCGAAGTCAATTATTTGATTACCTCCCTGTGCTAGATGCAGCCTGGCATTTAATCTGGCTGAGGCCCACAGACCACAATTTGAACAATCAGGGTAGTTTTCTGTAATTGCAATAAATCATATCATTAACCATGACAGACTTTTCCTCCCACAGATTTTTTTTTTCGGTAACAGTTAACTCCTGAACCCCTTAAGAAAGCCAGATTTCACTGTAGTCAAATGAATTTCATAGTCAGCTGGCGGAATGTAAAGACGGAGCCTGTGTTGGAAAAACACTGGTGTCCCGAGAGCGGAACCTGAAGAGGTCACTCTAACTTTGAGAGATGGAAGGCTCAGATGAATGTGCTGCACGCAGAGGCCATCTGAAGGATGATTTGTGAAAGGATGGTCTGCTGCAAGGCTGTTTAATTTTCTCACAGGGAAACAGATGGAGATCAAGATGTGAGGCATACTTACATTGTTACATTTTGGTCATTTATATAAAATACACCTGCCACTGTATTGAGGCTTCCTGGGATAAAAAATATGAAAAGAGAAAATATTTTAAAAGGAACATTTATTGCCACCTTATGTAAGCTCATTTTACAATATGTTCCTTTTGAATAGGAACTTGAAAAATGGACCGGGTTCAAGGCTCCACCGTCTTAGAGACTTTTACCTTCACACGCGCCCTGTCCAGTTGATGCCTGATATGTAGCCATGCTTTGTTGTTTATGATGTTCTGTGATATACCTTTCTTTGTTATCCAGTTGGTTTTCAAACTGTTGGCTCTGGCCATGGAAGATGAGAAGTTTAGACCATTTTCACTCAACCCTTACTCATTTTGTTAAGCACATATCTCTCCCCATTATTGATGTTTTGACCGTTTATTTCTCGTTCTGTATCTCTGTCTCCTTTGCTTTGTCTGTAAGTTCAATAAATAAAGTAGTATGATTATCTACATTGTACTTAAAACAGTACCAGGTACTAGTTAGGACATAACATAGAGAAAGCAATATAATTCTATGTATCTAAATCCTTGCTAACCAAGGAATAATGTGCCAGTGGCAAAGACATTGCTTTCTTTGATTTCTTTTGGGATTTTTTTTCTACCTTTAAGTCATTTTTGACTGACATTGTGTGCTGTATTAGGTACATGGGAGGTGAATTTTTTGAGTCTTGAATAACCCAAACTGTCATCATTTTGCCAAATTAATTTCTGTCTACTGGCTGAACAGTTCAGTTTTAAGATTGTTTTCCCTCAGACATTTGAATATATTTCCACATAGTCATCTGGTATTCAGTGTTGTTTTGAGACATTTGTTCTCAGTCTGATCTAGTCTTTTATAGATAATCCATTTTTCCCCTCTCTAGTGGGAAAAGCTAGTTTTATTCTTCTATCTATACTTGGTGTTCTGAAATTTCATGAAAAATGAATCTAAATCTTTAAAAATATAAAAGATTTGTCTTCCTCAGTAATTGGTGGGCTTTCACTTTTTTGACTTTTTAAAAAACTATATATTTATGTTATTTCTTTGTCTGCGCTGAGTCTTAGTTGCAACATGAGCACTCTTAGTTGCAGCAGATGGAATCTAGTTCCTTGACAAGAAATTGAACCCTAGCCCCTTGCATTGGGAGTGTAGAATCTTAGGCACTGGACCTCCAGGGAAGTCACTTACTCATTCAGATCATCACCACCTTCCTTTTCAGAATTCTTTCTTACTTTTCATTCCTCAACTATAGTAGCTTGTCTTTGTCCTTGTTTTATAGACTAATATTCTTTTGCCTGTTAACTTTTCAAAAACTTTTCTGAACACAGAAGAATGTTAAAAAGTGGGTATAGTAGATACGTAATACCCTCCAGCTAGATCCAACCATTGCTAACACTAGACGCAATATCCTTTGTAATCTGCCTGTGGACAGTGAACCTTCTAAAGTACCCTCTTCTATCAACTAAATTGTATCTGATTCTTCTGGTGTCAGTTGTTCTGATTATTTCTCTTGGTTATTCTCCTCTGTGGCATTGATTTTCCCTGGTTGTATATATTTGTATTAGTTGCTTATGTTATTTTATGCACTTTTAAAGACTGGATTGATTAGTGCATAGGATTGGTGGGTATTTCTTATGCAGTTATGTATTGATTATTCTATAAGCTGGCCTAAGTTTATACTGACATGTATTTGTGAACGTCTATTTCCCCAACATACTCTGCTCTTCAGTGAGATGCCTAGTAGTATGCTTTGCATAAGAGGGCAGGGCATATTGGTTGGCAGGCCTCATTTTATGGTGTGGATGTAAAGCAGACAGTCAGCCCAGGGGACCTTTGTTCCAGTTGACAAAAGTATAGATGACACTGGGACTACAGTGTATGTGTTATTGGGCAGAGCGATCCTCCTAATTTTTCCTCTTGCGTATCTGTTGTGTGCTTTCAGAGTTATCTTCTGCTGTGTTTGCTTGTCTGCTAGATCTATATTCAGGGCCGTTGTTTAGTTAAAAGAAGGTACTTACTCTGCACAGATACAAAAGATATGATTAACAAGAGTGTGGCCTGGATTTCAGCTCCATATAGTGAAGGGAACTAGATGGAAGGCTGTGACAGCTTTTCTAGTGCCCACCCCAATTCCTAATTACATATAATTTCTACATTGCTACCAGTTAGATTTTTCCAATACTCACAAACATAGCATCTTCACTTGTCCAGCAAGAGAGAGAGATGTGAGTGTGAGGCTTCCATCCTGAGTAAAATTATATTAATAGATGCTGGGAAGTCATGAGAGGGAGCTACTGACATGTTAGGACAAGGGAAGCCTAAAACAGAGATGAAAATGCCTGGATGGAAGTAAGAGGTGTGAGGTGTAAAACTCAGAAAGGGCACAGGGTTAGCAGTAGTGTCTGGAGCGTCACCTTCATGGAGGTGATCTCTGAAGCCAGGAGAGCAACAGAAACTGTGATGGACCGAGTGCAGAGAGCCTTTCCAAACATGTCGAGGGTGGGAAAGGCAAGAATTGGTGATGCTGAGAAGAAACATGTTAGGCATGGGAAAATGGTCTGCCGTTTTATGTCATGTTGATCCTACATTTACAGTTATTGTTTCCTCACTGAACATTAGAAGCAGAACTACTGTGCATGGCATCCGGTTTCCTCCAGAATCTGACCACCAGTTAGCCGCTTCCTGTCCCCCAACTCCCGGCTTTCCTGGGCACTCCTACATTTCCTAACCCTTTTGTGTATCCTCATATGTGTCTAACTTTGAACATAGTAGTTCATGTAATTCTTTTCCATCAACCTGAAAAACTCACTTGTCTCCTCCCAGACTTTGCCACTGAAACCATTCTCAACTGTGGCCCATGTGAACTTGATTTGTTCCTCCATTGTCTTCCCTTTGTAAATATGTTGCCCTTAAGTTGTATTGCATTTGTTTAATTAGCCATAGCAGTACTCTTTCCTTTAAAAACTGTCCTCATCATGCCGTCCACATTCCTTGATACTCAATAGGGACGTGCTTAGTGATTGCCAGCTAAGTAGATGAATGAGGTCCATGTCGCACTGTTTCTGGCCCTTCGATCTCTGACACATCTGCCTCCTTTTGACCCTCTTTTATAGAGACACAGATTTCATTCTTCAGATTCAGAAGAACCCATCTGAAAGACTAACTTACTCAGAGGCTATGATAGCAAGGAGTCTGTGTATTCCTCTATACATCCATTCAGTACACAGTACTAGATACTGGCAGAAATACTGGAGATAAACAAAGGCAGACCCAACTCCCAATCTTCCATGTCAGTGGAAGACACTGATGTCAATCACTTGATTATACAGGCAAGTATAATCTTGTTCTCCAAAGAAGGAGAACAGTGCTAGGAGAACCTCTAATAGGGCAGTAGGTAGTTACAGAGATCACAGAAAGTCTGCTTCTGGGAAAGTGACACGTGAGCTGATATTGAAAAGGAAGAGAAGGGAGAATGATCCAGCAAGAGTGAGCAGGATGTGCAAAGACCCTGTGACTGCACAGGGGACAGAAGGCACTAAAGAGGCCAGAGTGGCCAGTAGTGAGGATCCAAAGGGAGCATATTGAAGAAGTTGGAAAGCGGCAGGCATCCATGCGTGTTGTGTCCTCTGGGCCAGACTAACTTTTAACTCTTTTTTTTTTTTTTGGTTGGACTAAGGTCTTTGTTGATGCACGTGGGCTTTCTCTAGTTGTGGTGAGTTGGGCTACTCTTTGTTGTGGTGTGTGGGCTCCTCATTGCAGTGGCTTCTCTCGTCTCAGAGTATGGGCTCTAGGGTGTGCGGGCTTCAGTAGCTGCTGTATGTGGGCTCAGTGGTTGTGGTTCCTGGGCTCTAGAGCACAGGCTCAATAGTTGTGGCACATGGGCTTAATTGCTTTGTGACATGTGGGATCTAACTGGATCAGTGATCAAACTCGTTTCTCCTGCATTCGCAGGTGGCAGATTTTTTTTTTTTTTAATTTTTTACTTTTTAATTCAAGGATAATTTCTTTACAGAATGTTTTCTGTCAAACTTCAGCTTGAATCAGCCATATATATATACATATGTTCTTTCCTTCTTGACCTCCCTCCCATCTCTCTCCCTATCCCACAGCTCTAGGTTGATACTGAGCCCCTATTTGAGTTCTGAGACATATGGCAAATTCCCACTGGCTATTTTACATATGGTAATGTAAGTTTCCCTGTTACTCTCTCCATATGTCTCACCCTCTCCTCCCCTCTCCCTGTGTCCATAAGTCTGTTCTCTATGTCTGTTTCTCCGCAGGCCGATTCTTTACCCCTGAGGCACCACGGAAACCCCTAAGTAGCTTTAGCCTTTAGTATGCAGTCTGCCAGGGTTTAGATCATGATTCTAGCACTTATATCCTGTGTGATCTGAGAAAGACTCTGTGCTTCAGTTTGTTCACCAGGAGCAAAAGGATCATATTAGTACCTACCTTAGGATTAAATGAGTTAGTTTGCAAAACATTTAGAATGGTGCCTGGCACATTGCACTATGATAATTGCCAGCCATCATCATATGTATCCCAGGCATATTATCAAAATAAATATGGGCTATATTACAATCAAGGAAGTATTTGCACTAAATCATGGGAAAAATATATGAGACACATACCTGTGATGTGTGTATATACCTATATATATAAACTATACTAATGACAATATAGATGTTTATACATGTATATAAAATATATACTAATGATACACATCTTACGTATTTTATATGTATGTCATCACTGGTGTATATTTTTTTAAAAATGTATATAGTATATATATATATCATTGTGTGTGTGTGTATATACATATAGTATTGATTTTTATGACAGTGGAGATACTTCCTTGTTTGTAATCTTGTCCATATTTATTTTTGTAGTATGCCTGGGAAAGATATGTTATGTTGGAAAGTAGAGAGAGAAGGAAAATTAAAAGATTATTTTTCTAATTTTCCTTTCAGAACTGTAATTTGAGATTATAAAGACTTTATTACAGTTAAAAACCTCTGTGTGTAAAGGATACTTTTCTTTTCCATTTCTTACATCTATTTAAGAACAGAACAGCCTGTAGCTCTCACTTTTCTATAAGCTAAGAAGCAGCATGCGTTATGCGCCTGAATACATTGATCCAGTACCGCTTGCCCCTTAGGTCAAGGTGGACGTGCAGTAGCAGAAATCTTGCTAATAAAACCCTCATTTTCACATTGCTAACTACTACTAAAATATACTTGCATAAAGAGTATAAAAAGATTTCGTTTCAAGCATCATTGAGTTGTGAAAGTAAGAATTATGTATAATTTGTTTTATTGGAACTACTAAGAGGCCTTATTGATTTTCATTGGTGACCATATATAACTTGTAACATCTCCTTAAAGATCATTTTGAGTGCAGTTGTGTTAAAATAACATCAAAAGTACAAATAGAGGGAAAAGAAAGATTTCATTTAGAATTCATTTTTTTATTGAGTGCCAGCTTTGTGGTGGTCAGCAAAAGTAGAGCCTGCTGTGTGTGTGGGTGTGTGTGGGTGTGTGTCCAAGTTTAGTGTTTCGTAGAAGATATTAGCTTTTGAATACATTTGGACCATGAAACAATATTCCCTTTGTCTCCTTTTGTCATTGTTAATTAGGAAAAATTGCCAGACTCCCCAGCGGTAGCATGTCTAATTTAATAACCTGAGAATCTGATGCTTGAAAATATAATGAAATGTACTAAATACCATGGCCGCTTTATAATTACTGATACAAAACATATTGTAACTAATCTTAACTGATTAGAAAAGACTTTTATAAAGCACAAAATAGAGTCGGATGAGAACTACAGCTCTATCTGCATAATTTAATATAATTATCAATCAGGAAATTATTCTTGAGCATGGGCTGATGGGCCAGAATTTGGTTGAAGATGAAGAATATTAGTCAGCAAACCTCCTGCTAGATTTTTTTTCTTACCTAGTGCAAGTCTCCCTTTTTCTCTCTCTTTTTTTAGGGGGGGAAAGCTTGTATCATTTGGTCTCTACCAGCAGTCTAAGTGATCATCCTAACAGAAACGGCAGTTTTATGTGATGTTTTCATATCATGTGTACTGCCTGATCAATATTTCTATGTGTTAATACTTTAGAAATTCCAGGCTCTTCCAATATTTTCTTTGTTTTAAAAAAATTATATAGGTGATAGTGTGGAATAGTCATCCTTACTTGCATTGAATTCCAGTTTGAGTCTTCCCTAGGTGTGTGACCCCAGAGAATGATGAATTTGGCATGTGTCTTAACCTTGGAATCTCAATTTCCTTATCTGACAACACAGGTACATTTATTACAGGCATTAAATTTCAATATAAAGCTTACTACCTAAAACATGATAGGTATCAAAAAATCTTTTCTCTTCTGCCTTCTCCCCTTGAGAAAGCAGCCTGATATGAGAGCAGTGACATGAAAGCTTAAGGTAATGTGTGACTTTGCAGCAGCAACACAACTTATTAGTTTATATCTTAAGTGCCTTTAATATTGTTGGGAGACAGGAACCCTACATGCGTGGGAGATGGTTGAACGTGGTGATTCAGAGCTTGGAGGTGAGTGAATTTATGCTTGGATGAGCTTGAATCCTGGCTCAGCTACTTGTGAGTTTTGTGTTCTGGGAGATGAATGTCTTTCCTGATGTGTAAAACAGGGGCCATAGTAGTGTCACTTCCTCTGAAAGATTAAATAGTGAAGGTTCAATCAATTGAGGCATGTGAAACCTCATACATAAGGGACCCATGCATGCTTTCCTGTGTCCTTGTATTTTAGGTGTGTGATTTACATATCACACACCCTGGTGAGGCCTTTTGCTTTACTGATCTGCCCCTTATTTCTGATCCTGGCATCTGAAATTCTGTTTAGGTGAAACATGGATTTTTATTCCCCATTTAGCAACTCTTTTGACTGCAGTACTGCAAGGATAGTTTAATTAGTTTGAATGGATTTGTGATTGGTGGTGGAATCAGATTTTTTTCCCTACTAATAATGGTAGCAAAGAGGTTCAAAAGCAGGCTGAAGCTAGTAACACAAACTCCTCCAAAGAATAAAAACATCTCTGCATAGTATCTCCAAAATTACACATTTTTAGGTAGTATCAAAGGATTGAGAAGAGAAGAAGCTCCCAAATGTTTTTAAAAATGATCACATTTTTTCCTTATGCTATGCTATGCTATGCTAAGTCACTTTAGTCGTGTCCGACTCTGTGTGACCCCATAGACGGCAGCCCACCAGGCTTCCCCGTCCCTGGGATTCTCCAGGCAAGAACATTGGAGTGGGTTGCCATTTCCTTCTCCAATTCGTGAAAGTGAGAAGTGAAAGTGAACTCGCTCAGTCATGTCTGACCCTCAGCGACCCCATGGACTGCAGCCTTCCAGGCTCCTCCGTCCATGGGATTTTCCAGGCAAGAGTACTGGAGTGGGGTGCCATTGCCTTCTCCTTAACATAGACTAAATTCCCTGCATATGTTATTTGCTTATTTCATCCATTTTTTTTCCTCTGTGCAAATTTATTGAGCATTTAATAGATTTCGAAAGTTCAGGCATGATCCCTACCTTCAAGATATTCATAGATAGGGTTGGAGAGTGGTGGGGACCAATGCATGCATGGATAATATGATAATAGACTCTGATGGATGGTACTGCAAACCTGCAAAGATGTGTTGGGAACATGAGAAGGGCTCCTGACCTGGGGAAAAGCAGGACGGGAAAAATGGAGGCAGCGATGACCAGGGACCAGTTCTCAGAGGTGGTTCTGTGTTTCTCGAGGTGTTTAGAATCTATGGGGGCAAGTTTGGTTGTCACGATGATTGGGGAGTGACATAACTGACCTTTCAGTGAGTGAAGGCAATAATGCTAAGTGCCCTTTAAAGTACAGGACAATTCCACATATTAAAGCTCTCGTTTCACAAATGGTAATGGTTGAGAAACACTGAACGAAGAGACAGAATAAAGGGAGTGGCATTATATTCTGTATCTACTATGGCATCACAGGTGGTAGAGGGGAAGGTTTGCTTTGAGCTTGTACCACTTGTGAAAATAAAAGCAGTTAGAAAGCGAGAGTGGTCTTTTTCTGTCTGTTGCTTTTTGTTGGAATGCCTTGCCCTGGCTTTGCAAGACCACAACTTTCCCAAAGCTTAATGATCCATGCTGACTTGAATACACCTATTGGAGAGGCCAGGGCTTCTCAAGCCCCTGGAGAAGGAGTCCACCCAGTTCACCAGCAGAATGATGAAAACCCCAGGAAAAGAACATTTCCATTTTTTTTTTTTTCTTTCCAACAGACTGCCAAGTTAAGAAGGGGCCAACTATAAAACAGTGGTGACACTCTGAACCAGAAAATCTGTTTTTCTTTGCTTTGATACATTTTAAAATAGATTTGCTTAGACATCCAGAGAAGTTAATAGAGTTGTCCATGGCTATGGCCTAAAAGGAGAGGAGACACCAGGAGAAACAATTAAGTTGAGCTCATGTAGGGGAAGGAGGAAAGGAAGAGGAACAGGGCTCGTGGGTCTGGGTGCCTCTGGCCCCAGGGGAGCATGCAGTGATCACAGAGGACATAGCCCAGGAGTGAAGGCACAGCTAAGGAGCCCCAGAATTTCAGCAGAAACAGTTTCAAGATGATACATGCAAAGGTTCAGACTCCACCTCCTTAAATCCCAGGGTTTTGCAGAAATGTGGTGCTGGCCAGAGCTGGAGATGGGGTGGAGGAGGTGTGGCAAATAGGAAGAGGCATAAGGAGGGGCTAGGTCAGCCAGTCCCTCCCTTGGCCATCAGTTGGCACCTCTGACTTATTATATATATTGGAGGTCTGTGTGAGATTTCATAACAAATAATGAAGAAATTAAAAAATTTTTAAATTTTTCCTTTAAAAATTCTTTGGAAAACCACTAGTATTGAAGTATTGAAATGTTCTTTGCTGTTAGCTGTTCATTTAGAAATTAATCTGCTGTACGACTTTGGTCTAATGCCTGGGCCTCTCTGTGCCACCATTTTTGCTCATCCGGATGATAAGGGAGTCAGTCTAGAATTTCTAAGGACCTCGCTGCTTTAACATCCTGTGAATTTTCCAATGTATTAGTTAGTTTACTGCACTGTTATGAAAGGGAATGATTCGGTAGCCCACGTATGGACTGATTCACAACTAGTAACAGCTGAACCACAGGAGACCTAGGAGAGTCTAGGTTTTCGATCTGAAAGTTATAAGAGGTGTGAAATGAAAATGTGGTTATTTATGGAAATTCACAGTTTCCTGCACTCACAGATGCTGGTGGTTTCATCTAGGCAGAACATCTTGACAAAGAACAGGAGCCCTAATTCCCCAGTTTCCCCAGTGTTCTGTGTCTTTAACTGGGACAGTTAGTGGGCCAGCCTTCCATGGGGTAAATGTGTCAGTTTTTATGAAGTAACTAAAGTTTTTACAGGGGCATAGTCAGAAAAATAGGTCTCTCAATTCATGGGGGTTAAATGTCTTTAGTTAGATACATGTGCATGGGGTATAAAATCACTTTTCTTAGAACCCTTTGATTAAGCAGTACTCTCTTTATGGCCGTGCTTCCAATGTAAGGATTTGGAAGCACCTTGCAGCCTTTCTGTTGTTACAGTTTCATACATCTGCTTTCTGTTTTCCTATTAGCAGTTACACAACGGTATTGCTTATTTGACCTCCATTAATTTTAAGCATGTTCAAGCTGGTTTTAGAAAAGGCAGAGGAATCGGAGATCAAATTGCCAACATCTGCTGGATCATTGAAAAAGCAAGAGAGTTCCAGAAAAACATCTATTTCTGCTTTATTGACTATGCCAAAGCCTTTGACTGTGTGGATCACAATAAACTGTGGAAAATTCTGAAAGAGATGGGAATACCAGACCACCTGATCTGCCTCTTGAGAAATCTGTATGCAAGCGAGGAAGCAACAGTTAGAACTGGACATGGAACAATAAACTGGTCCCAAATAGGAAAAGGAGTACGTCAAGGCTGTATATTGTCACCCTGCTTATTTAACTTATATGCAGAGTACATCATGAGAAACGCTGAACTGGAAGAAACACAAGCTGGAATCAAGATTGCCGGGAGAAATATCAATAACCTCAGATATGCAGATGACACCACCCTTATGGCAGAAAGTGAAGAGGAACTCAAAAGCCTCTTGATGAAAGTAAAAGTGGAGAGTGAAAAAGTTGGCTTGAAGCTCAACATTCAGAAAACAAAGATCATGGCATCCAGTGCCATCACTTCATGGGAAATAGATGGGGAAACAGTGGAAACAGTGTCAGACTTTATTTTTCTGGGCTCCAAGATCACTGCAGATGGTGACTGCAGCCATGAAATTAAAAGATGCTTACTCCTTGGAAGGAAAGTTATGACCAATCTAAATAGCATATTCAAAAGCAGAGACATTACTTTGCCAACAAAGGTTCATCTAGTCAAGGCTATGGTTTTTCCTGTGATCATGTATGGATGTAAGAATTGGACTGTGAAGAAGGCTGAGCACAGAAGAATTGATGCTTTTGAACTGTGGTGTTGGAGAAGACTCTTGAGAGTCCCTTGGACTGCAAGGAGATCCAACCAGTCCATTCTGAAGGAGATCAGCCCTGGGATTTCTTTGGAAGGAACAATGCTGAAGCTGAAACTCTAGTACTTTGGCCACCTCATGCGAAGAGTTGACTCGTTGGAAAAGACTCTGATGCTGGGAGGGATTGGGGGCAGGAGGAGAAGGGGACGCCAGAGGATGAGATGGCTGGATGGCATCACTGACTCGATGGACTTGAGTCTGAGTGAACTCCGGGAGTTGGTGATGGACAGGGAGGCCTGGCATACTGCAATTCATGGGGTTGCAAAGAGTCGGACACGACTGAGCGACTGATCTGATCTGAATTTTAAGCATATTATCCCCGCTGAAGGTTCAAGCTGGCTGTTGAGGAGCAGCCCCTCTGGGTTCTGCTATCATCTCTTCTATTTTCCTGGGTAGGTCCCTTGACCATTTGTCAACAATTTAAAATGGTTTTGGAAGATTGTTGGGTTTAGGCCCACTCTCTACTTGTTTGTTTTGAAGCATACTGGCTGGCATATATTAATTTGTTCAGAATGATCTTCACATTAAAGGAGAGATGAAATGCCCAAGGAGAAGAGAAAAACCTAACATATCTATACATCAGTTACAAATCCGCACATTGATATTTTATTTAATTCTCACAACAACCCCATGAGGAAGCTATTAGTATTATTATTATTCTCATCATTATCATAATCATTATTATGTTTTAGGTAAGGAAGTTGAGACTTAGAGAAGTGAAAGAACTGACCCAAAGACTGTTTCTAATGCTTAACAAACTTCCTTAGCTAACTTCTACTTGGTGTTCTTTGTAGAAATTATAAAGATATATAGCAATATATTCTTCAGTTACATGTATGGTTTTGTAGTCTAGTATCTGAGATTTTTGTACTAATTTAAATTGCAGTGAGGGCTATGCTGTGCTTATTTGCTCAGTCATGTCCAACTCTTTGCTTCCGCATGGACTGGTAGCCTCCCAGGCTCCTCTATCCATGAGGATTCTCCAGGCAAGAATACTGGAGTGGGATGCCATGCCCTCCTCCAGGGGATCTTCCCAACTCAGGGATTGAACCCAGGTCTCCCGTGTTGCAGGCGGATTCTTTACTGTCTGAGCCATCAGGGAAGCCCAATGAGAGCATGTCACTTTTATTAGATTAATTCACACTGGGCTCTGATGAAATGTCATGGACACCAGGTGACATGTGATTGTTATTTTGTAGGAGCTTTTGTTATGGGGGTGGTGTTTTCATAGTTTATTGCTAATGCATCTAGAACATGGACTGATAAAGTGCAGGCTGGCCCACAGCCTTTCACTATGGAACGCATGGCCACTGATGTCTCTCAGTAATGTTTTGTGATTCTGTGGATTGGAATGCTCTGCCTAGTTCCTTTCCTTTGTTATTTCTGAAAGCAGATCTGAACCCTGAAGTCTTTCTTTCCATGAGTGCTTAGAGATAAATAGTGAGAGAAAAGGATTCATTACTCATTGTTTTTCAGCCTTTCTAAGGAGGGAGGAAAGCAAGTGAACTCAAGTGATGTCAAGTATCAATGCTGGTTTGTTTCAATGGTGCAGCACAATTTCTCCTTTGAGAATACTGTCAGTATTTAACATTGCCTTGACTCAGATCTCTCCATAGTTCTTAAAGTTGCTGGTATTTACAGAAACACAATAAAATAGCACATCATTAAAATGTCCTGACTTTTCCTTACCAATTTCACCTGTTTTCTCCAAGAAGGTTAGTCTTAAGTTTTCCCTTTTTGCCCTCATAAAAATCTTATAAACAGCCTGAAATTCTTATCAGAAATGGTAAGACTATAAATAATTTTCACTGTGTACTTTGACCAGTATTTCCCTCCTGCTACGCATCTATAGTTCAGTTTATGCTGATTTCTTGCACTTTTATATATATATATATATATATATATATATATATATATATATAGTTTGGTCATTAATTTAACCTTCAGTTCAGTTCAGTTCAGTCACTCAGTCGTGTCCAACTCTTTGCAACCCCATGAATCGCAGCACGCCAGGCCTCCCTGTCCATCGCCAACTCCCGGAGTTCACTCAAACTCACGTCCATCAAGTCAGTGATGTCATCCAGCCATCTCATCCTCTGTCATCCCCTTCTCCTCCGGCCCCCAACCCCTCCCAGCATCAGAGCCTTTTCCAGTGAGTCAACTCTTCTCATGAGGTGGCCAAAGTACTGGAGTTTCAGCTTTAGCATCATTCCTTCCAAAGAAATCCCAAGGCTGATCTCCTTCAGAATGGACTGGTTGGATCTCCTTGCAGTCCAAGGGACTCTCAAGAGCCTTCTCCAACACCACAGTTCAAAAGCGTCAATTCTTCTGTGCTCAGCTTTCTTCACAGTCCAACTCTCACATTCATACATGACCACTGGAAAAACCATAGCCTTGACTAGATGAACCTTTGTTGGCAAAGTAATGTCTCTGCTTTTTAATATGCTATCTAGGTTGGTTATAACTTGTTTTTGAGGGCACTGAGTTATATTCATTTTTTAACATTAAGGCTTTTTCCATCAGTGTAGAAAAAAAGGAAACCATACAAAGATGGAAGACAAAAGAAAACAAAGCTTTCTTATAAGAAAATCATCACTAATACTCTGTTTTTCTAAGTTTCTTGGTTCTAAGTACATATTTTTATATATTTATTTTTACAACCTATGTAAAATTGGTGCTCTGGTTTTTCATTTGTTATAGTGTAGCAGTTTTCTGTGCTAAAAAAGATTATTTCTAAATGTCATCCCAAGTAACTCTATGGTATTGTATTAAATATCTAACATAATTTTCTGCTATTAAACTCAGGAAAAGAAGGATTTTTAATATCTTTAAGGGTACAGATCACTCAACATTCTGTTTTATAATATTGGTATAGGAGATACAGATGGATGACATCACCGACTTAATGGACGTGAGTTTGAGCAAACTCCAGGAGATAGTGAAGGATGGAGGAGCCTGGTGTGCTGCAGTCCATGGGGTCGCAAAGAGTTGGACAGGACTGAGTGACTGAACAACAATAAGCAGATTGTAGGTACTACCAGACAGGATGGCCAGGAGCCTTTGAGCTGGAGGAGTCTTTAAAGGCTTTTACTAGGTGAAGCATTAACTTTTCTGGGTGGGTATCTAGGGGTTGTCAGGACAGCAACTCTTTTCCAGCATGTAAGGCCATACCAGTCGGACTGGGTGAAAATTAGTTCTGGCTTTCCTTTTAGCCCGAACCAGCACTTTTCCTTTTGTAGTCTGGACCAGGACTATGTCACCTGCTAAACAGTTGTTAGTCTGGAAAATTCTAACTAGTTCAGTGAGAAGTGTAAAAATAATGGAAAAAGGAGAGAAAATCTGTAAATGCTGTAGCTATGTACCTTTAAAAATTAAGGAGAATCAATTGAAAAATTAGAATTATCCTGAGTTGTGGCCAGATTCAAAACAAATATACAGAAATAGTTCACATGACCACAGAGGAGCTGAAGTATAATACAGCCTATAATGGAATAAATTCTGTTAGGACAGTTTTTGCAAATATAAATAGGAATGGGCTTAAAAAAAAATCTAGTAATTTACATAAAGATACGTTAAAACTTGACTGGGAGCCATGAAAAACTTGTATAAATGAGGGAATATCCTGTGTTTCATATTGGAAAAATTCATTATTGTTAATGCTAGTATTAAAATATACTCTAAACTGTAATCAACAGACTGATCAAAGGGAGAGAGTGGATATTGCAGAAGTAGACGTAAGTACCTCAATTTCTGTGCACGTGTGCATGCATGTTAAATCGCTTCAGTCGTGCTCAGCTCTTTGTGACCCTGTGGACTGTAGTCTTAACAGGTTCCTCTGTCCATGAGATTCTCTGGGCAAGAATACTGGAGTGGGTTGCCATGCCCTGCTCCAGGGGGTCTTCCAACTCAGGAATCAAACCCACGTCACTACACATCTCCTGCGTTGCAGGCAGGTTCTCTTCCTACTAGTACTGCCTGGTGCCTGGGTATTACTGTGGAACACTGTCAGGTGTTATTGTGAGAGGAAGTGTATACGGAGGGTAAAAAACATACTGTGGAATCAGACTGGCACAACTGAGATCCAAATCCTTTAATTTTTGTGGTTTGCTGTTGTTTTCCACATAGTTGTAATGGGGGATAGTAACTCCAATTATCTGAAAATTAAATGGTGCATTGCACATAGTCAGCAAATGGTAGAGTTAATTAATGCTACTCCATCTTCAGGTGTTTGGAAAAGTATGCTTCCTCTTTATTTCCAAACTTATTATCCTTATGATTTTAAGATGTGTTCTTAAATCTGTATTTATTAATTATTAAAGATAAAGAAAATATAATAACATTTGACTCCTATGGAGTACAAGGAGATGAATATAATATTTTGTGTCCCTACAATTCACCTAATCATTATTTATCATATCTGTCATTTTTACTTGAGTTCCAGAAGCATCTTAGAAATAAGTCATGCATTTCTATGATTGAATTATATGCAATGTCAAGTCTGTGATTTACTATACTGTTATATATAAGCAATCCTTGGTTATAACTGTGATAATTTCTATTGTGGAAACTTTGAGAACTATAAAAGTATGAAGAAATTTAGAATGATTCATAATTCCATCACTTGAAGATAATCATTGTTAATATTCTTAGGTCTTTCCTTCTAGATTCTTTTTCCACTTAGTATATATTTTAGTTTCAGAATTAATAGATACATTTAATCCAATTTTAATAAAACCTCAGCTGAACTTGCTAGAAATTCAATTTAACTTAATAAAATTATTCTAAAAAGTTATATGGAAGAATAATAAAAACAGTTTAAAAGACGTTTCAAAAAAAATAAAAACATCCCCTATCAGATATGAAACTGTGTTGTAAAACTCCAAGAATTAAAATTGAGTTGTACTGGCACAAGATTGGATAGTAGATTTGTATGTAGTATTATAGATATCCCATAAATAGAATTTAGTGTTTAGAATAGAAGAATTTAGTACATCATAAGAATTGCCATCATTATTGGTGGGAGGAGACATTGTTTAGAAAATTTGAGATAATGAATTAGTTCCTTACCTTTGACGGTAAAGCAAAAGCAATTTCATACCAATCTAAGGCAAAAACCATTACAGTTTCCAAATTGGGTACTGTATTTGTAATTTTAATACAGGCTTTCTTTATCCTAGGCTGTACCTTTCTGGTAATATTAAAAAGGTGGTTTCTTCTTTTATCTCATTAAGAACTTTAAAACTTTCTTCTTGCAGTAAGTTTGTTTTATCATAGTGACTTTTATTCAAGAGCATTATTTACTATGCTTTTTGTGTGTTTTCAAGTAATTTTGTAGGCCCAGCACATTTACTCATTCTTAGAGAGTAGTAATTATTTTATTTTAGCAAAATTAGTTTTTCATGCTTTATAGATGGCTTCTACAATCTTTTTCAGAATTCAGAAGGCACTTTTCTGAATTCTGAAATTCACTCAAGTACTCGTTTTTACGTATGTCTGATTTATTTTGTTTCATGTCTCTGATTTCATATATTGTGCATGATCACTGAGTTCCTCTTCATGATCCAGTCTAATATGGAGAGGATTCTACTCATTTGGATTTCCATTGCTCCCCTTATTAGGACTTTGATTTGTTTAACTCATGTAAGTGTTTCATCAAATAACCACTGGAAATCCATGCAAAGCTGTTGCACCTGTAGCATTTTAATTGTTGAGGGCAGAAGCATGATTCCAAGATTACCCAAGAATTGTGTGACTGAATAATTGCTCTTCTAGAATCCTCTATTCACTTGGATTGTACCATCCACCGACCTATGATAGGTAGATCTGTCATGCACCTCAACATTTGGTCACTTAACAGTTCCCATTTTTGGTTTGTGACATGCTGAGTATATTCAGTAATTTTAGCACTGTTAGAAAATTCTAGAAAGAATCTTCAAGTTAAAATTAATTGTGACCTACTATGAACAAAAATGTCATATGACTTTCTGGAGAATGATAAAGGATGTTGATGCAGTTAGCAGCAAGAAATAATGAATGAGTGGTCAGATAAACACTGATAAGGAAACCCAATACACTGAAATGTCAAACTTTTCCTAGTATATGAACCCTTTTATTTTTTGTATTCTTTTTTTTTTAAAAAGAGAAAAGGCTTGCAGTAAAGTTACTATTTACTTTTCCTTCTTTTGCAATTGTTGAGAGGATTCAGTTGCTAATGAAAATGCCTTTGTCTATTTTTAAACTGTATGAGAATGTGCTTTAGAAATGAGTATTTTTTCTTCTTCAGATACTCTTGTAATAATCTTTAAGCAGCAGTCATTGTAAATGTCAATTCACTTTCCTAGGAGATGTACCCCAGCGTGAGGATCATGGCTGCCCGTATCTCACCTGACCCTAAGGGGCTTACTTTGATTAACTTCATAAACCAAGGCCCGCTGACCAGCTTGAGCTTCATAGGAGGTAGACTCCTTTCTGTTTGGGCACGACTAATGTCTTCTACAGGTAGTTAAGCCAGCCAGTGAAGATGTCACACTTTCCGAATTCTTCAAATTATGCTCTGATCTCATAATTTATCTGCTTAATTCTACAGGTGAAGTAACACCTGGATGAAACCATTGTAGGTTCTATTAATTTAAATAATTTTTATTGTGGTGAAATATACGTAAGATAACATTTAGCATTTTAACCATTTCAGTCACAGTGTGTGAAACTATTACTATCAGATTGGCCGGTAAATTCATTTGGGTTTTTCCGTAAGATGTAATGGAATAACCTGAACAAACCATTTGGCTAACCCAGTACTATCCATTTCCAGAACTTTTTGTTACCCCAGACAGAAACTCTATGCCCATTAAATGATAACCCTCTACTCTGTCTTCCTCCTAGTCCGGATCACCTCTGCTCTAACTTTCTGTCTGTATGAGAATGCTTCTTCTGGGTATCTCGTGTATGTGTAACCATACAGCAGTTGTCCTTTTGTGTCTGGTCTATCTCATGTAGCTCACCGCTCTCAGGTTTCATCCATGCTGTAGTATCAGAATTTTTTTCCTTGCCCTTGGTTCTACCCCTAGTTCCCTTCCTCTGACTCCACCCTTATTCATGTATCACAATTTGATTTGTTTTGAGTCCCTGCTGTAAATTATTTTTTGTATTTATATCTAGGATGAAATTGGTGGATCAGTGACTAAGTTTGAGAGGATCCACTAAATTGTTTTCCATAGTGACTACATCATTTCATACTCTCATTACAATGTACAGGTTTATAATGTCTTCAGCTCCTCGTTAACTTTTGTTACTTTGAGGGAGGGATTGTTTATTTTTATAGTAGTCATCCTAACAGATGTGAGGTAGTATCTCATTTTGATTTTGACATGTGTTTCCATAATGGTTAGTGATGTTGAACAACTTTTTGTCTGTGTCTTGACTATTTGTGTATCTTCTTTGGAGAATTATCTGTTTAAGCTGTTTATTTTTGAATTAGGCTGTTTGGCTTTTTTGCTGTTGTTGAGTTGTAACTTCTTTTTATCTTCTGGAAATTGATCCTTTATCAGAAATATGCTTTGCAAACAGGTTCTACAATTCTTTGGGTTTTCTTTTCATTCTCTTGATATTGTCTTTAGATGTCCCAAAGCTGTTAATTTTGATGAAATCTAGTTTATCTATTTTTTAAATCTGTAGTTGCCTGTACTCTAGTCTTCTTCTTTTTTTTTTTTTTTTATTAGAAGGACATTTGTATATGGTGGTTTAGTTGCTAAGTTGTGTCTGACTCTTGCAACCCCATGGAGTGTAGCCTGCCAGGCTTCTCTGTCCATGGGACTTCCTAGGCAAGAATACTGGAGTGGGTTGCCATTTCCTTCTTTAGGGGGTCTTCCCAATCCAAGAATTGAACCTGGGTCTACTGTGTTGTAGGCAGTCTCCTGTATTGCAGGTGGATTATTTACCAACTGAACCTCATTCGTTACTGACTGAGCCATTCTTTACTTTCCTGAGCCAAGAAAGCCCTATATTTGGGGAGGAATAACTATTTCCTCCCCAAATGGTAGATCCATTAGTGTATTGGATATCCCATTCAAAATATATTCTAAATCTCCCTGAAAAAACAAATGTTGGCTTCATGAACCAAAATAATATAACATGGCACAGTGATTAGAGCATGGTCTGAAAGTTAGACTGGTGGGGTTTTAAGTTTGTTTAGCCACCCTCTAGTTGTGTGATTTGGGGAAGAGTAAGTCATAGTTCTATGCCTCAGTTTTATCATCTATGATTTTGGATTATAATAGTGCTGAACTTAACAGGTTGTTAGAATTAAATGAGATAATTACTGTCAAATCTCTAGAACATTGCTATTAAATTATACGTCAGTGTATGTTGGCTGTTATTGTCCTACTTTGGAAAGCAGGTGGGATTTAGATAGAGCTAGTGTAAAATAGACCACTAAAATATTCTTTATAACCTTATAGATAAATCTGTCAGGATTCTCTGTATAACTTTTCCAGAATTTTTATTGCTCTTTTCTCTGTCTTTGACCTTATGCACAAGAGCTAGCTAACTTGCTTAACCTCAGTAAAAACTTTAAAGTTGTTTATATAGAGCTCAAAAATACCCCTAAAAAAAGTCAGAATGAGCAGGCAAGGATGTTCTGACACAGAAAATAATAATTCCTTATGTTGTAAAGTTGAGAGAAATTTGGCCTATTCTCTTATTCGTAACTTGATCTTAAGATGTCAACCCAGTTTTGGATCACATTCCCTTAGACAGATAAGGAAAATATAAGAGAGATGATTTTACTGTCACAAATTAGGACTAAATTCAACTGACAGCTGGTCCTGCTAGATATCTAATTACTGTCAGAACAAACCATGGCTCACAACCAACTACTTCTCAAATAAGGTCATTATTTTTAACAGACATTCTAGGTTGTTGAATTGGTTTATATCTAGTAACTATACAAAAGGTCCACTCAGGGTGTTGCCTAGGGGTTAGTTTTGCAACTGGTTCATCTTAGAGGGTTCATGAGGATGTTGCATTACTTAAAATCAATAATGCCAATTTTGACAATTTCCAGGGGGGAAAAAAAAAATCTAGCACAGCCACGCTCTCTTTGAAGCATTGGAGTGTCACTCTTTCCCCCATCTTTGGATTAGAACAGATCCAAAGCTTTTTTCCTGATATATGTTAGCTTTATCCAGTGATCTTCCATCAACTATTTTGACCCATCCCATTTGAAGTGGACTGTCTTATTTTGGGGACAAGGATACTTGATTTAGCTCCTCAATTTTTAATATCGAAACAATGTAAATCTTCCATCTGGGGGGAAAGAGGGAAATTGGGCATTGTAGTTTCTTGAGAGAGACTATAACATAACCATCTGCTGTCCGGAGTTCACAAAAGTCAACGAGTCAACAATTTAAAATAATATACATGGAGGGTCGTGTCTGAAACAATCAAATTCACCCCTTCCTATAGATATACTAAGTTTTATCTTTGATAAAACTAGGCTGTTTATGACTGGAGAGCATTACTTGTGCTCTCTAGAAGAGTAACTTGATTTATTTACAATTTGTCCGGAAATTCTCAAGTTGAAATATAAGTAGAAGCTATATGAAATTTAGCCTGGTATTTCTTATCAGTTGAGAGTGTTGTCCAGCAAATCACTCTGTTCTCAAAATTCAGAGAAGGAATTTCTTAGGTATCTCTGATGATGGTGGTGGTTTAGTCACTAAGTCATGTCCAACTATTGTGACCCCATGGACTGTAGCCCGCCAGGCTCCTCTGTTCCTGGGATTCTCCAGACAAGAATACTGGAGTGGGTTGCCATTTCTTTCTCCAGGGGATCTTCCCAACCCAGGAACCAAACCCAGGTCTCCTGCATTGCAGGCAGATTCTTTACCAACTGAGCTATGGTATCTCTGATATCTATGAGTAATTGATACATATTTGTATTCTGGACATTGTGAACCAGTATCTGATTATATTTATCTCTTTGTGTAACCTGTTAGCCAGATGAGAAAGTCTAAAACAAATTGACAGCCCATTTCTAGCAAGTGTATGTGACTAAAGGATGTGTTTCTGTGTATTTACTCCACCTTCAAGCAGAGAAGTGGATTAACCTATTAATTAAGGGATGGTTTTGAAGCAAATCAGCTTGAGTTCAACCCCTAGTGCCCTCGTTTGCTAACTTTGTGACTGGGGTGGGTTAATCTCTCAATTTTTTTTGCATTTTAATATCCTTATCTATATAAGGGAGATAATAGTAACATTTTAATCATTGTGAGAATTACATGAGTACCACATATAAAGCAATTAGAACACCTTATGATACATGTAATTCTCCATGCATGTTTAGATGTTATTTTTGCTCCCTCAGTGTTGTTCTTTATTCCCTTTTTTATCAAGCTATATATGTATTTTT
This sequence comes from Bos grunniens, assembly GCF_055505025.1. Taxonomy (NCBI): domain Eukaryota; kingdom Metazoa; phylum Chordata; class Mammalia; order Artiodactyla; family Bovidae; genus Bos; species Bos grunniens. Next base: position 40,005,463 of record NC_141172.1, read on the forward strand.
ATTAGAATGATTTTTTCCTGGGGAATCTTTTTGTTGCAGGTGTTGAAATCACATCTTAAACTACAATAAATAAAGAGACTAATATAACAAAATTTCAAGAATGAATTTGCTTCGGGCATAGCAGGACTCAGGAGCTCAAATAATGTCATTGTTTCTCATGTTTAATTAGTCCTGGTCTATTTTAAACAGAGTCAGAGATCACCTATTGCCCTTTTGTCACAGTCACTCCAGCCTGTAGGTTTTTATAGAAGCAAATTGAGTTAAAATACCTTTGTTTGAAAAAAGTGCACAACCTAAAAGTTGAGAATGATATTTTATTTGGCAGACGAAACTGAGCACTTAAGCCTGGAAGACAGGCTCTCAGATATCTCTGAGGGACTGCTCTGCAGAGGTAAGGGAGAAGCCAGGATATACCGGAGTTTTTGCAACAAAGACCAGGTAGTCCGAACATCAAAAGATACCATTAATTAAAGAAAATCAGACATCTTAAGTTAATGAGTTTAGTGCTTTTCTGTGTATGGGATGATGCAAGATTCTGAGCTCATTGAAATCCTTCCTTTGATTCACACCTTAACGAGTTAGGACCACTATCCTGCTTTTCTCCATCCCGAATCCCCTCAGGGTGGCACAGTTAGGGGTGGCTGCAGGGGCTGCTGGTTCCATGGCCTCAATATCCTTTGTTTACTGATAAGGCAGGCAACATGTTTCCTTCACATCTTGATTCTGCAATCTTTAAAAACCACACAAAAGAAAACAAATGAGCTAATAAATCTCTTGTGCTATTTATTTCCTGAGGACCTTCAAAACCTTTTGGAAATGAGATAGAATATAAGTTACTAAATGAAATATGATACTTACCAGTGTCTTCAGATTTTGACTCTTGGTTAATATTGCTTTCAATGCTGTACAAATTGGTTTTGCTAAAAAGATGAGAATTATTTTGCTTCTACCATGAGAGAATTTTCAGCTACATAGTTTGAAAATTCTTTAACAATTCAGACTGTTTCCATAGAGAATCCTCCACAGTCAACAGAGCTCAGTTATATAACTATCAAGTCATGTTTGTAGTTAACAGTAAAGTGACTAATACATCACCACTTCCATGACCTAAAGACAGATGGGCAAGGGCCAAGTTCACTAAGTTTCTTCTAGGTCAGCTCTGACCAGTTAGTAATGCCTGCTAGACGTGTTGAGAAGGATTCCATAACTGCCCTGGGCTGGATGGGACAGAGTGCCTTAATGGATTATTATGATCTGTATTAATGAGTGAATTGCCATGTATCTTGTCGTCCTTGTTTTATACTATCAGTTCTAACAAGCTACAGGTTATATTAATATCTTAAGGAGCCACAGGGAGTTCTCATTCTATGTGCTCAGTCACGTCCAACTCTTTGTGACCCCATGGACTGTGGCCCACCAGGCTCCTCTGTCCATGGAATTGTACAGGCAAAAATATGGGAGTAGGTTGCTGTTTCCTTTTTCAGTGGATTTTCCTGACCTAGGGGTTGAACCCATGTCTTCACATCTCCTGCTTTGCAGGTGGTTTACCACTGAGCCACTGAAGACACCCATATTCTCATATACCTACCTAAAATAATTCAAATATATTAATAATCTGTCATATGTAAAAACCTAAAGGTAGAAATTTTTCTTTTTCGGTAGAATTACTAGAAATAAGAATTGTCACTTAGAAATTCTAGTTTAACACAACTATTATGATTTAAACTTATTTTCTTTGCTTCCCTATGCAGAAAACACTGGAATAAAAAAAGGATTGCTTTATTCAAAACAATTAAAAATAGAAAGCCATTAAGTTTCCCAGATGATTAGAACTTGACACATACAGATATGAAAAAAGTTTGAAGTAAATAATTACATCTTTGGAAGACAGTTATTCAAAACCAATTCATAATTGGCTTTCAAAATATGCCTTTCAAAATTACATTCTATCTGTAGATATAGATTAGGTATTTTGATATAGCTTTAATAAAAATAGGTAGTATAAGCACAGTTATTTCAAATTACACGTTTTAGGTTATACTCAGAATAATATGCCTTAACTTTAGAAAAATAGTCATTATGGCCACAAATCCTCCATTTTTAAAAATAATACTGCTTTCAAATATGTTCACCTAAATTTCAAGAAGTACAATCAAATTTCCTCTTTTCCCCAAATATTTTAATGAAAATTTTATATTGTTAAATTTGTTTATACAAAACCCAGAATAAATCATTAATGTTTTCCTATACTTGCTTTATCATGTGTCTGTTGATTAATCCATTCCTCTGTCCATTTGTAAATATTTTTGTTTTTGACATGTTTCAAAATCAGTTGTAGACATCCATATGTTTCACCCTAGATACTTCAGCATGCACATCATAAATACTTGTTTACTGTTTTACTTGTTTACAAGTACTTGATACTTGTTTACTGTTTTTCTTTCTTTTTTGGTAAAATTTATACATGAATGGAACGTATAAATCTTATGTGTACCATCTGATAAATTTTGATACATACTTCTATATGTGTAACCCAGTCTCTGTTAAGATAGTGAACTTTACTATCAACCCTGAAAGTTTCTCCGTCTTGCCCTCCCTACCCCTTCAAAAGCAACCACTATTCCTTTTTTTAAAAATTTTGTCAGTGTCTTATTTTTTCATTTTAAATACAGACAAATTATTTCCAGTGTAAATGAAGCCTAGTGAATCTTGTAAGGTTGCTTTTTTATCCAGTTAGCTTGCCATCTTCTCATATTAATCTTCATAGTACTAGAGTGTATATCCATCATAAGTCAAAAGACAAAACAACCTAGGAGAAAAAATAATTTGTAACAAAAATGACAGATATAGATACATCTCTTAACATATAAAATAACTCTTACAATCCAATAAGAAATAAAACAAAAAAGCAATAGGAAACATTCTAAAGAATATGAAAGTCCCTCAGTTGTGTCTGACTCTTTGTAACTCCATGTACTATACAGTCCATGGGATTCTCCAGGTCAGAATGCTGGAGTGGGTAGTCTTTCCCTTCTCCAGGAGGTCTTCCAGAACCAGGGATCGAACCCAGGTCTCCCACATTACAGGCGGATTCTTTACCATCTGAGCCCCAAGGGAAGCCCAGGAATACTGGAGTGAGTAGTCTGTCTATCCCTTCTCCAGCGGATCTTTCTGACCCAGGAGTTAAACTGGGGTCTTCTGCATTGCAGGCAGATTCTTTACCAGCTGAGCTATAAAGAATATGAAAAAGTAACTACATTGAAACATCTATATTACCATATGTGAAATGATCACCAGTCCAAGTTCAATGCATGAAGCAGGGCACTCAAAGCCAGTGTACTGGGACAACCCAGAGGGATGGGATGGGGAGAGAGGTGGGAGGGGGGTTCAGGATGGGGGACACATGTACACCCATGGCTGGTTCATGTCAATGTATGGCAAAAACCACTACAATATTGTAAAGTAATTAGCCTCCAATTAAAATAAATAAATAAATTTTAAAAATAATATGAAAAGGTAACCACAAAAGGTAAACACAAAAACAGAAATGGCCCATAAACATTTGTAAAGATGTGAAAACTCTTGACTTTAAAGAAATGTAAATTAAAATGTTACTATCAGATTAATAAACATTTTACAATTTGCAGTTGCATACCTTTAAAAATGGTGATAGAAACAAGATATTCTCATGGGCACTCTTCATGGTAAAATCGGTTTAATTAAACTTAATGTCAGTTGATACTACCTATTTGGAGCAACCACTTTTCTGATCCTTTCCACCTTGATGTAGTTTTGCCTGTCTTCCTTGTGGAATCATGCAGTATGTATTATTTTGTGTAAAGCTTCTTTTACTTGACATAATATTTTTGAGATTCATCCGTTCTGTGTCACGAATCAGTATTTTAGTTCCTTTTTACTGCTGAGTTGTAATCCATTGTATGCATATACCTCAATTTGTTTATACATTTCTGTTGATGGACACATGGTCTCTTTCTAGATTCTGGCTGTAAATATCTGTCAGCTGAAAAAAGAAAAGCACAACCTAAAAGTGGAGAAATTATGTTTTATTCTGAGAACCTTCTCAGAACTCAAGCCTGAGAGGCAGCCTCTCAGAAGGCTCTGCAGACTGCTCTGAAGACGTAAGGGGGAGCCAGGACGCGGGGCCCACCTTTGGAGACTGCTGCGGTGGCTGACACCTTGGTGGCTTCAGGCAGCCTGTATGTCTCCGTCCTGAGCTCCTTCAGGGCTCACCATGGAAGTAGGCGGTGGCTATAGAGGCTGACACCTGCACTTTCTCATGAGAAAATATCTGGAATTGGAAAGGCTGAGTCATAGAGTGAATTGGTCTTTAGTTTTAGAAGACATTTCCAGTGGTTTCTAAAGTGAAATTTCCAGATTTCTACGTGGTTAGACCATTTTGCACTCCCACAAACTATGCATGAATGTTCTGGATGCTTCACATGCTCAATTAAGTGTTCGCAGTCTTAATTTTAACCATTCTTGTGGGTTTTAGTAGCATGTATTTTGTTATAGTTTTTATTGCCTACTGATGTTGAGAACTTTTTCTGGTGCTTATTTTGCTGTGCATATTTTCTTTTGTGAAGTATCATTTCAGGTCTTTTGCCTATTTTGGGGCATTGTCTTTTTTTAATGGACTTAATGGAGTATTTTCTAAATCCTGGTATCAGTATATTGGCAACTGTGTGTTCTGAAGATGTTTCCTTCTAGTCTGTGACTTGCCTACTCATCTTTTTAAATCACTAGAAATAATGTTTACTGAGGCTTTTTGTAAATACCCTTTGTTAGATTGAGGAAATTCCCTTCTGTTCTATTTGCTAAGAGGTTTTATAATCGGTGATTATTGAATTATGTCAAATGGCTTTTCTTTGTTAATTGAAACATTACAGTTCAAAGTGGTGAATTATGTGATTGATTTTTGAAAGTTAAACCAGCCTTACATTCCTGGGGAACCCTGCTTGCTCTTGATGCATTGTCTTTTCTATATACTACAGATTCAGTTTGCTTTTATTTGGTTAAGAAATGTGTCTGGTTTGTGAGGGAAATTAATATGTTATTTAAAATTTCATTGCTGCTTTGTCAGAAGTTATTCCAAATAAGTATTACAGGTTGGTCTCAAAAATTATTTAGGAAGTGTTCCCTTCTCTATATTTGGAATAAATTTTATTAGATTGGTGTTATTTTTTCTTTGACTATTTGACATCAAATTCATTTATATATAGGGCCTTCAGATTTTTTAATTTCCTTTTGTGTCAGATTTGGTAAGTTGTTTTTTCAAGATATTTATTCATTTTATGTAAATGTTTAATTTGGTTTTTAAATATATGTATTTATTGATTTCCCTTTTAATTTTTTGTCATCAGAGATCATACTAAATATGATTTCATGCCTTTCACAATTGTCAACACTTAATTCATAGCCCATGATATGGTCTATCTTGGTTACAGTCCTTTGTATATGTGAAAAGAATATGTATTCAGCACTTTCGGGGGTAAGTGTTTTATAAATATCAATTATGTCAGGATGATTGATGGTGTTGTTGAAATCATCTGTGCTTTTACTGAATTTTTAATTTATTATTTCTGGCCATTCTTGCTTCATATATTTTGAAACTCTGCTGCTAGGTACATAGACTTTTCTGATTATTTGTCTTCCTGATGAAGTGATCATATTACATTGTGAAATGGCCTTATCTCTGGTAATATCTTTTTTTCCTTGAAGTATACTTTTTGTTATATCAGCGTACCTACTTCAGCCATGTGCTTATGGATTGTACATCAGTTCAGTTCAGTCACTCACTCAGTCGTGTCCGACTCTTTGGCGACCCCATGAATTGCAGTATGCCAGGCCTCCCTGTCCATCACCAGCTCCCGGAGTTCACTCAAACTCACATCCATCGAGTTGGTGATGCCATCCAGCCGTCTCATCCTCTGTCGTCCCCTTCTCCTCCTGCCCCCTATCCCTCCCAGCATCAGAGCCTTTTCCAATGAGTCAACTCTTCGCATGAGGTGGCCAAAGTACTGGAGTTTCAGCTTTAGCATCATTCCTTCCAAAGAACACCCAGGACTGATCTCCTTTAGAATGGACTGGTTGGATCTCCTTGCAGTCCAAGGGACTCTCAGGAGTCTTCTCCAACACCACAGTTCAAAAGCATCAATTCTTCTGTGCTCAGCTTTCTTCACAGTCCAACTCTCATATCCATACATGACCACTGGAAAAACCATAGCCTTGACTAGACGAACCTTTGTTGGCAAAGTAACATCTCTGCTTTTGAATATGCTATCCAGGTTGGTCATAACTTTCCTTCCAAGGAGTAAGCGTCTTTTAATTTCATGGCTGCAGTCACCATCTGCAGTGATTTTGGAGCCCAGAAAAATAAAGTCTGCCACTGTTTCCACTGTTTCCCCATCTATTTCCCATGAAGTGATGGGACCAGATATGTACATGTATAACACATGTATACCTGTGGTGGATTCATTTTGATATTTGGCAAAACTAATACAATTATGTAAAGTTTAAAAATTAAATAAAATTTAAAAATAAATAAATAAATAAAAATGTTGTAGAGGTCATATAGTTGGGTTTTGGTCTTCAATCAGTTCTGATAAACTATGCCTTTTAATTAAATGCTTACTTCATTGATACTTAATTATCAATATAGTTGATATACTTCTGTCTTCTTATTTGTTTGTCCCTTTGCAGGCAGTTCCTGTGTTTCTTCTACCTTGCCACCTTGTGGATTATTTGAATATTTTAAATCCTCTTAAATTTATCTATTAACTTTATAACTATATCTCTTTACCATTTTAGGAGTGGATTTAGAAATTATACATTTTAACTTTTCATAGTATGCTTATTATTATTATAATTTTTATTGTACCACTTATGTAAAATTTGCAACTGTAGAGTTCCACTTATTCTCCTATTGTTTATGATACATTTATTATAAGTATTACATCTCCATTTGTTGTAAACTGTGTCACTGTATCTGAACACAGTGTTATACATTTTATTTTAAAACATCTAGAAGAATAGAATCTTTTTAAATTAAAACATACATTTACTATCTCTGTTTTTCTTTCCTTCCTGAAGATCCAGGTTTTCATCTGCTATAATTTCCCTTTAGCATTTTTTTTTTTTTATAGTGCAGGTGAGCTGGCAAGGCATTCTTTCTATTTTTCATTATCTGAAAATATCTAAACTTTGCTTTCATTTTTGACAAATATTTTCTCTGAATATGGAATTTTGGGTTGGTAGTTATTTTTTTTCTTTCAGTATTTTGAAGATGTTTTATTATCTTTGAACTCTGTTAATTACATATAGAAGTTACTGATAATTCAAATTGCTATACTGTTGTATGTTATGTGTCATTTTTCACTGGCTACTTTTAAGATTTTATTTATTTTTTTCTTATGCACTATCAGTTCAGTTCAGTCACTCAGTCATGTCTGACTCTTTGTGACCCCATGGGCTGCAGCACGCCAGGCTTCCCTGTCCATCACCAACTCCCAAAGTTTGCTCAAATTCACGTCTATCCAGTTGGTGATGCCATCCAACCATCTCATCCTCTGTCGTCTCCTTCTCCTCCCACATTTAATCTTTCCCAGGGTCAGGATCTTTTCCAATGAGTCAGTTCTTCGCATCAAGTGGCCAGAGTGTTGGAGTTTTCAGCTTCAGCATCAGTCTTTCCAATGAATATTCAGGACTGATTTCCTTGAGGATTGACTGGTTTGATCTCCTTGCAGTTCAAAGTACTCTCAAGAGTCTTCTCCAACACCACAGTTCAAAAGCATCAATTTTTGTCACTCAGCTTTCTTTATGGTCCAGCTCTCACATCCATACATGATTACTGGAAAAACTATAGCTTTGACTGTATGAACATTTGTTGGCAAAGTAATGTCTCTGCTTTCTAATACGCTGTCTAGGTTGGTCATAGCTTTTCTTCCAAGGAGCAAGGCCCTTTTAATTTCATGGCTACAGTCACCATCTGCAGTGATTTTGGAGCCCAAGAAAATAAAGTCTGTCACTGTTTCTATTGTTTCCCCATCTATTTGCCATGAAGTGATGGGATCAGATACCACGATCTTAGTTTTTTGAATGTTGAGTTTTAAGCCAGCTTTTTCACTCTCCTCTTTCACTTTCATCAAGAGACTGTTTAGTTCCTCTTCACTTTCTGCCATAAGGTGGTGTCATCTGCATACCTGAGGTTATTGATAGTTCTCCTGGCAACCTTGATTCCAGCTTCTGCTTCATCTAGCCTGGCATTTTGCATGGTGTACTCTGCATATAAGTTAAATAAGCAGGGTGACAGTATACAGCCTTGACGTACTCCTTTCCCAGTTTGGAACAAGTTTGTTGTTCCATGTCTCATTCTAACTGTTGCTTCTTGACCTGCATACAGATTTCTCAAATGGCAGGTCAGGGTTGCCTGGTATTCCCATCTCTTGAAGAATTTTCCACAGTTTGTTGTAATCCACACAGTGAAAGGCTTTAGTGTAGTCAATGAAGCAGAAGCAGATGTTTTTCTGGAATTCTCTTGCTTTTTCTATGAGCCAGAGAATGTACTATATGTACTATAGTTAATTTATAATGTTGTGTTTCGGATGTACGGCAAAGTGATTCAGTTATATGTAAATATGTTTTTGAAATTACTTTTCATTATGAAAAGTGAAAATGAAAGTCTCTCAGTTGTATCTGACTCATTGTGACCCCATGTACTATACAGTCCATGGAATTCTCCAGGCCAGAATACATTCTATTTCGTATAGCATGACCATATAAATTTTAGTCTGGAAAAATTATTAAAGCAGGTGCAACCAGATATCCACCATAGTCATAACTCATTAAAACATCCTGAAGGCTGGGTTTGAGCAGGACAACCGCTGGTTGTTTTTCAAGATTAATTACTTGTGAAATGTAAACCAGAGTGACATAAGTATTGTGTTGTGCTATGTGAAATTATTTGATCTACACCAATTAATAGTTCCTCTGAACCACTTTATGGTGGCAATATTAGACACTAGGATCAATTTCTTCTTAAGGTCCATGTTGCTCATAATTAGAAAAGAAATCATAAAGCAATAAGCCATGTACTTCAGAAGTGATATTTGCTTAGTTAAGAGCAATTTGAAAAGAATATGATATAAAAATCTTAAAAAGAAATAGGTTAAAGAAAGCATTTTGATTGGTGGGAAAGTGTCAATGGAGTTAATTCCTCAGACCTCTGACACTTTGTATAGCTGAATGGTGGGGAGTTGACAAATATCAGAGACCAGGAGTCTACACGGAGAGTAAGTAGCTTTTAATCCATATCCAGTCTCTGCCTTTGGACTCAAAGGGCAAGGAAAGAAAACAGCAGATGTTGTATATAATCTTGCACTTACTCATTTAGACGAATCTGTAGAAGTGATAAAGAGAATCATACAGCTTGAAGTGGACTCACCAGATCTTACCTTTTCATCAGCTCTGTCAGCCTCTTCCTTATTTTGGGGTAGATTGAACTAAGAAACCCCACTTTGCAATTTGCTCAAGCAAGAAACCAGCATATGGTTTGGAGAGCATTCTGAAAGATATGGAAGGATATAATTCTGGAGAAAAAAAGTTAAATGCCATTTTTTACTAGACTGGGATAGTTAATTGGGAGACTTTTATCAAATCCTTAAGAAAGAGATAATTACAACGTTACTAAACTTGATCCAAAGTTAGAGTTTTCTTATCAGTTTCATGAAACACTGTATTCATTTTGATGAGTTAACATGCCATTGATGGCCAATTAGGACAAAAGAGCAAACAAAGCAACCACAAATTAATCTTCCATAGGAATAAAGATGTGAAAATACACCAAACTCTTAACAAATTAAGCACAATAGCTTCTTAGAATGATAATTAACAATTCTTAAGTCAGTTTATCAAAGAATTGCAGGGATAGATTACCTGTGAATACCTACAAATAAAATTCTACACTTAGCACATTAATATACTAAAGGAGAAGAAAATATAAATAGATGCTAAAAACTAATAAATTCAAACTTCCTTGGTGATGAAAATATTAGCAAACAATGTTAAAAATTTAAACACTCTTTACATGGTAAAGAGTTTGTATCATGTCTATAGCAAACATCATACTAAATGGTCAAACTAGAGCTATGAATCAAATAGTAAAAAATAATGATGCAGATGCCTACTCCCACTGCTATTTGTTCCATGGTGTCATTGAAGTTTTAGCCAACAAAATAAAGTTTTTAAAAAAGGTACCATAAAGGAGATCACAAAATTATCATTTTTTTTCAAATGTCAGATTATTTACCTAAAATCAACTGAAAACACTACTAGTTACAATAATAAAGTTTGGTAAAGTTACCTGATAAAAGGAGAAGAAAGATTCCAATAACTATTTTAATGGAGAGCATATTATATATATATGTATATATATAAACTTACAAGTTAAAACTCAGACAGTGGTAAAGCTACGTGGGGAATTAAAATAGGGTTAGTGTAATAGTCACTGAGAGACTGAAGATGGAATGATTGGGGGCAGCAGGGTGGCTTTATTAGAAAGTGATGTTGAAACTGATATTTGAGTGAGAAAAAGGAACCAGTCATGGAGAAAAGGAGTTCTCACCTACAGAACGTAAGCTAATAAACTTGTGTCAGTTTAAACTGCTAAGGTTGTGGGAATTTGTTGCCAGCAATAGATAAGCAATACCTCAGGGGTGTCAGAAAGAAAAATAGCTTTTAATTGAGAGGCCTGCAGACGTGGGCTCATTACAGGTCAGCCAGGTTTCTGTTATACAAGAGGATGAGGGGAACTTCAAATAGCAGATCAGGGTTGTGGAGAAAAAGACCAGAGACATAGTAACAGGGTGTTGGGGGCCATGGAATTATGGAATGCTGGGCAGGATAAATGAGAGACTTGGGAGGCTTGAAATTCTCATACTCTGTGAGGTTAATGGGCGGGCGAGGCACAATGGGAAAAGTCCTGAGATTTGGGGCCACTAGGCATTATTCTCTTCTATAGTTCCTGATGATGTGACAGCAAAGAGGTCAGTAAAATTTTCTTGGAGAACTGTTATCTTAGTGACTGGAATTAGGAAGTAGCATCTTACTTGTCCTGGTGGTGGTGGAGAGCTGGGAAAAAAGTGATCTCGCTGGAAAGAGGAGGCTGGAAGCATCTCTTCTTTGCACAGAATCTAGAGAGACACTCTACTGAAAAACCTAGCAGACACTAGGGACATAGTGATAATAAAACCGGCCTTGATTTATAATTCAGAGAACATAGATCTCCACTATTAACCTGCATGTCTATGCTTCCAGTCTTGTACCTCTTCAGACTACTGATTAGAATCCTTGGTGACCACAGCTGACATCATACTTAATAGTGAAACACTTAAAAACTTTCCCCCGAAGATCAAGAACAAATCAAGGATGTTTCCTCACTGATTCTATTCAACATTGTACAGGAGATTTAAACAAGAAAATGAAATTGAAGCATCCACATTGAAAAGGAAGAAGTAAAAATATTTGTGTATAAAAAAAGCCTGAGGAACCCATACATTACTAAGGATAGGGTTCGAGTTAGTAAAGGAGTTTGGCAAGTTTGCAGTATACAAAATCAGGACACAAAAATCAGTTGCATTTCTATACACTAGACAATCTGAAGATAATATTTAAAAAATTCTAATTTGTTTGAATGAAATAGGAATAAATTAAACAGAAGTGCATGACTTGTATACTGAAAACTACAATACATTGTTGAAAGAGATTAAATAAGACAAATAATTGCAGAGACATCCTGTGTTCATAGATTGGAAGAAAATTTTATTAAGGTGATTTTGGAAGACTTTTATTAAGATAACAGTACTAACCAAATTGATCTACAGATTCAGTGCAATTCTGTAAAACAAAACAAAAAAATCCAACTGTCTCTGTTGCAGAAATGAATAAACTGGGGAGAAACTGGTCCTAAAATTTGTATGAAAATACAAGAGACCCAGGATAGACAAAACCATCTTGGAAAAGAACAAAGTTGAAGGACTCACACTTCTCAATTCCAGAACTTAGTACAGAGTTGTAAGTAATCAAGGCAAATGTGGTATTGGCCTAAGAATAGACATTTAGATCAATGAACTAGACTTGAGAGTTCAGAAATAAAGCTGTATAACTATGGCCAGTTGACTTTTGGCTAGAGTGTCACATCAATTAAATGGAGAAAAAAATGGTCTTTTTCAGCAGTTGCTATCAGGACAGCTGGATAGTCACATAAAAAGAAAAAAGAATTTGGGCTGATTAATCATATACAAAAATTTACTCAAATGGATAAAATTCTAAGATTTAAAACCATGACACTCTTAGAAAAATATAGGCTTAAATCCTGTGACCTTGGATTAGGCAATGATTTCTTAGCTATGATACCTATATACATAAGCCACTAAAGAAAATCCAGGTAAATCAGACTTGATCAAAATTAAAAACTCTTATGCATCAAAGGAAACTACAAGATAGTGTAAAAAGACAACACACAGAATGGAAGAAAATATGGGCAAAGGATTTGAATTGACAGTTCTCCAAAAGAAGATGTAAAATGGCCAGTAACCTCATGAAAAGATGCTTACTTACCTCGGTAGTCATGAGGGAAATACAAATGAAAATTACAGTGAGATATCACTTTATATCTACTAGCATGGCAATAATAATGATAATATAATAACAATAATAACCAGATAATAGCTAGTGTTATATGTAGGGAAATTCCCATACATTGCTGATGGGAATATAACATGGTATAATTATGGTGGAGAACAGTTTGACAGTTCTTCAAGAAATTAAACATAGATAACCGAGCAATTCTACTCCTAGCTATAATCCCAAGAAAATTGAAAGCATATTTTAAAACAAAGATTTGTGCAAGAATGTTCACAGAAGCATTATTTATGAAAGCAAAAAACATGGTAACAACCCAACTGATGAGTAGATAAACTGATGAATGGATAAACAAATTATGGTATTTCCATACATTTGATTATTATCCAGCCATATAAAGAAATGAAGTGTTAATATATGTTATGGCATGATCAACCCTGAACACATTATGCTAAGTGGAAAAAGCCAGACATAAAGACATGTTGCGTGAGTCCGTTTTTTAAAAATGTCCAGAGTAGAGAAATACATAGAGACAGAGAGCAGACTAGTGGTTAGCAGAAGGTAGAAGAAGAAAAGAATGAAGAGTGACTGAGGATGGGTATGGGACTTCTTTTTATGGTAATGAAAGTTTTGGAATTATAATAGTCATACAACCTAATGAATTAAATAACCCACTGAATTATATGCTCTAAAATGGTGAATTTCATGGGATGTGAATTACATCACACACACAAAAAATCCTTGATGAAACCCAGGCTTCTTATCAGAGTGTACTGAGGATTATAGTTTTGATGGCTTGAATCTATTTTATAACTTTAGTAGCAAGCCTTCATGCAGGCTAGAGGCTGGAGAGTTTCCACCAAGCAGGTGAATCTAGGAGAGTTTTTTTTTTTAAAGCCAGAAGTGATGCAAAGGCAATGTTTCTGGTCTTCCTACCACGAACACATTTGGAATTTAAATTTATTATGTTTTCAATGGCAAAGGCAGCAGAGTTCCCAGGATCTGGTGTTGAAAAGTAGAGCTGAAGTGCCCATTTTGCTGACATCAGTTGCAGCTGGAGTTGTGTAACCCCGTAGCCAGCAGCTGTAGCAGAAGCTTCTAGATTCTCTTGTTTCTGACTATGTCAGAGATGATAGCCTCATTGGAGGGTCTTTTGGGAGGGATTGCTGTGGGGATCACTCTTTAAAGGTCAGCCTGGAAGCTGCTTTCAAAACTCTTCCAATGATTTTCTAAGCCCTGTTTCTCTAAATATCTTTTGTTTAATCTAGTTAGAATGATTTCTGTTCTTTCAACTAAAGCCTGATGAATGAACATGAATATGAGGCTCCTGCCAACTTCCTCTTCCTGTTTTTCCTGGCCTCACATTTTGTGTTCCAGCTACATCAAACTAATGTCATTCCCCATACATATCCTGCTTCTTTATGCCTCTGTGCCTTTGTACCTGCTGTTTCTTCTGCCTGGATAATTTCATTCTTACTTCCCTGCCTAGTCATTTTTAAGCCTCAATTTAGAATAATCTCCTGAAAATTCCCTGGAACATCTTCACTCCCCTCCCAAGTCTGGGCAGGTGCTCTTCATTTGCACACACTGTCACCATAACACTTTATGGTTATACTTTATGTTATAACACTTTGAAGTTGAGACTGTGAACCCCTTGAGGGCAGAAACTCTTCCTGCTCTTCTTTGTTACCATTTTAATTAGCAGAGCCTGGAATATTATAGTGCCCACTCATGCTTGCTTTTCAGAATTGAATTTATGCTTATAAACATTCCTATGAATATTTATGTGTGACATTATATAAGGGCTAAAAACCAGCTTAAAAATAAAATACTGAAATATATATAAGGGAAAAGATAATAAATTGGGGCTCTATTTCTAAGTCCATGATGGAGTGGAGTGCAGTTATTAATTTACCAGGAGGATGACTCGTTACAATGAGAAATATTTTCACAGAATTGTCAATATGGTGAAATCAGAGCATACCTTAACCTACTTATACAAATGGTATGTCTAATACACGAAGGATATCTAGGTTAAAAAATGTGTATGATTTGATAATTGGATGAGAAACATTCCAAATTGCCATTAATTATTTTTTCTTTATTGCCAACTACAACTTTAAACCCACAAATACATATGATATATTTTATGAATATAAATATATGAATGTGTATAGATGTTTTAGCAAAGTATTTCAAGGTTTTCAGACCTATAGGTCTGAAGACTGGTAATTTCAGTGATGGAAACTTTAGAAATATGACGAGAAAAAAAGCAGGAAAGATAAATTTTTATCCAGTGTCTTTCAGAGAGTGACCTTTTGTCTGTGAGTGTCTGGACATTCAGTGTTTCATATATACATAGGTTTCATGTTCTGGATTTATCAGAAAAATTTTAAACAGATAAAGATTTCAAGATAAGAAAAAAGGCAGATTGTCAAATTAAGGGAGCTCACTACTCAAAATACAGCATGGTGTTTTTAAATAATAGTGAGTTAGGAAAATGTACATAAATACCCTACTATATATGAATTTACACTCATGTTGTTGGAAACCTATGTGAATTTTTAGGGAAATGTAGGAAGATAGGCACACTCAGACTTAATGCTCTCATTCTTCACTGTGTACTTACCAAGTTCAGTGTCAAATGCATTCTAATAATTCCCTGGAGGGAAATTTCAGTGTCAGGTTGTACATACACATGATTTATTTTCTGCTCTTTCCAATTCAGTGTAACACTAGGTGATTACCACCACTTTAAGGCATATGAGATATATGCTGTATTTTTATCTTTTTGTGAAAAGTTTTATTGTGTTTTCTTATGAAAAAACTATACATATTAATTAATGAAAAAATAAGATAATGGAGACAAGATTACCTTTTATTCTACCTACCAGAGGGAAAAAGAATGCTGTTAAAGATTCACACGGAGGCCTGGCGTACTGCAATTCATGGGGTCACGAGTCGGATACGACTGAGTGACTGAACTGAACTGAAGTGAACTGACTGAAAGATTCACTGCCTGTTTTCAGGCACTTTCATGTAATTTTTTCTTTAAAAAATAAGAGTTACACAAAATATTTTATTCTTTAGAATATAGGAGGAACAACTATCCATGATAACATTTTTGAAAATTTTATGGTGTTCTTTTATAGGGATTACCATGATCTATTTAATTAATCCCCTATTGCTTGACATTTAAAATCTTTCAATTTTTTTGAAAGTACAAGTAGCACTATAATGAATTGTAATTAAATCTTTCCACACAGTCTTTATTATAGTCTCAGAGTAAACTTATCAATCTAAAATTACTGAGTCAAAGGGCATGATTACTTTTAAAGATTTTGATATATATATTACTAAGTTTTCTTCCCCAGATATTCTCATTTACACTCTCATAGTATGAGTATTATTGCTCTGTTTTAACCCACATTCACAAAAAAACATCTTCATGTGTTGAATAGACAAAAATGTTGCTTCTCTCTCTGTGGGTCTTTAACAAAAACAACAACAATAAAAATATACTGGTCTTTTGCTGTATATTGTGGTATGTTTCCATGTTATAATTTGTCTTAAGTTTATGAGCTTTTAAAAGAATAGATTGTCAAATGTATTTGGTTTTTTCCCTGAAAAAAATAAAAGCAAGGCTTCAGTATGGCTAAGGAAATGAGAGTGCTGAATCCTAGCCACTAGGCCACCAGAAACCAGGGAGAAGGCGCTGGCCCCTCAGTTGTGTAGAAATGAATTTCCAAGTAGAGACAGACAGCAGTGAAGCAAGGAGTGTTTATTAGGGAAAAAGAGTACAGTATATGTAGACACATGGGCGTGCTCAGAGAGTTGTGCCCTCTGGTAGTTTGAATCACTTTTATGGGGCATTTCTTCTGGGTTTCCTTTGGCCAGTCGCCCTGCTTTGCCTGGTCCTGAGTGTATTAAGTATATCTCAGGGTCCTCTCATGTGTGCGTGTCCATCTCTTACTAGCCAAGGTGGATTCCAGCAAAGAGGCCTGTGGGTAGTCGACATCACTTGTTATGGGGTGGCGCCCCTCTCCCTTTTTGACCTCCAGGGAGCCTCTCTGCGCATGTGAAGTTGGAGAGGTCTCCTTGACTTTGCAAATAAGGAATATGTGGTGTTTTGTCTCTTAAGCTGGCAGGACCTGGCCTCCTCCGTTATCCTGCTTTCATGGAGTTTCTGTCTACAGGGGAGAAACTGTTCAGCCTGGGGCCGTCTATCTCCTGCCTCAGTGTCATGTCTGGAAAATATACACACATATTCTGCAGCCCAAGTTTATATGGCAACTGACCTATATTTTCTTCTAATATCTTTGTGGTTTAATTTTTAACAAATCCTTAATTTGGGGGGGAGTGGGGGAGAAGTAACAGGTAAACATGTTATTTCTATTCCTTAAACGTTTATCCAGTTGCCTCAACACAATTATTGAATAAACCATCCTGTTCCCACTTACTTATGCTTTGTAGAGTTATAAAAGTAGTTCAGGTATTTAAAAATTTGCATTGTGTTCTATAAAAAGTGCTGATCTAAACATTTAGGAATCCTTCTGTGACTGTAGTAAAAATGCAGGATTAATGTTGGATCAAGTCTCTTAGTGTCTCTTATTAAAAAACAATCCTTTATAAAGTGAAGATGTGGGGCAAAATTATGATTTGACTTACATACAGAATCCCTTTTCCAGTAACGCTATTCAGACTGAGGTCTTAACATTAATTATTCTACCTGCAGGTGAAGTGGACCATCCAGATCTGCTGTCCTCATTCATGACATGCTCATTCACTAACCCTTTACAAAGGCTGTGCCCTCTGCTTGCAGTGTGACCTTTCTCCCTTCTTTCCTTTCTGCTTGGAAAGCTCTTATTTTCTTCCAGGGCTCCCACCCAGTGTAATGTCTCCTATGAGGAATCTCCTAGGCAAAATTAGTTGCTTGTTTCTCTCAGGGACCATAACATGTGAACAGACCTCTTCTCCTTGCACTGTGAGCTCTCTCAAGGCTGTGTCTGCAGTTTATCTTTGCATCTTTCCCTGGTGCCAATCAGTAGTGACTGGTTTACAGCAGATGCTCATAAATGTTAGCTGTGTGTGCACATATGAGTGAATCCCCAAGCCATGGCTTACAGACATCTGGTTCCACCACATCTGCTGCAGGGCAGAAACAAAACTGAATCTGTACACCGGCTCTTGACAGCAGAGTTGTTATTTTATACTCTTTCATTGGAAACTCTTGCTTTTTTGTTGTTATCGTCAGTGAGTCCGCATCAGAGCAATTATCCCTGACTGAGTAACTTCAATAGAATAGTCTGTAGTCTCTAGAAACCACAAGGAGAAAGCTGGAGATCGGAGAAGACTCTTCCCAGGAAGAAAGTAGATGGTACAATATTTAGTTTAGACCCTGTAGAGACATTCACAGTGAAGTTTAAATTTAAACCTGAGATGACCAACTTATTCAGGGAAGGTCGGAAGAATTAAGAAGTTTACATTCTTAATGGAGAAAAGAGAAAGTGAACTTTTCCTTGATCTTATATCATAACAGGAAAAACATTTCATTAACCAAAAGCTCCAAACCATTTGCAGGAGTTGGAAAAAAGAAAAAAAAGTTGACTGAAAGTACCAAGTGTTTGATTGACACTTTGATATACATAATGCTCTATTTCATTTTCTTTGTTTTTGTGTGGTTTAAAAGTGACCATGGCTTCTATAACTGTAATGATTCTGTTGTTTAATTCAATAAGTATGTACCAGTCATATTCTCTGTGCTGAGTGATATTCTGGAAACAATAGACATGTATTTGATAGGGAAATTTTGAGATTAAAAGAAGAACAAGACCCACTACTCCATTTTCTAGAATTCCATGTATCCATGGCTCTCTGGCACCTAGTCATTTTCCCACCTTGAAAAATTTCAGCTGAAGGATTACTCAGAGAAGCATTGCAAATAAATTTGAGGGAGCAGTAGGTTCCTAGGGAGTTGTTAGGGACATGGCATACTCTTTCATTAAAAGGCAGTATGAAATGTTACTTCCTTCTGATTTGAAAATATTGGCTGCAGAGGTGTTTAAAATTTCATTATGAAGTTGGTTTCAGTGTTTATTTGTTTTTTCTGCTGTGGTTATGTGTGGAGAGAAGAATGTGGAAAAAAGAGAGACTGGTTAAAAATATGTTTAAGCTGATTCAAAGGCTAGGAAGATGAGTTGAGTTTGTCCTCGAGCTTTGTTTTCAGCAGTAAATATGGCAAACACACCAGATGTGTCCAAACTGGAGTGATGCTGATGTGGTTCCTGTCAAGTTAAAGCTTGACAGTCCTTGCAATGTATCAGGTCCTCCGGGAGGATAAGAGAAAGGAGGACACGGAAGGTCTGACACGTGGCAGAATAGTTAAAATTGGGCTACAAATGGCAGAATAAGCTAAGTGCTGTAACAGAGTGCTGTTGAACCTCTGTTAGTAAAGTGAGGGAGATAACATATGCCAGTTTGGGGCAATCAGGAAAGGTGCCATGGAGGTGATGGTGTTTGATATGGACATTGGTAAATTAGGCAATGTTTACAGTGGCAGATTTGATTTTCTGTATCACTTTAGAAGTTCTGTTCTTCTAATTCACATCTCTGCTGTCACTGTAATCATAAGCTCTTCTTGCAGAGCAGCTGGTAATTAGTCTTGTTGGAGTATGGTATATGTTTAGGGAGTTGTGGATTGGCTGCGCGGAAGTAGGAAAGATTCCTGGGGATTTACAATTCCAGGCAGGAAGCTCCGTACTTTAGTATTCAGTGGGGAATCTTTGAAGGTTTGAGCAGAGCATTGCAGTGACTGCATATGTGCTTCATTAATTGTAACCTGGCAGCATGGAGTAGTGTGAACTCATTTTCAGTTACCAGGGCAGATAACAGTGAAGAGACTGTCACTGTTGTCCATTTAGAATGTAATGAAACCATAGAACAAGCAAGATCAAAGGACTCAGGCAGACAGTTCTCAGACACTGAAAGATAATTAATAAAAGGAAAAATTGATAATTGGACTTTATCAGAATTAAGCATTTGCTATGTGCAAAATCCTGTTAGGAAGAATAAAAGGCACACTACAAAATGGGAGAAAATATTTGCAAACCACATATCTGTTAAAGGACCGTATCCACAATATATGAAGAACTCAATAGTTAAACCCAAACCAATCCATTTTGCAAATGGGTGAAAGCTATGGTTTTTCCAGTAGTCATGTATGGATGTGAGAGTTGGACCATAATGAAGACTGAGCACCAAAGAATCAATTACTTTTGAATTGCAGTGCTAGGGAGGACTCTTGAGAGTCCTTTGGACAACAAGGAGATAAAGTTAGTCAGTTCTAAAGGAAATGAACCATGAGTATTCATTGGAAGGACTGATGCTGAAGCTCCAATACTTTGTCCACCTGATGTGAAGAGCCAATTCATTGGAAAAGATCCTGATGCTGGGAAAGATTGAGGGCAGGAGGAGAAGGGGGTGACAGAGAATGAGATGGTTAGATGGCATCACCAACTCAATGGGCATGAGTGTGAGCAAACTCAGGGAGATAGTGAAGGATAGAGAAGCCTGGCATGCAGCAGTTCATGGGGTCACAAAGAGTCGGACACAACTTAGCACCCGAACAACAACAGATGACATAAACAGACATTCACTGAAGAGAATATTCAGATGGTAAATAAGCACATGAAAAGATGGTCAGCATCATTAGCATCCAAGTCTCTTGTGTCTCCTGCCTTGACAGGTGGATTCTTTACTACTGAGCCATCTGGGAAGCCCTTATTAGATGTTAGTTCAGTTCAGTTCAGTTCAGTCCCTTAGTCGTGTCTGACTCTTTGCGACCCCATGAATTGCAGCACGCCAGGCCTCCCTGTCCATTACCAACTCCTGGAGTTCACCCAAACTCATATCCATCAAGTCGGTGATGCCATCAGCCATCTCATCCTCTGTCATCCCCTTCTCCTCCTGCCCCAATCCCTCCTAGCATTAGACATTCAGTTCAGTTCAGTTCAGTCGCTCAGTCCTGTCCGACTCTTTGCGACCCCATGAATCGCAACACGCCAGGCCTCCCTGTCCATCACCAACTCCTGGAGTTCACCCAGACTCATGTCCATCGAGTCAGTGATGCCATCCAGCCATCTCATTCTCTGGCATCCCACTCTCCTCCTGCCCCCAATCCCTCCCAGCATCAGAGTCTTTTCCAATGAGTCAACTCTTTGCATGAGGTGGCCAAAGTACTGGAGTTTCAGCTTTAGCATCATTGCTTCCAAGAAATCCCAGGGCTGATCTTCAGAATGGACTGGTTGGATCTCCTTGCAGTCCAAGGGACTCTCAAGAGTCTTCTCCAATGCCACAGTTCAAAAGCCTCAATTCTTCGGCGCTCAGCCTTCTTCACAGTCCAACTCTCACATCCATACATGACCATAGGAAAAACCATAGCCTTGACTAGACGAACCTTTGTTGGCAAAGTAATGTCTCTGCTTTTGAATGTGCTATCTAGATTGGTGATAACTTTCCAACCAAGGAGTAAGCATCTTTTAATTTCATGGCTGCAGTCACCATCTGCAGTGATTTTGGAGCCCAGAAAAATAAAGTCTGACACTATTTCCACTATTTACCCATTTATTTGCCATGAAGTGATGGGACCAGATGCCATGATCTTTGTTTTCTGAATGCTGAGCTTTAAGCCAACTTTTTCACTCCCCACTTTCACTTTCATCAAGAGGCTTTTTAGTTCCTCTTCAGTTTCTGCCATAAGGGTGGTGTCATCTGCATACTGAGGTTATTGATATTTCTCCCGGCAATCTTGATTCCAGCTTGTGCTTCTTCCAGTCCAGTGTTTCTCAGGATGTACTCTGCATAGAAGGTAAATAAGCAGGGTGACAATATACAGCCTTGACGTACTCCTTTTATTTGGAGCCAGTCTGTTGTTCCATGTCCAGTTCTAACTGCTGCTTCCTGACCTGCGTACAAATTTCTCAAGAGGCAGATCAGGTGGTCTGGTATTCCTGTCTCTTTCAGAATTTTCCACAGTTGATTGTGATCCACACAGTCAAAGGCTTTGGCATAGTCAGTAGAGCAGAAGTAGATGTTTTTCTGGAACTCTCTTGCTTTTTCCATGATCCAGCAGATGTTGGCAATTTGGTTTCTGGTTCCTCTGCCTTTTCTGAAACCAGCTTGAACAACTGGAAGTTCACGGTTCACATATTGCTGAAGCCTGGCTTGGAGAATTTTGAGCATTACTTTACTAGCGTGTGAGATGAGTGCAATTGTGCGGTAGTTCGAGCATTCTTTGGTATTGCCTTTCTTTGGGATTGGAAAGAAAACTGACCTTTTCCAGTCCTGTGGACACTGCTGAGTTTTCCAAATTTGCTGGCATATTGAGTGCAGCACTTTCACAGCATCATCTTTCAGGATTTGAAATAGCTCAAATGGAATTCCATCACCTCCACTAGATTTATTCGTAGTGATGCTTTCTAAGCCTCACTTGACTTCACATTCCAGGATGTCTGGCTCTAGGTCAGTGATCACACCATCGTGATTATCTGGGTCGTGAAGATCTTTTTTGTACAGTTCTTCTGTGTATTCTTGCCACCTCTTCTTAATATCATCTGCTTCTGTTAGGTCCATTCCATTTCTGTCCTTTATCGAGCCCATCTTTGCATGAAATGTTCCCTTGTTATCTCTAATTTTCTTGAAGAGATCTCTAGTCTTTCCCATTCTGTTGTTTTCCTCTATTTCTTTGCATTGATCGCTGAAGAAGGCTTTCTTATCTCTTCTTGCTATCCTTTGGAACTCTGCATTCAGATGCTTATATCTTTCCTTTTCTCCTTTGCTTTTTGCTTCTCTTCTTTTCACAGCTATTTGTAAAGCCTCCCCAGACAGCCATTTTGCTTTTTTGCATTTCTTTTCCATGGGGATGGTCTTGATCTCTGTCTCCTGTACAATGTCACGAACCTCCATCCATAGTTTATCAGGCACTCTATCTATCAGATCTAGGCCCTTAAATCTATTTCTCACTTCCACTGTATAATCATAAGGGATTTAGGTCATACCTGAATGGTCTAATGGATTTCCCTACTTTCTTCAATTTAAGTCCAAATTTGGCAATAAGAAGTTCATGATCTGAGCCACAGTCAGCTCCTGGTCTTGTTTTTGCTGAGTGTATACAGCTTCTCCATCTTTTGCTGCAAAGAATATAATCAGTCTGATTTTGGTGTTGACCATCTGGTGATGTCCATGTATAGAGTCTTCTCTTGTGTTGTTGGAAGAGGGTGTTTGCTATGACCGGTGCATTTTCTTGGCAAAACTCTATTAGTCTTTGCTCTGCTTCATTCTGTATTCATTAGACATTAGGAAAGTGCAAATTAAACCCACAATGAGATACTACTACACTATGAGTATGTGGAGAAACTGGATTATTTTTCCATTGTTGATATGAATGTTAAATATCACAATCACTATGGAAAAGAATTTGGTAGTTTCCTATAGAACTATATACGTAATTACTATCCTCCTGAAAGTTCAGGAAAATTATGTTTACATTAAAATGAACAACAGAAAAATATGGAGATCGAATTCCATGCAGACTTACTCTAAGAGAAAAAGGCAGACTAACATCTCTGCCAACAGTGAAAGCATACTATAGAAGTGTGTTCCAAAAATATGTAAGATTAATTTGCAGGACAAATTAACAATTAGGAACATTATACAGGACATGAAATAATAATATAAATTAGAATTAGAAAAGTTTAGAAATGAAAATGAAAAAATTCAAGGAGCAATCAGAAATAAAATAATTTAAAAATTACTGATTTTAGAAATGAAGACTGAAGAGAAGGGAAAAAATTATATCAAATAAAGAAGAAAAGATGGAAAGATTTTAAATATAAGAAGGAATAGAAAACAGATTAAAGAATTCAAAGGAAAATTGCAAGCATAATTAAAGAAGATCCAACATATGCATAAAAATCTCTGAAGAAGATATCAGAGCAAAGAAACAAATACAAAAATTACGGTTGAGAAAATTTTGCTGAGATAATTGAAAATACATACTGAAAGAGTAAACTTTATACCTGAAAATACTGACCTAGAATGGCCAGCATAAGGCAGTTTCTAGTAAAAATTACTGACCTTTAAAGAAAGAGAAAAACTCTAGAATTGAGCAACATTATTATAGTACCTGTTAAGGGAAAGAAAGTCTGATTGTCATTAGACTTTTTGACAGTAATGCTGCATGCTAGAAGAAAATGAAGTAACATTAAAGATATTCAGAGAAAAAAAATGTGAGATGAGAATTATATATCCAGAAAAGCTGACCCTCAAAAATATAAAAGACAATGATTGGCACACAAAAATCCAGGGAATACTGTTTCAGCAAGCCCTTCCTAAGATACCACTAGAGAATGATTTTGGACAACCAAAATGACTAGAGAGACATCAATATAGGACTGGTAGGGAGCACATGATAGTTATTAAATGAGAGCTAATAGGGAGACAGGGATCAAGACCATCCCCATGGAAAAGAAATGCAAAAAAGCAAAAGGCTGTCTGGGGAGGCCTTACAAATAGCTGTGAAAAGAAGAGAAGCAAAAAGCAAAGGAGAAAAGGAAAGATATAAGCATCTGAATGCAGAGTTCCAAAGGATAGCAGGAAGAGATAAGAAAGCCTTCCTCAGCGATCAATGCAAAGAAATAGAGGAAAACAACAGAATGGGAAAGACTAGAGATCTCTTCAAGAAAATTAGAGATATCAAGGGAACATTTCATGCAAAGATGGGCTCGATAAAGGACAGAAATGGAATGGACCTAACAGAAGCAGATGATATTAAGAAGAGGTGGCAAGAATACACAGAAGAACTGTATAAAAAAGATCTTCATGACCCAGATAATCACGATGGTGTGATCACTGACCTAGAGCCAGACATCCTGGAATGTGAAGTCAAGTGGGCCTTAGAAAGCATCACTATGAACAAAGCTAGTGGAGGTGATGGAATTCCATTTGAGCTATTTCAAATCCTGAAAGATGATGCTGTGAAAGTGCTGCACTCAATATGCCAGCAAATTTGGAAAACTCAGCAGTGTCCACAGGACTGGAAAAGGTCAGTTTTCTTTCCAATCCCAAAGAAAGGCAATGCCAAAGAATGCTCAAACTACCGCACAATTGCACTCATCTCACACGCTAGTAAAGTAATGCTCAAAATTCTCCAAGCCAGGCTTCAGCAATATATGAATTGTGAACTTCCAGTTGTTCAAGCTGGTTTTAGAAAAGGCAGAGGAACCAGAGATCAAATTGCCAACATCTGCTGGATCATGGAAAAAGCAAGAGAGTTCCAGAAAAACATCTATTTCTGTTTTATTGACTATGCCAAAGCCTTTGACTGTGTGGATCACAATAAACTGTGGAAAATTCTGAAAGAGATGGGAATACCAGGCCACCTGATCTGCCTCTTGAGAAATCTGTATGCAGGTCAGGAAGCAACAGTTAGAACTGGACATGGAACAACAGACTGGTTATCGCCCTGCTTACTTAACTTATATGCAGAGTACATCATAGGAAACGCTGGGCTGGAAGAAGCACAAGCTGGAATCAAGATTGCCGGGAGAAATATCAATAACCTCAGTATGCAGATGACACCACCCTTATGGCAGAAACTGAAGAGGAACTAAAAAGCCTCTTGATAAAGATGAAAGAGGAGAGTGAAAAAGCTGGCTTAAAACTCAACATTCAGAAAATGCAGATCATGGCATCTGGTCCCATCACTTCATGGGAAATAGATGGGGAAACAGTGGAAACACTGTCAGACTTAAACTTTTTGGGCTCCAAAATCACTGCAGATGGTGACTGCAGCCATGAAATTAAAAGACGCTTACTCCTTGAAGGAACACTTATGACCAACCTAGATAGCATATTGAAAAGCAGAGACATTACTTGGCCAACAAAGGTCCATCTAGTCAAGGCTGTGGTTTTTCCAGTGGTCATGTATGGATGTGAGAGTTGGACTGTGAAGAAAGCTGAGCACTGAAGAATTGATGCCTTTGAACTGTGGTGCTGGAGAAGACTCTTGTGAGTCCCTTGGACTGCAAGGAGATCCAACCAGTCCATTCTGAAGGAGATCAACCCTGGGATTTCTTTGGAAGGAATGATGCTAAAGCTGCAACTCCAGTACTTTGGCCACCTCATGCAAAGAGTTGACTCTTTGGAAAAGACTCTGATGCTGGGAGGGATTGGGGGCAGGAGGAGAAGGGAATGCCAGAGAATGAGATGGCTGGATGGCATCACTGACTCGATGGACATGAGTCTGAGTGAACTCCAGGAGTTGGTGATGGATATGAGCCCTGGCTTGCTGCAGTTCATGGGGTCGCAAAGTGTCGGACACGACTGAGCAACTGAACTGAACTGAATAGGGAATAATATATTGTATAAGGACTGTATGATTTGACAGTGTAGACTTAGCATATTAAAAAAACAAAATGTAGAGGGAGGGAAGCACATTTACAAATCCAAACCAAAATTAAACCAAGGCAACAATAAATCAATTAGAAACCTATTTTAGTAATCATAGTTGGTGCTGATAGTATTCATATTGTTAGTCTGAAACTGATGTCTTAAAAGCCCCTTTTCTTTGTCTTCTGTCTCTCACATATGGCAGTTTCCCCAGTTCTTAACTCTAAAACTATCTCTAAATCCCTTTATTCCTTCTTCTGATTTTTCTGCTCTCTTCACTTCTTTTCTATCAACCGTTAGCCTGTTTTTAACCTGAATCAATCAATCCATTTTCAGTTTTTCTTCACTCTCATTACTCCAGCAAGCAAAAGCTGAAAATCTAATCTTTCAAATGGAAAATTCACCTTACCAGGTAGAAGAGAGGAAGAAACCATGACTATCTCACTTATTACTATTGTGTTGTATTCCCTAGGAAATTGTTTTATTCAGCATTGATGCCTAATTTTATTTATTTAAATTTAAATTTATTTATTTAATTGGAGGCTAATTACTTTACAATATTGTATTGATTTTGCCATACATCAGCATGAATCCACCACGGGTGTACATGTGTTCCCCATCCTGAACCCCCCTCCCACCTCCCTCCCTGTACCATCCCTCCAGGTCATCCCAGTGCACCAGCCCCAAGCATCCTGTATCCTGCATTGAACCTGGACTGGAAATTCATTTCTTATATGATATTATACATATTTCAGTGCCATTCCCCCAAATCATCCCACCCTCTCCCTCTCCCACAGAGTCCAAAAGACTGTTTATACATCTATGTCTCTTTTGCTGTCTCACATACAGGGTTATCATTATCATCTTTCTAAATTCCATATATATGCGTTAGTATACTGTATTGGTGTTTTCTTTCTGGCTTACTTCACTCTGTATAATAGGCTCCAGTTTCATCCACCTCATTAGAACTGATTCAAATGCATTCTTTTTAATGGCTGAGTAGTACTCCATTGTGTATATGTACCACAGCTTTCTTTTGCTGATGGACATCTAGGTTGCTTCCATGTCCTGGCTATTATAAACAGTGCTGTGATGAACATTGGGGTACACATGTCTCTTTCAATTCTGGTTTCCTTGGTGTGTATGCTCAGCAGTGGGATTGCTGGGTCATACAGCAGTTCTATTTCCAGTTTTTAAAGGAATCTCCACACTGTTCTCCATAGTGGCTGTACGAGTTTGCATTCCCAGCAGCAGTGTAAGAGGGTTCCCTTTTCTCCACACCCTCTCCAGCATTTATTGCTTATAGACTTTTGGATAGCAGCCATTCTGACTGGCGTGAAATGGTACCTCATTGTGGTTTTGATTTGCATTTCTCTGATAATGAGTGATGTTGAGCATCTTTTCATGTGTTAACCATCTGTATGTCTTCTTTGGAGAAATGTCTATTTAGTTCTTTGGCCCATTTTTTGATTAGGTCGTTTATTTTTCTGGAATTGAGTTGCAGGAGTTGCTTGTATATTTTTGAGATTAGTTGTTTGTCTGTTGCTTCATTTGCTATTATTTTCTCCCATTCTGAAGGCTGTCTTTTCACCTTGCTTATAGTTTCCTTTGTTGTGCAGAACCTTTTAAGTTTAATTAGTTCCTATTTGTTTATTTTTGCTTTTATTTCCAATAATCAATGTAGTACACCATGTTAACAAATTGAAAAATAAAAACCGTATGATTATCTCAATAGATGCAGAGAAAGCCTCTGACAAAATTCAGTATCTGTTTATGATAAAAATTCTCCAGAAAGCAGGAATAAAAGGCACAAACCTCAACATAATAAAAGCTATATATGACAAACCCATAGCAAACATCCTCAATGGTGAAAAATTGAAAGCATTTCCCCTAAAGTCAGGAACAAGACAAGGGTGCCCACGTTCACCACTACTATTCAACATAGTTTTGGAAGTTTTGGCCACAGCAATCTGAGCAGAAAAAGGAATCCACATTGGAAAAGAAGAAGTAAAACTCACTGTTTGCAGATGACATGATTCTCTACATAGAAAACCCTTAAGACTCCACCAGAAAATTACTAGAGCTAATGAATGAATATAGGAAAGTTGCAGGATATAAAATCAACACACATAAATCCCTTGCATTCCTATACACTAATAATGAGAAAATAGAGAAATTAAGGAAACAATTCCATTCACCATTGCAGTGAAAAGAATAAAATAGGAATATATTACCTAAAGAAACTAAAGACTTATATATAGAAAACTATAAAACACTGGTGAAAGAAATCAAAGAGAACACTAATAGATGGAGAAATATACCATGTTCATGGATCGGAAGAATCAATATAGTGAAAATGAGTATACTACCCAAAGCAATTTATAGATTCAATGCAATCCCTATCAAGCTACCAACAGTATTCTTCACAGACCTAGAACAAATAATTTCAAAATTTGTATGGAAATACAAAAAATCTCAAAGATCCAAAGCAATCTTGAGAAAGAAGAATGGAACTGGAGGAATCAACCTGCCTGACTTCAGGCTCTACTACAAAGGCACAGTCATCAAGACAGTATGGTACTGGCACAAAGACAGAAATATAGATCAATGGAATAAAATAGAAAGCCCAGAGATAAACCCATGCACCTATGGACACCTTATCTTTGACAAAGGAGGCAAGAATATACAATGGATAAAAGACAATCTCTTTAACAAGTGGTGCTGGGAAAACTGGTCAACCACTTGTAAAAGAATGAAACTAGAACACTTTCTAACACCATACACAAAAATAAACTCAAAATGGATTAAAGATATAAACATAAGACCAGAAACTATAAAACTCCTAGAGGAGAACATAGGCAAAACACTCTCCGATATAAATCGCAGCAGGATCCTCTATGACCCACCTCCCAGAATATTGGAAATAAAAGCAAAAAAAACAAATGATGCCCAATTTTAATATTAGATTTTTTAGAGTCTATAATCCTGTCCTTTTTTCCTTACACTATTTTTCCATAGTTAAATTTGTTAAAAAATAACTACATAGTTGTCTATATACTTTATTCCATATATGCAAGTGCTGCCTATACAGTCTTTTATTTTTTAGTTATTTGTTTCCAGGAAACATTCCTTAGATGGACAAACTTCCTAGTTCTTGATAGGGTTACTTAGCAAAGAATTGACATAATGCCGTATTATTAGGTCATGAGTACTCTTCAGTCTGGGAATTTATGTATAAAAATACATCTTAGAATATCTGTTCTAGACCATGTCAGATACCTAATATTCTTGATCAACTAGTGTTTTAGCTTTCTTGTAGAGACAGCTTTTGCATTTGTATAAGCTGAAAGGTTATGGCTGCAATACAGGAGACCCTGGTTTGATTCCTGCGTCGGGAAGATCTGCTCGAGAAGGGATAGGCTACCCACCCCAGTATTCTTGGGCTTCCCTTGTGGCTCAGCTGGTAAAGAATCCACCTGCAATTAGGGAGATCTGGGTTCTATCCCTGGGTTGGGAAAGTCCCCTGGAGAAGGGAAAGGCTACCCACTCCAGTATTCTGGCCTGGAGAATTCCATGGACTATATAGTCCATGAGGTCGCAGAGTCAGACACGACTAAGCGACTTTCACTTTCACAAGCTGAAAGGATTGGAGGTATATATGTGGAAAGGTAGAGAAATATTGGTTAAGAGAGGCAAAGACAATTCTCTTGATGTTTCCCGGTGGCACTTTCCCTGTTTACTTGTATGCACTTGTAAAATGGCTGGATCCTGAATTTCTTTCTGAACCTTTGCAGTTTTTGTCAGATAAGGCTAAGGTGGAGAATAGAGGATTCTCCACCTGGAGAGGATTCTCCATCTGGATTCATTGTCTCTGTGGATTTCTTCTGAGAGTCCTCTGGTAGAACAAGTGGCCTTCCTCAAGGAGGAAACAAGGCTCCGGGCTTTGCTAAAGTCAGCTAAAGTTTGTGCACATGAACTTACTCCGCTTATTACTCTGCTGCTACCAAGAGATCAGGCATTGCCCTTTGAAGAAGTAGCAAAGAGGGTCGCTGATGAAAGCAAAGTTCAAAAGCCGAATGATAGTGAATACACAGAAGTAGCCAGCCTTCCATGCCACTGAAAAGGTGAAATGCAGTGTTTGTAAAGGGAGTCAGAGTGCTCTGCAAGTGTAGTTATTTTTACTAGTAATAACAGCTCGATAGAAAGATAGATGTCCTGTTCAGGATAGACTGGAAATGATTTCCCTCACCACCCTTACTTTTCACTGATAGAATTTTTCCCAGTCTTAGATTTGTATGTATTCCTCAACAATATTTACGTATTTCTTCATTTTTCTAATATAGATTTTAAAAGACACAATTCTCTATTAATATACTCTTCCCTAAAATAGCTGCATTTTAATCTCCATCATATTAATTGGCAGAAATAATTTAGAATGTTTGTTTTCTGTATAACATAGTCAGAGGGCAGGAAAGGAAATAAACACAAGAAGATATAAGATTAGCAAATAAAAACATGATAAAACATTCATTTCCATGAATTATGTTTAAAATGAGAATTAAAATGATTATATTGAGTGCAGGAATTCTTAAATTCTTATGTTGAATGAATGAGGTACCAATTAATATCTATCTAATAAATGAACAAACAAATGGAATGGTAATCCTCCCCAAGAATGAGCATGTGGTAATTACACTAGTAGTTACATGCCAACTGCATTAGCAGTGGTAGTGTGCACTTTGTTTGATTGTTTTTTACCAATTGAAAATAGCTTTCTTGGTTTTTTGTTTTTTTTTAATAAAAAGTACAGCTCACACAGAAAATTCAAGTAAGGGAGAACTTAATCAGGGGAAAAGTAAAAATGTTCCCACATCTCTCTATTCAGAGGAAACCACTGATGATGCATGCCTGTATGTCTTTGGTGTATGTCTTTTAGGACAGCTTTCTCCAAAGACAAACTTAAGGTTAAGTTGTTACAATAATATTATACATGCTGTTCTGCAATCTTAACATGAAGGTACCTTGTTTGATTTAACCAACCATGTAAGTGACAGGCTCTTAGCTTCTTTACGTTGCATACCTGTAACAAACAGCTCTAAAATGAACTTCTTGAATATACGTTTATCCACACTTGAGAAAGTCATGCTGGAAGAAATTATATTATGAGTAAAATATCTGACAAAGAGTATATAGGTTTTAAATTTTGAAACATATGGGCAGGCTGTACTTCAGGAGCATAGAAATTTATATTCTTAAATTGCTGCCATCCACTGTTTTCTCATACCCTTGCCAATATTTGATATTGTCAGTTGATATTTTTAAAAACTTAACAGAGAGACATAAAAAGTTTGATCTTATTGTTTTATCATATATTTCAATTTTATTATTTCTGAGGTCCTTTTTTTTTTTCACTTTTTTTAGCAACAGCATTTTTCTAGTTACCAGTTGTTTATTAATCCTTCTTACTGAATTTTCAGTAGGTCACTTTTTTTTTTTTTTTTTGCAGCTAATTGTAGATTTGAGTATTAAGTCTTTGTTACATTTTTGAAAGTATTTTCCTTATTTATCATTGCTTTTTAATTTGGTTTCAAGTATTAACAATTTTTTGCCATTTGTAGGTTTTAAAAATTTTTAATTATCAGTGTTTTCTGAATTCTGTTGCATACTTAAAAAGACATTCTCCATCTATATTTAAACAGAATAGGAAGAGGATGAAGAAAAGAGGTTATATAGATAGACATTTTATAATTTATAAAGGTAGGAAAACAAGCTACTCAATTTATATTCTAATCAAATTACAATGAAGCAAACAAACAATAATAAAAAATGTCTGCACCTATTTGGCTAAGGACTAAGTTAAGTGAAGTCGCTCACTCGTGTCCAACTCTTTGTGACCCCACGGACTGTAGCCTACCAGGCTCCTCTGTCCATGGAATTTTCCAGGCAATACTACTGGAGTGGATCGCCATTTCCTTCTCCAGTGGATCTTCCCGACCCAGGAATCAAACCTGGGTCTCCAGCATTGTAGTCAGACACTTTACTGTCTGAGCCACCCAGGAAGTACTAATCAGATAAAAGTTAAAGCTTTTTACCCATTCTATGGTGGTGTGCTATCAGTACATGGAGAAATACTTTCACTGATTCAACAAATATTAAGTACCAGGTACTGGGCTAGGTTTTGATTCAGAGAGAAAAAGATATTGATTACAAAAATAAAGTAAAATTGCCCCTGCCCACGAAGAGTTCACAGACTATAATAGTCATGTAGGGACAAGGGACTGTGGAACCCTTGGCTCCTCATTCCTTCTTCCTTCTCTGTTATTCTGCTTCTAAACCATCAAAGAAATAATTGGTAAATTCAAGAAATCCTGCTTTCTTGAAGGAGTTTGATTAAAAAAAAAAAAAAGAAAACATTGCTTAAAAGACTCCAAACTGTTCTTGTGTATCTACATTCACGGCAGTCTCTCTGCAGGGAGACACTTAGGCCTTTGAGACACTCCCTGTGTCATAACATCTAAACCTGTAGTCATGTTTTATGGCAGGAAAATGTTTTCAAAACATCTGTACTATTTAATCAGCCAAGATGCTTTGTGAAAAATATTTGTGAATGCCTCCATTAGGAGGTGCTCACTTAATTGAAATAGTGCATGAAAGTATTTAAAATATTTTGTCATTTTAACTCTGTGTGTTTTGAATGTGCACATGCTCATGTGTAGAATTTTATATATAATTATGTTTTTCAGTTAACACGATTATTTAATTTTGTTAAGGAGAATGGAAACCATTAAGAATAGAAACTAAGGTCTACTTTATAATGAGAGAAATAATAGTCCTTTTTTGTTTTAATAGGATTTTAGAAATTAGTTACCTTTGTTATTCAGTCTTCGCAAAAAAAAGCCTGTGAAATAAGAATCACTCTTTTTATTTTACATAATGAAGAAATGTGGTGATTGGGTAATTGAAGTTTCCAGGTTAGTAAATATCAAAGATGAAAATAGAACTGCAAGTTTCGTTGCTGTTTCTACCTAGGCCTGTCTACCCAGTAAGGAAAAAAGTTGAGAGCTAGTTCCCAATTATCTGTGGGTGAATCTAATGAGACTATAGCCCCTTATCACAGGTTCTGCTTGTAGAAACAAATCTCCCTTTTTAATAGTGCTTGCACATTGCAGTAGGAAGAACATGCTTAGGAGTAAAATAACTGGGTTTGAATTCTAATTCTGCCACTTATTGGCTGTGCGTATTTGGACCTAAACTCTTTTCCTGGTATTCAACTAACATTGCCAGTGATAATACATACAGTGCAGATTTGTTGTGCAATCTCTGGCATGTAGTCGGTGCTCCAGAATCACCTAGAAAACCATTACCTGATCTCTCCTGGAATGGTGTCAAGAGATACAAAATGTTTGGGGGAATAAAGAGTTGTAGGGGATGGAATGATGTACACAGTGGCAAGAGATAAGAGTCAGTTTTAAGCCCTGTATTAGCCTGTATGAGAAGAATTATTTTTTGGCCATGGTTGCATTCCTGCTCATGTTCACATATGTCTACATATGCATTATATTATATTAAGATAGAAATGGGGAGCCTTGAAAACAGAAATGTAGGATTGGCTGAATCTTTTTTACAGAGCTCAAAATGAATTTCATAATCCTTTTTTTCCCCCTTCCTTTTATAGCTGATGGCCTCTGTCCTCAGATGCTCACTCAGCGGGGACACTGAATGTTGCTATGTGGGGAAGGAGTCCATCTTGATTACTCTGGGCTACCACAGTGCTTTGCTGAAGTTTGCATCTCATGCTGGTAAGTTTTGTGCCTGTCCCAACTCCCTGACTTCAGTTCAGTTCAGTTACTCAGTTGTGTCTGACTCTTTGCAACCCCATGGACTGTAGCACACCAGGCCTCCCTGTCCATCACCAACTCCCAGAGTTTACTTGAACTCATGTCCATTGAGTTGATGATGCCATCCAACCATCTCCTCCTCCGTCATCCCCTTCTCCTCCCACCTTCAATCTTTCCCAGCATCAGGGTCTTTTCTAGTGAGTCAGTTCTGTGGTACATATACACAATGGAATATTACTCAGCCATTAAAAAGAATGCATTTGAATCAGTTCTAATGAGGTGGGTGAAACTGGAGCCTATTATATGAGTGAAGTAAGTCAGAAAAAAAAACACCAATACAGTATACTAACACATATATATGGAATTTAGAAAGATGGTAATGATGATCCTATATGTGAGACAGCAAAAGAGACACAGATGTATAGAATAGTCTTTTGGACCTTGTGGGAGAAGGGGAGGGTGGGATGATTTGAGAGAATAGCATTGAAACATGTGTATTACCATATATGAAATAGATCACCAGTCCAGGTTCAATGCATGAGACAGGGTGCTCAGGGCTGGTATACTGGGATGACCCTGAGGGATGGGATGGGGAGGGAGGTGGGGGGAGGGGTTCAGGATGGGGAACACATGTGCACCCATGGTGGATTCATGTCAGTGAATGGCAAAACCCAAAAATATTGTAAAGTAATTAGCCTCCAATTAAAATAAATTAATTTAAAAAATAAATGTTCTGTAGAATTTACCTGGGAAGCTATTGTTTGTTGAGAGTTTTTAAATGACTGATTCAGTTTCATTACTGGTAATCAGTCTGTTCATATTTTCTATTTCTTCCTGATTCAGTCTTAGCAAATTGTACATTTCTAGGAATTTATCCATTTCTTGCAGTTGTTCACTTTGCTGAGGTATAATTGTTTGACAGTCCGCAGTTCTGATTGGGTTATAGTTGAATCAATTTTCATAAAAATAAGAAATTCCTATTTTTGATCATGAAAATCAGGATGTGGCTTACCTCGGCATGTGAATGTTTCATAATTTCTTGGTACTTTATGAATTTCAGTAATTGAAGGCTTTAATAAATGGAATTTTTCTGAGTCATGTGATCAGACATAACCAAGTTAAAAGCAAACTATGATTTTGGCTCTCTCTCTTTTTTTTTTTTTTGCTAACTGCCACGTAACGATAGCCCAGCACAGACTCATGGTAGCAGGAGAAATTGACGTCAGAAGCATTCCACATGATGGAAGCTGAGTCTCCTAGCCTTCAAATCTCTCTTCAGCGGAAGACGTTCAACTCACTCAAAGCACAGTCCTTTCTGGTGGGCAGTCAGGCTTCGATTTTGGCTTTCTATACTATAAACATTTAACATATTATCTCATCTCATATACCATTCACTTAAGGGAGAATTTAATCAGATCATCTTACTGATGAGGAAACTGAGATTCAGAGAAAATTGGTCACTTGCTCAAGGTAATATGACAATAATTAACTGACCAAGAATTTGAATCTAGAGTTACCTACTCCAGAGCTCATGTACTCTTCCCACACCACAATGCATCCTTCTGTAATGACACACAGTTTTAAGAAAGAAAGAAACCAGTGAAAGAATAAGGTGCAATTGCACAATTGAATGGAAAAACCTCTCCTTTAATGTGTTCACACTTAGAGCACTTAATGCCTGAGGTTATCCATGCTTCAGGAATTCCCTGATGGTCTAGTGGTTAAGACTGCATGCTTGCACTGCCAGGGGTCTGGGGGTTCCATTCCCGGTTAGGAAACTAAGATCCTGCATGCCCCTGAGACACAGCCAGGGGAAAAAAAAAAAAGATATCCATGTTTCAAGCTTATTGTACTGTTCAGAGTTGATACCAAAATATGAGCAGGCCTGGAAACTTCAGGTTTTAGGTACTCTTGAAGTTGAAGCTGCCTTCATTTTCTGGATGAAACTTTTCTTTGAATCTTTACATTGCAGTGAAATGGAAATTTTGAGATGCCAATAGACAAAGTGTAAATAATTGGGGATGTATTTTATTCCTATTGCATCCAGTGACCAAGCAGTTTCCATGTACTACTCCCATACAACTTCCACCTCTCTACCTGAATGAGATAATCAAAATAGCCTGGAAAGTTATAAGACCCAGAACCAACGTGGCTCACTGAGTGTTGGGGGCCTTGATCCTACACTAAGGTTCCTGCTGTCATTCTGTTGACTTACCTGACTAGGAAAGATAGTATACAGACCTTTTCTATTACCTTTCTTGAGACAGAAAATTTGGGTTCAATAATTTAAAATACTGAGGTACTTTTAAAACTGTTTATACCAGTGGGGGGAAAAAAAGGCAAGAGAGTAAGTTCCTAAATAAGGAGCCCTTTAGGTGGGACGAATTCTGTATCATGAATTCTTAGTTGGTTCAGTGTATATTCTATGTTTTAGGAATGAGCGTAAAGACCTGGTCTCACCATGCTTTAGAGCGCTGGCTATAACTTATTAGTCTCATTTAGTATTAGTAGGAAGGGAAAATAATTGTTAACAGGAATTTCTGTTTTGAGAATTTTGCCAGGGATGCCTTATAATAGCTTCCTCTTCTGGAGTTCGTGTTTCTTGATCTCTGCTGAAAGTGAATACCAGCACCAAAAGGACTGCAAATGCAGATGTTTGCAAATTGGTGGTCATCCATGGTTTAATTTAATAGTAGTTTTCAGACTCAATGAATGTCCTTGGGGAGTTGGTTGCCTGTCTGATTTTCCTGGCCCTGGAAACTGAACAAGCCAAGCAGCTGATCCCTCATTCTGGATCTGTCAGGGCAGGTTGCAATGCAGACCCGAGTCCACAGCTGCAGGAAGGTAGTGGCAAGTGAGGAAAAAGCTGGCTGTGCCTCAGAGGTCCCAGGTGGCCCAGATCCCAGGTGGCAGTGGGATATTGATTGTCATTTGTCAGCCTGGGTGTTGACAGAAGGCTGTCTACTGGTGTCACTGCCCATCAGATACAATTGCTGAATTTTTGAGATGTGCTGTGCTTTTCTGGAGTAAGAGGATGTGGCATTTGAAATGTGAGAGTTCTATTTTATATTTAGAAGTAAGTGAGCAGCTGCCAATTATCTGTAACTTGGGTAAGAAAGAAAATCCAACTGTACTGGGGATTGCCCTGTCTTGATAATTAGGTGGAACTACTAAGAAAGAAATGAGCCAATATTCAAATGTCTGTGTGAGGAATAGTTCTTCTTTCCCTTCTTTCCTTCTTCAGAATTGTGACTCAGTGATCTCCAGGCCTGATTCGGTTACATGTTAAATAATCTCCAGTAATCTGAAAGACTACTGTGAAATCCAGTGCGCTTAAATTCATTTTATTTTAGAAGCAGTTCAGTTAAGTTGCTTAGTCGTGTCCGACTCTTTGCGACCCCATGGATACTGAAGCGTGCCCAGCTTTCCTGTCCATCACCAACTCCTGGAGCTTACTTAAACCCATGTCCATTGAGTCAGTGATGCCATCCAACCATCTCATCCTCTGTCGTCCCCTTCTCCTCCCGCCTTCAATCTTTCCCAGCATCAGGGTCTTTTCTAGTGAGTTAGTTCTTCGCATCAGATGGCCAAAGTATTGGAGTTTCAGCTTCAGCATCAGTCCTTCCAGTGAATATTCAGGACTGATTTCCTTTAGGATTGACTGGTTGGATCTCCTTGCAGTCCAAGGGACTCGAAAGAGTCTTCTCCGACACCACAGTTCAAAAGCATCGGCACTCAGCTTTCTTTATAGTCCAACTTCCACATCCATACATGACTACTGGAAAAACCATAGCTTTGAGTAGATGGACCTTAAAAACAGTGGGGATATTTAATAGTGACAGATGTCGACAGAGAAAAAAATGACATTTTAATTAAATGGAGTTGAGATAATTTCTGTGAAGCACTGTGTATCTACTAGATATGTGCAAGGCTTCCCTGTTCATTCATTCATTTAAAAAATATTTATTGAGAGTCTGTTAATGTTCATTCATTCATTTAACAAATATTTATTGGAAGTCTGTTAATGTTCCAAGCACTTGTTTATGTGCTAAAAATGCGGTACTGAGTAAATATAAGTCCTTGAAATTGTATAGCTGACATTTTAAGAGAAGGACACAGGCAATTAGTAAATGAACATACATACATGGTGGATTGTGTGTGATAAATATTGAAAACAAAAATCAGGCAAAGAGGCAACCAATAAGGATTAAGTATGTTTACTGTCTTATAGGTTATTTTGGGGAGAAATCACTGATAAGATGTCTGATGTATAAGCAGGGAGCTGGAAGGGAGGGCCCTTGTATTTATCTGGTGAGACAGACAAGTGAGGAGAACTGCAAGGACCTTGAGGCAGAGTACACTTACAGAATGGCACTCAGAAGAGAGAAGGAGAATGGTGAGCTCAGAGAATTAGAAACCAGTCAGGGGAGACACTGGAAGTCATGGTGAGGATGCTAAGGGATATTGAAAATATCTGAGGTCAGGAAGCAGAGGCCCAGCATTGCCTGAGCATTATATAGGTACTTTTTTAGACTTAGAAAGGTATGTGTTTATACTTTCTCTTATTGCCATTCTCACAGCAGCCCTGTAAAGTTGGTATATTTATTATTATTTATTTCCATTGTTAGTGGGCTTCCCTGTGGCTCAGTGGTAAAGAATCCACTCACCAGTGCAGGAGATGCAAGAGACTAGGGTTCGGTCCCTGGGTCGGGAAGATCCCCTGGAGAAGGAAATGGCAACCCACTCCAGTATTCTTGCCTGGAAAATCACATGGACAGAGGAGCCTGGCAGGCTATAGGCCATGAAGAGTCGGACATGACTGAGCTGCTAAACAACATTCCCATTGTTACACAAAGACACTAAGATTCATAGATAGGAAGGAAGTTTCCCAAATGACAGAGAAAATGTAAGACTTATGTTCTTTCAACAATTTCCCATCTGTCCCTGCACTCTTCATGAGTTGACATTTAATCTAGAAAACTCATATCTTTAATTGGGATGATAATACAAACATGGGAAAACCCACTTTTATCAACATTCTACTACATAAGAAAAAGAAAGACACAGGTAAACCTTATTCTGGGAGTAATGGAGAACTTCTGAATATCCTTTGAACAGGTTCATTAATTTACAACATTTTTCATGTTTTATCTATCTCTTTATATATGTGTACATATATATAAACACATATTTCTGAATCATTGGAGAGTAACTTGCATATGTCATAGTTCTTTACTCTTTACTTAGATTCAGGAATCTAACATCTATACAATATTTATGTTTATTTTACCATCTACAGCCCATTTTCATAAATTACACCAGTAATGTCCTTTATACAGTACAAGCTGGTGCAGTGGTAAAGAATCCACCTGCCAGTGCAGGAGGTGCAAGAAATTTGGGTTCAATCCCTGGGTGGGAAGATCCCCTGGAATAGGAAATGGCAGCCTACTCCAGTATTCTTGCCTAGAAATTCAATGGACAGAGGAGCCCGGTGGGCTACAGTCCATGGGATTGAAAAGAGTTGTACACAACTGAGTGACTAAGTACACAGACACACACACACACACACACACAGACACACACACACAGACACACACACAGTCCTTTAGAGCATTTTTCCCCTTCTCTATTTCTAAATCTGGTCCAGGATCATATATTGCATTTAGTTGTCACTTCTCTTTAGACTCCCTTTGCTGTAACAGTTCCTCAACCTTTCTTTTCATGTCATTGTGTTATTCAGAGAACAGGGGCCAGTTATTTTATAGACTATTCCCTAGTTTGAGTTTTTCTGATGTTTCCTCATGGAAAACTTCAGGTTATGCATCCCCTGTCAGTAAACTATGTAAATGTTCTTATGTCCTTCTCAGGATTTCGCATCAGGGAGCACTGAGATCTGTCTCCCCCTTTTTGATAATAGAAATTTCAATCACCAGGTCAAGATACTTTTAGTTTCTCCGCTATAAAGTTACTGTGCTTTCCCTGATAGATAGAACTAACAAGCAGTCTCTAGGAAGGCATTTTGAAATTACTCAAATATCCTGTTCCTCATCAGACAGCCCAACCTTAGTATTCATTTATTATCTATTGCTTAAAGATGGTTTGTTGCTGCTGCTGCTTCTAAGTCGCTTAGTCGTGTCCGACTCCTAGCGACCCCATGGACTGCAGCCCACCAGGCTCCTCCATCCATGGGATTTTCCAGGCAAGAGTACTGGAGTGGCGTGCCATTGCCCTCTCCAGGAAAGACAGTTTACTTTATAAAATATATATGTGGGCAAGATCCTGCGATCTTAGTAAGTCACTTAGTTCTTGTAGGTTTCTTGTGTAGATTCTTAGGATTTTCTGCATAAATGATTATGTATTCTGTGATTAAGACAGAATCTGTGAAAAAAGACAGTTTTACTTTTTTCCTTTCATATATATATATATATATGTGTGCTTTAAAGTTTCTTTTTCTTGCTTATTGCACCAAATAGGATGGCACCCTACTCCAGTACTCTTGCCTGGAAAATCCCATGGGCGGAGGAGCCTGGTAGGCTGCAGTCCATGGGGTCGCTAAGAGTTGAACACAACTGAGCGACTTCACTTTCACTTTTCACTTGCATGCATTGGAGAAGGAAACGGCAACCCACTCCAGTGTTCTTGCCTGGAGAATCCCAGGGACGGGGGAGCCTGGTGGGCTGCCGTCTATGGGGTCGCACAGAGTCGGACACGACTGAGGTGACTTAGCAGCAGCAGCAGCAGGACCTCTAGTACTGTGTTTCATAGAAGAAATAAAGAGTGGACATCCTTACCTTGTTTGTCTTCAGGGCTAGCATTTATTAGCTATAGTTCTGTTTTTGTCGATGTCTTATATCAGTTTGAATAAAGTCCATTCTATTTCTAATTTATGAATAATTTTTGTGAAATTCTGTTTCTGACTCTCTGATGATTGCCTCATTATCATGATGTATGATCCTTTCCTTGTGTTGCTAAATTAGATTTGCTAGAATTTTATAAATAATTTTTGTGTCTATATTCCTTGGGCTTCTTTGGTGGCTCAGAGGTTAAAGCGTCTGCCTGCAATGTGGGAGACTCGAGTTCGATCTCTGGGTTGGGAAGATCCCCTGGAGAAGGAAATGGCAACCCACTCCAGTATTCTTGCCTGGAGAATCCCATGGAGAGAGGAGCCTGGTAAACTACAGTCCACGGGGTCGCAAAGAGTTGTACACGACTGAGCAACTTCACGTTCATATTTCTTAGGTGTTGCTTTCTTAATGTTTTAGTTTGATTTGTGTATCAAAGTAATACAGGCCTTATAAAATTCAGGTTAGATTCCCTAATCTGCAGACTTTGTATAGAATTTAGCATTGCTTCTTCCTCAAATGTTTGTTAAAATTAACAACTGAAGCCAAAAGGACCTTAAGTTTTCTTTGAGAGAAGATAGTTAACTACAGAGTCAGTTTATTAATATATATAGGTCTGTTTAATGTATCTGTTGTTTATTGAGTGAATAACATTGAGTGAATAATGTATCTGTTTTTTATAATTGTTTACATCTTTCATGAAATTTGATCCTGTGATTAACTCTTGTCTTTTTAAAATTTGAGTATGATTGCTTTACAGTGTTGTGTTAGCTTCTGTTGTATACAAAGTGAATCAGCTATATGTACACTTATATCCCCTCCTTGTCGAACCTCCTTCCATTCTCCCCATCTCACCCTTCTAGGTCATCACAGAGAACCAAACTGAGCTTCTTGTGCTCTAGCTAGATGCTTAGATCATTCATTTCAACCCTTTCTCTTTTTTTCCAATATACACATTTTACATTCTACATTTCTTTCTACGCACTGCCCTGCTGCTGCTGCTGCTAAGTCCCTTCAGTCGTGTCCGACTCTGTGTGACCCCATAGACGGCAGCCCACCAGGCTCCCCCGTCCCTGGGATTCTCCAGGCAAGAACACTGGAGTGGGTTGCCATTTCCTTCTCCAATGCATGCAAGTGAAAAGTGAAAGTGAAGTCGCTCAGTCGTGTCTGACTCTTGGTGACCCCATGGACTGCAGCCTACCAGGCTCCTCCATCCATGGGATTTTCCAGGCAAGAGTACTGGAGTGGGGTGCCAATGCCTTTTCCTAGCTGCATTCAATAAATTTTGTTATGTTCTGTTTTCCTTGTCATATGGTTAAAAATAATTTGTGTTATTTGGTTTTGGGCCTATGGGTTTCTTCTTTGATCTGTGGATTATTTGGAAGTATATTGTTTAATTTCCAAATATTTGGACACTTCCCTAATAGCTTTAGTGTTCTAGTTGGATTCTTTTGTGGTCTGAGAAGTGGTTTTTATGATTATTAGTGGTTTCAGATTTGTTCAAGTTTGTTTTCTGGTCTACAGTATGGTCCATCTTGGTGAATTTTCAGTATGCATTTGAAAATAATATGTGCTTTGTTATTATTGGGTGGACTGTTGTCTAAATATCAGTTAAGTCAAATTGATCTTTAACAATTCTTAGCCTACTTATTTATTAATTATATAGAGAGGAGAGTTGGAGTGACCAGCTATAACTGGATGCCCCTTTTGCTGTATAAAATTTGAGTATATTCTATTGAGTATATGTGAGATTACATTTCAGATAGTGAATCAAGAAAGCAAAAAGTAAAGATTCCAAGTTTCCTGAAACTGTATTTCAATTTTTTCTCGTATGAGGAAAACTCAGAC
The DNA here is from genome assembly GCF_055505025.1 of Bos grunniens. Taxonomy (NCBI): domain Eukaryota; kingdom Metazoa; phylum Chordata; class Mammalia; order Artiodactyla; family Bovidae; genus Bos; species Bos grunniens. The sequence goes on from NC_141172.1 coordinate 40,048,094, forward strand.
CTCGCTTAAACTCAGTTGGAGTGTGGTTTTCCATGCTTTTCTGCTCTCAGTATTTACTACATATTCTCTGGCCCCTGTTTCCTGCTGAACATGTGCACAAAATATGCATACTGCTGAAATATTTACGGATGAAATGACATCATGTCTGTGTTTTACTTTAAAATGTCCAGCTTAGAAAACAAAAATTACATGATAGCAGAAATGAATTAAGATCAATAAAGTCTTAGTACATTTTGAATCTTGATGATAGAAATCTTTATTAATCTATGTATTTTATATGCTTTTGAAAATCTTCATAATGAAAGTAAAAATATGTGAATAAGTCCATAAAAATATGATTTGGAGCATCAAGAGATATAGACATTTTTCAGGAAACATCTCATTAACCTATACGTTTATCTTCCTGCTGGTCATCTGAGGTATGATTATTGATCATGAGCTTTCAAGCTGCATTCAAATGCCCTCTTCAGATTAGAGTAGCAATGGCAGGAAGCTGAGGTGGCTGAAAAATAGAACTTGAGACCCTTTGTAGTTTGGGCTTTATTGCATAGTTACTGGAAAAACAGAAGGTTATTTATGAATAATACAGGACAATCTGGGCTCAGCAATATTGTTTTTATCAGTCTTCCCCAGTCCCATCTCCCCATTCTTCTTTAAAGTACCTTTAAATGCTTTAGCACTCTTGAGAGTTATTAAAGAAACTTATGTCATAAAATGGCTAACACAAAAGAGAATATGTAAATATTTGAATTTATTTATTCATTAAAAACAAAGTTGGAACTTCCCTAGTGGCCCAGTGGCTCCGTCTCTGCTCTCCTAGTGCAGGGGGCCCAGGTTTGATCCCTGGTCAAGGAACTGGATCCCACAAGATCTGATGCAGCCAAATAAATATTGTAAAAAAGTGTTAGCTGCACTATGTTGGTAGTGATGTGGGGAAATAGGCATTGTCACAGATTCCTGAAGAGTGTAAATTATGATAGTCTAGTAGAGGGTATGTGTCCGCGCTAAGTCACGTCAGTCTTGCCCGATTCTTTGAACTGTAGCCCTCCAGGCTGCTCTGTCCCTGGGATTCTCCAGGCAAGAGTACTGCAGTAGGTTGCCATTTCCTTCTCCGGGGGATCTTCCTGACCGAGGGATTGAACTTACATCTCTTACATCTCCTGCATTGGCAGGTGGATTCTTTACCACTAGCTCCACCTGAGAAGATAGAGAGCACAATTTGGCAATATATTTCATAATTAAAATGGATGCCTCTTTTGATCTTACTTCTAGGAATTTAATCTACAAATATACTCATAAATGGCAGAAATGAAATTTAAGAAAATATTGAAATTAACTCATTTTTTAAATAGCTCAAAACAACCAAAATGTCTGTCATCTGACTATTGGTGATTTGAAATGTGATATAGCTGTCTAAAAACAAAACCCTAGGCATACTTTGGAGAAAAACTTATAGATACACTGTTAAATTAAAAAAATTTTTAATGGGAAGGATTATTTGTCATCAATTTATATGTTTTTCAGTGAAAAAATACTTAATGTTTAAAACCCTCAATCATTCAAGCACTATGCTGGATGATAGGGATATAATATTCCCTTTCATTGATTTTCATTTGTTGAGCGACTTTTTACCAGGCAAGTGCCTCCCCCAACCTTCCCACCTTCTCTTTGTAAGAGAAGACTTTCTATGATTCCCAGATAAGATAGTGATGCCCTGAAAGCAATTTGATTCATTTCATCTTAGGCTATTTTTAGTGTTTCCTATGGAGTCATGGTATATGGTATGAAAATGTTAATGTATCTACTGTTAGCATTTGGTTGTGATGATTATTTGCATATTATTTTGCATCCTAGTATTTTCATGTACTACTCCATCGTAAGCATATTTCTCTATTTGTTGGACTTTATAAACATCATTGAAAATACATAAATTATATTCCTCAAAGAGTTTCTCTAGCTTACTTAACCCAGAATCTGTAATAGGATGTTTTGTTTCTACTTTTTAAATTATAAATATTTTTGCAATTATAATTGGTAAAAGCAAAATTCATTATATTACAAGTAAATGAATGTCTTTGAACCTATAGCTTTTGGATAGTTTCATTCGGATCAGTCCTCAGAAATTGAACAAAGGTGCCAAAGGATGTAAGCTTTCACTTCTTGCTCTAATACGTACTGTCAGACTGCTTTCCACAACACACGTTCTGATTTATGCTGACTCCAGGAGTGTTTGGGTGTATCCTTTCACTGAAACCTTAACAAAATTGCATGCTGTAAATTTGCTGATTCAGTTGTTCTTAAAAATAGTACATCATTTCTGTTTGAATTTTGTTGCTTTCTGTTCATAACAAAATTGAGGGCAGTTGTGTAGGAATCCCAGACTTTCAGGGCACTGGATGGCATCATATCTCTGCCATCACATGACCATCTACCAGACAGTGGAAATCAGAACTCTACATGGGTATTACTTTTCATTCCTTCTTCCCAGCCATACAATCCGATTCCATTTCCCTACTCCCTCGAAGTCAGACGCAGACATGTGACTCGCTTTGGCCAATGTATGTGAGCAAGAGAGATGTGTCATTTCTGCCGGAGTGTTTCAGGAGCCAGTGTGAGCATTGCCACGTTCCTGCTTCCATGCAGCCACAATCCTGGGCACTTCTTGCCTGGGTCCTTTGGTGAGAATAACATGAAGTCACGGCCCCGCACTGAACTGTGCATGTAGCATAAATGAGAAGCAAATGTGGTGGTGCTCAGCCCCTGAGATTGTGGCGGTGGTGAGTTAGCAACATAACCCACCTGCCTGGGTGGCCCAGCCAAGCCGAGCCTCTCCACCTGCCTGCATGGCTGTGCCATTGCTCCCACGTTCGGGGCCCCTTCAGCACCACCAAACATGCAGCAGCCCTTCAAGTCAAGTGCTTTTCCAAACAAGGCAAGGGTTTGGTGGTATTTATGTACGATCCATTCAGTTCCAAGCAGCAAAGTAGGTGACAGCACCCTGCCATCTGCCAGCTCAAATTATTTTTGTCATCTCAGATTAAAGACTGTTTTAATATTCAGCTGGGAAATGACTTAATATGGGTTGGCTTCAGGCAGCTTTTAAAAAATTGCTTTTCCTTCACGATGGGTCCATAAAAGCTAATAAAAAAAAAGCTAACATTTATGGATCGTCTTTCTGCTTCAGGGACTGTGCCAGCAGACTCTCCTTATTTCTCCTTGCCATTTGGAGGTCAGTGCTGTCATCATATAGGTGAAGACAGGGAGGCTCAGAGTACACATCCTTGTCAAGGTCATGCTCTGGTTAATAGCAGTACCAGGGTTTGAACCTGGGTCTGTGGGGGCTGTGCACTGGCCACTGCTCACAAGGGACTACCTTGGTTCTTCCCAGTCTTTCTCAAGGCCCCAAAATGAGCACATTTTGGTCCTGCTAGACCCTTGCCCTTGACTGCTGTCATCTTAGCCTCTCATTGGCCTTAGTCATACCATCATATTTCAGGGTGATGAGGGGGATGGTGTGATAGAATGTCCATGGGGCACTGTGGGAGGACAGCAAATGAACACTTACCTCACCCTGGCGCTCCAGGGCGTTTCTGGAAGATGGTACCTGGGCTGGGCAAAGAGAAAGAGATTTAAGACATGGAGGCAGACCATGCAAGGAACTTCCAGCAGTTTGCTTTGATGAACAGAAACTGCAAGGTGGGAAGAAGGGTAGGAGGTGTGACTTGGCAGGGGGATCAGGGCCAAGTCATAAAGGGCCTCGTATGGGAAACCAAGGGCTGTGGGCTTTATTGTGTGTGCCTCTGCAACTTTATAATGGCCTTTCATACATGTTGGGAACTTGTCATTTGGAAACAGTATCAGCCCTTGAGGTGAGCATTTGTGGCTAAGACTGCTTATTGCCTCTCTTCTATTGTCTCCTCCTTCCACATTATGAAGTTCTGTCTTTCTAGGGGTAATAATGACTATAATAAAAATCTACACCTCCCAGCCAGCCTTGCAAATAAAGATGGCAGTTGATTGAATAGGGTTTCTAGGAAATCTCCTTAACATGAGCTGATTCAGAGAGGAAGTACATCATTTATCCATTGCCCCATTCAGCTTCTTGCTACCTGGAGTGTAAATGTGCTTGCTGGAGCTGCAGCAGTCATTTTTGAGTATGAGGCACCCTGAGGATGGAAAGTAGGTTCTAAGAACATCAGAGGAGCATTACATGGTACCTGTGTTTGTTTGACTGTGTAACTGCTGAGCCAGTCTTACCCTGCCTAATTCTGGACTTCTTTTGTCTGAGAGAAAAGTAAATCACTCTGTCATTTCGGTCACTTTTATTTGAATTTTTATTATATGCAGACAAGCCTAGTCTGGACTTACATAGGATACATAACCCATTGATTAACTCTGTTAGTTCATTTTGCAGAGGAGTTTACCAGAAATCTGAAATGAAAACTTAAGTGATCTGATAAGGACTATGCAAGGAGTACTAGTGTCAGAGACAAAACTGAAGCCTGGGAATTCTGGCCCCAAAGCCTGTGTTTTATTTATTGTACCGTCTTGTTTGCCAAAGATGTGATTTCTGTTAATTCCCCCACTCCTCCATTACTGCACATTTTCAGGAGAACTGCCATGCAGAAGACTGACCTTAGAGTACCAGGTCACAGTTAATGATGTTATGTCCTGCGTGGGGCATCTGGTAAGACCTGGTGTGTTGACCGCTTTGTCCCAGCCCCTTCCTGAGCATGGGTATCCTTTGCCTTGACCATATGGCAGGAGGCCAATAAAACATAAAGCCAAGTAATGACCATCTCTCCCTTTCTCCTGAGCCCCCTCCCTCCTGCCCAGAGCTGGTTTCTTGCCTCTGGGGCTCTCTGTGGCTGCTTGCATTGTGTTCTCCTGGCTGTGCAAAGAGATGGGTCATCTGGGCCCTTCTCATCCTGCAGGTACAGGATTGCAGGGGCATCTGGCTTGTCTTTCTCCCATCCTGCTGTCTGCCCCCTGGCTATGTCACTGCTCAATTAGCATCCCTAGCGCAGGATGGTGGTACTCAAATCTGTCAGTTCTGAGACTTGTTGGCATCTCAGCAGAGAGCTCAGCAGGAGAGGAGGTTGCTGACTCAAGGCTAATGTCATTTTCATATCGTCTGCACGGCTCAGTCATCTGCAAGATCCTTTTTACTTGCAATCAGTGGTTTATTGAGCATCCTCACTGACCTTCGGAAATACCATCAGCAACATCTCCTCTGCCAGTAAATAGTCCTGAGCCAAGTGCTTTGTGCCTCTGAGTTCCAGGTATGGCCAGGTTGTAGCCATGGCCTTCAGACAGTGCCTCTGAGCTGACCTGATGCTCATGGCTCCATGACTTCTCTGACCCTGTGTGCCAGTGTTCCTGCACAGCCGAGCAGAGGAGCATGCCTACTGCTTGACTGTATCTAGGAAGGAACTGGGTAAACTTTTTTTCTGTGAAGGGCCAGCTACTAAATATTTTGGTTTCATGGACAATTTGGCCTTTGTCACAACCACTCAACTCTGCCCTTGTAGCATAGAAGCAGCCTTGGACAATATGTAGAGGATGAAGATGGCATACTCCAGTTAAACATCTTTTATGGAATACTGAAATTTGAATCTCATGTAATTTTCATTTGTCACAAAATATTATTATTGCTTTGATTAAAAAAAAAAAAAAAAACTATGTGAAAATGTAAAAACTGTTCTCAGCTTGTGGCCAGTACAGAAACAGACCGGAGGCTGGGTTTGGCCCACGGGTAGTAGTTTGCCTGCCCACGACTAAGCGACTTTACTTTCACTTTTCACTTTCATGCATTGGAGAAGGAAATGGCAACCCACTCCAGTGTTCTTGCCTGGAGAATCCCAGGGACGGGGGAGCCTGGTGGGCTGCCATCTATGGGGTTGCACAGAGTCGGATACGACTGAAGCGACTTAGCAGCAGCAGCAGCAGCAGCAATCTAGAGGAACGGTAATGTGGTAGTTAAAACACATGACTTCTTTTGGTGCAAATCCTGGTATTTTCACCAATCAGCCATGTAACTTAACAGCAGTCGCTTCATCCTCCTGAGGTTTGGTTTCCTCATTGTGAAATAGGAATGACTACAGTGCATACTGCAGAGGACTGCTGGTGAATTAAATGAGACGAAGGATCTCATGGCCATGGCCCAGCACACTGTCAGCATCCACCGCAGGCCCAGTGCTGGCTAGTCACCCTGGGAGATCCGAAATGAAGCAGGCACAGCCGCACTCTCTGGGAGCTGGGAGTCTAGCAGGAAGGTGGCCGTATGCCCCAGTAGCTGTCACACACATGGCAGAGTGATCATAGCTATCAGAGGTGCACAGCAGGGACAGTCTGTCATCTTGATGTTCGCAGTGCTGCTTCTCGGGCTTTGGAACATGTGGGGTGTTCTTTCAGAGAGAACACAGACCCATCTGGGAGTGCCCCGGTGAGGCCGGTCCCTGTGCCTCTGTTAATCCCCAGCCACCCACGGTGGCGCTGTCGCACCGAAGCCCGGCTTCCCGGCTTCCCCGTCACCCTTGCCAGCCTCCCTGCCGTTCCCTCTGCTCACTGTCCCTCGGCAGCCACAGAGGTAGAGCTTCCACTTTCCACTCTTCCTCGTGTAGTCCAGTTGAGTTTGGGGCAGTTAGCACGTTGTCATTGGTAAGTTTACATTACATTGAAGTCATTCTGATGTATTAATACACAGTGTGCTGGTATGCCAATTTACAAGCAAAATGATATGTATGGTTATTGACCTTTGGGGTTGTTGTTTAGTCCCTAAATTGTGTCCGATTCTTTTGCAATCCCATGGACTGTAACCCATCAGGCTTTCTGTCCATGGTGTCTTCCAGGCAAGAATACTGGATTGGGTTGCCATTTCCTTCTCCAGGGGATCTTCCTGTCCCAGGTATCCAACCCATGTCTCCTGCATTGGCAGGAGGATTCTTTACCACTGAGCCACCAGGGAAGCCCAGAGCTTTATTTTAATTTCCACTTGAAAATCAGTCTTACCCTTACTTCTCTGTAAAGTTTCTTCTTCTGCTCAATGTGGCCACCAACTGGAATGCTATCTGGGCTTGTCACCTGAGGGCCACCTACCTATAATCCTAGCCTTGTTAGAGAATTTCTTTAACTCAGCCCTTAAAGACAAAGGATAACAAAGTGACTTGTGAATGACTAGAACCTCCATATGGTTTTAATAGCATGCAGCTTTCTAAATTGTTTCTTTTTATACAACAAATGAATCACAGACATACTTCTTTGAGTATAATAATACCTAGCGATATTCACATGCTAACAGCTGATCTTACTTCCAGAAAGAATTGGTGAATCCCTTAGCAACAGTCCTGAGCCTTTACAGTTTGTTTCCTGAAGTTTTCCTTATATCACCCACAAATCCTTTTATGTCCCGTGTTACTCATATCCTGGGCTGTTCATCCTAACTTGACCTCACACACTCCTGAGTCAGATGTTTTATACCCTTTGTCAGATGTTTTATACCGATTGCAAAGTTTTCTCTATCTTCGACTGCAGTACTCAAGTTCAAGCCTGTAAAGTAGTGATCTTCCTATTCTTCCTTTTTGCAAAACCTTTAGGAGGGTCCTTTTCTTCCAATACACTTAAAGGATGCCTGCTGCAGCTGCCAGTTACCAGAATGCCTTCTTTCATTTTTGCACTGTTACAGTTTCTTTCTACTCTGTCCACTCTTTGATCTACCTTCTACTGTGATGCTGGGAAGGGGTTTTGAGGTTATTCTAGAATTTGAAAGCGTGAGAGGAGTTTCCAAGTTCAGTATATCATGGAAATCTTGCCTGTGCAGGGCTGTTGTGTAAAACAGTTTCAGACAACAAACTTCTCTTCGTGGTCTATGTGGGGATGTTGTGCCGTGCACAACCCACTTATCTTCTGCCTTATTCGTGAAGGAGGAGGAAGAGGGAGAATAGCAGTACTTTTGTAGAGCTTCTTTTGTGTTTGACATTCTTCTGAGTACTTTACGTATATTAACTTACTTAATTATCAAACTGGAGATTTTTCTTGTCCCTCCTACACAGTGCAACCCCCATCCTGGACAATGGTGAACGGGCCAGAAATAGACTTTTTCCCCTCATACAGGATGCAATCTAATGATTTTTGAGGGAACTGATCAAAAAGTTAACTGTGACATCTGTGGTAACACCAAAGCTCAAGGCAAAGAAAACTGCTGAAATGGTTATCCGACCCTCCTCAAAGATCCACACAGGCTATCTGTTTTGTGAGATGACAAATCTAACCTTATACTGTACATTGCAGCACCAAGTGGCCTTTATGTCCAGCTTTAATTTTCTCTGTAAGTCTGTATGTTGGCCCGTCCACACTGGAAAATTAGGCCGCTTCCCCACTTGCACTGCTGCTGCTGCTAAGTCCCTTCAGTCGTGTCTGACTCTGTGCGACCCCATAGACAGCAGCCCACCAGGCTCCACCATCCCTGGGATTCTCCAGGCAAGAACACTGGAGTGGGTTGCCATTTCCTTCTCCAAAGCATGAAAGTGAAAAGTGAAAGTGAAGTCGCTTAGTCGTGTCCAACTCTTTGCAACCCCATGGACTGCAGCCCACCAGGCTCTTCCATCCATGGGATTTTCCAGGCAAGAGTACTGGAGTAGGATGCCATCGCCTTCTCCCCCCACTTCACAGGTACTCAGAAATCTACCTGCTGGGAGCTCTGTTTCCAGGCCACGATGCTTCTCCTCCTGCTCTGCCTTTCCAAATTCTTCCTGAATCCTTCAGCTCACCATCCACCTCCTCTGAGCACCCTTCCCTGATGAGATGAATACACAGCGCTTGGTTTCCCTGGATTTTTTTAATAAAAATTATCCCACATTTTGTGTGTAATAATGCTTTGTTTTGTAATAGTTTGTGTGTGTGTGTGTATGTATATGTATCTGTCTAGTTACATCTTCCTGAAGAGTGGAAACCTCATTTCTAATTTTGTTTGTACCCCCTCCATAGCCCCTGCTCCTCAGCACTCAGCACCCAGCACTCAGCAGGTGATCAATAAGTGCTTTTTAATAAGGAGTTGACTCACTGCCAGCATTCTGGCCCCCTTGGCTCAAGTTGTTCTAAGGCTTGCAGCCTTCCAAGAAAAGCTGACTTTCTTGGCTTCCTTCCATAGTACTGGAATGAATTTCAATACTAGGCCTTCAAAGAAAAAACTCAGAAAGGGCCATCCTACCCTTGAGTAATTGTGAAAGAAACAAATCCCCAGTGGAGAGGAGGCCTAGGGCTCACTCAGATAAAATTCACAGCTATGTGTACTCATTTTCCTTTAGCAAAATAAAATGATCTCCAACCGGAGCAAGCACTGAGTGCTTATTATATGACATGTAAATATGCATATAAGTATAGATACATTTGTAAGTAAATGCAAATATATATGTGTATATATTTATACTCAGCAAGCACGCTCGGGGAAAAGTGTTATTACCTATTCTCATCTTACAAAAGATGCCTTTATGTAACCTGTCTGAGGTCACACAGTAGCAAATGGTAGAGCCAGATCTGTACACCAGGCAGGCTACTTTGAGTCTGAGCTCTTGGCATTTGCACTATAGAGTATTCTATACTCGACCTCTTAGGGTTAATTCGCATCCTGTGAGAGAGGGAGTGTATGTATGTGTGTACCTGTGTGTAGACAAGATAGGAAACAATTTTGAAGTGTAATATTTTATAAATTAGATTTTTTCTAGCTTTATCAAGGTATGGTTTATATATAACGCTGTATACATTTAAGGTATGCAGTGTGTTGATTTGATACACTTATATATTGTGAAACGATTACCTCAGTAGGGTCAGTCAACACCTGCATCCCCTCAAATAATTACCATTTGCTTTTTGTGACGAGAACAGTTAAGGTTTACTCTCTTGGTAATTTCAAGTCTTTAATACCATATTGTTAACTGTAATCACCATACTATACGTTAGATCTCTAGCACTTATTTATCTAATAACTGGAGTTTGTATCTTTTAACAACACTTCTCTGACTTCAAACCCCTGAGAAGCACCATTCTGCTGTTTCTATGCATTCACCTTTTACAGAGTCCACATGTAAGTGATACACAGTATCTGTCTCTCTGTTTTACTTGTTTTGCTTACCATAATACCCTCACAGTATGTCCATGTTGTCATAAATGGCAGGATTTCCTTCTTTCTCACGGCTGAATGATAGTCCATTGAATGTATATGCCACATCTTTTTTGTCCGTTCATCACTTTTATGTATTCATCTACCACTAAGGTTGTTTCCATACCTTGGCTATTATGAATAATGTTTCAGTGAACACAGGAGTGAAGATAACTTTTTGAGGTAGTAATTTCATTTCCTTTGGACATATACCCAGAAGTAGAATTATTGGATTGTATGTGTAGTCCTGTTTTTAATTTTTTGAGGAACTTCCATACTGTCTTCCATAATGGCCCTACCAGTTTATATTCCCATCAGCAGTGCACAGAGGCTCCCTTTTCTCCACATCCTCACCAGTGCTTGCAACTGCTTGTCTTTTTCACGACAGCCATCCTGACAGGTGTAAGGTGATGGAGGTTTTGTGTTTCCCTGATGATTAGGATATTGACAATCTTCTCATGTATCTGTTGGCCACCTTGGTATCTTCTTTGGAAAAATATCTATTCAGGTCCTCTGCTCATTTTTTAATGAGGTCGTTTGTTTTTTTGCTGTTGAATTTTATGAGTTCCTTATATATTTTTAACCCTTTATCAGATAGATTATTTGCAAGTATTTTCTCCCATTATATAGATTTTCTTTTCATTTGTTGATTGTTTCTTTTTTGTGAAGAAGCTTTTCGATGTTGTCCCACTTGTTTATTTTTGTTTTTGCTGTCATATCCAATAAATCATTACCAAGATCAATATCAAGAAGTTTTTTCTTGTTTTCTTCTTGTAGTTTTATGGTTTCAAGTCTTATGTTTAAGTCTGTAATCCATATTGAGTTAATTTTTGTAAACGGTATAAGAAAGGGTTCAATCACATTTTTCTGTATGTGGTTATCTGGTTTTCCCAACACCGTTTTTTAAATAGATTATCATTTATTCATTGATTATTCTTGGCTCCCCTGTCAAATATTAGTTTACCATGTATGTGAGGGTTTATTTGGGGGCTCTCAGTTCTATTTCATTAATCTGTGTATTTTTATGTCAGTACCATATTGTTTTGGTTAATATAACTTTTCACTACATTTGAAATCAGGGAGTGTGACATTTCCAGCTTTGTTCCTCATTCTCAGCATTGCTTTGGCTAATCAGGGTTTTATATAGTGCCATTACAAATTTTAAGATTGTTCTTATTTCCATGAAAAATGCAATTGGAATTTTGATAGAAATTGCACTGAATTGGAATCTGTAGTATTGACATTTTAATAATATTAATTCTTCTGAATGATGAACATATATATGTTTCCATTTACTTGTGTCATCTTCAATTTCTTTCATCAATGTCTTACAGTTTCAGCTTTTCACCTCTTTGGTTAAATGTATTCCTAAGTATTTTATTGCTTCTAATGCTCTTGTAAGTGAGTTTGGTTTTTTTCTTTTTCAGGTATTTCATTGTTTTTGTATGGAAATGATTCTGATTTCTGTATGTTGATTTTGTATCCTGCAACTTTACTGAAATTGTTGATTAGTTCCAACGGTGTTTTGATGGAGTCTAGGATTTTTTCTATATAAGATCAAATTATCTGAACACAAAGACAGATCTTCTTTTATGATTTATGGACCTTTTCTTTCTCTCTTCACTTCTTCTTTCCTTACTTTCTTTATCTCCTAATTGTTCTAGCTGGGACTATGCTGAATATAATATAATATAATTATAATACTATGTTGAACTGAATCGGTAAGAGTGGGCACCTTTCATCTTATTCCTGATCTTAGAGGAAAAGCATTCAGCCTTTTACCATTAAGTATAATTTTATGTGTCCCCTTATCTTTCTTATTTGGGGGTACATTCCTTTTAACTAAAAGAGATAAATCCTTTTAGTGTACTGTTAAATTATGTTTGGTAACACTGTGTTGAGAATTTTTACATTTATGTTCATCAAGGATAATTGCCTATAGTTTTCTCTTCTTTTGTATTTAGTATTCTTTTTTTTAATTTTTTTATTTTTAAATTTTACATAATTGTATTAGTTTTGCCAAATATCAAAATGAAGACTCAATTATTTCAGAAGTGGAAGAGGAGACATTACAACTAGACCACAGAAATACAAAAGGTCAAAGAGACTAAATAATCAAACAGACTATAATTAATAATTACATGTCAACAAACTGGATAGCCTAGAAGAAAATGGATATATTTCTAGAAACATAAAAACCACCAAGCTGAACCATGAAGAATTAGAAAATCTGAGCAGGTCAATAATGAATAAGGAGACTGAATCAGTAAAAAAACAAAAACAACTTCCCAACAAAGAAAAGCCCAGGGTCCAATAGCTTTCCAGATGAATTCGATCAAATATTTAAAGAATTAATGCTGATCTTTCTCATACTTATCTAAAATATTGAAGAAGAGGAAACACTCCTGAACTTATTTTATCTGATTAGTATTCTTATCTGACTTGTGACTCCAGTGTTAGGTAAATATATACTTAGGAATGTTAATCTTCTTGATTTATTGACCCTTATATCACTATATAATGGTCTTCTGGTTTTATGGTTTTTGGCTTAAAGTCTATTTTTTTCTGATATAAGTACAGTTGACCCTTAAATGATACAGGTTCAAATTGCATAAGTCTACTTATATACATTTTTTTTTCAGTAATTACATAGTGTGTTACTACATAATCACTTGAGTGATTGAATCCTTGAATGTGGAACCATGGATGTGGAGGGCTGATTGTATTTATATGCAGGTTTTCAACTGCATGGGGGTGAGTTTGGCAGCACTAAGCCCTGGAGTTTTCAAGGGTCTACTCTATAGCTACTACTGCTCTCTTTTGGTTTTCATTTGCATGGAGTATCTTTTTCTATCCCTTTATTTGGAGCATTTGTGAGTCTTTAAAACTGAAGTGAGTCTCTTGTCAGCAGCATATAGTTGAGTCTTGTTTTTTTTTTTTTTTTTAATCCATCCAGCTACTCTGTGCCTTTTGATGGGAGAATTTAATCCATTACATTTAGAGTTACTGTTGATAGTTATTGATAGGTAAGGACTTGACTTAAAATAATATGATATTATTATTTTCTTGTTCTGTGATTCTCTTGTTACTTTTTTCCTCTCTTGGTGCCTTCATTTGTGAATAGATAATGCTCAATAGTGGTATACTTTGATTCCTTTTATCTTTTGTGAATCTGTTGTAGGCTTTTGCTTTTTGGTTAATAGGAGGCTTACACAGAACATTTTATAAATATTATAGTCTATTTTACACCTACAACAAGTTCAGTAACATAAAAACCATGCCCTTTTATATACCTCCACCCTGTTTTGTTTTTCTTGTCTCAATTACCTCTTTTTATATAGTGTATTTATTAACAGATTATTTTAGCTATTTCTAACAACTCTTGTCCTTTAAGCCTTGTACTGGAATTAAATGGGTAACACATCATATTGCAGTATGACAGTATTCTGAATTTAACTATATACTTACCTTTACCAGTGTGTTGCATATTTTCACATGTTTTAGCCTTGGGTGAAGTGTAGTTTGAGTGATATCACACTGGTTCTCTTACCCTCTCCAGCGTGTCCAAATTCACATTTTTGTTTTGTTCCAGTGGTACGCTAGCACTATTGGAAACCTGGATTTCCACAAAAGATCTCTTGTCCGTGGTTGATTGTCTAAGACAATCTTTTCCAGAGCCTCCCAGACCATGTCTTGGAGGGGCTGGAGCCAGTCCATAGGCCACTCAGAGTCTACAGCTAGAACTAAGATCTGTGTACCTATTACCCAACACATGGGTGGACTCCTCCTGGGTTTCTTAGTATATTGTGTTGGACCCCATAGCTCCCACAAAGGCACTTTTGTCCATGGATGGACACCAAATTGTTCTTGTTTTGGGGGTTGTGGTCGGGGGGAGACAGGAACAAAGGCCATCTTATTCAGCTCTGCTGCTGATATCACTCTACACTTGATATTCATACTTGTGTATTGATAGTTACCTGGTTTATGAGGACAATGAGAGATTAGCTATAGTGTTTTAAATAAATTTTTGGCAAAATTTTGCCAACCTAGAATAAAAAATAGCTAGTGTTGAAAGCAACATCTCCAAATAAGGAAATTCTGCAGTTGCACACAGAGAATTGTTTGCCATCGTGATTTTGTAACACTTGAAATCAAAAGCATTTCCCTGTTTAGCCAATCACTCTGGCTGCAGCTGAAATCATTTCCCTGTTTCTTATGTTACATTGATATGTTGTATCTTAATTTGTTTTTTTTTTTTCCCCAGCCATTCTCACTTAGTACATAGACAGCTTCTTCCAATGTAGAACACACTCCTCAAGGATTTTCTATATTTTAGAATTTCCCCCTCTAAAATTCTATATTTTAGAATTTCTGGAATGCAGATAGTGGTATTGGAATGAACGCTGGCCTTGCTAATTTTAATCAGAATAAACTATGTCCTTCCTTTTCCTTCCTGTGTACAGTGGCGATCAGAATACCTCCTGGCAGTGGGACTTGAATGAAGTGACATCATAAATGTGCAAACATTATCAAATGGAGCAGTTCATAAATGTGCTCTTGCTTTATAACTGTGGCTGAGAATGGTAGCAGGAAGTATCTCTCTTGTCTACTCCTGGTTGCTCTTTTGTGTTTCTCTCCCCTTGTGCTCTTTCCCCCAACCCCCTCCTCTTCACTTTGGTTCCTGGGCAGCTGCTACTGTGAAGACAGTGCAGATCCCATCTGCTTTTAGCATATGGGACCAACGCTGTTGCTTCCACAGTCCTTGCATTTTGTGTTCAGAGCAGGGGTGGGTTATTGTGTGGAAAGTGAGGCAGAAAATTGCAGAATGATTTAACAACCAGTCTTTGTTACATCTTCATATAGTAATGATGAAAACAATAGATCTTTCTATCCATCATCCATCCACTTCTCATTTTTTTTCCTACTGATAAGTTGTTTCCTTACACTTATATTAAAAAATACAAGTAGATACATTTTAAAATCAGGGAAAATATAGAAGGACTGAGGCTAAGAGGAAATTGAAACAATTGAAACAATATGGGTCCTGCATATTACAGGACCCATAAATATTACTGTCAACCCATGATTTTGGCTCTGAGCATCCTGGCACCCTAGCAAAAGAGGCAATACTGTTGACCTACAAGATTCCTGGTGTCCATGAGGGGCCGATCAATGGTAGGTGGGCAGAATGTCAGGCAAAGTTTCCCTTGGCATTTTGCTCTGAAGAAAGTTTTTCAAATGGGCTCCTAATAGGATTTGGAGCATTCTTCAGAATAGAGTATTAAGGGCTCTAAACTTAATGCTCATTCTAGAGCTAGGATGCAGTTAAAGTTTCAGGTAAACCCCACATATAAAACAAACTGCTGGTTGTAGTTATCATAGTACTGAATGATAACCAATATCCCTGGATTTAATTTTCCTGACTTCAGAAAATTAAAATGGTCAGTGTCATCCACCATTCTATATGAGGAAAGTATAGACAGATATCACCCAGGAAGCATTCATTCATCTATTAATAAATCCACTAGTGATTTGTCAGCAAGGTGGATGGTGGGATCAGTTTGTTAGGGGATGAAGACAAATGCAGTGCATGCTCTGGGCATCCTTCCTGAGTGGAGTTGCTCTTCACTGTAGATGTCACTCTCCTGAGTCTCCTAGATTATCTCTAATTACAGGGGAAGGTTGGGCGAAGTGGATGGTGTAATGAAGGTCATTTTCACGGCTAAAATAACCCTGTGGGTCAGTCAGTAGTACCCTTTCATATGGAAATTGTTTGGAAATGATAGTGATCATTTTACCAGAGTTATCTAAGAGCTCTAGAGTTAGAGTTTGAACCTGCACTGATGAGTGTCTGTACAAAATAGCCAAATAAAATCGCTGTCAGCAAACTCAACAGCTTCTTCTGTAAGCTTAAAATGCAACTAACAATTGATTGAAAAGACAGCATGATAAAATGTGTTTCATTTTCCTTAGTTTTTATGGTTTCACAGTGCTTAAAAATTGAAGGGAAATAGTTGATATTTTAAGTTGCAGACTTGCTCTCCACTAAGGTTTGTAGTCAACCCCTGGGGATACGGAATCACAGACCCAAAAGCCTACAGGGCCCAGGCCGGTCATGGCAATTCACGAAGGGAGCTGGTTGCAAATAAGAATGAATGAATGGTGGCAACTGTGGTGACCTGGAGATACATTCTAATGGTGGTGGCAACTAGTTCCTTCATGTGATTGCTGTCCTAGAGAAAGTCAGACCCAGGGATTTCATGCTGTGCCATTTTAGTCAGAAATTCATATTTTCTGTGAGATTTTTCTGATTATTAAGACATATGGTTACCAAGTTTAAAAGTGCCTATAGGCTAGATTTAGCCTCTGCTCAGTGGTTTTGCGCCCAGTAGACCAGCTGGCTAAATGTGAAAGAGGAAACAAGAGGAAAAGAAGAGACTGGGCTAAGAAAACAACTTCACATCCATGCTTTTAGTCGATTATAGGTTCATGTCATTGAGAGAACTATAGTAGTTGCATTTTGCTTTCTAAAAAATGAAGACAAGATTAATTTCCTGTAAGTGTGCTGTGTCAGTTCAGTTCAGTCACTCGGTCGTGTCTGACTCTTTGCGACCCCATGAACTGCAGCACGCCAGGCCTCCCTGTCTATCACCAACTTCCGGAGTTTACTCAAACTCATGTCCATCAAATTGGTGATGCCATCCAACCATCTCATCCTCTGTCGTCCTCTTTTCTTCCTGCCTTCAATCGTTCCCAGCATGAGGGTCTTTTCAGATGAGTCAGCTTTTCGCATCAGGTGGCCAAAAGATTGGAGTTTCAGTATCAGTCCTTCCAATGAATATTGAGGACTCATCTTCTTTAGGATGGACTGGTTGGATCTCCTAGCTGTCCAAGGGACTCTCAAGAATCTTCTCCAAAAGCATCAATTCTTCGGCACTCAGCTTTCTTTGTAGTCCAACTCTTGCATCCATGCATGACTACTGGAAAAACCATAGCTTTGACTAGACGGACCTTTGTTGGCAAAGTAATGTCTCTGCTTTTTAATATGCTGTCTAGGTTGGTCATAACTTTTCTTCCAAGGAGCAAGCGTCTTTTAATTTCCTGGATACAGTCACCATCTGCAGTGATTTTCGAGCCCAAAATAGTCTCTCAGTATTTCCATTGTTTCCCCATCTGTTTGCCATGAAGTGATGGGACCGGATGCCATGATCTTCGTTTTCTGAATGTTGAGTTTTAACCCAACATTTTCACTCTCCTCTTTCACTTTCATCAGGAGACTGTTTAGTTCCTCTTCGCTTTCTGCCATAAGGGTGGTGTCATCTGTGTATCTGAGGTTATTGATATTTCTCCCAGCAATCTTGATTCCAGCTTATGCTTCATCCAGCCCAGCATTTCTCATGATGTACTCTGCACAGAAGTTAAATAAGCAGGGTGACAATATACTTGATGCACTCCTTTCCCGATTTGGAACCAGTCTGTTGTTCCATGTCCAGTTCTAACTGTTGCTTCTTGACTTGCATACAGATTTCTCAGGAGGCAGGTCAGATGGTCTGGTGTTCCCATCTCTTGAAGAATTTTCCAGTTTGTTGTGATCCACATAGTCAAAGGCTTTGGCATAGTCAATAAAGCAGAAGTAGATGTTTTTCTGAACTTTCTTGCTTTTTCTATGATCCAACGGATGTTGGCAATTTGATCTCTGATGCTCTGTCTTTTCTAAATCCAGCATGAACATCTGTAGGTTCACAGTTCATGTACTATTGAAGCCTGGCTTGGAAAATTTTGAGCATTACTTTGTTGTAATGTGAGGTGAGTGCAATTGTGCAGTAGTTTGAGCATTCTTTGGCATTGCCTTTCTTTAGAATTGGAATGAAAACTGACCTTTTCCAGTCCTGCGGCCACTGCTGAGTTTTCCAAATTTGCTGGCATATTGAGTGCGGCGCTTTCACAGCATTATCTTTTAGGATTTGAAATAGCTCAACTGGAATTCCATCACCTCCACTGGCTTTGTTTATAGTGATGCTTCCTAAGGCCCACTTGACTTCTCATTCCAGGATGTCTGGCTCTAGGTGAGTGATCACACCATCATGGTTATCTGGGTCATGAAAATCTTTTTTGTATAGTTCTGTGTATTCTTGCCACCTCTTCTTAATATCTTTTGCTTCTGTTAGGTCCATACCATTTCTGTCCTTTATTGTGCCCATCTTTGCATGAAAGTATGATGTGTAGTATTATTGTTAAAGCCATATTTGAGTCGGAAGAGAGCCAGATCATAAAAATTGTATTGCAAAACCAAAGATGCTACCTGTCATCTGAAACTGTTTTTTTTTTTTTTTCCCCTTAATGTAACTTCAAATCTCAAGTCTGCCAGATGCAAAGTCTTGTCTTTGCTTTGCAACAGGTACAGAATTTCTCAGCTGAATTTGTGGATATTTTTGTCTCATTCGTGTAGAGATAATATATAAAGAGAAAGCCTAGAGAGATTTTTGTGTCTACTTATTATGCTAAATTTTCTCTTGGCGAAGTGAGGTGCACTGAACATTATATACTGAAAGTGCAGGCTTCTATTTCAAGTTTTTAAGTTTTATGCTGCATTACGTTAATGCTTACTCAAAGTTAACTGTTTTGGGGAGTGTAGGGAGTATGGCATAAGCATCTGAAAATGTGCATTTAAGTTGTTAAACATCATTTTAAAGTCTGTGTAAATCTAACCAAATTGGAAATGTGCCTCCTTGCCACCTGTTCGGTGCTCACCTGTGCTGCTTTGCTTGCTGGGAACCACACAGAGACCTTAGGAAACCATGAAAACCAGTTGAATCATGGCTTGTGCTGCCGCATAAATAAATTAGTCCCTCCGTGAATGTATGCTAAAAGCTCTAGAAGGTATATTCTGGCCTCACTTAGTGAACTGAGGTACCATTTGTCTTTCTGCAAGTCTGATGACCTTCAAATGACTAGGCGGCTTTGTGGAATTCAGTCTTGATCCTAAATAATGCACATATGGGAGGGCCTTCACTGTAATAGGTTAAAATATAATGGTAGAAATGAGCCCAACTGTAAATCAGCTGATTCACCTCTGGGGTCAAGCCAAGTATGGTGTAGATTAAAAAAAAAAAAAAGACAACCCTTGAAATGAGCACAGCATAAAAACATGTAAAATTGTTTGTAAAACCAAACCAAACCCAAACCAAAAAACTCTCAGTAACCCTGAGTCAACTGACAATGACTCAGAAAAAAAAAAAAAAAAAACAAATAAAAAACATTATCATAACATGGGGAGAGCCTACTGGAGGCTACCTACACAGAGTAGCTCAGGACAAAAAAGGAGTTGCTGTAAGGAAATGTTTCATGGCATTTAAGGCAGAGGAACACAGTGTACTGGAACTACGTGAGGAAACAGGTATGTTCTGCATGGTTCCCCCATCTGCATCTTTCTGTATCATCATCTCTCTCAGCTTCCTGTCCCTCTTGCACTTGACCCTGCCTCGCTCCCTCCTGTAAGACTGCATCATCTTGTAACTAATGTGACTCAGTAATTTATCATTCCAACCAGGACTCTTTGAGTATGAGAGGAAATGTAACTAGTAATCCCTACAGGAGGGCAGACATAAACTGAAATGTCCCAGGTAAGCCAGGATGTAGGATCACCCCCCCACCCCCAATTTGGAGCCCCAGAACCTATCCTGTTTATTAGTATCTGGGTCTGTTGGTCCAGACTGAAAGATCTTTTAATCAGCATCTCATTCCTAACTAATCTATGGGATAAGGTATGGGATCCAGCAGTGCAAACAGAATATCAGGAGCTCCGAGCAGGGCCAGTTACTCTTTAAGAGTATGAACAGGAAGAAGAAGCTGGTAACTGGCACAGTGTCAGAGATTCAGCATGTTCTAGGTCCAGAAATGTTAGATCAATTGCTTTGTAGTAGCCTTTCACAATAGCAGCCTGCTCTGGGAGCAAAAGGTGGGTTTAAGCTAGCCCCAGTTCAAAGATTTCTGAAGCCAAGAGACTTAATGTTTAGCTTTCGTGGCTCTCCATCCTCCAGTTTGTCTCCTGGAGTACGTGTATTTTCTCACTCCTATTTTGTCAGTTTCAACTTAGTCTATAATGCTTCTACCTCTCTTTCAGCAGTGATCAACTCTGTTTAATCTACTCTATTTTCCTCTGATAAAAGAAGCCCAGTTTTCTTTGTGTTTAAATAGGGCTGACTCGAGTCTGGTCAGTTGGCATTGATCCCTGACCATAGCCATTGATCCAGAGATGGGTCTTTAATTTAGCTTGGTTCAGTGAGACTCAGCCTGGGGCTTTTGTTGGAACATTTTGGAAGGACGGGGCTTGCTGAGCTGGTGGCAGTGTTGTTCTGGAGATGATGACCATCATCTTGTCCTGTGGGAGGGGAAGCCCGGCTGAACAGGAAACTAAAATAGAGAAACACTGAGAGAGCATGAGAGCCAGAGCGAGAGTGGGAGGGTCTTAAAATCATTCAAACTCCTGGATACAATCGTTCTTGAAAATTGAATTTTAATCCTGGATTTTTCAGTTTCATGAGCCATAAAATTCCTATTTCCTTTCAACTTGGTTGAGTTTCCACCTCTTGCCAACAAGAGTTTTCACTGATATCCTTTCCTTAGAATCTTGTTTGTACTTTGGCTCAGTCACCTATCCCTCTGTCCAAGGCTGACTCCTCATCCTTCTGCTTATTGGAAACCACACAGTTCTTCGATCTTGGTTTTTCCTTGCTGATGGGTTGAGTGTCAGGACAAGTGTGCTAAGATCCCACAGGGATCAGGGAACTGGTTCAACATTCAAACAAATGAGCAAACCATCTTTATTTTCGTAAATGGTGAAGCTCACTATTTTACTAGTGTTTAGGTCACTGCTGGTCATCTCAGAAAATATTTAATTGGTTTTTAAGATGTGTGTGTAGATTGCCTCTGAAACTTGATGGGATTTGTGATCCAGTTGTTTTTGTGTAAGATTCTAAATGTTTAGAGATAACGACAACTATACCAAGTACTCCCAAATAGCCCTTCCCAGTGCTTTATACTAATGTTTTATTTGTACAAAATAATTTTAGTTGAGCGTTATATGGATTATGAATTATATGTTTAGTTTCTAATTGTAAAGCTTTGAGGGGAAAGCAAAACCAAATAATACATTTGATTTCTTAGAACTTATAAATATCTTTAAGAGAAATTGATTGGCAATTGCTTGCAAGAAATGCTAATGTATTTTTTAAAGAGGCAACTTAAACAACTATTTATTTATTTGTTTTTGGCCACACTCCATGGAACATGGGACCTTAGTTCCCCAACTGGGGATCGAATTCGCACCCCTTGCATTGGAAGGAGGAGTCTTAACCACTAGAACACCAGAGAAGTCCTAACAAATTTATTTTAAAGAGACAAAAGCCCGGGCTTGAAGTTTGGGGAACTTCTCCATTTTTCTAGTTTTCTCATGTATGCAATAGAAACCTGTGTCTTATCATAATGCTATCTATGGTGGGCACTCCAAGAGTCTACTTTATGTCTAATCACTTCCCAAAGGCTCCATCCTCTAACTACCCTCACTGGAGACTAGGTTTCAACATATGATTTTAGGGGGACAAACATTGTCTTTGGCAGTGCTCATTGGGGATTCCAAAATAAGAGGCAGTAATAACCCATCATGTCTTCTTCAGTTCTCCAAACTAGAGAGAGAGACTTTTGGTAGGAGAAGTAAAGGAATCTTTAAATCAGCAGGTAGTTTTGCCTTTGGAAAATATTTGGGCAAGGAAAATATTTTTCTTTTTTGGATGAAGGAGACTTTTGATCTGCAGGCATCATCTGTTTGAATGACATTAATTCTGTAGATCCAGGATGACTCCCAGAGGAGAGTAAAGAAAGGCCAGCTGTTGAGAACTCCCTTCGAAGGATACATTTATCCTGACTGTTTTTGAAGAGGATGGCCTGGTGGAACTGCCATTGCAACCACTCTGGCTGTAAACCATCATGTTTTATCATTTCTTACCGCAATACATGGATGTCATTTTCTCTATCATATAAATACTAACCAAGGACATGAAAGTTTCATGCCTCAGTCATGATTCTAATTATTCTACTTTCTCAGGCTTGACTTAGGTTCTTTCTTGACAAACCATTACTTTCAGCTTTAGCATGTAGTGTACTCATGGATCAGTAAAGACTACTCAGACACAGCAATTTCTTTTTTGTTCTGTTATTGCTAAAAAAAAACATTGAAGGGACCCGTTTTTGTTTTCTTGCTTTCCTTAAAAAGCTGCTGTTTACAAGTGATACTGTCTGTGGTACTTGCCACACAGAGTTTGTTTACCAAGATGCTAGCATCTTTCTGTGCCAGGAGCGGGTAATACCTGTCTGGCTGCCTCAGCTGTTCTGGACACATGTCCCAGAATTATACCGGAAAATCCCAAACTGACAATATGATAACCATGGTATACATTTTTTTTTTTTTTAAAGAAAAGTCCAACTTCAGACTTTCTTGCAGAGCTGCCTGTGGCCTATCTTGAATAATTTGCAAATAGCCCATCTTAATTCTCTATGGTTCATCAGCTCAAATATGCAAAATTAAGGTCTTCTTACTGGGAAGAAAGTAAAAGATACCTATTTTCAAAAAAAGGAACAAAACTTACCATCTGCTTCCATTGAGTTCTGCTTCTCCTGATTTCATCGTCCTTAGAATCAAGGATTTATTTTCTCCTATTTATTCCCTCATCAGAGGTGTGTGAATTTAACTATTTGGATCTGGTTGTTCTAGCTTACTTAGAGTGAAAGTTTAATTAATCCAAAAGTTCTAGGTAGCTACCACTGGCAGAACTAAATTATCTTTGGTCTATGATGCATTTTAAATTAAAATCTATTCACCATCTGAACTCCTAAATGTCATTACTGTTTTTCTTCTTTTTATAATGAAGAGGAACATATTAATAATATTTTCATAAGAAAATATCCATACCTTCTTTGGTCTTGCTCCCAAAGTTAGATAAATGCAAACTGAATTTCAGGAAATTTCCTGTATAGATATACTCTGTGTGTGTGAGTTTTCAGAGAAAGCAAAGCAGTCTCAAGTGTAGGCAGGAAGTGATTCGATCAAAAGAGTGGAGCCCTTATGAATGAGGTTAGTGTCCTTTAGAAGAGATCCCAGAGAGATCTGTGCCTCTACTGCCGGGTGAGGACACAGATAGAGGTCTGTATTCAGCAGCTCAGAAGAGAACCCTCACCAGAACCTAACCATGCTGGCATCCTGATCTCAGACTTCCAGCCTCCACAACTGTGAGACACAAATTTCCCTTGTTTAGAAGTTCCCCTGTCTGTGGTTCTCTATTATAGCAGCCCAGACGGACTAAGACTGTGTCTCTAGTGGCTAAGAGTCCTTTCTTCTAGAGGCTGAGGGAAGGGGAGATATCAGCAATTAAATTTCTTTTCCTTTTTAAAATATGATGGTTCTTTTTTTCTGTCTTTATACGTCATGTGGAAACACAGTGTCGACAAAAAATTTAGTCACAACCTTAAAGTGGAGAGGTATTTTACTTGGTGAGAATGTTAAGGACCCCAAGCCCCAGAGATATCTTCTCAGTAACTTGGAGAAAACTGTTCCAAGGACGTGGGAGGGGGAGCCAGGCTATATAGTGGTTTGTAAAAAAAGGGGGCAGACAGTCTGAACATCAAAGATTATTGTGAGGTAAGGAAAATCAGGTACCAAGTAATGTTCTTCTGTGTATGGAAAGATGTAAGCCTGACATTGATTTATTTACACTTATTTATTTAACCATTAAATAGCCATAAAAGTAAGGGTAACTTATGAAAAGAACATTCTCCTGGCAACCACTTTGACAGAACTCACAGTAGTGAATGATGCTGATTCCTGGGCTTGTAGAGGATTGACTTCTAACTTCCTAAAATCCCATAAACGCATCTCAAACTTGTCAAACTAGAGACCCTGATTTTTGGTTTGTCACATATGGTCCCTGTGCCAGGATTACAGGATTGCGATTATAGTGTGGAATGTAGTGAGCTTGGACTTTTTAAAAATAGCAAACACAGACTTGATACATCCAAATTATATTGATTTTAGAAGGCTGTATGTGCATTGCCTGAATGCTGGTTGTAACACAGAACTTCATTGGAGATTCTCTTTCACTTTGTCCTTTGGAGACAATTGGTGAGGTACACAAGCAGACTCTTCTTGTTACTTTATAATCAGAATCTTGCTTTCAACCCCAAATGGTACTTTGCAACTTGCCATGCATCCTCTTCACCAAGAAATTTCAGATGTTCAGCTGGATTTAGAAAAGGCAGAGGAACCAGAGATCAAATTGCCAATATCCATTGGATCATAGAAAAAGCAAGAGAATTCCAGAAAAACATCTGCTTCTGCTTCATTGATATGCTAAAGGCTTTGACTGTGTGGATCACAACAAACTGTGGAAAATTCTTAAAGAGAAGGGAATACCAGACCACCTGACCTGCCTCCTGAGAAATCTGTATGCAGGTAAAGAAGCAATGCTTAGAATTGGACATGGAACAGCAAACTGGATCAAAATTGGGAAATGTGTACATCAAGGCTGTATATTGTGACCCTGCTTATTTAACTTATATACAGAGTACATTATCTGAAATGCCAGACTGGATGAAGCATAAGCTGGAATCAAGATGGCCGGGAGTAATATCAATAACCTCAGATATGCAGATGACACCACTCTATGGCAGAAAGTGAAGAAGAACTAAAGACCCTCTTGATGAAAGTGAAGGAGGAGAGTGAAAAAGTTGGCTTAAAACTCAACATTCAGAAAACTAAGATCATGGCATCTGGTCTCATCACTTCATGACAATAGATGGGGAAACAGGAAATAGTGACAAACTTTATTTTTGGGGGGCTCAAAAATCAGTGCAAATGGTGACTGCAGCCATGAAATTAAAAGACTTTTTCTCCTTGGAAGATAAGTTATGACCAACCTAGACAGCATATTAAAAAGCAGAGACATTACTTTGCCAACAAAGGTCTGTCTAGTCAAGGCTATGGTTTTTCCAGTAGTCAGGATGGGATGGTTGGATGGCATCACTGACTTGATGGACATGAGTTTGAGCAAGTTCCAGGGATTGGTGATGGACAGCGAAGCCTGGTGTGCTGCAGTCCATGGGGTCACAAAGAGTTGGATACAACTGAGTGACTGAACTGAACTGTATGGATGTGAGAGTTGGACTATAAAGAAAGCTGAGCACTGAAGAATTAATGCTTTTGAACTGTGATGTTGGAGAAGACTCCTGAGAGTCCCTTGGACTGCAAGGAGATCCAACCAGTCCATCTTAAAGGAAATCAGTCCTGAATATTCATTGAAAGGACTGTTGCTGAAGCTCCAATACTTTGGCCACCTGATTCGAAGAGCTGACTCATTTGAAAAGACCCTGATGCTGGGAAAGATTGAAGGTGAGAGGAGAAGGGGATGACAGAGGATGAGATAGTTGGATGACATCACCAACTGGATGGACATGAATTTGAGCAAGCTACGGGGACATGACTGAGCGACTGAACTGACTGATTGACTTCTGACTGTATGTTTTTGTTCAGTCACTCAGTCATGTCCAACTCTTTGCATCCTGATGGACCGTAGCATGCAAGGCTTCCCTGGCTTCCACCATCTCCTGCTGCTGCTAAGTCGCTTCAGTCATGTCTGACTCTGTGCGACCCCATAGATGGCAGCCCATGAGGCTCCACCGTCCCTGGGATTCTCCAGGCAAGAACACTGGAGTGGGTTGCCATTTCCTTCTCCAGTGCATGAAAGTGAAAAGTGAAAGTGAAGTCGCTCAGTCGTGTCCAACTCTTAGCGACCCCATGGACTACAGCCCACCAGGCCGCCCTCCGTCCATGGGATTTTCCAGGCAAGAGTACTGGAGTGGGGTGCCATTGCCTTCTCTGCCACCATCTCCTAGAGCTTGCTTAAACTCATGTCCATCGAGTCAGTGATGCCAAACAACCATCTCATCCTCTGTCATCCCCTTTTCCTCCTGCCTTCAATCTTTCCCAGCATCAGGATCTTTTCTAAGGAGTCAACTCTTTGCATCAGGTGGTCAAAGTGTTGGAGCTTCAGCTTCAGCATCAGTCCTTCCAATGAATATTCAGAGTTGATTTCCTTTAGGATTGACTGGTTGGATCTCCTTGCAGTCCAAGGACTCTCAGGAGTCTTCTCCAACACCACAATTCAAAAGCATCAGTACTTCAGTGCTCATCCTTCTTTAGAACTGACTGTATGAGAGTTCAAATTTCCACCAAAGGATGGGGACTTGCAACTCTAGAGAATATTCAAAAGACTATTTATTGGACAAATGAATTTACCATAGGCTTTGAAAGAATCTGCCTACAATGCAGGAGACCCAGGTTCTATCCTTGGTCAGGAAGATCCTCTGGAGAAGGGAATGGCAAACCACTCCAGCATTCTTGCCTGGAGAATCCCATGGAAAAAAGAGCCTGGAGGATACAGTTCATGGGGTTGCAAAGAGTCGGAGACGACAGAGTGACTAACACTACTACGCTACTTGAAAGCCCAAACAACTGAGATGTCCAGGACTCAAAGAACTCACAGATGGGGGACACAGACACTGCTGACAGTCTCTGAGAGCTCAGAGGGAATTGGAGAAGGCCCAGGAGACTAGAGCTGGGTGAATAGTGTCCAGTATCATCTTTGTTTTTCAGGGTGTTATTGTATTTTGTGCATGTATGCTAAGTGCTTAAGTCCTGTCTGACTCTGGGACCCTATGGAACATAGCCCACCAGGCTCCTCCATAGGACGATTTCTCACTGGGATTCTCTGTCAATGGGAGTGAGTTGCCATGCCTTCCCCCAGGGGATCTTCCCAACCCAGGGACCACACCTGCATCTCTTAGTCTCCTGCATTGGCAGGCAGGTTCTTTTACCACAAGTGCCACCAGAGAAGCACTGTTATTATATTTTATTTTATTGTTACTTTTTTTGCTGAGAACATCTAAGTCCTTTGTTAGCAAATTTCAATTGCATAATACATGTTAACAACTATAGTTACCATGCTATATTCCAGATCCTCAGGCCTCATCCATTCTGTAATTGAAAGTTTGTACCTCTTTACCAATGTTTCCCTATTTTCCCACCCCTTAGCTCCTGCTGCTGCTGCTGCTGCTAAGTCACTTCAGTCATGTCCAACTCTGTGCGACCCCATAGACGGCAGCCCACCAGGCTCCCCCGTCCCTGGGATTCTCCAGGCAAGAACACTGGAGTGGGTTGCCATTTCCTTCTCCAATGCATGAAAGTGAAAAGTGAAAGTGAAGTCGCTTAGTTGTGCCCGACTCCTAGTGACCCCATGGACTGCAGCCTACCAAACTCCTCCGTCCATGAGATTTTCCAGGCAAGAGTACTGGAGTGGGGTGCCATTGCCTTCCCCTTAGCTCCTGGTAACTACCTTTCTACTCTGTTTCTATAAGTTTGACTTTTTAAAAAAAGGTTCCTGGGACTTCACTGGTGGACTTATCCTTCCAATGCAGGGGGTTCCTGTTCAATTCCTGGTTAGGGTGCCAAGATTCCATATGCTTTGTGGCCAAAAAAACCAAAACATAAAACAGAAGCAATATTATAGTAAATTCAATAAAGATTTTTAAAATGGTCCACATTAAAAAAAAGTTTCCACATACAAATAATATAATATTTGTTTTTCTCTATCTGGTGGTTTAGTCACCAAGTTGCGTCTGACTCTTGTGACTCATAGACTGTAGCCCACCAGGCTCCTCTGTCCATAGGATTTTCTGGGCAAGAATACTGGAGTGGGTTGTGGTTTCCTTCTCAAGGGGATCTTCTTGACCCAGGGATTGAACTCATGTCTTCTGCACTGCAGGCAGTTTCTTTACCAACTGAGCTACCAGGGAAGTCCCTTCCTCTATCTATTTTATTTCACTTAGCATAATGCCCTTCAAGTCCATCCGTGTTGCTGTTACAACAAGATGTTGTAACAAGATGTCCTTCTTTCTTGTGGCTGAATGATATTCCATTGACTGAATATATATATTATATAATATATATCACATCTTCTTAAAATCTGTTCCTCTGCTGACACATGAAATAGTTTCACCAAATTCATTCATCGTCTCCCCAAATTTATTGAACTCACATTTTGACCTATTATTGGGTGGCTGCTGTTATTCTTGGAGAAGGCAATGGCACCCTACTCCAGTACTCTTGCCTGGAAAATCCCATGGACGGAGGAGCCTTGTAGGCTGCAGTCCATGGGGTCGCTAAGAGTTGGACACGACTGAGCAACTTCACTTTCACTTTTCACTTTCATGCACTGGAGAAGGAAATGGCAACCCACTCCAGTGTTCTTGCCTGGAGAATCCCAGGGACGGGGGAGCCTGGTGGGCTGCCGTCTATAGGGTCACACAGAGTCGGACACGACTGAAGCGACTTAGCAGCAGCAGCAGCAGCAGCAGCAGCTGTTATTCTAAAGACTAGAGATAATAAGTCTTGACCCACCTCCCTAAACCATGCCCTAAAAGAATTTGATATAGATAGAGAGATAGACTGTTCAAAAATTGATAAGTTCAGTAAAATATGAAATAAAATGGTGAGCTGAGAGCCTGAGATGAGAAAACACGTTCTTCTCCCTGGCTGCACATAAAAACTAAGTGGAAGTTTTTGAAAAAAATAGAGATGCCTTGTCCCCACACCAGAGCATTGAATTTCCAAGTATGAAATGAGGGTCCAGCATGTATATTAAAAAAAAAACAACCTTCCTAGGTGATTCTGATCTGTAACCAAGTGTTGAGGCCCAGTGGGTTTATAGCAGTTCATTCTGCCTATGGGTGTTATGGAACACAGAAGTAAAGAAATGCTTGTTAAACTGAGTCTTGGATGATGAATAGTAGTTTAAGGTCAGAAGGAACTCTAAGCAGAAGAGATGGGGGTTTCAAAATCAAGAAGCCAGGCCAGGCCCAGGTTGACCTGGGAATGTGTAAGTGCTCCAGCATGGCAGGAGTGTAAAGGCATCATGCAGGTCTTGTATGTGCAGAAAGCGGGTGTGGAGGGCACGTACACGGGGCAGACAGAATGTGAGGGACTGGAGCTCATGGCGAATCTGGCCTGGGTGAGCATTAGGGATCTGATGTGGGCTGGAAGGAGAGACCTGCTCACAGCACCAGAAGTGGAGAGGGCCAAGACCACAGGCGATGAGCGCCACTGGGCAGGACTTGGAGAGACATTTCTAAGGCAGAAGTCACAGAATTCGATAACTGTGCATGCTGTGTTGTCTATTAGTAATATCAGTTCTGGTAGTTTTTGAACTTTTACTTCTATTTTTTTTCTCATATAATAAAATCATTCCCTTATATAATCACATATTCCCCGTTATTTTACTTTCTCTGTACACTTAGGGACTAAATGTGAAAAAAAACAAAACTGTCACTATGATAATAGAATGAGGTTGAAAGTGAAAGTGTTAGTTGCTAAGTCATGTCTGACTCTTTGTGACCCCATGGACTATAGCCCCCCAGGCTCCTCTCTGCATGGGATTTCCCAGGCAAGAATACTGGAGTGGGTAACCATTCCCTTCTCCAGGGGATCTTCCCGACCCAGGGATTGAACCCAGGTCTCCTGCACTGCAGGCAGATTGTTAACTCTCTGAGCCACCAAGGAAGCCCATTAGACTGAGATTATATATGTATATATTTACTTATATGCATCTGTAGTTTGTATTCACATATACGTTATTTTTCTTACCATCAGCAGCTGCCTTCCCCAGTGCACGTACTGAGGATAAGCCTGTGAGCCCAGTTAGCATGGTACCAGGAGAATTCGCTGAGCGCAAACTCTGCCCGTGTTCCATTCCACTCTCGCACTTGACATTTGTGAATGCAGATATGTCTGACAAGTGTAAATAAGGGTGTCACAGCTCAGAGTAGTACCCATTCCCACCTTGCCATTCCTTATCACTCATGTGTTCTAGGGTGAACGTGCTGTTTTAATCGTCTAATATTTTCTCAGTTGGAATTTTTTGAAGGGTAATGCTATGGTTTCCAAGATGTAGAAATAGATATTCTCTCTTATCCTTGCAGAGTTCAGTGCATTTTCAAATACCTTGAGAAGATACCAGCGTGAGAAAAAGTAACAATCGGTGTTCAGCTTCAGCCAGTGGACAGAACAGGTGTCTGCCGCACAGTACTTAGAGGTCAAGGAAGTGGCCCCTGGCAGAACTGTGTCATTTCAAAGTGGCATACACCTGGGTGGGGCCGTGGGTAGAGAATAGAGTGCAGTGGTTTTTAACATGTGGTCCTCTGACCAGCAGGGACATTCCCTCATCTGGGGAACATATTTCTTTTTTTTTTTTAATTTTATTTTATTTTTAAACTTTACAATATTGTATTAGTTTTGCCAAATATCAAAATGAATCCGCCACAGGTATACCTGTGTTCCCCATCCTGAACCCTCCTCCCTCCTCCCTCCCCATACCCTCCCTTCCCGGTCGTCCCAGTGCACCAGCCCTGGAATGCATCGTGCATCAAACCTGGACTGGCGACTCGTTTCATACATGACATTGTACATGTTTCAATGTCATTCTCCCAAATCTCCCCACCCTCTCCCTCTCCCACAGAGTCCATAAGACTGATCTATACATCATTGTCTCTTTTGCTGTCTTGTACACAGGGTTATTGTTACCATCTTTCTAAATTCCATATATATGCATTAGTATACTGTATTGGTGTTTTTCTTTCTGGCTTACTTCACTCTGTATAATAGGCTCCAGTTTCATCCATCTATTAGAACTGATTCAAATGTATTCTTTTTAATGGCTGAGTAATACTCCATTGTGTATATGTACCACTGCTTTCTTATGCTTTCATCTGCTGATGGACATCTAGGTTGCTTCCATGTCCTGGCTATTATAAACAGTGCTGTGATGAACATTGGGGTACACGTGTCTCTTTCCCTTCTGGTTTCCTCAGTGTGTATGCCCAGCAGTGGGATTGCTGGGTCATACAGCAGTTCTATTTCCAGTTTTTTAAGGAATCTCCACACTGTTCTCCATAGTGGCTGTACTAGTTTGCATTCCCACCAACCGTGTAAGAGGGTTCCCTTTTCTCCACACCCTTTCCAGCATTTATTGCTTGTAGACTTTTGGATCACAGCCATTCTGACTGGTGTGAAATGGTACCTCATAGTGGTTTTGATTTGCATTTCTCTGATAATGAGTGATGTTGAGCAACTTTTCATGGTTTGTTAGCCATCTATATGTCTTCTTTGGAGAAATGTCTATTTAGTGCTTTGGCCCATTTTTTGATTGGGTCATTTATTTTCCTGGAGTTGAGCTGTAGGAGTTGCTTGTATATTTTTGAGATTAGTTGTATGTCAGTTGCTTCATTTGCTATTATTTTCTCCCATTCTGAAGGCTGCCTTTTCACCTTGCTAATAGTTTCCTTTGTTGTGCAGAAGCTTTTGAGTTTAATTAGGTCCCATTTGTTTATTTTTGCTTTTATTTCCAGTATTCTGGGAGGTGGGTCATAGAGGATCCTGCTGTAATGTATGTCGGAGAGTGTTTTGCCTATGTTCTCCTCTGGGAGTTTTATAGTTTCTGGTCTTACGTTGAGATCTTTAATCCATTTTGAGTTTATTTTTGTGTATGGTGTTAGAAAGTGTTCTAGTTTCATTCTTTTACAAGTGGTTGACCAGTTTGCCCAGCACCACTTGTTAAAGAGATTGTCTTTAATCCATTGTATATTCTTGCCTCCTTTGTCAAAGATAAGGTGTCCATATGTGCGTGGATTTATCTCTGGGCTTTCTATTTTGTTCCATTGATCAATATTTCTGTCTTTGTGCCAGTACCATACTGTCTTGATGACTGTGGCTTTGTAGTAGAGCCTGAAGTCAGGTAGGTTGATTCCTCCAGTTCCTTTCTTCTTTCTCAAGATAGCTTTGGCTATTCGAGGTGTTTTGTATTTCCATACAAATTGTGAAATTATTTGTTGTAGCTCTGTGAAGAATACCGTTGGTAGCTTGATAGGGATTGCATTGAATCTATAAATTGCTTTGGGTAGTATACTCATTTTCACTATATTGATTCTTCCAATCCATGAACATGGTATATTTCTCCATCTATTAGTGTCCTCTTTGATTTCTTTCACCAGTGCTTTATAGTTTTCTATATGTAGGTCTTTAGTTTCTTTAGGTAGATATATTCCTAAGTATTTTATTCTTTCTGTTGCAATGGTGAATGGAATTGTTTCCTTAATTTCTCTTTCTGTTTTCACATTATTAGTGTATAGGAATGCAAGGGATTTCTGTGTGTTGATTTTATATCCTGCAACTTTACTATAATCATTGATTAGTTCTAGTAATTTTCTGGTGGAGTCTTTAGGGTTTTCTATGTAGAGGATCATGTCATCTGCAAACAGTGCGTTTTACTTCTTCTTTTCCAATTTGGATTCCTTTTATTTCTTTTTCTGCTCTGATTGCTGTGGCCAAAACTTCTAAACTATGTTGAATAGTAATGGTGAAAGTGGGCACCCTTGTCTTGTTCCTGACTTTAGAGGAAATGCTTTCAATTTTTCACCATTGAGGATAATGTTTGCTGTGGGTTTGTCATATATAGCTTTTATTATGTTGAGGTATGTTCCTTCTATTCCTGCTTTCTGGAGAGTTCTTATCATAAATGGATGTTGAATTTTGTCAAAGGCTTTCTCTGCATCTATTGAGATAATCATATGGTTTTTGTTTTTCAATTTGTTAATGTGGTGTATTACATTGATTGATTTGCGGATATTGAAGAATCCTTGCATCCCTGGGATAAAGCCCACTTGGTCATGGTGTATGATCTTTTTAATGTGTTGTTGGATTCTGATTGCTAGAATTTTGTTAAGGATTTTTGCATCTATGTTCATCAGTGATATTGGCCTGTAGTTTTCTTTTTTTGTGGCATCTTTGTTAGGTTTTGGTATTAGGGTGATGGTGGCCTCATAGAATGAGTTTGGAAGTTTACCTTCCTCTGCAATTTTCTGGAAGAGTTTGAGCAGGATAGGTGTTAGCTCTTCTCTAAATTTTTGGTAGAATTCAGCTGTGAAGCCGTCTGGACCTGGGCTTTTGTTTGCTGGAAGATTTTTGATTACAGTTTCAACTTCCATGCTTGTGATGGGTCTGTTAAGATTTTCTATTTCTTCCTGGTCCAGTTTTGGGAAGTTGTACTTTTCTACAAATTTGTCCATTTCTTCCACGTTGTCCATTTTATTGGCATATAATTGTTGATAGTAGTCTCATGATCCTTTGTATTTCTGTGTTGTCTGTTGTGATCTCTCCATTTTCATTTCTACTTTTATTGATTTGATTTTTCTCCCTTTGTTTCTTGATGAGTCTGGCTAATGGTTTCTCAATTTTATTTATCCTTTCAAAGAACCAGCTTTTGGCTTTGTTGATTTTTGCTATGGTCTCTTTTGTTTCTTTTGCATTTATTTCTGCCCTAATTTTTAAAATTTCTTTCCTTCTACTAACCCTGGGGTTCTTCATTTCTTCCTTTTCTAGTTGCTTTAGGTGTAGGGTTAGGTTATTTATTTGACTTTTTTCTTGTTTCTTGAGGTATGCCTGTATTGCTATGAACTTTCCCCTTAGGACTGCTTTTAAAGTGTCCCATAGGTTTTGGGTTGTTGTGTTTTCATTTTCATTCATTTCTATGCAAATTTTGATTTCTTTTTTGATTTCTTCTGTGATTTGTTGGTTCTTCAGCAGCGTGTTGTTCAGCCTCCATATGTTGGAATTTTTAATAGTTTTTCTCCTGTAATTGAGATCTAATCTTACTGCATTGTGGTCAGAAAAGATACTTGGAATGATTTCTATTTTTTTGAATTTACCAAGGCTAGCTTTATGGCCCAGGATGTGATCTATCCTGGAGAAGGTTCCATGTGTGCTTGAGAAAAAGGTGAAATTCATTGTTTTGGGATGAAATGTCCTATAGATATCAATTAGGTCTAACTGGTCTATTGTATCGTTTAACGTTTGTGTTTCCTTGTTAATTTTCTGTTTAGTTGATCTATCCATAGGTGTGAGTGGGGTATTAAAGTCTCCCACTATTATTGTGTTATTGTTAATTTCTCCTTTCATACTTGTTAGCATTTGTCTTACATACTGCGGTGCTCCCGTGTTGGGTGCATATATATTTATAATTGTTATATCTTCTTCTTGGATTGATCCTTTGATCATTATGTAGTGAACTTCTTTGTCTCTTTTCACAGCCTTTGTTTTAAAGTCTATTTTATCTGATATGAGTATTGCTACTCCTGCTTTCTTTTGGTCCCTATTTGCATGGAAAATCTTTTTCCAGCCCTTCACTTTCAGTCTGTATGTGTCCCCTGTTTTGAGGTGGGTCTCTTGTAGACAACATATGTAGGGGTCTTGTTTTTGTATCCATTCAGCCAGTCTTTGTCTTTTGGTTGGGGCATTCAACCCATTTACGTTTAAGGTAATTACCGATAAGTATGATCCCGTTGCCATTTACTTTATTGTTTTGGGTTTGAGTTTATACACTGTTTTTGTGTTTCCTGTCTAGAGAATATCCTTTAGTATTTGTTGGAGAGCTGGTTTGATGGTGCTGAATTCTCTCAGCTTTTGCTTGTCTGAGAAGCTTTTGATTTCTCCTTCATATTTGAATGAGATCCTTGCTGGGTACAATAATCTGGGCTGTAGGTTATTTTCTTTCATCACTTTAAGTATGTCTTGCCATTCCTTCCTGGCTTGAAGAGTTTCTATTGAAAGATCAGCTGTTATCCTTATGGGAATTCCCTTTTGTGTTATTTGTTGTTTTTCCCTTGCTGCTTTTAATATTTGTTCTTTGTGTTTGATCTTTGTTAATTTGATTAATATGTGTCTTGGGGTGTTTCACCTTGGGTTTATCCTGTTTGGGACTCTCTGGGTTTCTTGGACTTGGGTGATTATTTCCTTCCCCATTTTAGGGAAGTTTTCAACTATCATCTCCTCAAGTATTTTCTCATGGTCTTTCTTTTTGTCTTCTTCTTCTGGGACCCCTATGATTCAAATGTTGTAGCATTTAATATTGTCCTGGAGGTCTCTGAGATTGTCCTCATTTCTTTTAATTTGTTTTTCTTTTATCCTCTCTGATTCATTTATTTCTACCATTCTATCTTCTAATTCACTAACCCTATCTTCTGCCTCTGTTATTCTACTATTTGTTGCCTCCAGAGTGTTTTTGATTTCATTTATTGCATTATTCATTATATATTGACTCTTTTATTTCTTCTAGGTCCTTGTTAAACCTTTCTTGCATCTTCTCAATCTTTGTCTCCAGGCTATTTATTTGTGATTCCATTTTGATTTCAAGATTTTGGATCAATTTCACTATCATTATTCAGAATTCTTTATCAGGTAGATTCCCTATCTCTTCCTCTTTTGTTTGGTTTGGTGGGCATTTATCCTGTTCCTTTATCTGCTGGGTATTCCTCTGTCTCTTCATCTTGTTTAAATTGCTGAGTTTGGGGTGTCCTTTCTGTATTCTGGCAGTTTGTGGAGTTCTCTTTATTGTGGCGTTTCCTCGCTGTGTGTGGGTTTGTACAGGTGGCTTGTCAAGGTTTCTTGGTTAGGGAAGCTTGTGTCGGTGTTCTGGTGGGTGGAGCTGTATTTCTTCTCTCTCCTTTCGAAGACTTGGGTTGCTTTTCTGGGTGCCTGATGTCCTCTGCCGGCATTCAGAAGTTGTTTTGTGGAATTTACTCTGCGTTTAAATGTTCTTTTGATGAATTTGTGGGGGAGAAAGTGTTCTCCCTGTCCTACTCCTCTGCCGTCTTAGCTCCTCGAGGGGAACATATTTCATCTGATTGTTGTGGTTATGTAATTTGATTAGAGGATATAAGTGAAGCACTTAGGATGGTGCCCAGCACATAGCAGACTCTCCCAAATGGTGACCATTAAAGTCAAAATATTTATTCCTGACTCATGCTCGTGCACTTATATGCACACACCACCCAGCTGATGTGCTTCCTCAGGCTACTACCGTCAGTGCCCTCTGCTGCATCCCCACCCTCTCCTGGAATTTCTATCCAAGACTTTGCTTTCTCTCTAGGCTGATGGGACTCTTCAGGGCCATCCCTTTTGGCCTTGGCCCCTTTCTCTCTCACTTATCTCTTTAATTCTTTTTCCACTGGAGTGAGTCTTAGTTGTAGTATGCAGGATCTTCACTGCCTCCTGTGGGACCCATGATTGCAGCACACGGACTCTCTAATTGCCACATGTGGGCTTAGTTGCTCTGTGGCATAGTGGATCTAAATTCTCCTACCAGGGATTGAACCCATATCCCCTGCATTGCAAGGCAAATTCTAAACCACTGGACCACCAGAACGGCCCCTGTATTTTTCATGACCAATCTGATCATATGGACCACAGCTTTGTCTAACTCAAGGAAACTATGAGCCATGCTGTGTAGGGCCAAGTGTAGGTCATGGTGGAGACTTCTGACAATACGTGCTCCACTGGAGAAGGGAGTGGCAAGCCACTTCAGTATTCTTGCCTTAATAACCCCATGAACAGTATGAAAAGGCAAAAAGATAGGACACTGAAAGATAAACTGCCCAGGTTGGTAGGTGCCCAATATGCTACTGGAGATCGGTGGAGAAATAACTCCAGAAAGAATGAAGAGAGAGAGCCAAAGAAAAACAACACCCAGTTGTGGATGTAACTGGTAATGGAAGTAAAGTCTGATGCTGTAAAGAGCAATACTGCATAGGAACCTGGAATGTTAGGTCCATGAATCAAGGCAAACTGAAAGTGGTCAAACAGGAGATGCCAAGATAAAACATTGGCATTTTAGGAATCAGCAAACTAAAAATGAATTGGAATGAGTGAATTTAACTCAGATGACCATTATATCTACTACTGTGGGCAAGAATCCCTTAGAAGAAATGGACTAGCCATCATAGTCAACAGAAGAGTCCGAAATGCAGTATTTGGATGCAATCTCAAAAATGACAGGATGATCTCTGTTCATTTCCAAGGCAAACCATTCACTATCACAGGAATCCAAGTCTATGCCCTGACCAGTAATGCTGAAGTTGAATTGTTCTATGAAGACCTATAAGACCTTCTAGAACTAACACCCAAAAAAGATGACCTTTTCATTATAGGGGACTGGAGTGCAAAAGTAGGAAGTCAAGAAACACTTGGAGTAACAGGCAAATTTGGCCTTGGACTACAGAATGAAGCAGGGAAAAGGCTAATAGAGTTTTGCCAAGAGAACGTACTTGTCATAGCAAACACCCTCTTCCAACAACACAAAAGAAGACTTTACACATGGACATCACCAGATGGTCAATACCAAAATCAGATTGATTATATTCTTTGCAGCCAAAGATGGAGAAGCTCTATACAGTCAGCAAAAACAAGACCAGGAGCTGACTGTGGCTCAGATAATGAACTCCTTATTGCCAAATTCAGACTTAAATTGAAGAAAGTAGGGAAAACCACTAGACCATTCAGGTATAACTTAATCAAATCTCTTACGATTATACAGTGGAAGTGACAAATAGATTCAAGGGATTAGATCTGATAGAGTGCCCGAAGAACTATGGATGGAGGTTCGTGACATTGTACAGGAGACAGGGATCAAGACCATCCCCAAGAAAAAGAAATGCAAAAGAGCAAAATGGCTGTCTGAGGAGGTCTAACAAATAGCTGGGAAAAGAAGAGAAGCAAAAGGCAAAGTAGAAAAGGAAAGATGTGCTCATTTGAATGCAGAGTTCCAAAGAATAGCAAGGAGAGATAAGAAAACCTTCCTCAGTGATCAATGCAGAGAAATAGAGGAAAATAGAATGGGAAAGACTAGAGCTCTCTCCAGGAAAATTAGAGATACCAAGGGAACATTTCATGCAAAGATGGGCTCGATAAAGGACAGAAATGGTATGGAAATGGTATGGACCTAACAGAAGCAGAAGATACTAAGAAGTGGCAAGAATACACAGAAGAGCTATACAGAAAAGATCTTTATGACCCAGATAATCATGATGGTGTGATCAGTCACTTAGAGCCAGACATCCTGGAATACAAAGTCAAATGGGCCTTAGGAAGCACCACTACAAACAAAGCTAGTGGAGGTGATAGAATTAAGGTTGAGCTGAATCTAAAATATGATGCTATGAAAGTGCTGCACTCAACATGCCAGCAAATTTGGAAAACTCAGCAGTGGCCACAGGACTGGAAAAGGTCAGTTTTCATTCCAATCCCAAAGAAAGGCAATGCCAAAGAATGTTCAAACCACCGCACAATTACACTCATCTCACATGCTAATAAAGTAATGCTCAAAATTCTCCAAGCCAGGCTTCAACAATATGTGAACCATGAACATCCCGGTGTTCAAGTTGGATTTAGAAAAGGCAGAGGAACCAGAGATCAAATTTCCAACATCTGCTGGATCATCGGAAAAGCAAGAGAGTTCCAGAAAAACATCTACTTCTTTATTGACTATGCCAAAGCCTTTGACTGTGTGGATCACAACAAACTGTGGAGAATTCTTCAAGAGATGTGAATACCAGACCACCTGACCTGCCTCCTGAGAAATCTGTATGCAAGTCAAGAAGCAACAGTTAGAACTGGACATGGAAAAACAGACTGGTTCCAAATCAGGAAAGGAGTACATCAAGGCTGTATATTGTCACCCTGCTTATTTAACTTATATACAGAGTACATCCTGAGAAATGCTGGCTGATTGAAGCATAAGCTGGAATCAAAATTTCCAGGAGAAATATCAATAACCTCAGATATGCAGATGATACCACCCTTATGGCAGAAAGCAAAGAAAAACTAAAGAGCCTCTTGATGAAAGTGAAAGAGGAGAGTGAAAGAGTTGGTTTAAACCTCAACGTTCAGAAAACTAAGATCATGGCATCTGGTCCCATCACTTCATGGAAGATTGATGGGAAAACAGTGACAGACTTTATTTTGGGGGGCTCGAAAATCACTGTAGATGGTGACTGCAACCATGAAATTAAAAGACGGTTGCTCCTTGGAAGAAAAGTTATGACCAACCTAGACAGCATATTAAAAAGCAGAGACATTACTTTTCCAACAAAAGTCCATCTAGTCAAGTCTATGGTTTTTCCAGTAGTCATGTATGGATGTGAGTGTTGGACTATAAAGAAAGCTGAGTGCCGAAGAATTGATGCTTTTGAACTGTGGTGTTGGAGAAGACTGTTGAGAGTCCCTTGGACTGAAAGGAGATCCAACCAGTCCATCCTAAAGAAAATGAGTCCTGAATATTCATTGGAAGGACTGGTGCTAAAGCTGAAACTCTAAATCCTATGGTCACCTGATGCAAAGAACTGACTTATTTAAAAAGACTCTGATGCTGGGAAAGACTGAAGGCAGGAGGAAAAGGGGATGACAGAGGATCAGATGGTTTGATGGCATCAGAGACTCAATGGACATGAGTTTGAATAAACTCTGGGAGTTGGTGATGGACAGGGAGGCCTGGCACGCTGCAGTCCATGGGGTCGCAATGGGTTGGACACGCCTGAGTGACTGAACTGCACTGTGCTTTCAGCCTCTGCTTTGGGAAGGACCCCCCAACACTAGTTGGTCAAGAACGAGGCCTGAATCCATAGTATGGAGCAAGAGTGAAGTCTGGCGTCTCTTAGAATTATGGGCCTTATACATAGGACCGGTGTGGACAGTTCACCCGTGTCTCAGAGCCTCCGTTCCCCTGAGAGTTAGAGCCTCTGAGCCTCAGCTCCCCTCAAGTGTGCCTTGACCCTGGTGGCTGTATGTGTTCGTGAAGGTCCTGCCTTGTGGCACGTTTACTCTCCCTCTCTTTCTTTTTCCCTTAAAGTTTTATGGCAGCCTTTCCCAGCAGCAGAACGTTATACAAGATTTTGTGATGACAGCCACTTACCACAGAGCCATCCTCCAGAACCACACTGACTTTAGAAATAAGGTAATACTGGCATCAGGTTATTAATCTCAAACCATTTTAAGAAGCCTTATCAAAAACTGGACTCAAAATTCAGCTTTAACTATATACCTAATGGAAGGAATTAAAAGCAGATATTGAAATAACCATTTGTACATGAATGATCATAACAGCACTGTTCACATTAGTCAAAAAGTGGAAGAATTCCAAATGCCCATCAACTGATAAATAGATGACCAAAGCACGGTATATCCATATAGTGGAATATTGTGAATATTGCTTATATTTATAGAGAAGGCAATGGCACCCCACTCCAGTACTCTTGCCTGGAAAATCCCATGGACAGAGGAGCCTGGTAGGCTGCAGCCCATGGGGTCACCAAGAGTCGGACATGGCTGAATGACTTCACTTTCACTTTTCACTTTCATGCATTGGAGAAGGAAATGGCAACCCACTCCAGTGTTCTTGCCTGGAGAATCCCAGGGATTGGGGAGCCTGGTGGGCTGCCATCTAATGGGGTCACACAGAGTTGCACACGACTGAAGTGACTTAGCAGCAGCAGCAGCTTATATTTATATTGTTCATAAAAAGGAATGTAATGCTGATACACGCTGCGATGCGGATGAACTATGGAAACATGCTCAGTGAAAGAAGCCAGTTACAAAGCTCATATGATTCCATATATAGGAAGTATCCAGAATAGAAATCCATGGAGAGAAGGCAGTGTGGTGATTCCCAGGGGCCGGGGGAAAGGGACTTGGGGCGTGGCTGCCTAGTGGGTACAGTGCCTTTTGTGAGGGGCTGAAGGTGTCTTGCTAGATGTAATGGTTGCATATCATAGTGAACGCACCAAAAGCCACTGAATTGGACACTTTAAAATGGTTAATAGCTAATTGTATGTTACGTGAATTTTACCTCCAAAGGGAGTTGAGCTTGGAGTGCCCGGAACGCGAGAGGCTGAATGCACCGTGTTTTGATGCACAGAACAGGTTAGGAGCTTTATTGCTACATAATGAATAGCTCTTATTGTATCACTTTACTTCACTTTTTTTTCATAAACTCCATAAGTGCCTGCATTTATTTCCTTCACAAAATGGATCTGAATGATGAATGATTGCTAACACACAGTACGAGTGTTGTCCATTATTTTCCTACCTGTTAAACAGCCAAAGTGTTCCAAATACTATATAGCTCATCTCAGAAAACAAGATCAGGGGTCAGTGAATCAGCAGTCCTGGAATCTAGTTTCATATTTTCCCACTTACTAGCTTTGTGATCTTAGGCAAAGCATTATATTTCTCTGAGCCTTAGAATCTCATCTCCTGCCATAGTCACTGTAGATCAGTGGCCTTTGAGATTTGCAGCATTAATTCTGCAGGAGGAATGTGGTAGAAGAGTGAAATCAGGAGCTCATCCCTGTGTTCACACATGTTTGCAAAATTGTATAGCTGCTCCTTTCATGAACAGATAGTTTTGTTTTTTGTCCTTCATCTCTGTGCAATCCTTGGGATGTATTTCGATCAGTAGAATATGACAAAGATGACGTTGTGTGCATTTCAGAGCCTCCGTCTTCATGAGACTTCTGGCTTCATTCACCATCTTGGCACACTGAGACCACCATAATGACAATAAGCCCCGTCTAGCTCACTTGATATTGGGAGGTCAGGTGGAGAAGTGAGGAAGTCCAGTCAGTAGCCAGTGCCAACTGCCAGGCTGATGAGTGAGGCCAGGCTGGATCTTCCTGTCCAACCACCTCTCCAGCTGAATGCAGAAACAGGAGTGAATCCAGGCAAGACCCATAGAGAAACTGCCCAGCCTTCCCACAGAGCTGGGAGAAATAATATATTGGTTCTAGTGTAAACTGCTAAATCCTGATGTAGTTTATGGTGGTGAAATAGTTAATTAAAGCAGAGAAAA
Source organism: Bos grunniens (assembly GCF_055505025.1). Classification (NCBI taxonomy): domain Eukaryota; kingdom Metazoa; phylum Chordata; class Mammalia; order Artiodactyla; family Bovidae; genus Bos; species Bos grunniens. Next base: position 40,090,082 of record NC_141172.1, read on the forward strand.
GACACATGAAAAAATAGTGACACAGAGGCGCCCAGCTTGAAGTTGGTTTGTTTTCTGCTCTCATATCCATTCTGCTATTGAACCCATCAGAAAACTTTTAATTTTGTTTATTGACTTTTTCAGTTCTAAAATTTCCATTTGGCTCTTCTTTATGTCATGTATTTCTTGACTAAGACCACTTATTTTTCCCTTGAATCAGTAGTGTTTATGATTGATGCTTGGAGCTTTTGTTATAATAGTGACTTGAAAGATTTGCCAGATAATTCTAACATCTGTGTCACTGCTGTGTTCACTACAGTTAATTATCTGTTCCCAGGAAATTGGTACTTCCCTTAGTCTTCCTATGGCAGGGAATTTGGGGTTGTTTTACATACATCTTGGTTATTATATTAGGAGACCCTGAGTCTTGTTTGAAGCCTATAGAGAGTGTTGATATTTCCGGTTGAGGATTCATTCAGCCTGGTTAGACTCACACCACTAGTTGATCTGGGGGCTCTGGTTTCCCTGTCATTTCACCTCAAAGTCTTCACGGTGCCATCTGGCTCTATCCCATGTGCGTGTCACCCAGCGGTCAGTCTGGCACCTCGGTAGAGTTCTCAGAGTTTTGATGTGCTAATTAAGATCAGATCCGTGCATGTACAGTTTGAGGGTGAATGTTGGGGTTTCTTTGCCCAGTTCCTTCCTCTCCATGTCTCCCTGGTACTTTCTGGTTCCCTGGGACCACTTTTTAGTCTCTGGCCAAAAGGCTCCCTCTGCCACACACGTCCATGGCCTTGCCTAGGTATCACCAAGCAGAGAGAGGACAAAGAGAGGAAAGGAAGCAATGAGGCTTGGTCCCTGCCTTTCGGATCTGTGGCACCACTGAAGGCAGAGGAAGTGTCCCTTCTCTTATAGTGTGGGCTGATGTAATGATATGACTCCTTAAGATTTCTGGGCTGGAGCATAGAAGAAGGGCAAAAAGGGAAAAAGAAAGGAAGGGTGGGGAGAGGAAAAGAAAAAAAAAGAGCAAGGGAAAAACTAGAATTTTCACACTCTCTTTGGGCATTAGGGGTTCCCTTCTCCCAGCTAGAGCTCCTTTGCCTGCACCCTGGCCTCCTCAGCTGGTGTGTTGAGTTCAGGCCCCGGTTGAGAGTAACGAGATACATGGCTCAGTAGTATTTGAAACTCTGATCATCTTCCCCAGTCTCCCCACCTCTGTTGACTTTTCACAGGCTTCAGGTAGCTGCTCCATGCATTCTATCCAGGTTTTATAGCTGCATTTAGTGAGACAGTCAGAGTGAGGTGGGCTTTCTCTGACTTACCCAAAACTAGACATTTTCAAAAAGTCGAACATAGGTACTCTGGTGGGCAAGAGAAGAAGGTATGACCAGAAATGGCCACATCTAATCAAAGGGTCTCATGTGTTGAGGTACCAGGACCTTTCCTCTGCCAGTGGGCATTCCTCACTGTTAACCAACAGTGAGGAAGTAAACATTCCTACTGAGCAGGATCAGTTATGATAGGTAGGCATGATGAGGACAGAAGGACAGAGCTTGTTTATTCTGACACCCTACCTGGTATTCAGAATTGTGGATAAGCAGTCTAACTGACCTAAGTCTTAGCATTATCTTGACAGTTGGTATAATTCAGCTCTCAACTGTTGGTTGCTTCTCGATGGTTTGAAGAGGTTTCTTGGAAGTAAAACTTTTGGGAAATTTCTCTCCTTCTGAAATTTAATCTCTAATCTGTTTTCTTTAATCTGTAGCCTATTTTCTATATTATCTATAATCTGTTTTTAATTCTTATTGTGGCTTTAAAGACCACTCCCCAAACTACTACTAATCTGCATTTGATGAGTTTTTCACAGAATCTCACAGGGATTTTGTCACTTTACTATTTCATTTGTATTTCTTTTCATATATGAAAATAAAAATATTGACCAGATCTTCTCTAAAGTCCCTCCCTCCTCTAACCTTATTGGATTTTATGAAATACTTTCTTCTTGCCAGCCTGGAATGGGTCTTTCTGACAGTGAAATAAAATAGGCATCCATCTGTTGGGGTTTATGAAGGTGATAACTAATGACATGTTTGATAATTAATTATATCCCTTTCCCCCTCTGAATTCTGAACCAGTTTAGAAATAGACACAGATGTCAGGTAGAAATCACAGTATCAGCTTTATTGTTGGCAATGCTATTTGCAGTATGGGGCTTGGACATGTGTCCAGGGTTCCCACCCATTTTCCCCCAAATTAAATTTTTCCACTCACTTGTGTTCTGAACGTCTGGTCTACCCAGACAGGTCCTGAGCCCACCCAGCAAGCTTCCACATGGGAGACTCAAGAACACATGCTTGGGAAGAGGGTAGACAGGCTGGCCCTTCCAAGTACAGTGCCCTGCACAGGCTGGCCTCTTCTAAGTACAGTGCTCTGCGAGCTCAGACTGGTTTCCAGCATCACCAGGCAGATAGGTCACTTCTGTTAAGAGGTAAAAAGAGGAAGGGGAGGTGAGCTCTCTTGTTTCCAGTCCGGTCCACTCCTGAAAGTATCTCCTCCCCTCTGAAAACTGAAAGAACAAGTTATCCCAGTTGTAATGTCCCAGGAATCCCCTCAGTCCCAGACAAACCAGGATGGTTGGTCACCCTAACTCCAGACCTACCAGATCCACCACAAACCCCAGACCCACCAGTCCTTTTTTGTTTGCTTCATCATACTGAAGACCATCCTAGAATAATCCCCTTGAGTCCATGGAGGATGCTACATTTTCACTAAGTTCTTGTTTTCTTGCTCATTGAAACTGATTACCTAAAAGGGCTTGGGTTTAGAATGATAAATTTTTTTGTTGTTTTTCAGTCACTAAGTCGTGTCTGACTCTGCAGCTCGATCGACTGCAGCATACTCGGCTTCCCTATCCTTCACTGTCTCCCAGGCTTTGCTCAAACTCATCTCATCCTCCTTCTGCCTTCAGTCTTTCCCACCATCAGGGTCTTTTCCGTCCCAGTGGCTACTATTTATTGAAGAACTTAGCATGTGCAAGCACCACACCAAGAGCTAGCTTTTCATACACAATTTCCTAGTTTAGGATGCTGTAACAAAATACTCTAGACAGCATGTCTTAAGCGTGTCTTAACACAGCATTGATTTCTTATAGTCCAAGATCATTGTCCCTGTAGAGCTGGTGACTGAGGGTTCTTTCCTGGTTTGTGGACAGCAACCTTCTTGCCGTGTCCTCACATAAGAGGGAGAGGAAGCAAGCCATCCTCTGTTTCCTCTTATAAGGACACTAATCCCACCATGAGGACTCTGCTCTTGTGACCTAATCACCACCCAAAGGCCATGTATTCAAATTCCTTCACCTTGGGGGTTGGGGTATCAACCTGTGGATTTTGGAGGGCACAAAAATTCAGTTGCAGCAGTTTTTTCTTTTTTTTTTTAATCATGACAGCTTAATTAGAGACTAGTACTTTTGCCATTTTAGAGATGAGAGAGCTAAGACTTGGGAATGTTGATAATTTACCTGAATTTATACAACTAATAAATGAGAAGGCCAGAAGTTGAACCCAGTTAGTGCACATAACCTGTGGAAGGGAGGTTGCTCGTGGGAATGTTGGCTGAAATTGCAAAGAGAGACTTGTTTCTCTGGGCTTAGGACGGAATGATTGTGGTTACTTAAAACATCCCCATGCATGTATGAGGCAGCATTTTACCGTGGTTAAATTCGTGGGTTTGGGGGCCAGAGCACTGAGTTCAAACTCCAACTTGGCCACTTACTGTGCACCTGCCATAGACCTTTATCCTGTTTGCCTTGAGATCTTGACAGGTTATCTACCATCTCTGGGCTTCCATTTCCTTGTCTGTGAGAGCAACAGTTACTTCCTAGAGTCCTTGTGAGATCAGGATGATACACTGCATAGGAAGTGCTCAGTACATGGCCTCAAATATCATTTCAGTCCTTAGTATCAAGTATTATTGTTATCAATGGTCTCAGGGATGGTACTGAAGTTTCCACCTCAGCAATAATTTTAAATCTTTCGAATCTTGATTTTTCATTCTGCCTCCTCCATGCCGTTTTAATGAAAATCCTTCCTTGGCAGGAGCACTGCTGGCTGAGAACTCCATTTGGAATCTGTCCAAGAAACTGACCCTGCTGGAACCCACTCCACTGCCCTCCTCAGAGTTTCTGTTAATTGCCATCTGGCTATTCTTAGTGTCTGAGTATGCGTTCGGAACAAGCAGGGAAAGTCCATCCTGCTGAAGGTGTGGGGCTATATGAGCCATAGGGTTTTAATTTGGAAATGTTTTGACACTTCATTTGTCAGGGTACCAGTTGCTGGAAACTTGTGAGAGTAAGCAGGAGCTGGGAGCTTATTATTTTTTAAAAAAATCATCATTTTCAGTAAAGGAGAGAATCCCCAGCTGCTTCATGCATCCACAAGTGAGGTGGACTTAGACGGAAGGGATTCAGGGATTTAAAGGCTTAAAAGAAAACATAAATAACTACAACAAACATTCAAAGCCACCTGTTCGGATTGTCAGATGATGTGCAGATTCGCAGAGCCTCAGCTTCTGGCTTGTCCACTGTGAGTTTTCTTTGGTGTGAACTTATCATCAGTCTGGTTGAATATCTGTACCTGATCCTGCTCTGAAATTCTCTGACTTTAAAACACTGCTGCTGCTTTATTTGTTCAGCCTGGTGCATGAATGAGGGCCAGCCTTCATCACAGAGGGAGTAAAGGCCTCACAGATAGTCACGTTGATACCTGTTAAAAAAGGTCTCACTTCCTGAAAAAAAAGTTAAACTGTCTAATGAGGTATGAAGCACAGACAGAAAGCTGTACATATTTAATGTATACAACTTGATGAGTTTGGAGATACGCATACACCCATGAGGGGCTTCCCATGTGGCTCAACGGTAAAGAATCTGCCTGCCAATGCAGGAGATGCAGGAAACTTGGGTTCGATCTATGATTTGAAAAGATCCTCTGGAGGAGGGTATGGCAACCCACTCCAGTATTCTTGCCTGGAGAATCCCAGGGACAGAGAAGCCTGGTGGGCTACCATCCAAGGGGCTGCAAAGAGTTGGACACGACTGAGCATGTACACATGCAGCTATGGTATTGGTAACTATAGGCACTGAGCTGTGAAATAGATGTCTAGGAAATAAGAATGATTCATCCTCCATAACCGAAACTTTGTACCTTTTGACTAATACTTTCCTGTTTTCCTCTCTCTCCAGCCACTGGCAACAACCACCATTCTACTCTGCTTCTATACTATGCTTCATATACGTGAAATCATGCAGTATTCATCCCTCTGTGTCTGACTTATTCCACTTAATATAATGTCCTCCAGGCTCAGCCATGTTGTTGCACATGGGGTGCATGCGTGCATGCATGCTCAGTCATGTCCTGCTCTCTGCGACCTCATGGACTGTAGTCCCCCAGGCTCTTATGTCCATAGGATTTTCCAAGCAAGGATACTGGAGGGGGTTACCGTTCCCTTCTCCAGGGGCTCTTCCCAACCCAGGGATCAAACCCATGTCTCCTGCATAGGCGGGCGGATTCTTTACCACCAAGCCACCTGGGAAGCCCCATGTCACACATGGCAAGATCTCCTTTTTAAAGACAATATAATATTCCATTTTGTGTGTATACCACATTTTCTTTATCCATTCTTCAAATCCTGCACTTCTCACCCCCAAGTATTGTTAACCATTGACAGCAGAATCCTTATTTAAAGCTATGTAGGAAAGTGGGAAGAAAGAAAGTGACTCCTGCTAGGTGCTTTGCATAGCTTCTCTCGTTATAATCCTTGTATGTTAGTCAGGGTTCTTAGCTGCCAGCATTAGAAACCAACTCTGCTAACTTAAGAAAATAAAGAGCAAAAAAAGAATTTCCTAAAAGTATGCAGATCATCAGATAACTAGACATGGAGGCTACAAGACCAAAAATAATTTCCAAAATCATGCTATAGAATTGATCTCTGGGAGACATCAGTGTAGCCAGACGTTGACACCCCAGCATACGTAGCCTCACCCAATACTGCCCTTGAGTGATGGCCTTAGAACCGTTCTCTGTTGCGCTGCTGGAACCTGGAGATGCCCTTGATCCACCAGCGTGGATTCTGTGTGCAAAGTGCATCTTACCTGTAGAGCCTCACTCATGCCACAGGGATGCTGGGAAAGAGCACGAGACCCCTGAGCTTCCCAGGTTGGGGGTGTGTGCCTCCAAAGTGGGCCATTCCCCAAGCAAAGGAAGAGGGTTCAGATGAGAGTTCAGAGAGGCACCAAAGAATGATAAGCGCCAACCACACCACCTGACAAATTCAAGATATGTTATTAGCCTCATGATGTAGATAAAGGGACCAGAGATACATAAATTTGACTGACTTGCTTTAAGGTACATGGGTCCTAAGTGGAAGAGCTGTATGTGAACTCTGGGTCTGCTAGGACTGCACAGTGATTTTAGGAGCAATGTAAAATCATTCTTTATATGTTCTGGGTTGGTAATCAGACTGATATTTTATTTATGTGATTTTTGGAATGTGTATGAGGATAGGATGTGATTGTGAAAAGCAGTCTCTGTGATACATGTACACATGTATATGTATCTGTTTTGTGTATGTTTTTTGTGTATATCCTGTGTGTCTGTTTTGTGTCTGTATTATATTTCCCTTTGACTTGGACTTTGGAGGCTGTTTTACTTTCCTGGGGCTGTCATAACAAATTACTGCAAACTAGGTAGCTTAGAACAGTAGAAATTTATTCTCTTCCAGTTCCAGAGGTCAGAAGTCCAAAATCAGGATGCCAGCAAGCCCATGCTCCCTCTGAATGCTCTAGGGGAAGATCCTCCCTCCCCTTTCCCTGCTTCTTGGGGTTGCTGGCGGTCCTCAGTGTTTCTTAAAAATGCATCACTCCAGTCTCATCTTTGTCGGGTGGCATTCTCCCTGTGTGTCTTATGTTTCTGTGTAAATCTCCCTCTTCTTGTAATGGCGCCAGGCCTTTAGGGCTCTCCCTAGTCCAGTTATGATACTCTTAATTTGATATATCTGTAAAAACCATATTTCCAAATACAGTCACGTTCACGGATCCTGGGTAGACATGAATTTTGGAGGACACTACTTCAGCCTGATGCAGAGGCCAAGGTTCATGTTAGATCGTCTGCCACAAAAACTCATCCCTGAGATCGATTCTCTGTAGTTCAGGTGAGGAGGTAGAGGTAGAAATGGATCTTGGTTTTAACGATCTCTTTGGCCCCTGAAGTCCTGAGGGGGCCCCCGCGTAGATTTCCTGAATGCGAGTGAGTGAAGCAGATGGTGTGTCTGAGCCAGGATTCTCCTGAGCTTGGATAGACTCTGCTCCTGTGAGGGCACTGGAGAGAGATGCCAGAGCCAGCACAGGAAAGTGCTTTCATTTGGTATGAAAGCAAAGTGCAGCTTTCAAGGCGAGCCAAGAAGCCTGAATAAACAACAATCACAGACTGTTTTTCAGGGCATTTGGAAAAGAGGGAGCTAGGGGCTTTAATGTAGTAGATGGGTTTTCTAGTCAAGATAACTGTGCTCCAAACCAGTCTCTGTACCTTTCAAGATGCTGACATTTGACCTTAATCTTTTGGAAGTCAATTTTAAAATGAGTTAAGAACACTTAACATATGATGACTGTAAGAATTTAGTGAACTGCTGTACCAGAGTCTCAGCACAGCATCAGAGTTCTGTGAACACACTAGGGAATCTGAATCAGAAATCATCAGCACTGCAGGGGGATGGTTTAGCTGGGCTTGTTGGGGTGAACTAGGTTATGCTGCTGTAACAGTCAGTCCTCAGACCTCTGTGGTTTAAACCAGTAGAGCGTCATATATTGCTTGTTTAATCCACTGTGGGTCAGCTGAGGGCTGTGTTTTGTCTCATTCTCACCCTGAGACCCAGGCTGAGGAAGCCACCTCCATGTGTGACATTCCTGTTGCCGAGAGAAGGGGTGTGTGGCAAAGCACACTCCTCATTCTTCAGTCTTCCTCCCAGAAGTGACCCATCTTAAGTCCTGGCACATTACATGGGCCACAGCGAGTCATGTGCGTGCTCAGTCATGTCTGACTCTTTGCAACCCACAGGCTGTAGTCCACCAGGCTCCTGGTTATTCCTGATTTCCAAAGGGCAAGGGATGCAGTCCAGCCATGTGCCCATAAGGAGAACCAGAAATATCTGCTAAGTGGCGCTAATAGCGATCATACCAGATGCCACTTTTGCAAAACCATTAAAGAAGGCACAGATTGCCTAAGGGGAAATTCTCAGTGCCTCAGCCGCACATGGGAGGGAGCCAGGGCAAAAAAGAACTTTGTTTTCACTGATACGGTTTTATTGGTTAGCTTACTATTAACTTCTGCCTGGTGGAGTCCCTTCCCACAAAAGGCAGTGCATTTTAAGAACATCCTAGGGTTGAATTTCTGAACCTTTCACATTCCGTATAAGACAGTGGCACGAAAGACTGATTTGGAGCAACTACTGACTTTGTTATTTGTTACTGACTTTGTTAAAGGCTCAGTACAGCAGGAACTTCTAACGTAGATGTCTTTGTGTTAATATCTACTTTGCAAGATGAGAATGTAAATAGATAAAGAGAATCAAGTCAGTAAAAGCAGTTAAATTTGACAAAGCAAAGTACTATACCAGAACCTGGTCTTCTCCAGCACTGAACTAGGACTTGGACGTCGGTGAACCTAGAGCTTGTGCCTGTGTCTTCTTTTTGCTTAATTTCCTAAATCTGAGGTGCTGACACAGTCACTCAACTCCAGAGTAATAGCTTAGGTTTAGAATTTAGAAGAACAAAAATCCAGGAAAGACAGAATTAAAGAAAAATGTCAACAGACATTGAATTTTGTTTAAGGACTACTGTTTTCTTAGCCTCAGATCTCCAAATCACAGATCATGCAGGAAAGGCTTATGTGCTAGGACTATCTTAGGGAGGGCAGTCTCCCCAGAGCAGGGGCAAGGCAGGGAAAGAGGGAGGGCAGGTGTGTTGCAGGGGGGTGTTACTGAGCTGGCCAACGCTTGATGAAAAACTGAACGCTCAGTGTCACAAGACATCTTCAGAGAGATCATAGGAAACCACTTTGTCTTCAGATAGTTCATGGGTTGGGGAGGAGAATGGTTTCTCCATTGGCTGCCATCTCCCACTGGTGGAGCGTGCCCCCAGGGTTACCTCCCTTACTCTCCGAGGTGCAGCTGCCTGTGTGCCAGATGGGGGCTGTAGTGCCTCAGCAGCAGTAGGAGGCAGGGGAGAAAGCGCATGTGGCCTCAGTAAAGTGGGCACTGTTCACTTGTACCCATGCACAATGTGAGGGACAGGAGAAGCCTCTGCTGCAGGCTCTGTGAGCAGCAGTGGAACAGCTCCACTTTTCAAAGACCAGCATAAGCAGTTTCTACAGCCACTATGGCTGGTCAGCAAGGCAAGCAAGCATTCCATTCTAGCTGCAAAAACTGAAGGTGTTAGAAACATCACCTCAGCCAGGAACCCAGAGTCAGTCTCGACCTTTTCTTATACTTTCCAGTTTCCAAATTCTTTCGTGTCTATGAATCCAGCATTTTTGCGGCTCTTCTCTTCCCCTTTGTCCCACAGCTGATTCTTAGTTCTCATTCTTACTGTGTCTTTTCTAGAGTATTGCAAATATTTTCCAATTAGTTTCCCCACTTGTACCAGTTAAGATAACTTTGGCCTCAAGTAGGAGGAAATCCTATTCAAATTGGCTGAAATGCTGGAGGTAGTGAGATTCTGAGGTGTTTTAATCCAATTCCTCTGAACATCACATTTAAATTTAATCATTTCCAAGAAGGAAGTAACATCTTTCTTGTGTGTCTGTCTTAAAAGGCATAAAATTTTCCAGTAGCTCCCAACAGACTTCCCCTCTGGTTTTATTAGCAATATTGTATTACACACAACATGTATAAAAGCCATCACTGGCAAGAGAAAAAGAACCACTTATGATTGCCTTGAACCAGTCAGGCTCCTTCATTTGGGACTTGTTGTTCAGTTGCTCGGTTGTGTCCGATTCTTTGTGACCCCATGGACTGTGGCACACCATTCTTCCCTCTCCTTCACTATCTCCCAGAGCTTGCTGAAACTCCTGTCCTTTGAGTCAGTGATGCCATCCAACCATCTCATCCTTTGCCACCCTCTTCTCTTTTTGCCTTCAATCTTGCCCAGCATCAGGGTCTTTTCCAATGAGTCAGCTCTTTGCATCAGATGGCCAAAGTATTGGAGCTTCACCTTCAGCATCAGTCCTTCCAATGAATATTCACAGTTGATTTCCTTTAGGATTGACTGGTGTGATCTTGCAGTTCAGGGGACTCTCAAGAGTCTTCTCTAACACCATGGTTCAAAAGCATCAATTCTTTGGTGCTCTGCCTTCTTTATAGTCCAACTCTCACATCCACACATGACTACTGTGAAAACCACAGCTTTGACTAGATGGACCTTTGTCGGCAAAGTAATGTCTCTACTTTTTCATATGCTGTCTAGGTTGGTCATAGCTTTCCTTCCAAGGAGCAAGCGTCTTTTAATTTCATGGTTGCAGTCACCATTAGCAGTGATTTTGGAGCCCAAGAAATAAAGTCTTTCACTGTTTCCATTGTTTCCCCATCTATATGCTATGAAATTATGGGACCAGATGCCATGATCTTAGTTTTTTGAATGTTGAGTTTCCCAGGCTGGGACTGGGGATGGCTAATTACACAGAGGGAGGTTCTGATAGGAAGGAAGAAGGGAATGATGGTGATTAGGAACTCCCAGTGTCTGCTTTACTACCTGATATCTTGCCCTCCAATCTATGCCACGCTGATGTTGCTGAAATCCAACTATGAAATAATTCTTCCACTGAAAACATTTTTATGGTCTTTCTTTGCTTAAGGATTAAGTCCAAGCTCTTAGTGTCATATACAAGACCATTTACAATCAAGCATCACCCTTTGCTCTTGCGCTGTTAATTTCTCAACCATTTGCCCAACTTCTGTCTCTACCACACACATCATGCTCCTGAGAAAATTTGCTGAGTCCCGAACATCACAGGGGAGGCTGGCGTGCTGCAGTCCATGGGGTTGCAAAGAGCTGGACATGACCGAGTGACTGAAGAACAAACATGACTGGCTCTGTCATTCACTGGTGCCTTCATATGCTTTCAGCTTGGACCTCCTGCCACTCCCTCCCTTCACATGCACACATCAACTTAACTGTCGATTTTCACTCTTCTGGTCATCTCAATGACCAGCTCCTTAGTAGAGCAGACTGTTCCTCTTTCATGCTTTCATTGTGCCTGTTAAAATACTATCGTTGCTACTAGAACACATTATTGTACTTCTCCCTACTAGACAGGTTATTTTCATCTCTGCATTTCCAGCATCTAGCAGTATTTGGCACAATGGGTAGTAGGAGTCACTTCTGATGTCTGATGAATGATTGTGTGCCAAAGGGTTTAGAGCTGAGTGAGCTTGTCTGAGTCTGTGGGCAACATATGAAGGGGGATAATCATGGGGAGGGAAGCTGAGAGTGATCAGCGTCTCTGTATTTTCCATAATAATAGAGAAAAGTAGTTGGAGAACTGGTGAAAGGGTGGTGAAAAAATTGTTGATGAATTTATCTGTTCTCTGCCAGAAGAAACATGGTGGGGTGAAGCAAGGGTGCTCAGAAGTATTAAACATTCATTATTTAAATACAGGCAACCCTTTTGTTGAAAGCCAGCTTAACTGCACAACTATTGTAGAGTTCTGTCTTATGAGGAGCTGTCACTGAGGAACTCTTCTGCCGTAGTGAAAGTGCCAATTATCTGAACAGCATTTAAACCTAGCTGTGGAGCCCACAAAGGGATGTCTTCTGTAGCTCTTGAGGTGATCTGGAGTTTTTCTTCTCTGACAAAAGCCAGAGTGAGAGATGTGGTGGCCTGCAGAAGGCTGTGTAGTTCAATCATTCTGTTCCTACCTAGAAGCTGTTCAGTCAACCTATTAGTTAGCAGTTTGGTTGTTGGAAGAGTTGGGGGCAGTCTGTGGGGTAGGGAGCCCATAACTATGGGCTATGAGCGCATCATAACCCAGATAGCTATGATGATAAAGTACATGACATTGCGAAAGCATGGGGTTCTTGTAACTTGGGATGGTTCAATAGTGGTGTCTGTGGATGTAATACAATACTGTCTGGAAGAAGCAGCAATGACCGTGAAAGTGCCAAGTGGTAGGACGCAATTTAGGAGTAGGAGGCGTACAAAAATGACAGTTAGGGTTTGCAGTTCAGGGCAGCCACTGATACCCTCAAGCAAATAAAGAAACAGTGAATATGTAACAGCTGGCATAACTTGAAGAATTGATTGTAGGACAGTCAGGACCTCAATCTTGGAAGATAGTTGTAAAGCTGGTAGCATGAAAAGAAGACTAAATGTGACCGATATTACTGTAGCCTAAACAGCACACAGAAAAAGCTTTGAACCAAACTGGGGGAAGTGGCTAATAGCATAACGTTTCAGTTAGGTACATTTGTTTTTATCTTATCTCTGCCCATTTATTAAGTGTATGACTTCAATTCTGTCTAATTTTCAGTCTCTCTATTTGTACTATGGAGAAAATAAGGTGCCCACGTTTGATGGTCACCATCATGCATAAATAAGGTAAAGGTGCTAAACAAGCATAGTACAAAGTAAGAATAATAATGGTGCATGTTTATTTTCACTTTATTATTCCAGGGTAGTTGTGTTTCATGTTTTCATAAGGGCCTGGGTGTTCTTTGTTAATTTTAACCTAGTAAATCCTGATAAATATCTCTGAACCCTCTTGGAGCTTTTTTAGCCCTGTCCAAACATTTTGCAAGATTTCTTTGCCCAGGAAACCATAAGAGCATGCAATTAAAATCATCTGTACATGTGAAATGACCTTATCTTTTTAACATTTTTTAAACTTTATTTACAAACATATTCACAGAACTTTGGACCATTGTTACATGGACCGATTGTTGACTTTTCCCCATTAGTCCTGGCAAGGATTTCATACCATTTTCTGCTGCTGCCCCATATGAACCCCAACGTAGTCACTTCTATAGTTAACTGCCTGTGTATCCAGGGGGAGCTGAGGATGAATTCTGTCTCTAGAGGAACATGGTAAACCAGAGCTAACTAGATTGTAATGTGATGATGGTATGGCACCATCAAAGAAAAGTCATCCTTTGAAGGATGCTTGTTAAGATCACAAGGTTGAAGTGGATGTGTTATGCTGGTAGACGGTGCTTTCCCACGGAGGTAACGGATTTGCACTGTGTCTTTTGGATCATGAATATGTTCCTTCTCTGTGGTAGTGAGACCCATTTCTATTTGTTCAGTTTGTTTAACAAAGATTTAGTGAATGTACTGAGAAACAGAAGTCTCTCCTTTAATGAAGCTTAGGATCCAGGACAGGGAGCAGAAATTAATCAGACAATTTCTCCTTGAATGAAAAAGTATAACTGTGGTGAATTTTGCAGAGGGAGGGCTTGAGTAGGTGATGATAAAAAAGCATAGAGCGGGAGCACTCGACTTAGCCTGGGAGGGGAGTGAAGGTTAAAGAAATATTCCCTGCTGGGGAACAGAAGGAAGAGTTGGTGTAATAGCCAGGGTTCTTGCAGGAGAGACATGGCATACCCGACAAGGTGTTTCAGGAGAGTTAAAGGACAGGACCATTTACCATGCTGTGGGCAGAATATAGGGAACCAGCATGAGATGGTGAAATTCCCTAGCACTAGCAAGAGTGGGGACCTCTTACCACCCCTAGGCCTAAAGGAGGAGAGAGGAAGCAGTGGTTGCTGGAAACCTGAGACAATAGTCAGAGCTGTAAGGAATGGAAGCTCAGCAGAGCCATGGCTTTGGTGGAGGAGACACAGCCAGTCCGTGGAGACCCAGGAGGGAGATGGTCAGGAGAATAGGTCCCCTGACCTCCTGCCACTCCCTCTGACCTTGGCTGATCCCAGCCAGAGTCCAATAACATGGAGCCGTCAGAAATGTTTAGTCAGAGTGTGGTGTGGTCAGACTGGGCTCTCTTCCTAGTCCATGCTTTCCTCCCATTTGTGCAGAAGGGTGGCCATGATGCCACTGAGAGCTGAGCATTGCATTCCCATCCAGCCCTGCCCCTTACCAGCCACGTTACCTCTGGCTGAAAACAGTCTCTCCAAGCCTGTTTCCTTCTCAGTACAGTGGGGCCCTACCACGTACTCTGTATCCCAGGGAGGCATAAGGACCACATAGAGAGCGTCAAGGGAACGTCCTTTGGAAACTACACACTGCTTTACACTTGAAAGGGGATTTTATGACTCCCTTTTGCCTCTATCTGAGGGGAGAGAGTTTTCTCTGGGACCAGGAAGTATAAGGTCCTCAAGCATACCCAGTTCTGTGATGGCCTCCCAATGGTAGAATAAAAAATGGGCTCAATATAATCTTCTGTGAGGACAAGAAAATGTGATTAGTGGCAGCTCCAAGGCTTCCTGAGGTGCCAGATAAGAAGGTGTAAAAGAATTATCTGCATTAATGCCCTCTCTCCTCCTAGTTGGAAACCCCAGTTGGAAAGGGCCAAGAGAGTCTGTTTCCATTAGAGGCTGAATATTTGCTTTGACTCTTTCATTTTTCACCAGAGAATGTATTCTCAGCCTCCCTCAGCTTTGTTTCCAGCATTTCATGGCTCTACGTCGACAAGGCAGAATGTCCTTCCCTCTCCGCTCCCTCTTCTACAAGCCCCAGACTGAAAATTCACTTGTTAACTTTTAAAATATACACACAAGCGGGAAACAGATGGCATTATCTGGATAATGCTAGAAAACGATCAGATTCTTTTTCAAGGGCTATGCTCTGTTTTGAAATCACCCAAATGAATAAAGTTGTTTTGACTTGAAATTAGTTATTGAAATAAGGTATTTGGGAATAGTTTTCAGCCCTTCTCTAGATAGGGTCAGGGTCTGTCAAAGCGTCTTCCTACTTAAAGTCCTAATTTGGCAAAAAGTTGAACCACGTCAGGCTCCCTCTCACCTCTTTTCTCTCTCTCCTCATTCCCTCTCTCCACTGTCTCTCTCCTAGTGGTTAAACATGTCTTTTTTTTTTTAGTCTGCAGGATCAAGAGAACTGAAATACACTCCTCTAAGATGTGCCTCGTGAGACCCTAATAAAATGTTCCCTTCACACATTTCTGGGGCACCTGTCACCAGAGCAAGCAGGTGCAATTTCTGTCGTGTCTTAATTTTGTATCCCTATTTTGGACTGAACATAGAATCGAAGGTGTTTTATTTTTAATTGAAGAAGATTCTGGGAAAAGTCTTCCGGGTGTGGTGCATCTTTTGAGGGGGCCGTGGGTTGCACTGTCCAACCTACAGAGCCTCTGTTCTTTAGCCAGCAGTCGTGAGTGTTCTTGCAGTAAACCAGGACCATGTGAAGATGATGCTCCTAGGGAGGATGGGGAGAAATAAATAGCGGTATTTCTAAAAGGATAGGCAGCCTGACGGCAAATTCCAGAGACTGGGTGACATTTTAAATTGGTAATGCTCCTAATTACCCAGGCCCTAGGAGACGGTATGGAATACAGCCACAGCTCTAGAATTAATACAAGTGAGCACTGTGAGCCCATTACTAACAGCATGTTCTCTTAGAATAATGGCACCGAATCTGTGTCAGCACAGTATGATATTGCAATTAAAACACACGCACACACACATGAATGTGTGACCTCCAATATTTCCTACTTTTTGGGAAAATTTTCCTGCTATAAAAGTAAAAGTAAAAACTGTTATAAATTTTCCTGAAAAAAAAATTAATACTTTGTTTGCTTGTCATTCATTGCCTCTTGGTATTGCTGGGTTAAAATGTCAGATTTATAACAATGAACTTAAGTAATCAGCGTGTGATTTTATGAAACATGAGCTTGGAAGGCAGAAATGCCCAGATTCAACTCCTAGTTCCCCTGCTTATGCTGGGTGAAATTGGGCTCATTCAGTGTCTCTGATTTTCAGTTTAGTCATCTTACAAGTGGGCACGATAATGTTATCTATTCATACATTTATTGTGAGGGTTTGAGCCACGTGAAATGCCTTGCTCAAAGCTAGTGCTAAAAGATGCTAAGAATAAAAGATACGGCAGAAATACAGAATCCTAAAGTTTCAACCATCAGACTGAGCTTTAGACCTCAGCTTCAGCAGTGTGTGGGGCCAGAGATCCAGCCCATACCATCCACCTCTTCCTCTCAGCATGCAGGTCCAGATATTGGCTTGTCCTTTTGTGCCAGTGAGTGGTGGTTTTGTTGATTTAAATCCTAGAAGAAAAGTTTCTGTAAATTCTATCTGTCCACTGTCTTAATACCCTTCTACCCTTCATATAAACCACCACAACTTTTTGGGGGGGACCTAGAATGAAAGCTTATATCCCAGTTTATGTGGGTGAAAGACTTTATCTTCAGTTTTCTTCTGAATATGTATGTGTATACACACACACACACACACACACACCCCTGCGTGTGTGTGTGTGTATGTATATATATATAATTCTAAGAATTATTGGAGACAGTTTTCATTTTGTTCATGTTGATATTTAGGATAAGCAAGTTCATTCAAGATGCTCTACTTTTATTGGTCCTAAATATCCTAAAAGCAAACCATGTAACAAAGAAACTGTAGTAATGATAGCAATAATTTGAGAAAAACCAATTATGTGCCAAGTACTTTGGATACACTTCATATTGATCCCTACAGCAAAACTTAAAAGGTGGGAGGTACTAGCCGTGTTTAACATATGAGAACAGGGAATCTCAGCAAGATTCATAACTTGGCCAAAGTAAGACCACTTGTAAAAATCAAAGCCAGTGCTTTGTCTGCTCTCAAAGCTCCGGTGTGTTTTCACCGCTTTTTGTCTTCTCATTTCCTTCCAGGTTGTTTTGGATGTTGTTTGTGGATCAGGAATACTGTCACTTTTTGCTGTACAGGCTGGAGCTTGTAGAGTCTATGCAGTTGAGGCTGGTTCAGTAGCACAATATGCTGAGGTAAGTGGTTGTATTTTTATAGTGGACTGAGTGATGGACTTTTCAAGGTAAGTCATATATAAAAGAATTTTTTTTTACCAGTCTTATCTTTTTTTCTGTTGGGATGTTACTGCTAAAGGAACCCGCCTTTATTGTAGTAATTGATAATGAAAACAATTATCTAAAAAAGTTCACAATACTAAAAATATAATAAAACTTTCTTCTTCCCTATCCACTGGGTGGCAGATGGGCCTGGGGAAGGCAAATACTTTCTTATCTTTAAAAATGACCTACTAAGGTGAGGAGGGCTTCCCTGGTGGCTCAGAAGGTAAAGCGTCTGCCTGCAATACAGGAAACCCGGTTCGATTCCTGAGTCGGGAAGATCCCCTGGAGAAGGAAATAGCAACCTACTCCAGTACCCTTGCCTGGAAAATCCCATGGGTGAAGAAGCCTGGTAGACTACAGTCCACGGGGTCACAAAGAGTAGGACACGACTGAGCGACTTCACTAAGGTGAGGAGTCAGACATCCCTGGAGCTAGGTTGATTTTTTTCTTCAATGCTGTACTGACAGTAACTGTGCCACTCACTTTAAATTTCAGTTTTGGTTTAAGGGATGGTTGCTACATGGTTGTAGTTGGAGCATGGAGACATGTATGTTTCAAGGAGCTTTTTCAGATTGCAGATTCTGACTGGAGGACAGGGAGATGCTTTGTTTTAAATGTGGTGCTCCATTATCATTATGAAATGTGTACAAATATTGGAGAATAAGTCAAAGTCAAGAGTCAGTAATAGTAGCTTTCAGTAATATTTGGATGTAATAATAACCCAGTCAAGCTGCAGAGTTGGAAGTGTGTGTGCACAAACGTGATCAGAGTGATGTGCTTATCATTCACATGTGGAGGAGGCCTATGCTTAAGTGAGGGCTAGAATTGCAGATAGAAAGGGAAGCTTGCCTGCTGCTTCTGAGGAACATCCTGAAACTTTCCTCTGACCTGGGACAGTTGGTAGCTCTGAGTGATGGCTGAGTTTGGATTGAATGACCCAGGAGGAACTGGAGACCAGTAAACAGCATGCTGTGTTTGGAAGGAAGGAGTGCCAGGGCCTGATGGCCAGCGTGTTGTTTCACTTCCTTCTTCCAACAAGCCTTGGATAAAATATTTTTGGTCTTTGGCTTGCTAACCAATTCTTAAGAGTCATTTCTATTAAATATTGAGTACACACAAAAGAATATTTATTAAATGTATACCTATTATTGGGGGCCTCCCTGATGGCTCATTGGTAAAGAATCTGCCTGCCAATGCAGGAAACACAGATTCGATCCTTGGGTCGGGGAGACCCCATGGAGTAGGAAATGGCAACACACTCCAGCATTCTTGCCTGGGAAATCACATGGGCAGAAAAGCCTTGTGGTCTACATTTTGTGGGGTCAGGAAGAGTCAGACATGCCTGAGTGAGCACTCACTTACCATACATTTTAGTATTTGTAAAATGTGTACATTTGTAAAATATCAAGAATAACGATACAATGAATATGTGTCCACTATGTCTTTTAAGGAATAGGCCATTAGCATTTCTATTAAAGGTTCATGTGTCTTGTCCTGTTCAGTCTTTTCTGCCCTAAACAGAGGTAACCACTATGTTGAATTTTTGTTGGTCATTTGCATGCTGTTCTTTATAGGCTCAGAGGGTAAAGCGTCTGCCTGCAATGCAGGAGACCCGGGTTCCGTCCCTGGGTTGGGAAGATCCCCTGGAGAAGGAAATGGCAACCCACTCCAGTATTCTTGCCTGGAGAATCCCATGGACAGAGGAGGCTGGTGGGCTACAGTCCACGGAGTCGCAAAGAGTCAGATATGACCGAGCGACTTTACTTTCACTTTCTTTATAGTTTTACCACACGTGTTTCTATTCCTAAAACAAATCTTAATGAACTTTCCATAAATGGGATCATAATGTATGTATCCTATAATTTGCTTTTTTAACCCAGCATGTTGCTTCTGAGGGTCATTTTGTTGATGCATACAGCCCTCATCAATGTTGGATAGCATTCTGTTATATGAAATGCATTAAGTTGCTAGTGCAGTATACTGTTGATAGAATTTGGATGACTTCCCTTATACAAGTATTATTGTGAGTATTCTTGTACACACTCTCCACCTATCTCAGTATATACCCAAGAGTAGAATTGATGGGTAATAGGGCATGTATACTTGACCTCTGTTCTGTGATGCCAACTGGTTTTCCAAAGTGGTTGTTCCAGTTTGCACTCCCTTCAGCAGATAATGAGCGTGCTGTTATTCCACAACGTTGTCAGCACTTGATATTGTCAGGCTTTGGACTTCTTGTCAATCTGGTGTTTATCACATATTTGTGGTTTTAATTTGTATTTTCTAACCACTAAAGACTTTGAGCATGGTGTTTGACCATTTCTTCTCTTCCATGAAATACCTGTTCCAGTTTTTTGGACAATGTTTTTTTTTGAATTGTTTTATTGTCTAATTCATTTGTGGGAATGATGTGTATATTCTGGATATTAATTCTATTCAGTTTTATATGGGAAAAAATATCTTCTCCCAGTTAGTACCTCACCTTTTCTCTTCATGGAGTTCTAAATAAGATTTAAATACAGAATTCTAAAGAGAAAAGAGAAGAAGAATATAAAGTTACATAGAGAGAACCCATAGATAAAAATGTCTCTGCTTCACTGTTTGATAGATTTCAAAATGCAGTCTTAAGCAGAAGGAGCTGCATGTAGACCTTTGCCTCGGGGGTTGTGCATTCATTTAATCACATCTTCATTCCGTTGCATCCACAGTTCTGTTTCTTGGGAGAGTATAGGAGAAACAGAAATAATTAAGGAGTATTCTTGTGTTTAAAGAGCTTCTATTCTGATAGATTGATGTTGTTGTCTCTTGTATCAGATACCAAAAAAAGATAGAGAGAAGCGTTAGAGATTTCTTCTTTCTCATAGTTTATTTTCTCACATATTTAAGGTAGCTTGAGACACACTCTTGACAGTTATTTTTAAAAATGTAATGCCTTTGGTTGTAATATTTTAAGGGAAGAGAGGAAGAGATTAGCTTGAGATCCTCACGCACTCCCTAGACACAGTCCTGTCCCCAGCCCCAGCACACAGCCCCAGTCATCACCAGCACACCATAGGAGGAGCTGTTCCAGAACCATCTGTGATTGGTTTCTCCAAGAGAATTCTCAGCCTGATTAAACACGTCAGCGGGACAGTTGCCTTCTTGCAGAGCAGGGCTACCCGCACAGACACTTTTACCCAGTAGGTCCACTGGCTAATTATAAATGTCTCTAGCAAGAAGCCAATATGGAGAAGAAAAGAGAAAGAATTTAAAATGGTAAAACTTTGTATTGTTTTAAACTTTGAAACTATTTTAAACTATTTCACTTCAAGCTTACAAATAAGTTGTAAAAAAATAGAAAGTAATTCAAAAGCTTCCCAAGTTCTCTTTAGCTTGATTCACCTCTTGTTCAGGTTTTATCCCATTTGCTTTATCATTTACTCTTGCTCCACTGTCACCATCCAGGAACACACATATACATGAATGCTGTGCTGTGCTAAGTCACGTCAGTCGTGGCCCACCAGGCTCCCCCGGCCCTGGGGTTCTCCAGGCAAGAACACTGGAGTGGCTTGCCATTTCCTTCTCCAGTGCATGAAAGTGAAAAGTGAAAGTGAAGTCGCTCAGTCGTGTCCGACTCTAGCGACCACATGGACTGCAGCCTACCAGGCTCCTCCATCCATGGGATTTTCCAGGCAACAGTACTGGAGTGGGGTACCATTGTATACACAAATATGGGTGTGTGTGTGTATATGTATATATTATATATATATATATGCAGATAGAGACACACACATTTTTTCCTATGGGTCAGTTATGTACATCATAGCCTTTTATCCTTAAACATTTCAGTGTGTGTTTTGCAAGAACAAAACCATTTTCTTAAATAAACCGAGAAGAATTCAAAAGTGAAAGGAGAAGCTATACAATGACTTGTCCATTGAGTCTTCTGATGTTACTGAACAGGTTTCAGGGAGGCCCCAACTTGAGCAGAGATACACTGTCATCCTGGGCGTTGAAGCAAGAACAGTCTACACTTCACTGCCTATTTCCTTGCATGGTATTTCCAGGGAGACTTGATTTTTAAAGCATTTAAACCAATGTTCTAAAGAATTCTGAAGCATCATCATTTCTTTTATCTTTGGTTTTAGCATGCAGGGAGGATTTTTGTGTTTCTGTAATCTTCCTGTGTATGGCTAGGGCAGGTGGGGGGCAGGGGTAGTTTTCCAAATGCTGCAGGGACTGCAAAGTATCCTTGAAATCCTTGCTGGCAAGTCTTCTCTGCCCCTGAGGCCTTCCTGGCGTGTGGTCCTAAGGACAGGCTAGTTATGAATGCATTCGGGGCCAGGGCTGGTTAGAATCTTCGTGAAGGAAGGCCATGTTCCTGACTGCTACTGTGGGTGTCATGCAATGCCCACTGTGGGCCAGGCCTGTCACCCTTGCGGAGGAAGATCTGCACCAGGGCTTGGTTTCTGCTTCTTCCGCCGACACTTGTCTGTACAACTTGTGGATGGCACAGGCGAGTGTGAACAGCACAGAAAAAATTTCCACTCTAAGAATAGGCTTTGCTGGCCGCTCAGCACACAGCGCGTGGTGGTCCTTTCCACCTTTTCATTATTCAGTAATTGAACCAGCAGACATTTATTTCTTTCCTCTGGAGTCTTCATTAAATTGCTCGGAAAAGATAAAACTGTAACAAGAAAGAAAAATGTACAAATTTAGCTACCATTGCCTGCCCCTGGATTCTTCTCACAAAAGGCTTCTGGGCTTTAAGTAAACAGAATATTTTCAGTTTGCATTGAATTCAATTTCAGTCGCATTCAGTGGCTAAAGCTGATTTTGTAAGGGCTGACCCTCAGATGATGAGATGGTGGAAATGACTCCTTGTCTGGAGGGCACGCACATTTAGTCATTTTTTGCGGGATAGTCGTGAACCTGCCCAGGTGCAGTCGTGTGCTCTCACCCTGGGCCCCATCTGACATTTCTGGGTCAGTAATAAGAGACCATCTTTGTCCAAGAAACAGGGCAGAACTAAAGGTCTCCCCTGAGTTCCCAGCCTGTGAGTCGGCCTACCTCAAAAGGGCAGCTATTACTTGTTCTCTTTTTCTTTTCTTATGAAACATAAAGCTGAAGCCCTCAGCATATAGGCCAAATGGGAGTGGGGAGA
Source organism: Bos grunniens (assembly GCF_055505025.1). Classification (NCBI taxonomy): domain Eukaryota; kingdom Metazoa; phylum Chordata; class Mammalia; order Artiodactyla; family Bovidae; genus Bos; species Bos grunniens. Next base: position 40,112,301 of record NC_141172.1, read on the forward strand.
AGGCATTAATCAAATGTATACTTGTACATAGTCAAGGAAGAGGGTGTTTCTTAAGTTAAAATTGTACACAGATGCCTCTCCATCTCAATGATAAATTCTTTGAAAGGCTGGAAATTAAAAGACTATGAGAGTAAGCAGTCATGAATAGATTTATGTATTGTAATCAGCTTAAGCTTACAGCAAAGCTCTCTGGCTCTTAAATTTCACAATGTTCATAATCATTAGTGGGCCACTTAATTAGACTTTACTAGCACATAGTTCCTACCGATGTCTCATTAGGATGATTTTTAAGGAGTCAGACCAAGTATTTCTAGGTCATGAGTAGTGGAATTAAAAGCAGGTAGAATTGGAAATGTTGTGACATTGCATTTCTAAATCTACTGGGTTCATAATCTAGGGCTGCTTTGTCTAATATGGCAGCCTTTAGACACATATGGCTCTTTATATGTAAATATAAACTCATTTTTAAAATTAAATTTCTTAGTCTCACTAGCTGCATTTCAAGTGCTTAGTAACCACAAGTAGCTAATGGCTATTGTAGTAGACCGTGAAAGGATGGAATATGTCCCTCACCAAAGAAAGTTTGAGTGGGTAGTACTGATGGAGAGGATGCAGGTGGCCATACGTCACTGCTCTGGCATGGGATGGCGAGGCTGGTGGCTGTGTTCAGTGCCAGGTGTTGGCAGCCATGGCCAGATCAGACTGGTTTGGTGTTAGTTGAGACAGCCCTCCCCAGTCCCTCTTGCTGTGGGCATTGTTTATCTTTCCCTTATTTTTGTGTAAGATCTGGCTTAGAACAGGTTCCCTAGGAAACAGATGGTGATGCACAGATTTACATGAAGGAAATTCATTGCAGAAGGCTCTCAGGAATCTGACCTGTGAAGGAACTAGGATAAAATTGGGCAGAGGAGGAGTTAAGCTGCAATGTAGTTGGAATAAAGAGCTCAGGCAAACCCACAGGGAATTCTTGAGCTGGGGAAATGTTTCAGAGTTGAACCACCTTGAGGCAAGGGCTTTTATGCTTCACATTTTTTATATATACTTCCTCAGGAAGGAGAGGAACCTGGGGGAAGGTGGCTGTCCTGGGCCAAGGGAAGTTTGTAGACCAAACCTCAGTTGAGAGCCATCATCTGCAGCATTCCCAGCCTCTGGGGAATGATGCCTTGGTCCTGAAGGAAGAATCTGCATGGTGTGCCACAGCAAGTACTACAGGATCAGGATTCAGGATCCTGACTTTAGTCTTCAGACAGGAAGCTGATGGAGAAGAAACATAATAGTAAATCAAGGAGGAGGGTCAAAGTGATGGAGCAGAGGGGGTGATACTGAAGGCATGTGTGAGCCCAGGGGTGATTTGTGGTGTGTGCTTTTGGGATGGGCAGAGGTTACCTAGAAACTCAGTCGACATCTGATCTGATGCACTTTGTACTTTTCTAAGCTCTGTGCGGACACAGAGTACATATGAGTTGTGATTTCTCCCCTCCAGTAATTTGTCCTCCAGTTGGGCTTCACACAAGTGAAATTCTTGCCATAGGACAGTAAACGCCAAGTGCATATGACTGGTAGAGACAAGAAATGTCACTGTAAGGAACAATTCCCATCAGCTTGGCTGTTTAGAGAACCATCAGATAAGAGGTGTGATTTGGCTTGAATCCTTAAAGATGTAGAGAAATGAACTGCCTCTCTTTCCATTTTCACCTCTTACTGCCAACAATGAGATTTTTGAAAAACCCTTGAGTTCTCATGGGGTTCTACCCTAAATATTTTGCTAATCTTTTCACAAATAATTGAAGGTCATTTATTGAAAAGGTCGTTGTAATTTTTAATCTTGAATACTAGAAAGAATGTATACTTTGAAGTTTTCTGATACAAGTTCATTCTTTGAGGTAAGGAGGGTTTTTCCCCGTTTTTTTAGACACCAAAAGTCTGAGTCACCAAATTCCATTCAGCGCATCAACACTTTTTATTTTTGCACTGTTAATAAAGTTAAAAGGTGGCCATAACAAATCCATTAAAAAAAATAATAATACCCATTTTGCATAGTTGGCTTTTTAGAATTTAGGTTGCATTTCTATATCTATAAACTCATAGTTCTTCAGGAAGAGTCTTTGAGGTGCTTGGGGCAGATAATATCATATCCACATGACAGATGAGGAAGAACCTTGGAGAAGTTAGGTCATGAGGATTGGACATGGCTTCTGAGACACAGACCCTCACTGCCCCCTCCTTCTTCAGCATCCAGGTAAGCAGTGACTAGTGGTTTCCTTGGAGGTGAAGAGGTGAATGTGTTTTCCAGAAGCTGGAGCTCTTACCCCTGTAGGTATTTCATCCAGGAGCCAAGAGAAAAGCATCTTTTTCTTCTCAAGCTATCTATTGTGAAGTGCTTAAACAGGCAGGTAGGTCTGCCGTATAAGAAGGAAACCTTCCTCTGTGGCAAAATCAAGTAGCAACACACTTAATAGGGGAGCTGTTTGAGGTAGTCTACATGGAATGCCACCCCATTTGCCACAAAACCCTGCCCAGAAAATAATAATTCTTATAGCTGGATTGGTGATGGGTAAGGCAAGAAGGCCTTTTGGGAGAGAATGTCAATGCCTCTTCATCTCACTCAATATTCTCTTCCCTGTAGGGTAGGTCCTCAACACCTTTGCCAGTATTATTAGTGATTATGCAGGTTCTGGAATCATACAGCATGAGGTTTCATTCTTGATCCATGGCCTAATGGATGTGTGACCTTGACAAGTGTATTAGTTTCCTAATTGCTGCTGTAACAAATTCATAGAAAATTAGTGGCTTTAAACAATGTGTATTATCTTATAGTTCTGGAGGTTAGAGATTTGGAGTGGGTTTCATGGGGTAAGATCAGAGTGACACAGAGCTGTGCTCACTCTGGAGACTCTAAGGGAGGATCTGTTCTTTGCCTTTTGCAGCCTTTGGAGGCTGCCGGCCTCACTTAGCCAGTGACTACATCACTCTGCTTCGGAAGCATCACTTTTTTTTTTTCACTCTCCTGCTTCTGGCATATAAAGAGCCTTGTGATTATATTGGGCCCACCAGGATAACCCTGGTAATCTCTCCATCTCAGAATCCTTAATTTACTCCCATTTACAACATCGCTTTGCCATGTAAAGTAACACATTTGTAAATTTCCAGCGAATAGGATGTAGACACTTGTGGGGATTGTGGGGACTGGGGGGAGCTGTGATTATTCTGCCAACCATAACAAGTTACTTGATCTTTCTCTACCTCATTTTCTTCACCTATGAAATTGCAGATAATGATAATCCCTCATGAAGATATTAAGAGAACTGAATGAGAAAATCAATGTCTGACATTCTTTAGCAATTGTTATTGCCGTCATGGTTATTATCAGCATCATTATGGGGGTCTCATTTCATCTCTGTACAGATCAACTGAGCAGGGAGGCCAGGCCACAGTGGGAAGTATGGGACCAGGCAGAGCACATTTTTCAAATGTGTGTGTTTAAATTGAATTTTGAAATTTCCTTTCTTACTCCTTTGCATTTTTTTACATTTCAATAAAGCTTTATTTATGAACACTGAAATGCATTTTTCTTAAATGGAATTTTATTTAATTTTCATATGTCAAGCTGTATCTTTTTTTTTTTTATTTTTTCCCAGTCATTTAAAAATACAAAAACCATTCTTAGCTTGCAGGCCATGCAGAGAGAGATGGTGGACCAGATCTTCCTGTGGGCGGTAATGCTGACTCCTGGTCTAACATAACCCTAATTCATAAAGAGCAATTTTTTTTAGTTAAGTAGCTGATATATGTCAGGTCCCATGCTATACTTGGGGACTGTAATGTCTGTATTTAGATGTGGTCCTTGTCTTCGTGGAGCTCATGATAGAATAACCACACAAATATATAATTAGAAACTCTTAAGTAGTGGTTATGAAAGAAAAGTACAGGGTGCTCTAAACTATAATTTGTATTACTCCTTTTTAAACCTTTTCAAAAAAATTCCTTTATGTCTTTTTGGCTGCACCGGATCTTTGCTGCTGTGCATAGCTTTTCTCTAGTTGCAGCAAGCAGGAGCAGAGGCTCCTCTCTAGTCGCAGTGCTCAGGCTCCTCTTGTTGCAGAGCATGGTCTCTAGGGTGCACAGGCTCAGTAGTTTTGGTACACAGGCTTAGTTGCCCCACATCAAATGGGATCTTCCCAGACCAGGAATCAAACCCATGCCCCTTGCATTGGCAGGCGGATTCTTAGCCACTGGACCACGAGGGAAGTCTGGTATTATTCCTTTTCTAATATCCAAACATTATAAGATATACAGGTTCCCAACTCTTCTCAAAGCTTCCGCAGACTGGGCAGGGCAGCCTGATAAGCAGTTCTCTGATACCCAGTTCTGAGAAATTCATAGCTGTTCCAATGTCCTTTTCCTAATAGGAATTTCCCTTGCTGGCCCAAATATGCAGTTATCCTCAGATGGCCTCAGTACTGATGACTGTTTGGAGGAACCCCACCACTTCGGCATCAGAAAATAGTGAAGTGGCCCTCAGGCAAGGATGCCTTAGGATCCCCCCCCCAGCAGGGGTCCTGTAACACATATTCTTTGCTTTCTGCCATAAGGGTGGTGTCATCTGCATATATGAGGTTGTTGATATTTCTCCTGGAAATCTTGATTCCAGCTTGTGCTTCATCCAGTCCAGCATTTCACATGATGTACTCTGCATATAAGTTAAATAAGCAGGGTGACAATGTACAGCCCTGACATACTCCTTTCCTGATTTGGAACCAGTCTGTTGTTCCATGTTCAGTTCTAACTGTTACTTCTTGATCTGCATGCAGATTTTTAAGGAGGCAGGTAAGGTGGTCTGGTATTCCCATCTCTTGAAGAATTTTCCACAGTTGTGATCCACACAGTCAGAGGCTTTGGCGCAGTCAATAAAGCAGAAATAGATGTTTTCCTGGAACTCTCTTGCTTTCTCAATGATCCAGCAGATGTTGGCAATTTGATCTCTGGTTCCTCTTTTTTTTCTAAAACCAGCTTGAACAACTGGAAGTTCACAATTCATGTACTGTTGAAGCCTAGCTTGGAGAATTTTGAGCATTCCTTTGCTAGTGTGTGAGGTGAGTGCAGTTGTGTGGTAGTTTGAGCATTCTTTGGCATTGCCTTTCTTTGGGATTGGAATCAAAACTGACCTTTTCCAGTCCTGCGGCCACTGCTGAGTTTTCCAAATTTGCTGGCATATTGAGTGCAGCACTTTCACAGCATCATCTTTAGGGTTTGAAATCTTGCATAACAGAAATTAAATACCCATTGAAAAACAATTCTGTGTTTCCCCTTCCTGTAGTGCCTGGCAATACTATTCTATGTTTCAATGAGTTGGACTATTTTACATACTTGATATATGGGGTATGTGCATGCTAAGTTGCTTCAGTCATGTCTGACTTGCAACCCCATGTACAGTAGCCCGCCTGGCTCCTCTGCCCATGGGATTCTCCAGGCAAGAATACTGGAGTGGGTTGCTGTTTCCTCCTCCAAGGGATCTTCTCAGCCCAGGGACTGAACTGGAGTCTCCTGCACTAGCAGGTGGGCTCTTTATGGGGAATCATACAGTATTTGTTCTCTTGTGATTGGCTTATTTCACCCAGCATTATGTCCCCTACGTTTATTCAGATCAGATCACATTGTTGCAAATGGCAGGATTTCCTTCTTTGTTTAAGGCTGGATATTACTCCTTTGTATATATATACCACATTTCTGCTGTGAGTAATGCTGCAGTGAACATTGGTGCCAATACCTTTTCAGTGTCCTGATTTCACTTCTTGTGGATATATACTCACAATTGAGATTCAAAGGTCATACAGTAGTTCTGTTTTTAATTTTTGTGGGAACTCCAGTTTTCTATAGTGGCAGCACAATTTTATATGCGTACTACCAATGTATAAGGAGAGTACCAATTTTTCCACATCCTCACCAACTTGTTTTTTGGCTATTATTCAGTTCAGTTCAGTTCAGTCGCTCAGTCGTGTCCGACTCTTTGCAACCCCATGAGTCGCAGCACTCCAGGCTTCCCTGTCCATCACCAACTCCCGGAGTTCACTCAGACTCACGTCCATCGAGTCAGTGATGCCATCCAGCCATCTCATCCTCTGGCGTCCCCTTCTCCTCCTGCCCCCAATCCCTCCCAGCATCAGAGTCTTTTCCAATGAGTCAACTCTTCTCATGAGGTGGCCAAGGTACTGGAGTTTCAGCTTCAGCATCATTCCCTCCAAAGAAATCCCAGGGCTGATCTCCTTCAGAATGGACTGGTTGGATCTCCTTGCAGTCCAAGGGACTCTCAAGAGTCTTCTCCAACACCACAGTTCAAAAGCATCAATTCTTCAGCGCTCAGCCTTCTTCACAGTCCAACTCTCACATCCATACATGACCACAGGAAAAACCGTAGCCTTGACTAGATGGACCTTTGTTGGCAAAGTAATGTCTCTGCTTTTGAATATGCTATCTAGGTTGGTCATAACTTTAGGAAACAGCAATCCTACTTAAGGTGATGTCTTGTGGTTTTGATCTGTATTTCTCTGATCATTAGGAGAACAACACCCCTTTTATGTGTTTTTACTTAGTGGGTTTCTGGATCAACTATTATTTGAAGAAGTGTATGGAGGGCTTCCCTGGTGGGTCAGATGGTAAAGAACCCGCCTGCCAACACAAGGGACCTGCGTTTGATCCCTGGGTCGGAAAGATCCCCTGGAGAAGAAAATGGCAACTCACTTCAGTACTCTTGCCTGGAGAATCCCATGGACAGAGGAGCCTAGCAGGTTAAAGTCCATGGGGTCACAAGAGTCAGACACAACTGAGCAACTAATGCTTCACTTCTGGAGGCTAAAGCAACCTTTTGAAACTGATGTCCAGTTTCCTCAATTTCCAGAGGGGGACCTTGAGAAATAAGGGCCTTCCTACATCGACAGTTGCCATTCCTCTGTTGTGGGAAACTGTCCTCATGTCCAGTGTTGATGTGTCTAAACCATAATTCAAGCAGCTTCTTCCCTCACTGCTTCTGAAATCTGCTCTCCCTAAGCCAGAGTCTCTACTCACAGCCAGTCACCTCTTGTCCCTCTCCTTTTGCCCCACAGCCCCCACATACAGAGCTGTTGTTGGCTCCCACTTCAGGGCCCATTTGATTCTGGTTGTAAAAGGCGAGAAGCAGCAGAAAGTGTTTGTTGACCTAAAACATTTGTCTGCCGTGGCAGCTACACAGTTTAAGGGAACTGTGATTTAGGCTACACATTTTCTTGGCAAGCAGAGCAGGGAGGGTGGGACAGACTGTAACTTGAATTCATCCAAATAAGAAAGAATGTCGTTTGAACTTTGCAGGTAAGTGAAATGAACAAGCATTCAGATGGTTGATTACTAATCATTGCTAAAAAATGTCTTGACATCTTACAGCTAAATTCCATCAGCTCTGGCTGTAAATGTGCATCACGCTCCCACACCCTCAACCCCACCTAAACTTTACCTTTCCCAGCCCGTTCCAGGTAGCTCAAGAGCTTCACCCTGTAGGAAGTCCTGTAAGAGTGCGGGGAAAAAAACCACCAAGATCAGTGTTCAGCTGTGTGAGACTCTTCAAAGACCAGACCAACATCCGAGAAGGAAAAAATTCAGCCATATCACATCAACAGGTTGGCCTCCACGCTCAGTGCTACATAATCACTTTGACTCCTCATTTTCCGCAGGATTGATGAATCCTCTCGCTCTGGGCTGATGGTTTGGCAATCCCATAGCCTCAGACTGGTGTCCATTCTTGCTCTTTTCATCTACTGAAGCTGAGGAAATGATAACTGGTTTTGCCACCTGGGTTACTTTTTAATGATCTGAAAGACCACAAGGAGCCGGCATTTCTTTTGTGCTTCTCCTCATTCAACAACCTAATAGCCATCTGAAAAGAGCTTTCTTGAAAAGAAAAAAGTCTGCTCCTCTCAGGCAGGAGCAATAATACTGCACTATTCTCTGATTAAACTATCACACTGCGCATATTACTGTGCATCTGACCTGCTTGAATCGGACTTACCACTGAGGCTTCTTGGAATTTGCACTGCTGCTTTTCTGCCAACAAGCCGTGAAATGACAGATGAGCGTCCCTAAACTTGAGTGTGAGCCGCAGGTAAAGTGCCCAAGAAACTCCTGGGGCCCAGCCACCTCCTGGGGCAGTGCTGGAAGGGGAAACGTGTTTTTCTTTAGGGTTATCCTCTGTGGACAAGAACTTCAATCAGGGGTGAAACCAGAGCCAGCACCACAGGGCACATGGAACTGGAGTGAAAACACGCAGCCCAGTCTCCCTTCTGCCCCTGTGGATAGGCAGCCTCTGCTGACTGGTATCAGACTGGAACCTGAAGGCAGGAAATTGTTCCCTCTCCTTCTGAGATTCTTTTAAATTTCAAAACCACCATAGTGTAATATTTTAAAAAAGCAGTTTCCTAGGTGTTAGATGACTGGTTCTTAAGGCAGGGGCCTGATCATTAACTGTGACTATGTATCTGCAAAGCTCTGCGTGTGTATCATAATTGGTGCACATTTTTAGCTATCCCATCAATATATATTTATAGATAAGTTTATTTTGAAAACTATGTACTACTGTGCTCACATATTATGTGCATTATAAACATTCTCCAGAATTAAAATGATATCCCACTATACACCCATACAGAGCTGAAATGTAAAATACAATAAAGCCAGTGGGACCCGCATACATTGTTGGTGAGAATGTAAAGTGGCATTAAGAACTTTCAAGAATAATTGGGCAGTTTCTCTTAAAGTTAAACATGAACTCTCACTGTGACCCAGCAATTCACTCCTTGGCGTTTACCAAAAAGAAATAAGAATATATGTTTCCACAAAGATTTGTACATTGGAAGCAACCCAAATGTCCATCAGCAGATGAAAAGACAAGTCAGTTTTAGGACATCCAAACAATGGCTTGCTATTAAGAATACAAATGAGTCAACTACTTTTATACATAACAGTAAGGATGGATCCCAGAAACATAAGCTGAGTGAAAGAAGCTAGACACAAAGGACATATTGTTTTATTATATTGAAATAAAAAGAATCAACCTCAGAGAGACAGCAGTGAGCAGAGGCTTGGAAGGAGACCTTGGTTCCCTACCCAGGAATTTTTGATAGTCCTGTGCAGCATGCAGGATCTCAGTTCCCTGACCAGGAATCGAACTCATGCCACCTGCAGGGGAAGCTTGGAGTCTTAACCAGTGGACCATCAAGGAAGTTGCAAGGTGCCCTGCCCATTTTTGAACCTGGGTAGCCTGGATGAAAACCAGGAATCCTAGCCACTAGACCACCAGGGGCTAGAGGCTAGAAGCAAAATTTCCCTGGCCCTTGCTCCGTCCCCCCTTGGAAAATGCATTTCTCAAGGAGGCAAAAACTGCTAAGATATATATATATATATATATAATATATATATATATATTATGGAGGAGAAAGAAAGTATGGCTTTATTACTTTGCCAGGCAAAGCAGGAACACAGTAGGCTAGCACCTGAAGAACTGTGCCCCCCTGTCCCTGGCAAATGATGTTGTTATTCAGTAACTAAGTTGTGTCCGATTCTGCGAGCCCATATACTGCAGCCCACCAGGCTCCTTTGTCCTCTGCTATCTCCTGGGGTTTGCTCAAACTCAGTCCATTGAGATGGTGATGCAATCTAACCATCTCATCCTCTCCACCCTCTTCTCCTTTTGCTCTCAGTCTTTTCCAGGATCAAGGTTTTTTCCAGTGAGTCGGCTCTTCGCATCAGGTGGCCAAAGTATTGGAGCTTCTTTAGCTTCAGCATCAGTCCTTCCAATGAATATTCAGGGTTGATTTCCTTTAGGATTGACTGATTTGGTCTCCTTGCTGCCAAGGAACTCTAAAGAGTCTTCTTCAAATAAATGACCCAATCAAAAAATGGGCCAAAGAACTAAATAGACATTTCTCCAAAGAAGACATACAGATGGCTAACAAACACATGAAAAGATGCTCAACATCACTCATTATCAGAGAAATGCAAATCAAAACCACTATGAGGTACCATTTCACGCCAGTCAGAATGGCTGTGATCCAAAAGTTTACAAGCAATAAATGCTGGAGAGGGTGTGGAGAAAAGGGAACCCTCTTACACTGTTGGTGGGAATGCAAACTAGTACAGCCACTATGGAGAACAGTGTGGAGATTCCTTAAAAAACTGGAAATAGAACTGCCTTATGACCCAGTAATCCCACTGCTGGGCATACACACTGAGGAAACCAAAAGGGAAAGAGACACGTGTACCCCAGTGTTCATCGCAGCACTGTTTATAATAGCCAGGACATGGAAGCAACCTAGATGTCCATCAGCAGATGAATGGATAAGAAAGCAGTGGTACATATACACAATGGAGTATTACTCAGCCATTAAAGGGAATGCATTTGAATCAGTTCTAATGAGGTGGATGAAACTGGAGCCTATTATACAGAGTGAAGTAAGCCAGAAAGAAAAACACCAATACAGTATACTAATGCATATATATGGAATTTAGAAAGATGGTAACAATAACCCTTTATACGAGACAGCAAAAGAGACACTGATGTATAGAACAGTCTTATGGACTCTGTGGGAGAGGGAGAGGGTGGGATGATTTGGGAGAATGGCACTGAAACATGTATAATATCATGTATGAAACGAGTCGCCAGTCCAGGTTCGATGCAGGATACAGGATGCTTGGGGCTGGTGCACTGGGACTACCCAGAGGGATGGTACGGGGAGGGAGGAGGGAGGAGGGTTCACGATGGGGAACACGTGTATACCTGTGGTGGATTCATGTTGATATATGGCAAAACCAATACAATATTGTAAAGTTAAAAAACAAACAGGAAAAATAAAAATAAAGAGTCTTCTTTAGCACCACAACTTGAAAGATCAGTTCTTCAGTGCTCAACTGGAAAAACCATAGCTCTGAAAATATGGACCTTTGTCAACAAAGTGATGTCTCTGCTTTTTAATACGCTGTCTAGGTTTGCATAGCTTTCCTTCCAAGGAGCAAGTGTCTTTTAATTTCATGACTGCAGTCACCATCTGCAGTGATTTTGGAGCCCGAGAAAATAAAATCTGCCAGTGCTTCCACTTTTTCCCCTTCTGTTTACCATGAAGTGATGGGACCAGATGCCATGATCTTAGCTTTTTTAATGTTGAATTTCAAGCCAGCTTTTTCACTCTCCTCTTTCACCTTCATCAAGAGGCTCTTTCGTTCTTCTTCACTTTCTGTCATTAGAGAGGTATCATCTGCATATCTGAGGTTGTTGGTATTTCTCCTGGCAATCTTGATTCCAGCTTGTGAGCACATTTCACATGATGTACTCTGCGTATAAGTTAAATAAGCAGGGTGACAATACGCAGCTTTGACATACTCCTTTCTCAGTTTTGAACCAGTCATTTGTTCCCTATCTGGTTCTAACTGTTCCTTCTTGACCCACATACAGGTTTCTTAGGAGACAGGTAAGGTGGCCTGGTACATGCGTGCTCAGTCTCTCAGTTGTGTCTGACCCTTTGTGATCCTATGAACTGTGGTGTGCCAGGCTCCTCTGTCCATGGGATTTTTCCAAGCAGGAATACTGGAGTGGGATGACATTTTCTGCTCCAGGGGATCTTCCTGACCCCAGGGATTGAACTGGCATCTCCTGCACCTCCTGCATTGGCAGGTGGATTCTTCTACCACTGAGCCACTTGGGAAGCCTCTGTTACTATTTCTATTTTGAAGTATAAACAGGACACTGATTGTAAATATCTAACCTGAAATCCGCCTATCTCCTGTCTCATGAAATGCAAACAAGAGGTTAGTTATAAGTGTCCAGCCTGAAGCCCATCTTTTTTCTCACCCCAAGAAATGTAAACAGGCCAGTTGTAAATGTCTACCCAGCAGCCCATTCATCTCCTGCCTCAGAATTAATCTAATATGGTCAGAAGGCATATCAGTGGTTACCAGGGAGTAGGTAGTTTTGAGTAGGAGTGAAGTAAGGGTCTGGATTGACCAAAAGGTGACGTGAAGGAGATTGAAGGTGCTGGTTATTTTGTATATTTTGACTATGGTGATAGTTACCTAAATACACATTTATTAAAATACATTTAACTGTACACTTAAAGTGAGTGTTTCATTGTATGTGAATTATTCAGCAAACTTTCAGTAAGCATGCTTTTTAAAAAACAAAAGTAAAATTCTCTTCACTTTTGTACTGGAAGTCAGAGTTCATGCAATAAGAACCAGAAATAAAATGGATGAAAAGGGAGGAGAAGATAAGACCTGGATGAAAATTATTAATATATTAAAACATCTATGTTATGCTAATAGGACCCAGAAACCTAAAGAGTTGTGTGATTTTAAATATTGATTTTAATGTTTGGTGATAATGTGACTTAAACATCTGGTTCTATATTAAATATATTTTACTTAGTTATGAGATGTGTTGCTGGTGAATGGAAGGCATACAAAAATATATAAATACAAATGGAAGGAAAGCAAAATGAGTTGAGCTAAATAAATCACAGTACTCGATTTTTAACCCATTTACCATTATGCAAAGCATATACAATTTAGTTAATACAGTTCTATTTTCTCTGATGATGTCAATCAGAAAGTCTTACATTGTTAAAAAAATAGATATAAAAATATTAAAATTTTTCTCTTGGGAGATTTTTGACAAATTAGAAAATCATATCTCTAAGTTTTAAAAAAAATTTTCCAATCTGAGACTTTCTATATTATTTTCAGAAGTGTAATCATGTAACAATGAACTATATAAAGACAACCATTTTCAAAATATTCTTTCCATAGCATGAGTTTCTCTTGAAAAAATTGTCTCTCCCTCATTCATTACAAAAAGTCATCTTTGAAAGGGCAAATTAAGTTTATTTCTTCAAAAATGCATGCTAGTAGAATAATTCTGACAGCTACATGTCATCACAGAAAATTTCAGCAAATTACAACTCTTGTCTTTAACAAGAAATTTCATGATTCATCTGTTAGTGGAACAGTTCTTCTAAAAACTTTGTTATGAAATAACCAGCAAAGATTCATGGCTATCAAGATTTCTCAGGCCATTTTCATTATTACAAAGTAATATAAACCATCTACATCTTACAACTTTTAAAATATATATAAAATTATTCACATTGATGACAGCCCCATAGAGCATGTGGATTTCTTACCTCAACATCTTGTCTCTAATAACTTGCTAATGTATGATACTCTGAAGGAATTTTACATATGGAGCTATCCATATGTAAACAGTCTCTCTGTGAATTTTTAGAAATTCACACCAAAATAATTGCTCTATGAGTGGTTACATGTACACAGTTTTCCCGTACATTGATATTATTGAAGATCATGAATCTTCTCCAGTATGTGGCTTCTTTAGTGGGCCCTCAGAAAAACAGCTGCAGTAAATGTTTTTGAAACAGAATCTAGACTTTAACATAACTTAACGTTGTTGTTTAGTCGCTCAGTCATGTCCGACTCTTTGTGACCTCATGGATTTTAGACCTCCAGGCTCCTCTGTCCATGGGATTTCCCAGGCAAGAATACTAGAGTGGGTTGCCATTCCCTTTTCCAGGGCATCTTCCCCACCCAGGCATCGAACCCACATTTCCTGCATGGGCAGGCGGGCTCTCTACCACTGAACCACAGGGGAAGCTATAACTTACATTAGCTATAACTTACATTAGGAACATCAGTATTTAATACAAATGTATGTGGCAAGCCTTCCACATGTATTTTTTTCTGAATTGTTTCTTAGATTATCAACAGTATTTTCTCTGCATTACCAGTATTATTCAGTAACAGGTGAATGCATTTTACTTTTTCTTTATATTGTTGCTGTGTATTATTTCAGTCGTTTTTACCACAGTAGGAAGAACAAGCATTTTTCATTGATACTTGACTTCAATGATTTGTTATTATGTAAGGAACCTCAAAAATGGCTTATGAAATTTGGAGAAATTTAATGCAGAACTGGGTTGAGTAATGCATACCTTTAAATGGGTATTTGAAAAAATTGTTAAAGTGTCTTCATAGCTCAGTTGATTAGCTGTTTAAATGTCTTACAAATCCAGATGCTTTTTCTAGTGCAATATATAACCTTGAGGTGAGCTTTTGTTGTGAATGATATTGGGTGTAAATATATATTTCAAGAAGTTTTCTTGGTAATTTTGAATTTTTTAAGTTGTCTTCTTGTAAGAATTAAATCTCCATTATTTGTGCATGGGCCTAACAAGAGCTAGTAGTGAGAAGGCTCAGGTCCACTGCTGTCTTGGCTGCTTGTTTTTGTATTACATCTATATGGGCACATCATCTGGGGTGTCCTGGACCCTGAGAGAGGGTAACAGGGTGCTGTGTCAGAAGAAACTGGGTGGTTGGAGCTCCCCTGTTTTTTCTCCTCCTCTCCACTGCCAGCCCTGTGATTGGGATATAAAATAGAGATTAAGGGTATAGGCTCTGGGCCCCATGTCTCTAGGTTGTGGAGCAGCTGCCAATGATTTCCTAGGCCCAGTTTCCCGCAATCCCCACCACAAAGCTTTCCGCCAGCCCATAAACACGAGCGAGGCAACTGTCCTCTTCCTGGGGAAGCCATCCCCCATTACCCCAGTTTCCTCAAAGCTGACCCCAGACACTGGTGGGCTAGCTTCTTTGGATGGAAGTCCATGCCCCCTTCGTGGCCAGAGTGTTGGAGTCCCTGGAGCACTTGGGACTTGCCCAGCAGTCCACTGGCATGATCGCCTGTGTGTGACCTGGCTCGGGAAGCTCTGGGGCTGCAGCAGCCTGGCGACCAGCCTGGCAAAACCAACGTCAGGCCCCTGTCCTGAGGGGCCACCGTCGACTGCCAGGCTTCCTTCGGAGGCATCAGGCCCATCAGAGCCCTCCCCACCCTGCCTGCCCCTCCTCGCTTCTAAGCAGGCTGCAGCCAGTGGAAGCAGTTGGGTTTTTAGTATCAAAACAGCAAAATACTACATAGAAAACCCTAAAGACTCCACCAGAAAATTACTAGAGCTAATCAATGAATATAGTAAAGTTGCAGGATATAAAATCAACACACAGAAATCCCTTGCATTCCTATACACTAATAATGAGAAAATAGAAAGAGAAATTAAGGAAACAATTCCATTCACCATTGCAATGAAAAGACTTAAATACTTAGGAATATATCTACCTAAAGAAACTAAAGACCTATATATAGAAAACTATAAAACACTGGTGAAGGAAATCAAAGAGGACACTAATGGAGAAATATACCATGTTCATGGATCGGAAGAATCAATATAGTGAAAATGAGTATACTACCCAAAGCAATCTATAGATTCAATGCAATCCCTATCAAGCTACCAACAGTATTTTTCACAGAGCTAGAACAAATAATTTCACAATTTGTATGGAAATACAAAAAACCTCGAATAGCCAAAGCAATCTTGAGAAAGAAGAATGGAACTGGAGGAATCAACCTACCTGACTTCAGGCTCTACTACAAAGCCACAGTCATCAAGACAGTATGGTACTGGCACAAAGACAGAAATATAGATCAATGGAACAAAATAGAAAGCCCAGAGATAAATCCATGCCCCTATGGACACCTTATCTTTGACAAAGGAGGCAAGAATATACAATGGAGAAAAGACAATCTCTTTAACAAGTGGTGCTGGGAAAACTGGTCAACCACTTGTAAAAGAATGAAACTAGAACACTTTCTAACACCATACACAAAAATAAACTCAAAATGGATTAAAGATCTAAACGTAAGACCAGAAACTATAAAACTCCCAGAGGAGAACATAGGCAAAACACTCCCTGACATACATCACAGCAGGATTCTCTATGACCCACCTCCCAGAATATTGGAAATAAAAGCAAAAATAAACAAATGGGGCCTAATTAAACTTAAAAGCTTCTGCACAACAAAGGAAACTATAAGCAAGGTGAAAAGACAGCCTTCAGAATGGGAGAAAATGAAGCAACTGACAAAGGACTAATCTCAAAAATATACAAGCAACTCCTGCAACTCAATTCCAGAAAAATAAGTGACCCAATCAAAAAATGAGCCAAAGAACTAAACAGACATTTCTCCAAAGAAGACATACAGATGGCTAACAAACACATGAAAAGATGCTCAACATCACTCATTATCAGAGAAATGCAAATCAAAACCACAATGAGGTACCATTTCATGCCAGTCAGAATGGCTGCGATCCAAAAGTCTACAAGCAATAAATGCTGGAGAGGGTGTGGAGAAAAGGGAACCCTCTTACACTGTTGGTGGGAAGGCAAACTAGCACAGCCACTATGGAGAACAGTGTGGAGATTCCTTACAAAACTGGAAATAGAACTGCCTTATGACCCAGCAATCCCACTACTGAGCATACACACTGAGGAAACCAGAATTGAAAGAGACACATGTACCCCAGTGTTCATCGCAGCACTGTTTATAATAGCCAGGACATGGAAGCAACCTAGATGTCCATCAGCAGATGAATGGATAAGAAAGCAGTGGTACATATACACAATGGAGTATTACTCAGCCATTAAAGGGAATGCATTTGAATCAGTTCTAATGAGGTGGATGAAACTGGAGCCTATTATACAGAATGAAGTAAGCCAGAAAGAAAAACACCAATACAGTATACTAATGCATATATATGGAATTTAGAAAGATGGTAAGAATAACCCTGTATGCGAGACAGCAAAAGAGAAACAGATGTATAGAACAGTCTTTTGGACTGTGGAAGAGGGAGAGGGTGGGACAATTTGAGGGAATGGCACTGAAACATGTATAATATAATATAAGAAAAGAACTGCCAGTCCAGGTTCGATACAGGATGTTTGGGGCTGGTGCACTGGGATGAGCTGGAGGGATGGTACAGGGAGGGAGGTGGGAGCGGGGTTCAGGATGGGGAACACGCATATGCCCATGGCGGATTCATGTTGATGTGTGGCAGAACAATACAATATTGTAAAGTAAAAAACAAACAAACAAAAAAAAACAGCACGATACCAAGAAGGAATTTGATAGAACCCCACTGTTTATGATCTAAGCCACATGAGAGCCTTCCTCACACCCCATAACCCTGCACCAAGTGGAAAATATACTTCAAGCAGCCAGCAAAAGAGAGAGAGACTAGGCTCTGAGATCAATGTCTGGGGGAAAGGTGGCTTTAACTTCTACAAGCCATGGTCATGCCCAGGCTGCTTCAACTCTCTGCACTTCGGTTTCCTCATATACACCATGCGGATATTAATAATAGAACATCTGGTTATCTGTTCCTTTCCCTCTTCTCTGTATCCAACACACCAGATCTAGCAAGCTCTTCCTTCAAAATATATCCTGAATCCACCCACTGCTCTCCAATCCCCTCCAGGCAGTGCCTGGATCAGAAGAGCGGATCAGCCTAACTAGTTTTCTTGCTTCTGTCCTTGTCCCTTGCGTTGTTTTTCACATTGCAGCCTGCGTAATTCTTTAAAATGTAAGTCAGAATCTGGCGTGTCTCTGCCCAGACCTCCCAGTAGCTCCCCAGACTAGCCTGAGCAGAGTCCTGAGTCCTTCAGCCCAGCCTCCACCATGACATTTCCCACCGCACCTCCCCTTGCTTGCTCTGCACCCACCTTCCTGAACTCGTTGCTCTTCTCAGAAACAACCAACGCATTTCCTCCTCTTGGTCCTTGCTCTCACTGTTCCCTATTACAGGAAAATTCTCCCCACCAAGTGGCTACAGGGCTGGCACTCACTCCGTTCAGTTCTCCTCAAGCCTTAATATAGAACCAAGGTCTTCTCTGATCACTCAGTGAGGAAGCACCTCCCTTTGGACCATGCACTATTTCACTTTCACTGTTCTGTTACCCGCTTTGTGTTCACTCGTGGCACCTTAATACTTTCAGATATTTCAAGTCAATAGCCTGCTTGTCTCCTACCACTAACCCAGTGGATCTCAATCTGCAGTGATATTTGCCTCCTTAGAGACACTAACCAGTGTCTAGAGATATTCTGGGTTGTCACGTTGGGAGTAAGAAGCTCAGATGGTTCACACAGAATTTCACAACAGAAAATTCTATGGCCCCGAATGTCACTAATGGTGAGATAAGCAGCCATACTGTAGAATAGAAGCAGAATGAGAACAAAGGCTTGATCTGCAGTCTCCACTGTCCTCAGTGGTTACAACTGTGCTTGGCACAAAGGAAGTGCACAGTCCATTTCTGTGGAGTAAATGAATACTATGAGAGTGGGAAGAGCATGCAGCACGGCACCTGCAAATGGGACTCTAACACTGAACAGATATTTATTGAGCTTTACAGCATGCCAGGCACTTGCTAACTCCTGAGGATATAGCAATGAGCACGACATCCTAGGTCCCTGCTCTCATTAAGGCTCCCTTTTAGTGGATGTTATCATTAGCTGTTCTAGTTATTAGCATCATCATTGTTTGTGTCAGTTAACCTGGCACTACGTAGCGTTTTCCATGAGACTGTGGTTTTATTTTGTTGTGATATGGTCTTTATTTTTCACAGATACTTTGGGGAACTTGGAGAGTATAGGTTTGCCACAGGCAGCCTGGCCTAGTGTAAATAAGAACTGTAGGGTTTGTAATCAAGCAGTCTACATTGATACTTGGACTGTATGATTTCATGTAGGCATATCTGTCAGGATAGGCAAGGTTTTTCCTCAAGGTTCTGCTACAGAAACAAAAGACTCCAACTTCTCGAACCTAACAACAAAAGGTTTAATTTTTGCTCACATGTCCATGTCTGTGGTTTATCTTATTGACTAAAGCACCTCACATGGCCAAGCCCGATGTGAATAGGTCGTAGGAAGGGGAAGAGATATTTATGGACAGTAGGAAGACAATTTGGTTTTTTTAACTTCAAAGATTAGTGTAATTTTGTAAAATCTGTTAGACTTTAGACTACAAATCACAGAAGTACAACTCACATTAAGCTTAAGAGAAACAAGAATTGATTGCCTTGCATAACCAGGGAGTTGCTGTGCATCCAAATGAGGTTTGTTCTCTCTCTCTTTCCCCCTCACTCTCTCCTCCCCACCTCACCTCTCCTTCCTTCTCTCTGTTGGTGGTGTTTAATTGCTAAGTTATATCTGACTCCTTGCGACCCCATGGACTGTAGCCCCCCAGGCTCCTCTGTCCCTGGGATTTCCCAGGCAAGAATACTGGAGTGGATTGCCATTCCCTTCTCCAGGGAGTCTTCCTGACCCAGAGATCAAACACGTATCTCCGGCTTTGCAGGCGGATTCTTTACCACTGAGCCATCTGGGAAGCCCTTCCTGCTCTCTGTGTTGGATTTATTCTCCTGCCATACTCTCTCAGTCTATGTGTGGTGGGGAAGACCACCAGCAGCCCCGGGAAACATCCTTTCAGCTGCATGACTCTGAAAACAAGAGCTCTCCTTCTCCTCCATGTCTGCCCTGAAGAGATCCTGGGGAAGGATTTCGATGGAGTACTAGGATGGCCTGCACTGGTCCCCTGCCCACTTCTGTGACTAAGGTGTGGGAAGCTGGCTGTAATTGGCAGTCGCACTGGGATCATAGGATCAGAATAGGGGAGGATGAATTTCCCAGAAATTCCCCCTTCTTGGAGAGGAAGAACAGGGCCTACTCTGGTGAAATCAGCCCAAAGGCTCAAACACATACTTGCCTAGCTCTCAATAAGATAAAGCATGTGAAAGCCTTTTGCAAATTGCAAAGCATTGTCCAAATGTTAATTGCTGTTCTTATTCAAGTTGAATAAAAAGTCCCATTGTTTACGAGGGTACATTAGTGTTGGTGGCAGGCCTGTATTGTTCCACTCACTCACTTAGGTGAAAGTAAAGTTGCAATAAATAGGCAAGAGGTTAGCAGCAAATTGAGTCAGTGACAAAAACCTTTTAGTATTAAACCTATGAACAGGGTTGCTTGTCACTTTGGAATGAGGTTGCACCTGCCAGACGACAGATATATAGGGTGACATGGTGACGTGTTCTACAGCATGTATTGGCTGGGTGCTCCTGTGACCCTGGCTTGGGGTTAGCGGAAGTTCTGGAAGAATAAGATGCAGCCCCTCTCCTGGAGGAATGTTTCACCCCAAGCAGACCCCAATAGCTCCAAATATGCAGATTCTGTCAGGGAAGGTTCAGGACAAATGGACTGAATTCTTCACTCTTCCTCCAGATACCTTGACAGCTTGTATCTTGTACTTACTGAATGATGTTTAAGTCCTGTGCTTGCGGCAGCACGCTCCACATTGCAGCTGTGCCTAGTTTGTTCAAAAGGCCTTTTGTAGACAGGCCAGAGGCAGGAAGCATGCTACCTTGGCACCTTGATGTATGGATCCCTTGGGAAGGAGGCACCTTTATAATGAAGTCATGAAAGCAGTCCTCATAAATCCCTAGAAGCCCAGCAGTGAGCATGTATGAGTGCAACCAAAATACTTGCTCAGTGCCTCTGCTGAGGGTAAATAGGACCAATGGCAGGTTGAACTTTTAAAAAATCTTACTGCTGCATCTCCAGACACCATTTCTAGAGCTGTCTCCCCGAACATGTGCACACATGCACACAGTACACCTGTGCTGCATTTCTCTCTGTTGTGGACCCTCCCCCGCTTCCAACACCCCGTGCTGCCGACTTTTCCAATCAAAACACAAAGAAGATGTAACTGTCACTTTCTTGTGTTGATTGATCACCCGTGTTACTCTTGTGTTACTGAATTTCACCTTCTCAATTACTTTGCATTTTAGCTTTGAACTGGGGTAATTGACAGCTGAGAAAATGAATTATGTGTGTTGAGGGCACGGGCAAGGTGTCTGGAATCACACTTACCCTTATTGTGACCACAGTCCTCAAGGTGAGTCTGATTCAGTCTTCAGAGTAAGAGGAGGAGACAAGGATAAGATCCACCTCTTCGTGAGCCTCCCGCTTCCCAGAGCCCTCATTGACTGGGGGCTTTGTTCACAACTGAGATCCAGAAAGGCCCAGTCTCAATCTTGACTGTATTCCAGGAATCAGAGCTGCCCCGGAGATAGTGGGGATCCACTGAGAGGTACCTCCCTTTGCTTTTCCTGTATCACCTGTGTATTAATCTCCTAGGGATGTCAGAACAAAGTACCACAGACTGGGTGGTTTCAACAATAGAACTTACTTTCTCACAGTTCTCGAGGCCACAGGTCCAAGATCAAATTGTCAGCAGGCTTGGTTTCTTGGGAAGCCTCTCTGGTTTGGAGATGGCTGTCTTCTCCCTGTGTCTTCCCATGGACTTTCCGTGTGTGTGTGTGTCTCTTAGGACAAGCGTCTGTGTTGGTGCATGGATTAGCGCCCACCCTCATGACCTCATTTTAACTTAATTACTTCTTTAAAGCTCCTGTCTTCAAACACAGCACATTCTGAGGTGCTAGGAAGTTGGGACTCTAACATAGAATTTGGGGGGGTGACACAGTTAGCCCATAACAGCTCACCTGCCTCCCCTTATCCTGGTAGGTGACCTGGCCCCTTCCCCTCCCTTAACCATCTGATCCAGGGAGGCTTGGCTGATCCATCCAGATGTAGGAAGCTAGAGAGAAGAACTAAATGGTTTCCCCAAAAACATCTGGAGACAAGGCCAAGATGCCCTAGAAGCAGGGGCGGGGGGGAGGGGTAAAAAGCCTGGTGGGTTGAAACGGTCCTCAGAAGCTGAGGTTTAGCTCCGTGGAGTCAGGCAGCTAGAGTGACATGAATGAGGAACAGGGGATTCACGTGAATGAGGAAATCAGTGCAGTGACAGAAGTGTGGCCCGGGTCATCACCCGAGGCAGCAACAGGCTCCAGCCGGGGCTGCTTTCTAGATCTTAGTGGCTCTCACCAGCCTCACACACTTTATTCAGAATCTGGACTTTCTCTTCCTTGCCTTGCTATCTTCAGTTTGTGATTCTGTGACATTATACATATTGTTTTTTCTCTGCTCAAAATCTCCTCCTACCCCAGTATTAACCTCCTAGCACCTGCATGACCATCTGGATTTTACAAACTTCTGATGTAAAGCCTCCCTAATTCAGTACATTGTCATTTAGTTGCTCAGAGATCCAACTAGAGTATTGAATTCCATGAGAATAGAGACACATCTTGCATTTTGAGTCTTTACATTTGTTAATTCTCAACAGATGCTTACTGAACGAATGTTTTGAATGAGACTACTCAAGATCTTCCTTTGCACTCACTTGGCTTCAGTACGCCTTGTGTGGTTCTCATTCGGCCTCACGGGTAGGAAAGTGTATGGTGTTTAGCTCAATGCTTTAAATAGTATAAGCACTTCAGTGAAATGCTTATGAATGCCAACTCTGGCACCAGGCTGCTGGGGTTTGTGTTGTTCATGTTTTACTGGCTTGGTGACTATATTGGTTTTCTAGGGCTGCTGTATTAAGTACCACAGACTGGATGGCTTAGACAGAATTTGTTGTCTCAGTTCTGGAGGCTAGAAGTCTGAGAGCAAGGTGTTGGCTGATTGGCCGCGTACGACAGTTGTGAGGGTGAATCTGTTCGTGCCTCTCTCCGAGCATCTAGAGGTTTGCTGGAGTCCTGGGTGTCCCTGGCTTTTGCTGCCTGCACCTGGTCTCTGCCTCCATCTTCATGTGGTACTGTCTCTGTATGCTTGCCCGTGTCCAGGTTTCCCATCTGGATAAGGAGACCTGTCATATTGGATTAGGGGCTCCAATGACTTCAACCTGAGTTAGTTACATCTGCAACAACTCTATTTCCAAGTAAGATCACATCCTGAGGTACCCATGATTAGGACTTCAGCCATTTTAATTAAGGTGGGGGTACACAATCAACCCAGAAGAGTGACCCATGGCAAATTGCCTAATTTCTACTTTAGCAAATAGAATAAAATATAGCCTATGGTGTAGAGACACTGTGTGATTCAACAAGTGAATATGTTGAATACTGAGATAGTGCAAAACATAAGTAAGCCATGCATTAGCATTAGCTGATGTTTTGGGCCATGTGTGGGTCTATCTTCTTCAGTAACGTACAGTGGATGGGTCTCTGCTCGTCATATTTATAATGCTCTCACATCATGTATGGTACAACAGAGCAGAGCACTTTGTGCCTGATGCCTAATCATTGAACTGATGGTTTAAAGCAAATGTAGGGCAAGAACAATTCAGAGTGATACCAGGGCTGTTATTGAAAGTCCATCTGGCTTTGTGAGATAGTGTATTTGGTTGATTACACTTTTTCATGCCGTTCACATAGTTGCATTCCAGAGGCTTGTCCTGGGAGGAATTTGAAACCCCTCATCTTTCTTGATCTCTTCTTGAGGTTTCCAGCTTTCTTAGAAATGCTCAGGGAATTTGGTATTACATATACAAATGCTGTGTTTTGTTTCCAGGTAGTGAGGGAGCATCCAGCCTGAGTATCTTACCTTTAATTATTAGCATAATTGAATGCTGCAGTTCTGTGGTTCTCTACAAGTTTTTGGTATTTTCAGGTCAAGACAGGAATAAGAAGGGAAGACCAATGCAACATTTCTTCCACAGGGGCCTGGGTGGGCCATCTGACAATCTTTATCTGGGTGCCAGATTGAATAAGATGCTTTGGGGGACTTTTTATATGTGTTATTCAGGGGAGATGTTGTTTTAACCTCTGTGCTCCATACAACTTCCTAGCTGATAGGAATCTTTTTTGCTTTTGCTTGAAAATTATATGGAACACAGCTCACCAAAGACTAATAAATCAGCAGGAGAATTCCTCAGCTGGTCAGCACAGCAGCTAGTATGGAGAAGGTGGTTGAATTATTCTGAGTAAACCAGGGACAAGGAAACAATATGCAAATGTCATCCAGCAGACTTGTGAGGCACAGTGTGCATCCTGATGATATGATCTTCCTTCTGTTCCAGCAATAGCAGGCCACCTCCACGTGGGACTCTAAGGGCTGGCATAAGAAAATACTTGCAAGGGGGACCGTCAGTTCAGCTTCTAGCCTTGGTTGGGTTGCTCCTTGGTTTCTTGAAATTGATAAGTCATCTCACTTTTCTGCATCTGTTTCCTCTCTTGTACAGTGTGGTTGTAGATGGTAAAGAATCTGTCCGCAATGCGGGATACCTGGGTTTGACCCCTGGGTCAGGAAGATCCTCTGGAGAACGGCATGGCAACCCACTCCAGTATTCTTGTCTGGAAAATCCCATGGACAGAGGATCCTGGAGGGCCACGGTCCATGGGGTTGCAAAGAGTTGGACATAACTGAGCACACACACAAGTCAGTTAAGGCACTAACTGACTGGGGATGAAATTTACTTTGGCAAACTTAACTGAGAAAGTGAGTGATTTGGGATCATCTTGGAAGAAAGATGCTCGGTGGCTGGATATTTCTCTGAAGCCGAAAGGCTTCTGATGTGGGAGAAGTTCTGAACTCTCCAGACCTACTGAATAATGCTTGTAAGAAGGGAAGTAAGTGGTGTGGGGAGAGGGGGAGGACACCTCTGCAGACCCAGATCCCGAGAGTCTGTGATTTTTAAGAATAGAAAAATGTGTTTGATTCAGACCTAGTCTCTTATTAGAGCTCTGTTGCCTCCAATGTGTTTGTTCTATAGGCCCCTAATTATATTAACTCCATAATGGACTTGTGCATGAACTCTAATACTTCTTTGTCTGTTTTTTGGTTGTTATAAATGTTTTACCTATTTGTAATACTGCTTGAATGACCTTTTGGAAATGTGACTCTTTCATTGGCAGGCAGCTTTTTTAGACTAAATATTCTTCTTAAAAGGGACCTGGAGAAAAGAAATTTCAGGATGCCTTGGCTCCATCTGTGTGACATGTGCATTTCATCAGCTCTCACCCTGGAGGAACAAATCCAGTTACTCATCTGTTGTCTCTTCAGGCTCTGCAGAGCTGGCTGCAGGTCGGTCCCCTGGATATTCTCAAGTCACTAGTTGCTATCAAATCAGGGATGAGCTAATTAGTTGCATTTCACATTAGAGGAAAAACAATTGAGAAGATGAAACATTTGAAATTCGGTAAAACCTGGGACAGATTTTATATTCACATATTTGGTGGAAAATAAAATCCAAATAATCCCACTTCCTTCATGTTTAAATTGTTAAAATGTTGCTTTACTTCTTAATCAGCAAAATCAAGTATGTAATTTGTTGGTCTCTTTTATATATTGAAAGTTCTAACTTCAAATGTTAGAAATGTTTCTTTGTTTTAAATTTTAAAATGTCTTTTGCTATTAAAAAATGTCAGTTCAGTCAAGGGTTTCTTTAGTGATCAGTTGCTACAGACCAGTTGCTACGGAGAAATAGGAATTCCCTTGATCGAATTATTTAATCATTTTGCATTTTAGTTTTTGTATCTGTACTCAAAGAGTATCTGTATCTGATTCAAAGAGTCAGACACAACTTAGCGACCAAACAACAAACTGAAAACATTAATGCTTCATTCACAGTGTTGTGGAATAGATCCCAAGAAATAAATGGAACACACTTTGTGAAACGTAGAGGTCTAATATTTTCATTGATTTTACCAAAATTAAAGCCACAAAAGTATAATTATATAAATATATTTATATAACTTAGGTGAGTGATCATAATATTGTGATCACTGGAATGTGATCCTGAAATGCGAAGTCAAGTGGGCCTTAAAAAATCACTATGAACAAAGCTAGTGGAGGTGATGGGATTCCAACTGAGCTATTTCAGATCCTAAAAGATGATGCTATGAAAGTGCTGCACTCAATATGCCAGAAAATTTGGAAAACTCAGCAGTGGCCACAGGACTGGAAAAGGTCAGTTTTCATTCCAATTCTAAAGAAAGACAATGCCAAAGAATGCACAAACTACCATACAATTGCACTCACCTCACACACTAGCAAATTAATGCTCAAACTTCTCCAAGCTAGGCTTCAACAGTACATGAACCATGAACTTCCAGATGTTCAAGCTGGATGTAGAAAAGGAAGAGGAACCAGAGATCAAACTGCCAACATCTATTGGATCATTGAAAAAGCAAGAGAGTTCCAGAAAAACATCTACTTCTTCTTTATTGACTATGCCAAAGCCTTTGACTGTGTGGATCACAACAAACTGTGGAAAATTCTGAAAGAGATGGGAATACCTTACTTTCCTCTTGAGAAATCTGTATGCAGGTCAGGAAGCAACAGTTAGAACTGGACATGGAACAACAGATTGGTTCCAAATAGGGAAAGGAGTATGTCAAGGCTGTATATTGTCACCCTGCTTATTTAACTTATATGCAGAGCACATCATGAGAAATGCTGGTCTGGATGAAGCACAAGCTGGAATCAAGATTGCCGGGAGAAGTATCAGTAAACTCAGATATGCAGATGACACCACCCTTGTGGCAGAAAGTGAAGAGGAACTAAAGAGCCTCTTGATGAAAGTGAAAGAGGAGAGTGAAAAAGTTGGTTTGAAACTCAACATTCAGAAAACTGAGATCATGGCATCTGGTCCCATCACTTCATGACGATTAGATGGGGAAACAATGGAAATAGTGAGAGACTTTATTTTTGGGGGCTCCAAAATCACTGCAGATGGTGATTACAGCCATGAAATTAAAAGATGCTTTCTCCTTGGAAGAAAAGGTATGACCAACCTGACAGCATATTAAAAAGCAGAGACATTACTTAGCCAACAAAGGTCCATCTAGTCAAAACTATGGTTTTTCTAGTAGTCATTATGAATGTGAGATCTGGACTCTAAAGAAGGCTGAGTGCTGAAGAATTGATGATTTTGAACTGTGGTGTTGGAGAAGACTCTTTGAGAGTCCCTGATCTGCAAGGAGATCCAACCAGTCCATGCTAAAGGAAATCAGTCCTGAATATTCATGGGAAGGACTGATGCTGAAGGTGAAACTCCAGTACTTTGGCCACCTGATATGAAAAGCTGACTCTTTGGAAAAGACCCTGATGCTGGGAAAGATTGAAGGCAGGAGGAGAAGGGGATGACAGAGGATGAGATGGTTGGATGGCATGACCGATTTTATGGACATGAGTTTGAGCAGGCTCTGGGAGTTGGTGATGGATAGTGAGGCCTGGCATGCTGCAGTCCATGCGGTTGCAAAGAGTCAGACACAACTGAGCAACTGAACTGAACTGACTGACATTATATAACCTAACTATAACCACAGTTATATAGTCATGTAACTACATATAGTTTATATCTGCCCAGAAGAAGCAAATCATAATTTAATTTTTTATTCTAATATAAAATACCCTAGCATATTCTAAATATGCTAACATTTAGCATTCATTTAGCATTTTCATTCTATAATTGCACCAGAGACTCATAGTCCTGAAGATTGCTATGGATGGAAAAAAGTCCTCACTGGGGAAATGACTCACTAGTAAAAGTGGAAGCACGGACAGAAGGGGAGACCCTTCACCTGTCGACGTGAGTCCTTTACTGCTGTGTGCTCCCTCAGATCCAGCAAGTAACCCAGCTAAAAGCAGAGGGGAGAAATAGATCTGCATTCTCAGACCCCATGGTTCCATTATGACTCACATGGTTAGGAAGCCCCTTGGTCTGAACAGGATAGTGTTTACCAGTTAGTTCACCTCCAGGTAACTGACACAAAACCCAAATTAACAGTGACTTAAACACATAGGAACGTTTTTTTATCTTATGTGAAAGAAGTCTGACTGAGGGAGCCTAGGGTACTGTGGCAGTTACACAAAATTTGTTTAACCCCAGGCTGCTTGCATCTTCCTGCTACACTGTCTTAGTACACAGCTTATCTCCTGCAAGTCACCTCAATATCCAAGATGACAGCTGGAGCTTCAGCCAAGAAATCCATGTTGTAGGCCATAAGATGGATAAAGGGGGGACTCAAGATTGTCTTTCCCTGGCTTTTCCTCCCCCTTTTAAGGAACCTCCCAGGAAGTCTCTCCCAGCACATTTATGTGCTCATCTCAAAGGTCAGAACTTAGTCATTAGCCAGGCTTTGCTGCAAGAGTGGCTGGACAGTATAGTATTTCACTTGGTGCATTCTTGCCAACAGTAATGTAGGCATTTTATTAATAAGGTGAAAGGCAAGAATGGATTTGGATAGGCAACTAGCAGTTGCTACACAGACCATACATTTCTTGGGACTTCCCAGGGAATGCATGGAAAGGAAAAATTACGATCTAGGAGAATTGTTGCATGGTGACTTGACCAGCTGTCCACTTCTACCCTCTCATTCTTACTGGACACCAATCACTGAAAGCCTGGCTCACCAACCACAGGGCAATAAAAGAGGATGAATAGTGCATCTGTTGTGCACTTGCTGTTTACCAAGCCATGTATAATCGTTTTTCATGCATTAACTCATTGTCTCAGAGCAACCCATAAAGTAACTGCTAATATTAGTCCTGTTCTACATATATAGAAGCCAAGGCTTGAGATTAATTAATTTGACCAAGATTACTAGGAGATAGAGAGGGAGAGTAGGTCAGTCGTCTCCAAAGCAAGTATACTGTTTGTTAATGTGCTGTGCATTACACCTACAAGGAAAGAGGAAAAGTCATGATGAGGTGACAATAAATTGCATCCTAGAAGTAAAGTGAAAAATAGTGTATTGAAATTCTAAAAGATAATTTTTTTACAAAGATAAAGACATGATTCTCATGCAAATATTAGCATGTGACAGATACTTTATTTAACTCATGAATAGGTAAACTAGTAAGATGTTAAACCTGTCCAAAGGCAACCTCAAGGAACCACATTTGTAGGCAATGAGGAACGCTGGAAAGAATTTATACATAGATGGAAGACTGGTCCATCTCTAGGGCAGTCATCATTCGGATTCCTCCAGATATAATTCCATTCAGTTTCTAAGAACAAGAATTACTTGCATCATTAGTTTTTCTTACAGAGTTGAAAAATAACTCTTAAGACTCGGAAGGGTGAAGAACACCCTGAAAGGTTATACTGCACAGGACACTCAGTAACCTTTTTGCCCATTTTAAAATATAGTTTAACAACTTCCTGGGAATTGCCTAGTGGTCCAGTGGTTAAGACTTCGCCTTCCAATGCTAGGGGTGCAGGTTCAATACCTGGTCAGGGAGCTAACATCCCACATGCCTGGGGTCGGGGATGGGGGTGCAAAAAACGAAAACATAAAGCAGAAGCGATATTGTTGTGAATTCAATAAAGACTTTAAAAATGATCCATATCAAAAAATTCTTAAAAAAAAAAAAAACGTTTTCCTGACATACCTGAATTACCCTCTCTCTGTTGCCAAACGTACTAACATTTAGAGAGACATAAAGGATATCCCCTAGACCCCTCTTACATACCTATCCTCCATTTATCTGCTGCCAGAGGAGCTGCAAAGAGGAAGAGAAGCACACAGAATCATCTCTTCAAACTGAGATGGAGACTGAATTCCAAGGGCTGCCATGTCCCCTTTAGTGAGGTAATTAACAGATGCTTACCCAATGCCTTTCATGTGCCAGATACTCTGCTGGATGAGCACAGTAGGCATGGAAACTGCAGTCAGATACTTGCAGTCTGCAGGGGACAACTTACCTTCCCACGGAGGGCAGATTAGCTGGCTAATAGGATGAATAAAGGTACAAACCCTCCCTCCCCCAACACACACATACACACAGCTCTGAGCTGCTTCTGCAGACATATTTCTTAGAGCTTATTTTATAACTTGGTCAAAGCATCCTTTCCAAGTTTAGACAGGTTGTCTGCCTTCCTGTTCTTCTTCTTTCCCAGTCCTTGAGCATCCTGGAACATCAAAGGGAAACAATGTGTTTTAAAGTTGCCAGGACGTTTTTGTTCTTGTTGGCGGCCATGCTGTAGGATCAGTAGCATTTCCCTCACAGAGGCCTCATGTTATTTCCTTCTGGCACCTTTGGAGATCCTGCAGTGATAAAGGCGTGTATACTCATCCAGTGCAAAGAAACTTCCAAAGCCCACAGGCTCGTCCCTGTAAGCCACCCTTAAGAGAAACAGGAAAAAGCCCTTCTCCTTGCCTCTCCTTCCCATCCTCTGTCAGTCAGTCTTTCTCACTCTGTGATGTCCTCATTGACCCGCCAACTAGTTCTTGTTTGCAAAGGATTTTTGCACTCACAGCTCTGACTGGTTCCTCCAGAGGCCCATTGATTCTCTCTTAACCGCAGACTCCAGGAGGCCCTGATATCTGCACAAAAGTAATGACGTACCAGTGGCCTGAGAAGGGTGATGTGTGATGCTTAGTGTTCACCTTGATTGCAGGCAGGAGGCAGCTGTACACCGAGGAGGGGAGAGGAAAAGTTACCACAGGTCTTTCCTCTCTGAACCTTCTCAGAAAGCCAACCCATGATGCTCCTGCCTCTGATAACAGTAACGGGTAGCCATAAACCACTTAAGCCCCGTACACCTGCCACTGCCTTGTAGCGTGTCCTTGGCTTGGACACTGACCTCCCCAGGACGCAGTTTCCTGAATTCTAAAATGACGGGGTACAAACAGCGAGTTAGGAAGAACTTTAGCATAAATACTCTGTTTCAGTAAACTAAAGTCACTGAGTTTTTAAAAAGTAAGGTGAATAGGACTTTTTGAAATATTTAAGCAGATGTTCAGAATTGTTCACTAAGGAATGGGGTTAAAAGGAGAGAACCGAAGAATTGTTTAGGTATTCTGTTGTTTGGGGGACTGCTCACTGACTTTTTAAAATTAAACAAATATTGAACATGAGGAAGGGGAGTCCAACTGTATAGGAGTGTGTAAAATATAAAACAACTTTCTCCCACCCACTCTACTTGTGCCTGATCACGTTTCCCAGTGTGATCTACTCTGACCTTCTGTTATTTACTTGTTTTAGCTGATGACTGTGATAACTTTATGTCATGGTACTCATACTTCTGTTTCCTGAGCTATCTACTCTGGATGTACTGCTGACTCCCAGCATAATAGAGGAAGAACTTTCCTCTTCTATGTAACTCCCAATTTTGTTTGGTTATGTTATCTCTAGATAGTCAAGATTTAGAATGTGTAGTTCACTAAATATTGCTTTGTTTATAGATTGCATCAGAAATTTACCCCCTGTACAAAAAGCATATTAAGTATAATGACCATATAAATACCTTCCATTATGGAACTAACTAGTTTCATAGACTAATAGAAAAAGAATCCTGTGACACTGAACTCTTGTTACTCTGGAAGAATGACATTAAAGTTCATTAAAAATGGATATAATTCTTATTTCTTTTCAGATTTCTACTCTTCCTCTAGTTTATACTCAGATTGCCACCGTTTGTTCTATCTTTGCTATTGTTGTTATCTATGTTATCCCTTTTCTTTTAAAAATAATTTTTTTAGGTAGATCATTTTTTTAAAGTCTCTGTTGAATTTGTGACAGTATTGTTTCTGTTTTATGTTTTAGCCTTTTGTCAATGAGGCATGTGGGCTTCTACCTCCCCAAACAGGGATGAACCCACCCCTCTCATTGGAAGGCAAAGTCTCAATCACTGAACCACCAGGAAATATTTCTTATATTTGTTTTTCCTCTTGACTAATTCCTTGTATTTTTTCACTGTGACACACAAAACCTTTGGGGCTTTTTATATCTGAAAAAGTTTTCTATTTCCTCAAAGTTTTTGGATTTGGGGCTCAAAAGTCATTTTCCCCCTGAACTTGCTTTGTTATCTGCTAATGGCCTGTGCCACTGGTGAGAATTCTGGCATCAGTATAATTTTTGTTCATCAGAAGCTGTGACTTTTTAAAACTTTAAAAGCTTTGGGGATCTTTGTCATAATTCCTGAAAATGAAAGTGAAAGTCAGTCAGTCATGTCCGACTTTTTGTGACCCCATGGACTACACAGTCCATGGAATTCTCCAGTCCAGAATGCTGGAGTGGGTAGCCTTTCCCTTCTCCAGGGGATCTTTCTAACCAGGGATCAAACCCAGGTCTCCTGCATTGTAGGTGGATGCTCTACCAGCTTAGCTGCTGGGGTTGTCAAATTTGCCATTATGTATTTAAATGCGAACTAACTTTTTAGACTGTCTACTCTGCATCATTCTCAGTAAGCTCTTTCAATTTGAAGACTAAGTCTTTCTTGAGTTTTGGGATATTTTCTATTATTTAACTATTGATATTATACCCATGTCAATTCGACTGTTCTTTTATGGTGTCTGTCTCTTTGGTTTGCTCTGTTCTCAGATTTCCTCAAAGTTATCTTACAGTTCACTATCTTGGTCTTAACTTTTGACAGTTTACCAACTGAATTTATTTTCTAGTAATCATATTCTTAATTTTACAGCAGCTTATTGTGGGTTTATGGCTATTAAATCTCACCTCTGAGTTTAGTCATTTTTTAAAAATAGTGATCTGTTTCCTTATGAGTAATTTGTTCTATCTGTTACTCTCCAACTTTCTCTTTCATGCTATTTACTTTCCTCCAATGTCTCAAAATCCTTGTTTACTTACTCTGAGCTGATGAAGAACTACGTTGCTTAGTATAGAGAGTGTGAGTCTGTGTTTCCAACACATCTCCCCCTTAACAGGGAGAGCAGATCAAAGCCTTTGCTCCATGGAGAAAATGTGCTGGAAGGTGAGCTTCCCTGTAAGTGTACATGGATGTGTGTGTAGCTCACTGGTAGCCTAGTGACCTGCGCTATTGCCAAAGTAAGAGCTTTATCCTTGGGAATGGAACTTTGGGTGGCACCGCCTCATAATTTTCTTCCCATTGGGACCCAAAGTTCCCCAAGCTCTTCTGTGTTTTTCTTTTGCACTTTAAAATTCACGTTAGGATTCCTGCTAAGACATATCACAAAAGCCGTGCTAAGAGCTTTACTGCTACTGCTGCTAAGTCACTTGTCGTGTCCGACTCTGTGCAACCCCATAGACGGCAGCCCACCAGGCCCTGCTGTCCTTGGGATTCTCCAGGCAAGAACACTGGAGTGGGTTGCCATTTCCTCCTCCAATTCGTGAAAGTGAAAAGTGAAAGTGAAGTCACTCAGTCGTGTCCGACTCTTAGCAACCCCATGGACTGCAACCTACCAAGCTCCTCCATCCATGCAATTTTCCAGGCACGAGTACTGGAGTGGGTTGCCATTGCCTCCTCCGGCTAAGAGCTTTAGCCAGGAACAAAAGCCACAGAGGCCAGTCTCATAGAGTCCATATTCCTAAAATGGGTGGGAGAGTGGACATACTAACCTAGATAGTAATCCCATGGGCTCTTCTGCTCTTGACATTTCCTGACTTGAAATTTGGAATTTTTCCTCCCAAACTCCCTTACAGAAAGCTGTCTTTAGCTCTGAAATTTAGGGGTTCAGAATAACATACTCTGTTTTTTCCATCAATCCAGTCCAATCTGCTTTCTATCTTATAGAATTCTTTCAGATTGTCTCCTCCCTTGATAGTTCTTTTTAATGTACATACATATTAAGGTTTCTTTCTGATTTATTTCATTTCCTGTATTTCTGTGAGATCTCAGAAAAGAGAGGAGACAGTGATATTTGCTTAGATTCCTAGTTTTACTAATAGTTTTCTTTAAAGAAAAATCATTTGTATTTATAAAAATGTATTTATTTTTTATAAAATTTATTTATTTATAGGCTGTATGTATAAAAATAATGCCTTATAATAAAGAAATTAAGCAATTGAGAAATTTAGCAAAGAAGAAAAATTTAAACCACCCATAATAGTTGTCATTAATATCACTTGAATCCACATTTCAGACATTTTTCTATACAAATATACAAGGAGAAGAATGGTTAGAGAGAAATATTTTTAGAAAAATGAGATTATCTGATCTGTAATGTTCTGAATAAAAAAATATTGAATTTCATTGAATTTAACGAGGAAAAAAAACTAAGAATAAAAGAGAAATTGTTTTAACTTTGAATAAGTTTGTCACATAAAAAGAAATTGCTTCCTACTGGGATTAATATATGCACTCTACTATATATAAAATAGATAACTAATAAGGACCTATTGTATAGCACAGGGAACTCTACTCAGTTCTCTGTACTGGCCTATATGGGAAAAGAATCTAAAAAAGAGTGGATATATGTATAACAGATTCACTTTACTGTATACCTGAAACTAACACAACATTGTAAATAAACTATACTCCAATAAAAAAAAATTTTTTTAAGAGAAATTGCTTCCTAATGGATTCCTGTAAAGTTTTGGAAAATATTAAGAAGCTGAATCTTTTTAAATGTCATGATAAAAATTCACTCCTTCCTATAACAGAAGTGAAATCATCAGTGTTCCCATAGCTCCACCTTCCTCCTGTCAGTTCAGTTCAGCCACTCAGTCGTGTCCAACTCTTTGTGGCCCCATGGACTGGAACTTGCCAGGCTTCCCTGTCATTCACCAAATCCCATAGCTTACTCAGACTCATGTCCATTGATTCAGTGATTCCATCCAACCATCTCACCCTCTCTCATCCCCTTCTCCTCCTGCCTTCTATCTTTCCCAGCATCAGGGTCTTTTCCAATGAGTCAGTTCTTCTCGTCGGGTAGCCAAAATATTGGATCTTCAGCATTAGTCCTTCCAATGAATATTCAGTACTGATTTTCTTTAGGATCAACTGGTTTGAGCACCTTGCAGTCCAAGGGACTCTCAAGAGTCTTCTCCAACAGCACAGTTCAAAAGGATCAATTCTTCGGCGCTCAGCCTTCTTTATGGTCCAATTCACATCCATACATGACTTCTAAAAGCCATAGCATTGACTAAACAGACGTTTGTCTGCAAAGTAATGTCTCAGCTTTTTAATATGCTGTCTAGGTTGATCATAACTTTTCTCCCAAGGAGCGTCTTTTAATTTCATGACTGCAGTCACCATCTGCAGTGATTTTGGAGCCTAAGAAAATAAAATGTCTCACTGTTTCTATTATTTCCCCATCTATTTGCCATGAAGTGATAAGACCAGATGCCATGATCTTAGTTTTTTGAATGTTGAGTTTTAAGCCAACTTTTTCACTCTCCTCTTTCACTTTCATCAAGAGGCTGTTTAGTTCCTCTTTGCACCCTCTACCATAAAGGTGGTGTCATCTGCATATCTGTTCAGTTCAGTTCAGTCACTCAGTCGTGTCCAACTCTTTGTGACCCCATGAACCACAGCACGCCAGGCCTCCCTGTCCACCACCAACTCCCAGAATTCACCCAAACCCATGTCCACTGAGTTGGTGATGCCATCCAACCATCTCATTCTCTGTCGTCCCCTTCTCCTCCTGCTCTCAGTCTTTCCCAGCATCAGGGTCATTTCAAATGAGTCAGCTCTTTGCTTCAGGTGGCCAAAGTATTGGAGTTTCAGCTTCAGCATCAATCCTTCCAATGAATATTCAGGACTGATTTCCTTTAGGATGGACTGGTTTGATCTCCTTGCACTCCAGGGGACTCTCAAGAGTTCAAAAGCACAGTTCACCACAGTTCAAAAGCATCAATTATTTGGTGCTCAGCTTTCTTTACAGTCCAACTCTCACATCCATACGTGACTACTGGAAAAACCATAGCCTTGACTAGACAGACCTTTGTTGACAAAGTAATATCTCTGCTTTTCAATATGCTATCTAGGTTGGTCATAACTTTCCTTCCAAGGAGTAAGTGTCTTTTAATTTCACAGCTGCAGTCACTATCTGCAGTGATTTTGGAGCCCAAAAGAACAAAATCAG
This sequence comes from Bos grunniens, assembly GCF_055505025.1. Classification (NCBI taxonomy): domain Eukaryota; kingdom Metazoa; phylum Chordata; class Mammalia; order Artiodactyla; family Bovidae; genus Bos; species Bos grunniens. The sequence goes on from NC_141172.1 coordinate 40,147,896, forward strand.
CCACTGTTTCCCCATCTATTTGCCATGAAGTAATGGGACCAGATGCCATGACCTTAGTTTTCTGAATGTTGAGCTTTAAGCCTCAACTTTTTCCCTCTTCTCTTTCACCTTCATCAAGAGGCTCTTTAGTTCTTCTTCACTTTCTGCCATATTGATATTTCTGCCGGCAATCTTGATTCCAGCTTGTGCTTCATCCAGCTTAACATTTTGCATGATATAAGTTAAGTAATCTGGGTGACTATATACAGCTTGTCTATTGTTTCATGTCTGGTTCTAACTGTTGTTTCTTGACCTGCATGCAGATTTCTCAGGAGGCAGGTAAGGTGCTCTCGTATTCCCATCTCTTGAAGAATTTTCTATAGTTTGCTGTGATCCACACAGACAAAGGTTTTAGTGTAGTCAATGAAGCGTAAGTAGATGTTTTTCTAGATTTCTCTTGCTTTTTTGATGATCTGAGGGATGTTGGCAATTTGATCTCTGGTTCCTCTGCCTTTTCTAAATCCAGCTTGAACATTCAGAAATTCCCGGTTCACATACTGTTGAAGCCTAGCTTGGAGAATTTGGAGCATTACTTTGCTAGTGTGTGAGATGTGTGCAATTGTGCAGTAGTTTGAGCATTCTTTGACATTTGCCTTTCTTTGGGATTGGAATGAAAACTGACCTTTTCCAGTCCTGTGGCCACTGCTGAGTTTTCCAAATTTGCTGGCATATTGAATGCAGCACTTTCAGAGCATCATCTTTTAGGATTTGAAACAGCTCAGCTGGAATTCCATCACCTCCACTAGCTTTGTTTGTAGTGATGCTTCCCAAGGCACACTTCACTTTTCATTCCAGGATGTCTGGCTCTAGGTGAGTGATCACACCATCATGGTTATCTGGATCATTAGACCTTTTTTGTATAGTTCTGTGTATTCTTGCCACCTCTTCTTAATATCTTCTGCTTCTGTTAGAGTCATACTGTTTCTGTTTTATTGTGTCCATCTTTACATTAAATGTTCCCTTGGTGTATCTAATTTTCTTGAAGAGATCTCTAGTCTTTCCCATTCTATTGTTTTCCTTTGTCTCTTTGCATTGATCGCTTAGAAAGGCTTTTTTTTATCTCTCCTTGCTGTTCTTTGGAATTCTGCATTCAGATGGATATATCTTTCTTGTGTATAACTTCTTTATTACCAAATTCTTTGTTTAGTTCATATCTTAATTACATGAATTATTTATTTTTTGTGTTTGGTAAATCAGTTTTTGAGGATGGTCTTATATGTGCTATCCTGAGTTTTCTCATGTTGAAAATATGAATAGTACCTCCTCTGGATTTAATCTTTTTTTACTATTATTATTTTTGGATTTAATCTTATTTTGATCACAGATTTTTGTTTCTAAATTTTGCAGATATTGTTCCATTCTCTTTTTTAAATGAATATGAGTATAGAGCAGCCTGATGCCAGCCTGATTTTCTTTCAGTTTTAGGGTGATTTTTCTTTCTGCATGTGTACCCAAGGAATATTTTTTCTTTAAATTTAAAATCTTGAGCAGAATATATTTCCATGTTGCTATTACTGTATGGCATTTTCTTATGAGCACTGTGTATTTTTTCTGTTAATGGATTCAGTTTTTTTTATTTCAGGGGAATTTTAATATACCTTTGAGTGATTTTTCCGTTCTTCGGAGACATTAATTACCTTTATGCTGCTTTGTTTTAAGTCTGTCTTTCATATCTGTTATCTTCTGATTGCAGAAATCAGTTTGTTTTTTAAAACTTGCATTTTTTATGATTACCTCAAACTTTTCTGTTAGAAGTACTTCCTATTATACAATGCTCTTGCATCCAGAAATAAAGGTAAATGTAAAAACCACATATATGCCCACAATGCAGTGTAACAGCTAGGATAATGTAACTGTATTAAAGTTCCTTTATGCTTCTCCCAAATTTCATGCCCTCTTTTCACTCCCAAAAGTTACCAGCATGTTAGGATACAAGAGTTTTTAAGAATAATGTATTATATCCTATGGAGAAGGCAATGGCAACCCACTCCAGTACTCTTGCCTGGAAAATCCCATGGGTGAAGGAGCCTGGTAGGCTGCAGTCCTTGGGGTCGCTGAGGGCCGGACACGACTGAGCAACTTCGCTTTCACTTTTCACTTTCATGCATTGGAGAAGGAAATGACAACCCACTCCAGTGTTCTTGCCTGGAGAATCCTGGGACGGTGGAGCCTGCTGGGCTGCCATCTATGGTGTCGCACAGAGTAGGACTTAGCAGTGACTTAGCAGCAGCAGCAGTATATCCTAATCAATACAGTTTACTTTTGGATACAGTTGACTTTTTAAGTAAAAGGAAACATAGTGTGTATTTTTCAGCAACTGTTTCTTGTCTTCCTTAAAATTCTGCTTATGAAATTAATTTGTTAACATGAAAACCTCTCATTCTTTCTTTCTCACTGTTCAGTAGTATTCATAATATGAATATAACAGCATTTATTCATTCACTTCCCTATCAGTTAGTAAATCCTGTATATTTATTTTTTAAATTTATAATTACCAATATTATTATAAAGTTTTAGTATAGGTTATATTGTACACATGTTCAAAAAATTCTCTAGAATGTGTATTTATGGGAGTGATATTTCTAAGTTATAGACGTCTTCAGCTTTATCAACTAATGCCAGATGGTTTTCCAAAATGGTTATGTATGATTTGAATATAACATATTCTCTTCCTGGATATTGGGTATGTATTCTCTAGAAAGGATAGCTCTACAGGATTTAGTTTTGGAAGAATGGGGTCCAAAGTGACAGACTAACATACAACTAGCTGTTGATTACAAAAGAGCAAGTATGGCAGCAAGACTGACTCAGAATAGAATGCATCTCACATCTGGAATTAGCTGCTCTTGTGTCTAGGAGGTGTTACTGACTGAGTTTATGTTCTATCTTCAAATATCTCTATCAATGAATTGTTTTCAACTTCAGTTCTGTTGAGTCGCTCAGTAGTGACCTACTCTTTGTGACCCCATGGACTGCAGCACGCCAGGCCTCCCTGTCCATCACCAACACACGATGTTTACTCACACTCATGTCCATTGAGTCGGTGATGCCATCCAACCATCTCCTCCTCTGTCATCCCCTTCTCCTCCCACCTTCAATCTTTCCCAGCATCAGGGTCTTTTCCAATGAGTCAGTTCTTCACATCAGGTAGCCAAAATATTGGAATTTCAGCTTCAGCATCAGTCCTTCCAATGAATATTCAGGACTGATTTCCTTTGGGATTGACTGGTTTGATCTCCTTGCAGTCCAATGGATTCTCAAGAGTCTCCTCCAATACCATGGGTAAAAGCATCAATTCTTTGGTGCTCAGCTTTCTTTATAGTCCAACTCTCACATCCATACATGACTACTGACTTTAACCATACATATGGTTATGTATGACTACATAACCATGGCTTTGACTAGACAGACCTTTGTTGGCTAAGTAATGTCTCTGCTTTTAAATATGCTGTCTAGGTTGGTCATAACTTTTCTTCCATGGAGCAAGCATCTTTTAATTTCACGGCTGCAGTTACCATCTGCAGTGATTTTCGAGCCCCAAAAATAAAGTCTCTCCCTGTTTCCATTGTTTCCCCAACTATTTATCATGAAGTGTTGGGACCAGATGCCATGATCTTAGTTTTCTGAATGTTGAGTTTCAAGCCAACTCTTTCACTCTCCTCTTTCACTTTTATCAAGAGGCTCTTTGGTTCTTCTTCACTTTCTGCCATAGGGTGGTATCATCTGTATATCTGAGGTTATTGATATTTTCCCGGCAATCTTGATTCCCGCTTGTGCTTCCTCCAGCCCAGTGTTTCTCATGATGTACTCTGCATATAATTTAAATAAACAGGTTGACAATATACAGCCTTGATGTACCCCTTTCCTGATTTCGAACCAGTCTGTTGTTCCATGTCCATTTCTAACTATTACTTCCTGACCCACATACAGGTTTCTCAGGAAGCAGGTCAGGTGGTTTGGTATTCCCATCTCTTTAAGAATTTTCCACAGTTTGTTAAGATCCACACAGTAAAAGGTTTTGGCATAGTTAATAAGGCAGAAGTAGATGTTTTTCTGGAACTCTGTTACTTTTTTCATTATCCAGTGGATGTTGGAAGTTTGATCTCTGGTTCCTCTGCCTTTTCTACATCCAGCTTGAACATCTGAAAGTTCATGGTTCACATACTGTTGAAGCTTGGCTTGGAGAATTTTGAGCATTACTTTGCTAGCATGTGAGATAAGTGCAATTGTGTAGTAGTTTGAGCATTCTTTGGCATTGCCTTGCTTTGGGATTGGATTGAAAACTGACCTTTTCAAGTCCTGTGGCCACTGCTGAGTTTTCCAAATTTGCTGAAATATTGAGTTCGGCACTTTCATAGCATCATCTTTTAGAATTTGAAATAGCTCAACTGGAATTCCATCATCTCCACTAGCTTTGTTTGTAGCGATGCTTCCTGAGGCCCACTTGACTTCACATTCCAGGATGTCTGGCTCTAGGTGAGTGATCACACCATTGTGATTATCTTGGTCGTGAAGATCTTTTTTGTACAGTTCTTCTGTGTATTCTTGCCACCTCTTCTTAATATCTTCTGCTTCTGTTAGGTCCATACCATTTCTGTCCTTTATTGAGCCCATCTTTGCATCCAATGTTCCCTTGGTATCTCTTATTTTCTTGAAGAGATCTCTAGTCTTTCCCATTGTTTTGTTTCCCCATTCTGTTTGTTTGCACTGATCACTGAGGAAGGCTTTCTTATCTCTCCTTGCTATTCTTTGGAACTCTGCATTAAAATGGGCATATCTTTCCTTTTCTCCTTTGCAACCTAGGATTATCAAATAACTTTTTATTACTTCTTAAAGATTGATCTGAGATAAACATTCAAGAAAAAATACGTCAAATACTCAAATAAGTTTGGATATCTTTGATTTAGCCAAACCAGTTTTCAGCAGAATTTTTTGAATCTGTTTATGGTAATGAACTCTCTGAATTTGTAAGAGGTAATATGCATTATAACAAAGTTCCAATAATATTTGATCATGAAACTCCTTGTGTTCATGGATTCCTGGAACAGACTTTGCAGAAATTTTGCTTTCTTCTAATCACGAAATTTTACAACTAAGTGGAGCCTTAAAGTGACTCAATTTTAAACTCTAATTTTTCAAGAGGGAAACAAATGTAGAGAGTTTAAGTGACTTACCCAAGGGCACACAGCTCTTTGATGGTAATGGCAGGTCTAGAATCTGTATCTTCATATTCTTGATCTAATGTTCTCTGAATCTGGTCAAAAATAAATGCAGTCACTTGATGACCTAAATGTGAAGGAAATCCAAAAAGTGCAGATATACGTATATGTGTAGCTGATTCACTTTGCTGTACAGTAAAAACTAACACAACATTGTAAAGCAACTATACTCCAATAATTTTTTTTTTTTAATTAAGGAAAAACAAGTCACAAGATGCAGTGGCCTGAAGGCAAGCCTCTTTATTCACTTACACATATGCGGTATGTCCTTTTTTACCTGTGAGAATAGTAAAAAGCAAATTCTTTCCTGTGAACCTCAAATCACCCTTCTGATAGCTCATAGCATCCTCTCTCTCAACCCTTCTTAGATATCTGATCTTTCTGAGGGTTTAAGAGTCTCTGATTATTCTCTGTAAAATCTCCATGTAGAGTGGATATCACACTCCCTTGATCATCTTATTAGTCCCTCCAGCAAAATTTAGCCAGAAAAATTTCCCTTCCGACATCCTGGTCCAAATTGATGAGGTTTCCTGGTGGCTCAGAGGTTAAAGCGTCTGCATGCCATGCAGAAGACCTGAGTTCGGTCCCTGGGTTGGGAAGAGACCCTGGAGAAGGAAATGGCAACCCAGCCCAGTATTCTTGCCTGGAAAATCCCATGGACAGAGGAGCCTGGTGGGTTACAGTCCACGGGGTAGCAAACAGTCGGACACGACTGAGCGACTTCACATCACACTTACACGTTGCAGTTATGTGGACACCCTCGCACCCCATAAGTAGAATTTAAAAAGGGCTTGTAATTTAGAAATGGAATCACCTTTCCATTAGGCAAAGGGACAGTGTGAACCTGAAACCCTTAAAAGTTCTGGACCCTTTAACTTTGAAACAGAGTTAAGAAGTACGTCCCCAGATTGAACAGCATTATTATTTGTCAATATACTGTTGTAATAATGAAACATTTGATATAACTTGAATGTCCAGTAGCATAGTATTGGTTAGTGAATCGAAGTGTATTATGAAGTACCCTACAGCCAATAAAAATTATGTTCTAGAGCAGTTCATGGAAAGATGTCAACAACAGAGCTTCCGGAAAAACATGCCAGGAAGAATGTTTTGGTGCCCTTTGCCTTCTTGGGAGATGGTCAGGGTCTCATGGGGCATGAACCCCCAGGTTCAATGTCTCAAAACTACAGGCATCCTTCCCTGTTAACCCTACTATTCATAAAAATGTTACTTTTTATGTGTATGCCATGATGTAGAAAATATTCAGAAAACTGATCTAAACCATATTACATGTAAAAAGATTATGAGATATTACTACAAAAGTACATATTTTTATAAACAGAGAAACACTCAAAATTGTGCCAGGAAATATACCCTGCCTATGTCCAGGTGATGGGAATGCAGTGATTTTTATTCTCATGCTTTTGCTCATCTACATTTCTCTTTTTTAGTGAATGCTTTTCTTTAATAGAAATAATATGACAATAGTAATTTAATACTTACATGACCCTTAATATGATTTATCTTGTTTTAGCCTCAAGCAGGCCTGTGAAGTGTAGGCACTGCTATTATTATTTCATTATGTAACTGCTATTTTTAAATTTCAGATTTGAAGTTATTAGGAACAGGACAAGTTGATGCAGGCAGAAAGAAGAAGGTGGAAATGAGACATATCTGAAAAGTAGAAATAAGAGGAAATAGTAACTAATTGTCCACGGGAAACAAGTATGTGTGCCTCCAGGATATTGAGCATTATGGCATTGGTAACCAAAAAAAAGAATCAAGAAAATACAAAATCATATGAAGATTTTAAAGGAATTTAGATAAATGGCTAGTTTTCAAGAAGGAGTTTTGAGACTGGCTCTTTACTTGTTGAGACTGAGGAGATAACCTAGCAGGTTGGTGGAAATGTCCAGGTAATGGCCAGTGCTCAGGTGAGAGAGAAAACCTGAAGCTGTGCACAGTCATCCATGTGGAGCCATGCTTACAGCCATTCAGAAGGGCTCTCCTGAGAAAAGAATGTACTCAGAAAATCAAGCCACCTAAAGCCTTACCCTTTAGGGCTTGTGTCCACAGACCCCCTAAACTTGACAAGCATGTGTAGAACAATAATAGAATGGAATTCCACGAGTCCTTGTGCGTGCATAGATGTTGACAGTGGATGGCATGTTCAAATAGTTTTCATTGTTTTCCCTTAGATCAGAGACTACTTCATTTCTTTTAAAGAAAATGTAGGTAGAAAAGACATTCAACAAGCTTGTGGTGTAATGTTACTGAGCAGCATCCTAGAAGATCGAGTTCAAAGTGAAAGATATCCTAATCTTGGGAAGAAGTGATCGGAAGTTGAGAAAATGCAACTGAATCGTGATAGATGCTTGGTATATTGCATTTTGGATGAGGAAAGGGTCAAGTTGCAAAAATACAAAATGGAGGGTCTCTGAATATGTATAAATACAATGAGCAAAGACGTAAGAATCTCAGGAAAGCACAGCTTGAAAAGCAATATGCTGTATGTATTTGTGATGGTGCATATAAGATGTTTATTAGGAAATATTTTTTCAGGCAGTAGAAAGACATAAATATAATAATATAATCACCTTATTGTATTTGACATTTAGAAGAAATATGTTAGAAATACATAACCATATTTCTCTTCAAGGTCCTTCTTTTAAGAGAGTTCAAAATTATTAAATACAATACAGAGGACATCAAAGAAAAATGAATACATAACTGTAAAATGTGCTTTTAACAAAAAAGCTAATGAGCATGGTATTATTTATCTTTGGAATCAAAAGATCAAAGGATGATTTAATAAGGATCAGGATTATTATGTTACACAAGATTGTTGTACAGAACTCTTGGGCATCCTTAATGCCAGTAGAACAATAGGAAATAGACTGAAACTATTAATAATCCTCCCAAAGTACATGTGCATATATACACACACATGGGCTTCCCTTGTGGCTCAGATGATAAAGAATCCATCTGCAATGCAGGAGAACTGGGTTCATCTCTGAGTTGGGAAGATCCTCTAGAGAAAGGAACGGCTACCCTTTCCAGTATTCTGGCCTGGAGAATTCCATGGGCTGTATAGTCCATGGGGTTGCAAAGAGTCAGACATGACTGAGCAACTTTGACTTTCACACACACATACAGTATGTATGTGTATATAAGGGTATGTTTGTATAGAGTCTAGAAGGATATATATAAAGCGATTAATAGTTATTATTTGTATGTGGCATTGATTATAGATGTTTTTATTTGTTCCATATCTGTATCTTCTAATTTACAGTAAACATGAAATGTTTGTGCAGTAAGAAAAATATCTGTATAATATTATAGAAGCAAAGAAATCACTTCCCTCTCATCCATATCACCCAGCCAACCCCTAATCTACAAAACTTACTTTTCATAAGATTCTTTATAACAGTACTGGTATGTTTTATCTGTTTCAGATGCTAGTGGAAAGTAACAACCTTTCAGACAAGATCATTGTTTTGCCAGGGAAAATTGAAGAAATCTCACTTCCTGAGGCTGTAGATGTGATCATTTCAGAACCAATGGGATACATGCTGTTCAATGAAAGGATGCTGGAAAGTTACCTTCATTCCAAAAAGTGGCTGAAAACAAATGGTGAGCTGGCTAGTTCCTGGTTTTGAAAGTAGGCTAACTTTTCTGTAAGATTTGCCATCTTCCTTCGCCTATATTCAATCCTTTACAGAAAGGAGGAAAGAATATTTCTGTTAAACCAGGTGTTTGACTTCTTCATCTTATTCTCCCATAATAATTGAGCTAGTCCCCAAAAGACCCTGATGGCCGTGGTGTTCAGAATGGTGTAGAAGACCAGTTCCAAGTTTTGTGTTCTTGTCCTGATACAATCACTTTCTTTCTTAGCTAACTTGGCCTGACACTTGATCTTTTGACTTTGGCTTCCTCATCGGTAGTATTAAAAGTAATCTCTAAAGCCCTTTCAAGTGTTGACCTTCTGTAGTGTGAGAAAGTGTCTGGTGTTCGTTTCTTTCTAACATATTCTCTTCCTGCTGTGTTTCTTTCCCTATGATCGCTACATGTAATTGAGATAATAAGATAAAGTTCAGCTGACCGAATATCTGTGTGTGCTAAGCAGACTTTGTATAAATTATTTTATGAAAACCTTACAAAGTTTGAGTAATGAAAGCTTTCAGTTTATTTGGAGGTTTACTGCAGAGATTCTCGGTGATTTTATACTCCTTTCCCAGGAGACGTTTGGTTATGTCTGAAGACAGTTTGAGATGTCATAACTGGCAAAGGAGGTGCTACCAGCACCTATGGGGGAGGCCAGGGACTTGCTAAATATCTTTTGATGTGCAGGATATCACCCCAACACATCAAAGAGTTATTCAGGCCAAAATGTCAATAGTGCCAAGATTGAGACCTGGCTTGGTAGGAGACAGTATTACAATCCCCACTTAGAACACTGAAGCACCATGAGGGAAAGCAGCTTGGCAAGGACAGAACTCTAGTAAGTCACAGAGCCTGGATTTGATGCTAGATCTGTCTGACCCTAAAACCCACACTCACAACCCCTTGCACACACACTAACTTTCCACTCTTCACCAGAGAGGGGACGTATTCCAATAACACATATTTTTTCAAATGAGAGTTAGAAAAATAACTGGCCAGTTTTAGCAGTTGTATCTCTAGTGAGAATGGCAGCTCCTTCCTTACCTGTTATACTTACCTGAAATTACCATCGTTGTGGCTCACTGCTAGTTCCCAATGAAGACAAAATAACGAATAAAATATAACACGTACTCACCAGATTACCTGGTATATATGCATATAAGTAAGGGTTGACGTTTGTCTATAATTTCCTACAGTTTTCAAAAATTAGGGATTTACCAATAGGCATTTTTAAAAAACAATGCATGCAAAAATAAATAAGCTCAGGTAAAGTATACATAATGTTAAGAACTTCATTAGCATTCCCATTATAAAACAGCCAAGGAGGATCTTGGAAGCCTTGTGGTCATGTGATAAAATTGAACTCTGGGAGATGAAAGCAAAGGAACAAAGCTGTTTGGGTTTCCTCCTCAGTGCCTCCAGAAAGAATTTTTATACTTTTTCTGGGTTTTTCTCAAATGGTTAGGTGTCTTCATATGATGAGATTTTAAACAAAGTTAATTAATATGCATCTGATGAGCTGCTCCCTAAGCTGAATATTTGGACTTAATATCTGGGCATCCTTTTCCCCCAGATATTAGGAACATATATGAAATTTTATATTGGGTGATGTATCTTTAAGTAGACAAGTAGAAATGAATACTGATTTTATCAGCCTTCTACCCTGTGCATTCCTGGGGGAAAGGATGATTGATTTTTTTCCAAATTATTTTTATTTTCCATCAAAATAAGATGTAGTTTACAACATCACATAATAATAAAAAGACAGTGAAAAATAGTAACCCTCTGCCATGCCTCTTCCATTCCCAAGACTGCTCCCTGAAGGCTTTTTCCTTTTCAGCTCTCTTTTCTATTGCTTCTATTATTTAACTACATATTTCTATGTAAAATTATCATGTTGCTTTTCTTGTTACCCTCCGGTTGAGAAGTTAGCTCTCCTATATAGCAACTCCTTCTCTTGTTGAGACACCCCCACTCCATCCTCTTGACGTATTTATACAGGTCCTCAGTCCCTTATCCAGACCTTTGATGGGGCCAGGTACGTTTCAGAATTCAGAATCTGGAGGACTTTGGAAAGGCTGTAGAATCACACATGTATTATACTTCACTCCTCCAGTGGGATCTGAGGCAACACTCCATAATGAAACATATAATATTTCTGCAACAAAACACGGATATGGATACCAAGTCCATATTGGTATGGATTGTTGTTATTGTTCAGTCGCTCAGTTGTGTCCATCACATTGCAGCCTCATGAACTGCAGCACGCCAGGCTTTCCTGCCCTTCACTATCTCCTGGAGTTTGCTCAGACTCACATCCGTTGAGTCAATGATGCCATGTCAGCATCTCATTCTCTTGTCGCCCCCTTTTCCTCTTGCCTTCTAGTCTTTCCCATCATCAGGGTCCTTTCCGGTGAATCGGCTCTTCACATCAGGTGGCCAAAGTATTAGAGTTTCAGTGTTAGTCCTTCCAATGAATATTCAGAGTTGATTTCCTTTGCGATTGACTGGTTTGATCTCCTTATTGTCCAGGGGACTCTCCAGTCTTTTCTAGAACCACAGTTTGAAAGCATCAATTCTTTGGTGCTTAGCCTTCTTTATGGTCCAACTCTCACATCTGTACATGACTACTGGAAAACCATAGCTTTAAGTATACGGACCTTTGTCAGCAAAGTGATGTCTCTGCTTTTTAATTTGCTGTTTAGATTTGTCATAGCTTTTCTTCTAAGGAGCAAGTGTCTTTTAATTTCATGGCTGCAGTCACCATCCATAGTGATTTTTGAGCCCAAGAAAATAAAATCTGTCACTGTTTCCATTTTTGTCCCCATTTATTTGCCATGCAGTGATGGGACTGGATGCCATGATCTTAGTTTTTTCTGTGTTGAGTTTTAAGCCAGCTTTTTCACTCCACTCTTTCACCTTCATCAAGAGGCTCTTTAGTTCCTCTTTGCTTTCTGCCATTAAAGTGGTGTCGACCGTATTTCTGAGGTTATTGATATTTCTCCTGACAATCTTGATTCCAGCTTGTGATTCATCCAGCCTGACATGTCCCATGAAGTACTCTGCTTAAAAGTTAAATAAACACAGTGACAATATACAGCCTTGACGTATTCCTTTCCCAGTTTTGAACCAGTCCAGTGCTCTTGCCTGGAGAATCCCAGGGACGGGAGCCTGGTGGGCTGCCGTCTATGGGGTCGCACAGAGTTGGACACGACTGATGTGACCTAGCAGCAGCAGCACTGTTGCATGTCCCATTTTTGCTGTTGCTTCTTGTCCTGCATACAGATTTCTCAGGAGGGATACGTAAAGACTATAAACTCAAGTCAATTCAGGTCAGGTCTTGCCATCATATAATGTTGCAAACCTAACAAAAATCTGTTGCTTTGCAGAGCTTTTTGGATTTTAGAATGTTTTTAAAAATATAAGGCAGTATAGACCTAGATTATTACTTGCTTTAAGTCAGTAATCAGTGTTTACATCATTATGCCAATGTAAATACTGTTCAGCGCTGAGTCAGGTGATACAGTAGGTGGATCCTCTCTGTATGTGTGTTCAGTTGTGTCCGACTCTCTGTGACCCCAGGGACTGTAGCCCACCAGGTTACATATGATTATGTATCTTTTTCATGAAATCTTTTGTTCTTCCTAGAGTTAATTGCCTTGTTTTTTTTATTAGTTTTCTGTATACTCATGACTGATATTTTCCATGCTTTAACAGGTCTGACAGATTGCCTATCAGTATTTATTTTGTGGAATTCTCCTGTAATTCTCTGTCCTCCTCTACCACACGAACTGGTGGCTCTCTAGTCCTATTGTATGGCTACTCTACTTTGACTTTTGGTCATCATTTTTTGTCTTCTCTTTTTTGATTTACAGCATTCCTTTCAGCAAAGAATATTTTCCAATAGCTTCTGGGGAAAGGATGCTTGAGAGTTACTTTGTTTGTTGAGTCCTTGCATTATCGTTTTGTTAGATAGAGAATTTTAACTTGAAAACAACTTTTACTCAGTATTTTTAAGGCATCTTTTTTTAGTATCTGGTTTCCTGTGTTACTATTGAGAAGTCCAATGCCATTCTGACTTCTGAACTTTTAGAATGGCGTACTTTTTCCATCTTGATGCTTTTAGTATTTTTTCTTTAGTTCTTTTAGGGTGAAACATTTTAAATTGCCATGCTGTACATGTAGTTGTTATTTGTTTAGTTGCTAAGCCCTGTCCAACTCTTTTGTGACCCCATGGACTGTAACCTGCCAGGCTCCTATGTCCATGGGATTTCCCAAGCAAACATACTGGAGTGGGTTGCCATTTCCTTCTCTAGGACATGTAATGGGTATGTTAAATCAGAAGACTCATTTTCTTCTTCTCTTGGAATTTTTCTTGTATTTTACCTTTGATGAGTTCCTCTCCTCCATTTCATCTGATATCTTTGAAATTCCTGTTAGACTTGGGCTCAGAGCTCTGAAACTTGACAAGTTTACACAGATAATGATACATTTGACTTTTCCAAAGTTGTTTAATATCCTTGAAATTTGAAAAACTACCAGCAGTCATTACTGTTTTGACGACAGTGCTTGAGATTTAGATGGAGAAATGTGAATGATGTTACACCCATGGTTTTTCTCTGATCACCTCTGAAAATACTATGAATGAAATGATTTGTTCAATTTTAAGAGACATCAAAGGGAACGTAGGTAAAGTATGAGACCATTGACTATAGGAGGGAATTCTCCCCTGAGTTTTTTTCCTTCTACTTAATAGCTCCGTGATTATGGCTGAATCATTTAAATTTCCCTGTTTCTTAGTTTTCTCATTTATAAAATGAATATAATAATAGTACCTGCTTTATATTATTGTAAGAATTAAATGAATTAATACACGGAAAGCCCATGGAAAGGTTCAAGACAGGGTTGACATAACCAAGAAATTTTAGGTACTATTATTAGAACGATGATGATAATTACAGGATTTATAGTTTTTTAGATGATGAGAGCTATAATGCTGATCACCACGTCTGCCTGCCCAGAAAGGCCCAACTTCAGGCATGCTAGCCTAGGTGTTTGTTTTCTGCTAAAGTAAATGCCTTTTCCCCTTTTAATTGCAAATGTAAGGAACAAAATGTAAGTGCGGCTTCCTGGCATGCAGGATGGTGAGCCAGCACATAAGTATAGAGTCTAATAGCACTTAAAAAGATAGTAAGGTTTTACATCAACAAAGGTCGAGAATGAAAATACTAACAATAATGTGATAGGAGGATTGAATGTAGATTATTTTTCTCTGATCACCTCTGAAAATACTATGAATGAAATGATTTGTTCATGGCGAAGTTGTTTTTACAGAAAATAAAAAAATAAATGGAGAGTCTGAACTCTGAGGCAGCGCAAAGCGGCCTGGGGACTGGTGCATGGTAGGAGATGCAAGGCTGAGTCTGAACCTCTGTATAGAAGGCACGAGAGGCTGGCAGCTTCGACTGAAGCACATTGAGTGGCAACAGCAGTAGAAGTATTGAGCAACAGTGGCAAGCAGAGCTACAGCAGGTGGGAATACCATTCTGCTTCCAAAGTGAAGGTGCCCATGGATCTGGGAAATCTGCAAGGCATACCCCTGCAAGGTCTCACTCCAAGGAAGATGCCAGGCATTTCAGATCAAAGTCCAAGTCCAGATCTGAATCTAAGTATAGATCCAGAAGAAGTTCTTGAAGGCATTATACAAGGTCACGATCTCAGTCCCGCTCCCATAGTAGGTTCCACATAGCAGATCTTACAGTAGAGATTATGGAAGATGGCATTGCCACAGTCATTCTCCCATGTGAACTCACAGGCGTCATGTTGGGAATCAGGCAAATCTTGATCCCAACTGTTGTTTTGGAGTATTTGGGTTGAATTTGTACACTACAGAAAGAGATCTAAGAGAAGTGTTCTCTAAATATGGCCCAGTTGCTGATGTATGTCTATTGTATATGACCAGCAATCTAGACATTCAAGAGGATTTTCCTTTATATACTTGGAAAATGTCAATGATGCCAAGGAAGCAAAAGGGCGTGCCAGTGGAATTGAGCTTGATGGACATAGTATTAGAGTTGATCTCTCTGTAACAAAAAGAACACATACCCCAACCAGGAATTTACATGGGGAGACCTACCTGCGGCAGCTCACACCATTGAGTTTACTTACGACAGAGGATATGATTGAGGCTGTGATGGTTGGGACTATTAAAGCATATCATATAAAGGAGGAGGAGGATGGAAAGCTGCTCAAGACAGGGATCAGATATAGAGAAGATGGTCACCTCCTCCCTCTTATAGTCGTGGATGGTACAGATCATGTTCCAAATCTTAATCATACTCACCTTGTCACTGCCAAAGCATGAAGATGAAGACTTCCTGACATCTGCCCTAGAGTTGGGGTATTGTTTGTGGACAGTATTTTTTATTATCTCCTGTTTAAAAAGTGAACAGTGCCTAGCGAAGTTAGGTAACTTACACCTTTTATGATGACTACTTTTGGTGGAGTTGAAATGCTGTTTCCATTCTGCATTTGTGTAGTTCAGTGCTTTGTTCAAGGTTAAGTGTTTTCAGAAAAGTATGTTTTGCATGTATTATTTTACAGTCTAAAATTTTGACTGCTGAGAAGTTTCTGTTGTATAGAACTTCATGTAAATGGTTTTCTTCCTGATTCCAGGGTATTCTGAAGATCAAAACCTGTGTGTAAAATGCTACCAGTGGCAAAAAGCAACAGTACAGTTTGATTTTTACATTTCTTTCTAACATATCAATGCTTGGCAGAACTGTTCAGATTAGATTGTCGGTAGTAAATTCAAGACAGAAAGGCCCATTTTCCTACAGTCCACGAAACATACCATACTTTTTATACCTGCAATTAAGTGATAAAAATTATGCTTTATAACTCTGTACTGCTAGTATTAAAACTAAAGCTCTTTCAATGCAGCAAATGCTTAACGCTTATATAAATACGAATCTGTCAGCCTTTGTGTAATCTGTATTACATGCAGCAGGGAATGAGTTACACCACGTGTGCCTTCAGAAAGCTATTTCTTAAAGCTATTACAAGAGGATAATGGTCTTTCAACTCGTTATCAGCAAGTGATGAATACGTTCCACCACAAATGTGCTCTTGATCTTCTAGCTTTAACACTATATGGAAGAACTGGGTGCTTCAGAGTTTGAGAAAAAAGAAGGGAGCACTATACCTGTGTTGTGGATGATCTGAAGACTTTGTTCATTTTTTAAATATTATATTCAGGTCCCCTTTGCTTACCAAAGGAGGCCCAGTTTCACGCAAATGTTTTGAGAACTGTGTTTAAATAAACACAAATGAAAAGAGTAAATAAATAAATGAAGGAAGGAAATGCCCAGATTTCTAAGCACCAGGCATAGAGAAAGGAAAAAGCCAATAGCTGAGAAGGCCAGTCAGCCAGCTTAAAGGCCTCACCTAAGTACTCTAAGCTTTCATTACAGCGTAGCTCTGTGACTTGCTATGATAGTCTCTTATATCCCCTCCAATCTGCTGCCTAGTTTTCTTATCACTGCTTTGAGGCAGCTTTACACATTCACCTGTTGCGTGATAACTGAGATAGAATGAAAGAATGGAACCGGTTGCATGGCAAGTGAGCATCTTCAATCAGAAGGCAGTAGGAGTCCACTTTGAGCCTGTTGTCTTTTACTCAATAGGAATGATGTTTCCAACGTTCAGTGATATCCACTTGGCCCCCTTTTCTGATGAGCAGCTGTACATGGAACACCTCTCCAGAGCCAACTTTTGGTAATGTTCTTTTCTCTCTTCTCCTCCTTTTCAGAGTAAACCAGCGTTCCTACACTGTTGACACAGTGGGTCATAAACTGGGGGCAGGGACTGACCTGGGCACTGTAAGAAGTTTAACAGCCTTTTTGGCATGTATTACTGGATGCCAAAGGCACCTTCCCACTAATGTGCCAACCAAAAATGTCTCCAGACATTGCCAAACATCCCCTTGGAAGACAAAATCACCCCTTGTTGAGAATTACTGAAATAGAAGTGAAAGTGTTAGTTGCTTAGTCATGTCTGACTCTTTGAGACCCCATGGACTAAAGCCCACCAGGCTTCTTTGTCCTTGGACTTCTCCAGGCAAGAATGCTGGAGTAGGTAGCCATTCCCTTCTCCAGGGAATCTCGCTAACCCAGGGATAGAATCTGGGTCACCTTCATTGTGGGCAGATTTCTTACCATCTGAACCACCAGAGAAGCCCCCGAAATAGACAAATAAGGGAGCTACCATTCAAAATACTTCCCTAAGAGTTGGACTGTGAAGAAAGCTGAGCGCCGAAGAATTGATGCTTTTGAACTGTGATGTTGGAGAAGACTCTTGAGAGTTCCTTGGACTGCAAGGAGATCCAACCAGTCCATTCTAAAGGAGATGAGTCCTGGGTGTTCTTTGGAAGGAATGATGCTAAAGCTGAAACTCCAATACTTTGGCCACCTCATGCGAAGAGTTGACTCATTGGAAAAGACCCTGATGCTGGGAGGGATTGGAGGCAGGAAGAAAAGGGGACACCAGAGGATGAGATGGCTGGATGGCATCACCGACTCGATGGACATGAGTTGAGTGAACTCCGGGAGTTGGTGATGGGCAGGGAGCCCTGGTGTGCTGTGATTCATGGGGTCACAAAGAGTCGGACACGACTGAGCAACTGAACTGAACTGAATGCTAAAGTTAATAGTATCCACCCCTGCCTACCATTTCCTGTTTCCACTTCCTCCATCCATTCCTTTGGCCCCAAACTATGGTTTCTGCAAGTACATGCCTTTGTCAGAGAGCAGATCAATCTATGTACCTTGATGTAAAGGAGTTGATCAAAAAAATTTGGAGCTTCCCTACTAATTAGCTGGTGACTTTGGGGCAATTCATGTCACCCTCCACACTTGATTTCTCCATTTGTTAAATGAAAGCTAACATAAAACCCCTGACAGTTTGACCATTTTAAGGCACCATTCCTTCTGCCTTTTTTTTTACGTATTTATTTTTGGCTGCACTGGGTCTTTGTTGCTGTGTGCACGCTTTCTCTTATTGCAGTGGATGGTCTCTAGAGCAGGCTCAGGAGTTCTGACGCAAGGGTTTAGCTGCTCTGTGGAATGTAGGGTTTTCCTGGTCCAGGGATCAAACCCATGTCCCCTGCATCGGGAGGCAGATTCCTAACCACTGGACCACAGGGAAGTCCTCTTTCTGCCTTTCTTTCTTGAGACTGGTTTTTAGAAGGAGAAGAGGAGAATGATGGTGTTGGGCCCATGGGAGGGAGAAACAGAACAGGCACCATCTGAGTGCAAATGATAGGTGTGTAGGAAGGAGCACAGGTGTGTGCCGACATGTGGATTAGGATGCATGCTAAAATACAACCTTTGAGTTCTGGCTGAAGTATGCAGAGCTGTCCAGCAGAGATATCCAAAGTTGATTTCCAGGTCTTTCTCTTGGTAATGCCATCTTCTGGTGCAGGAGAAGCAAATAGGAGATGCTTTGTTTTCCTGGGTTATGTAGAGTTCTGTGAGGAGTGAAATCAGAGAGTTATGATTTTTCTTTATCCCCAGTTTTTTCTAGCAAAATTGGCTTTCTTACTACAGAGTCTGCTTAATCTGTAATATTGAAACTACAAGCCAGACTTTCCAATGGGGATGAATGGCCTCTTAGTGTATGAGTATGTGTGTGGTTAGGGGTAGCATAATTGGGTAGACCCTATTTAGGGTCATGTAGACCTGAAATATTTCTATTTTAAATGCAAAGGTTGGAGAGATAGGAGTTTCAGGTGACAGAGTATGCCAGACTTATAGGGGAGGTTAATTGTCCAGGCACTTCTTATGTGACGTCCCAACCATACCATCTTCTGCCATCTTACTTATTAATACATGGACAGTATTAACAATCATGGCTGTCTCCCCATTAAACCTGCAAACATTCTGCTATTCATTCCATCAGAAAAAAAATTTTTTTTTATACCTCACTTCCCCTGTCAGCCACCACCGATCTTATTGC
Organism: Bos grunniens; assembly: GCF_055505025.1. NCBI lineage: Eukaryota > Metazoa > Chordata > Mammalia > Artiodactyla > Bovidae > Bos > Bos grunniens. The sequence continues at coordinate 40,166,831 of NC_141172.1, forward strand.
TGTGAAGTTCCTCAGAAGAGCTGTCTGTGTTTCCTGGTCTCTAGTCACATCCCTCGGCCCCCACTTTGATTTCTCTCCAAACGTTCTACCTATAACATTTTTTCCAAGGTGGCCAGTGCCCTGACCTCCACATTGCTAAATCCTGTGGTCATTTATCACTTCTCAACTTATGTAACTACCAGCATTTGAGCATCATTTGAGACACATATTTGCCCCACATTCTTTTTTTAATTTATTTTTAATTGGAGGATAATTGCTTTAGAATGTTGTGTTGGTCTCTGCTGTACAACACTGTGATCAGCCCTAAAAATGCATATATCCCCTCCTTCTGGAGCCTCCCTCCCACCACTGCATCCCAGCCCTCTAGGTCATTAGCAGAGCACCCTTGCCCCCCATTCTTTTGATTTTTTTCTTCTGCTTCTGTGGTCCCTTTCTCAGCCAGTCTTTCTCAGGTCATTACTTGTCTCCTCAACCTCTTAATGTTGGAATTGCCCCAGCATGCAGTCTTTAGACATCTTCTCTGTCCATAGAATTCCCTTGATGATTCTTACAGTTCACATACCATCTCTATGCTCATAGTTTCCCCGTGTATCTCCCCAACTCAGACTTGTCCTGTGAACTCCGTACTTTTCCACAGCAAGTGCCTCTTGGATATCTCACCATGTGAAAAATGTAATTCCTGACCTTACCCACTTGCACCCACACCTGCTCTACCCACAGTCTCCCCACCGCAATTGCTGACAACTTTATCTTCCTAATAATTCAGGTCCAAAATCTTGAAGGCCTTATTTCTTTGTCCTCTATGCCTAAACCATCAGTAAATTATGTTGGTTTTACTTTTTAAAACATTTGACCTTTGAAGAAGTTATGTTTGAACTGTGCATGTCCACTTATATGTGGTTTTCAATAAATACATTCTGTAGTTCTACATATGAATCCACAGCTATGAAACCACGGATGGAGAGGGCTGACTGTAAATTTAACCAAGGAGTCTCAGCTGTGCTAGAGGGGGTGTGCCAACAACCCCTGTGCCATGCTGTCCAAGGGAGACTCTGACCAGTCCCCCTATGTGCACTGATTCCTCTTGATCCCACCCGTGCCATCTCTCATCTCCGTTATTGTAGCAGCTCTTCACCTGTCTATCCCAGCATCCTCACGGCCTTCCAGTAGGTCCTACCTAATCTGGTTCCTCACTCCTGACTGTTGTGTCCACTGTGCTCCAGCCACCAAGGCTTCCCTTCCCATCCTTAGGCATACCCAACTCACTCCCTTCTTATGGCCTCGCATGTGCTGACCCTCCTCTGGGATACTTTTCCCTCTGAAGTCACATGGCTAATTCCTTCACCACATGTCTTTGTTAAATGCCACCTTCTCAATAGGACCTGCCCTGACCACTGTATTTAAAGCGGCAGCCACACCACTCCCAATCACACCTGGCCTGCTCATTGTTCTCCCCCACAGTGCTTACAACTTCCTAAAAGACACATCATTCATTTGTTTATTATTGTTTATTGTCTGTATCCCTCTGCATAGAACATAAGCACTGCAAGAGCTGGAATTCTGTCACATGGTAGGCCCCCAGAAAATATTTCTGAATAAGTAGAAACTCCTATAATCTCAAGCATGTATAGAAATAATTACCACTAAGATTTTAGTTGATATCATTCTCATTTTTCTTTTTTTTTATAAAATTAGAATACCATAAACACACTTTATAGCACTTTTAAAAACTTGGTCAGTGCCTTATTGACATATTCTCATCTCTTTTATCTTGCTACAGGTTATTTCTTTCGTGGCTGTCTCATAATTTATTGACTTAAGCTCCAATGTCAGATATTAAATTATTTAATTACTCCTTTAACCCTGTGAGCTTCCTAGTGGCTCAGTTGGTGAAGCATCCACTTGCAATGCAGGAGACCTGGGTTTGATCCCTGGGTCAGGAAGCTCCCCTGGAAAAGGAAATGGCTACCCATGCCTGGGAAATCCAATGGACAGAGGAGACTTGCAGGCTAGAGTCTATGGCATCGCAAAAGAGACGAACATGACTTAGCGACTAAACCACTCCCACTGCCATTTTAATTCTATTCCTTCTATTAGGAAACACCACTAAGGTATTGTTCCTATAGTCCACAAGAATATAGAATTTTATAGACTTCTATATCCTAAATTCTATAGGAAGCAGCAATGAAGTGAATATCCTATTATAGAAATCTTGTGCATTCAGATTATTACCTTACAATAAATAGCTAAAAGAAGAATCACTGGACCAAAAGATGTGAAGAATGAACTTTAAAAAAATTATTCTTATATGTTGCCAAATTGCCATGTAGAGAAGTTTCACCAATTAACACTTCCACCAGTGGTATATGAGAATGTCTGCTGAGTCTTGCCCATACGGGCTATGTTTTGTTAAATGCCAATTTGATTTGCAAAAAAAATGGTGGCCAATTTATTTTTAATCCGTATTTCTTTGATAGCTAGTACATTTGAGTGGTTTTATTTTCAGTCAACAGACACACAAAGTTTTTTAATATATAGTTATCAAAATTCATAGCCTTCACTCTGCTTCTACTTCCCCTCCCTGTATAAGGAAGTTTCTGCTTTAGATTGCTAGTGTGCGGGTCCTTTCTTGCGTGGATCCAAGGAACAGGTAGTGAAAGCTTGCGTGATTTTCAGTTTCCATTAGAAGAGGTAAAGAAAGTGGCAATGCTGGCTGAGAGAAGGAGGTGGGTGTAAGCAGTGAGTCTGTGTGTGTTCTACGGGAGTGAGCCGAGAGACTGAGGAATAATTAACAGACTCAGTAAATAAGATCACCAGATACCATTCATCATCAGTCCTCAACTGACTTAATATCAACAACACTCGACACCTCTGATTCTTCACTTCTGGATCCTAACCCCGGTTTCCCTCCTTTTTTATTGGCACCAAGTCTCCTTTGCTGACTGTTCCTCCTGACTCAAATCTTCCTTGTTAGATTGACTCCAGGTTAGTTCTTAGATGTCTTCTGTTTTCTGTCTGTGCTCACTTTCTTAATGATCTCATTTAGGCTCTTGGCAGTAAATACTGTCTTTATGTTGACAAGTCTCATAATTAGAACTCCAGGCCAGACTTCTCCCCAGAACCATAGACCTTGGATGTCCAGCAATCTTGATTCCAGCTTGTAATTCTTCCAGCCCAACATTTCACATGATATAATGTGAAATGTTTCACATGATATGCATGTGAAATGTTTATACAGCCTGTTGTACTTCTTTCCCAATTTTGAACCAGCTGGTTGTTCCATGTCTGGTTCTAACTGTTGCTTCTTGTCCTGCATACAGGTTTCTCAGGTAAGGTGGTCTGGTAGCCCCAGCTGTTTAAGAGTTTCCCACAATTTGTTTTGATACACACAGTCATAGGCTTTTGCATAGTCAATGAGGCAGAAGTAGGTACTTTTCTGGAATTCCATTGCTTTCTCTACCATCCAACAAATGTTGCCAATTTTATGTCTGGTTCCTCTGCCTTTTCTAAACCCAGCTTGTAAGTTCTCCATTCACGTACTACTGAAGCCTAGCTTGAGGGATTTCGAGCATAGCCGTACTAACATGAAAAATGAGTGCAATTATAGGGTAGTTTGAACATTCTTCAGCATTGCCGTTTTTGGGGATTGAAATGAAAATTGACCTAGCTCATCATAATTATTCAGTACATTTTGGCTAACTAAAAGACAAATGCATTATTTATAAGAATTCCTTATATATTAAGGATATTAAGACTTTTCTTTTTTTTTTTTAGTTGAACCTGGATTCTAGACTCAGCTCTATGACCAGTCAGGTGTATGACCTTGAGGGCCTAGTTCTGGAAGATGCTTTACTTCTCTAGAGCTCAAGTGAACAACAAATCACGGGTGACGAGTTCTTCAGCACTTGGGATATTAAGACTTTGTTGTATTTTCTTCAGACTTTTCACTTCACTTTGTAATATTCTTTGTGGTGGTTTTTATCACAAAAGAAGTTAGAAACTTTTATGTATGTAAATCTCCCAATATTTTCTTTTACAATTTCTTTCTTTTCCTTTATTTGAAAAAAGGCTTCCCCACCCTAACTTTGGTATTCACTTCCTTCTTCTTTTACATTTTACTTTTTTCACTTAACCTTCTTTCAAATATGCATTTAACTCTAAATTCATTTTAATTTGAATATGCAGTATGCATATAACTTTACTGTTTTTAAATAAAGAGTCGTGGTGTTTTCTGTAAATAGACAAGATTACTACATTCTGATGTTAGTAGCAGTCACCTACAAAATTAATAATTTTCTTTTCTCACTTGACTAAGATTCTTTTGCCCTTAATCTCTTCAGAGTAAGGCTCAGTCATGAACAATCATTATTCTCATCTGTAAAACTTCATGTGATAGGTACTACTGACATTACTGAAAATAATTGGTTCAGCCGGTGCAAACCAAGGTCTTTAAATACAAATTTTAATGGATTCTTGTAAATAAATATGTGAGAAAAAAAAATATATAGGAACAATTAAGAGGAGTAACCAGATATTCTTAAGAAGTTTGAGATCGTGCTTGTTTACCTTGTTATATTTATTGCAGTTATAGAATATACACGTGTAGGCAAGTGTGTCCGTGCATGCTTAATCCCTCAGTCATATCTGAATCTTTGCGACCCTGTGGACTGCAGCCTGCCAGGCTCCTCTGTCCATGGACACAGGCAAGTAGGCAGTAGTTAAACACTATTAATAGATAAATCAGACTCTGGAGCCAGATTCAACTGCATTTGATTCTTGGTTCTGTCCATTTCTAACTGTAAACACTTAGCCAAGTTAATCTAACTTCTCTTAGATGCAATTTATTTATAAAAATTTTTATATTTATGTGTCTATTTATTTGGCTGTGTCAGGTCTTAGTTGCAGCATGTGGGATCTAGTTCCCTGACCAGGGATTGAACCTGGCCCCCCTGCATTGGGAGCACAGTCTTTGCCACTGGACCACCAGGCAGGTTCCCTTATTTATAAGTTAAAGATATCAGTGTTATCTGCCTGGGGAACGGGGAGTTTCAATTTAGGGATGGGTCCTCTCCTTATACTACTGTCATAGCCTTTCTTTACAGGCCAGTGTAAGGGCTTTACCAGGTGCTGAATATTTCTCTCCCAGTTGTACATTCAGGGACTGAGATAATTACCACAGGGTAGGGATGAACTCATTGGACACCATGTGCAGTAGACTTGGTCAGACCTTCCTCTGCTATCTTCATAAGCGGTTATCAACCAGAGATATTCTAAAATTTCTCATATCAATGTGACTTCTTACCTCACATTCCTCAAACAAATCTAGATATTCTCCTTTCTCCAACACAGTTGCTTTTCCACAGAGAAGATTTGGGAATTGTTTCCTATATGTTCCTGTGATGGCACTCCAGATTCCTCCCTCAGGGGACCGAGTTTCCACTTCAGTCATGGGCCAGTGGTCACTGGATCCAGAAACCAGATCTGGAAACTGGATGAGGGATCAAATCTCCATTGTGACAATTGAAATCATCCTACTCATAAGATAACAAATTTTATGTTGTTGTTATTACAGAGTTTGAGTACTGTCCTAGTGATTCTGCATCTATTTCACCTCTCTGATAACACTAGGATCTCTTAGCAACCAGCACAGATGTCTCTAGATCAGGGTTCCCTGACTGTCACTCTAGTCTTGCTGTCCAACACAGTAATTATGTCATTCTTGCCTATGATGGTTAATTACTGCTTTCTCGATTCTTACATTCTGAAATTCTATCTAGGTGGTGCTGATTAAGACCACAGTTTAATGGCCACATGCCGTGTCACTGTCCTTTATGTCCTGAGAATGGCCACCTTAAATGTCTCAAAAATACCTCTGCTCTCTCCTGGTTTGTTTCGTGTTATCTTTATGAAATGAGAGTTTCCTGGACTTTGCCTGAGAAAAGTTAGGTGGAACATTCTTAGGTCTTCCACAGTAAATCCATCTAGCTTTTCCACCTCTCTGAGCCTTTAGACCCCTTCTTCAATACTATGCTACAATGAATACATTATAAAGCAGTTTTCCTCCAATTAAAAAATAAATTCAAAAAATTATGCTGTAGAGATTCTGGAATCTCCATCTCATTAACTACAGGCCATCATGATGACAGTTCTTCACAATGACATCCCAGGAGACTTAATAATGGTATCTGATAGAATGTTGAATCCTGGGAGTGCCTTGTCAATAAGACTTACAAGACCTTCTAGAACTAACACCCCAAAAAGACGTCCTGTTTATCATAGGGGACTGTAATGCAGAAGTAGGAAGTCAAGCGATACCTGGAGTAACAGGCAAATTTGGCCTTGGAGTACAAAATGAAGCAGGGCAAAGGCTAACAGAGTTTTGCCAAGAAAACACACTGGTCATAACAAATACCTTCTTTCAACAACACAAGAGAAGACTCTACACATGGACATAACCAGATGGTCAATACCAAAATCAGATTGATTATATTCTTTGCAGCCAAAGATGGAGAAGCTCTATACAGTCAGCAAAAACAAGACCGGGAGCTGACTGTGGCTCAGATCATGAACTCCTTATTGCAAAATTTAGACTTAAATTGAAGAAAGTTGGGAAAACCACTAGACCATTCAGGTATGACCTAAATCAAATTCCTTACAAGTATACAGTGAAAGTGACAAATAGATTCAAGGGATTAGATATGATAGAGTGCCTTAAGAACTAAGGACAGAGGTTTGTGACATTGTACAGGAGGCAGGGATCAAGAACCATCCCCAAGAGAAAGAAATGCAAAAAGGCAAAATGGTTGTCAGAGGAGGCCTTACTAATAGCTGAGAAAAGAAGAGAAGCTAAAAGCAAAGGAGAAAAGGAAAGATATACCCATTTGAATGCAGAGTTCCAAAGAATAAAAAGGAGAGATAAGAAAGCCTTTCTCAGTGATCAAATGCAAAGAAATAGAGGGAAACAATAGAATGGGAAAGACTAGAGATCTCTTCAAGAAAATTAGAAATACCAAGGGAGCGTTTCATGCAAAGATGTGAAAGTTTGTTGCTGAACCACGAAAGGTGCCAGGATTCTTGGCCTCCGGAGGAGAGGAATTCAATCCGGGGCCAGTGAGGAAGCTTGATCACTCAGAGCTTTCATGTAATAAAGTTTTATTAAAGTATAAAAGAGATATAGAAAGCTTCTGACATAGACATCAGAAGAGGGCAGAAAGAGTGTCCCCCTGCTTATCTTTAGCTGGATGTTACATAGCTACTAGCAGTCTGCGAATTAAAGAAAGGAAATGTCTCAAAACTCAGAGAATGGCGCCAGGCCCCTCACCCACAAAATGCATTTTGAGATAACCTTGGCACCAGGTGAGTCATCCCTGGCCATAAAATGATTGACTTGAATCTTGAAGAAAGGCAGATTTCCATACAAATATATAGTTTCATTAACATAGATTAGGAGAACAATGTAAGAGTATAGCATACTGGTTTGTCAAGTTGGTTCTGAGCCTGAGCCTTTAGGCAGAACTGTCTTGAAAGCAGAGTCTGGGGTAAATACAGAGCATATTAACATAGCTTAAGACAAACATTTACATAAGTAAAACGCATTGGTTGGCTCAAGGTTTGAGAAAAGTTCAGGTGTAACCAGGTGTCCTTATGGCAACATAGAATTTTAAGAGAAACCTCTTTTTAAATTTGTATAGAGAAGGGGAAAAAATGTAACACTAGTTTGTTTCCTCCTGCCGCTTAAGAGAGAGATAAAGAATGTCTGACACTTGCAGCCTATTTCCTCCGTTTGGAGACCCCTGGCCTTCCTGCCTGTTATCCTCTCAGATGAACACAACAAAGGATGGTGTGGACCTAACAGAAGTAGAAGATATTAAGAAGAGGTGGCAAGAATACACAGAACTATACAACAAAGATCTTCATGACCCAGATAACCATGATGTTGTGATCACTCACCTACAGGCAGACATCCTGGAATGCGAAGCCAAGTGAGCCTTAGGAAGCATCACTATGAACAAAGCTAGTAGATGTGATGGAATTCCAGCTAAGCTGTTTCAAATCCTAAAAGATGATGCTACGAAAGTGCTGCACTCAATATGCCAGCAAATTAGAAAAAGTCAGCAGTGGCCGCAGGATTGGAAAAGGTCAGTTTTCTTTCCAATCCCAAAGAAAGGCAATGCAAAGGAATGTTCAAACTACCGCACAATTGCACTCATTTCACATGCTAGCAAAGTGATGCTCAAAATTCTCCAAGCCAGGCTTCAACTGTACATGAACCATGAAGTTCCAGATATTCAAGCTGGTTTTAGAAAAGGCAGAGGAACTAGAGATCAAATTGCCAACATCTGTTGGATCATTGTAAAAGCAAGACAATACCAGGAAAACATCTACTTCTGTTTTATTGATTATGCCAAAGCCTTTGACTGTGTGGATCACAACAAACTGTGGAAAATTCTTCAAGAGATGGATATACCAGACCACTTTACCTGCCTCCTGAGAAATCTGTATGCAGGTCAGTAAGCAACAGTTAGAACCGGACATGGAACAACAGACTGGTTCCAAATAGGAAAAGGAGTACATCAAGGCTGTATATTGTCACCCTGCTTATTTAACTTATATGCGGAGTACATCATGTGAAATTCCAGGCTGGATGAAGCACAAGCTGGAATCAAGATTGCTGGGAGAAATATCAATAACCTTAGATATGCAGATAATACCACCCTTATGGCAGAAAGTGAAGAAGAACTAAAGAGCCTATTGATGAAAGTGAAAGAGGAGAGTGAAAACGCTGGCCTAAAACTCAACATTCAAAAAGCTAAGATCATGGCATATGGTCCCATCACTTCATGGCAGATAGATGGGGAAACAATGGAAATAGTGACAGACTTTATTTTGGGGAGCTCCAAAATCACTGCAGATGGTGGCTGCAGCCATGAAATTAAAAGATGCTTGCTCCTTAGAAGAAAATCTAGGCCAAACTAGACAGCGTACTAAAAAGCAGAAACATTACTTTGTTGACAAAGGTCCATCTAGTCAAAGCTATGGTTTTTCCAGTAGTCATGTCTGGATATGAGAATCGGACCATAAAGAAAGCTGAGCGCTGAAGAATTGATGCTTTTGAACTGTGGTGTTGGAAAAGACTCTTGAGAGTCCCTTGGATTGCAAGGAGATGAAACCAGTCCATCCTAAAGGAAATCAGTCCTGAATATTCATTGGAAGGACTGATGCAGAAGCTGAAACTCCAGTACTTTGGCCACCTGATATGAAGAACTGGCTCATTGGGAAAGACCCTGATGCTGGGAGAGATTGAAGGTGGGAGGAGAAGGGGACGATAGAGGATGAGATGGTTGGAAGGCATCATGACTGATGGACATGAGTTTGAGTAAACTCCGGGAGTTGGTGATGGACAGGGAAGCCTGGTGTGCTGCAGTCCATGAGGTTGCAACAAGTCAGACGTGACTGAGTGACTGAACTACCCTGACATATGCTGCCCTCCAAATCCCCAATCCAGCACCTTAAAAATCCACTCCAATACCTATTTCCATGGTTCTTAGTAGAAAATATTAACCGGCTTCTGCAACGTTTTGTTGTATAAGTTATCTCCTCCTGGAGTAGGAATATACTTAATGCTCATTCTGTGCTGGAGTTACCAGCTGGACAGCAATGAGGGGCCATTAGCCTGGAAGCATTGAGCAACAGTGCAGTGGATCTCAATCTACCAGTAATTCCATCTTGAGGGTCTACATTCAGGGACCATCCCAACCATATTAATTGTCTTAGCTTGGGTTCCCCAGGAATCAGGGTCTTAGGCAAAGCTCATAAGCTATTTTATTAATGTATGCAGAGGAGAAGGGGATGACACAGGATGGATTGTTTGGATGCCGTCACCAACTTGATGGACATGATTTTGAGCAAATTCTGGGAGTTCATGATGGACAGGGAAGCCCGGAGTTTTGCAGTCCATGGGGTCATGAAACGTCAGACATGACTTAGCGACTGAACTGATGCAGTCCCAGTGAAACAAGAATGAGGAGACACCAGAGTGAGGCAAGGAAGGAGGCAGAACTAATGCAAAAGTGCATTTCGGAGCTGATCACCACCAGGTAGCAAATACCGAGAGATTGCTGGATCCCTGAGGACCATCTTCAGGAAGTCACATGAAATACATGTCAGGACCGTTTATATAGAGGATTGGAAAGAAGTGGATTCATGCATTGGCTCTTACGTCTTCATTGGCCAGCTGTTTACTCCTTAACATTTAGTAGTCTGAACTTCTGGTTGTGTGTGCAGGGACACCAAGTTCGGGTCACGGCACCTCATGCCCCGCAGTCTTCAGGGGCCCTCACAGCAGGAGGGGAGAGCTCATGGTGCAGGTCTGAGGTGAGGCACTGCTGGGTCATGCTCACACAGAGTCGGATGAACCCACACCTTGACACAGTGAGGCCAGAACACCTGGCTGAGGACTCCAGAGGCAGGCAAGACGGAGGAACTGAGCTGACCTTTAAAAGGTCATAGTATACCACTTAAGGAACCGAAAGAGATTTCCCAGTTTCCTTTTCAGAGTATTTTTAGTGATGATGAGCACTCATCATGCTTAACAAAGAACAGGTAGAGCAATGGCAGGAAGGCCAGTGGTGGAGGGCCTGTAGTCAGTTGTGCTTTACAGAAGTTGCAATCTGTGCTTGCAAAAGGACAAGGGAAGATGAATGTAAGCAGAATCCTGCCACAGACAGTGAGAGCTCCTTTCTTGCACCTCTCTACTCTGACTCTACTGAATGCCTTCTTGACCATGGTATGGCTGACATTATCTTGAAGGGAATCCATTCCACTGAATGGACAAGCTGCTCAATTCTACCATGAAGGCACTGGATGGGTTTGTTCCTGGGCCAATCCTGCCCCCAAACTGAAATTTCTACTAAAGATACTTTTGGTAAAGCTAGAGTTTTAAGCCTTCTGGTCTTTCCCAAAAATATATTTGGCCCAGATAGTCACTAGTTCATAGAAGTACCATGTGGACCAAAGAAGAATATTTCAAATTACCGTGAGATACAACCAGATTTTAACTGGAAGCCCAATATATGCACAAAGCATCACAGAGAACTTTGGCAGGAATGCCACCAGCAATGTAACCATGTTTGGACTTTCGTATACCATTATTCCTGTTTCATTTATATTGCAGTGATTCCTGGAACTGTAGTCTTCTTTCAGCTACCCAGTATTTCTTCTTGATATTTCCTCTGCTGCTCCTTTTATGTCTGCAGCTCTTGAACTCACTGACTTTTGCTCATGACATAGACCTCAGTATTCATCTTTTTGGTAACCTGTATCAAATCCATTGCTCTTCCATAATACTCTGCTGCTGGGCCCATACAAATCCAGATCTGTGTAGTCAGGGATACACTGTTTCAATTTCTGGATCTTCTGGCATCAGAGCTGTCCATTTTCAGACAGAGTTCAAGTTCAGTAGACATTACTTCATCTTCCATGTGTCTGGTTCTACACACTCTAAGCTAAAGCAATTTAATTCCATACTCATAGAATTAGAACTCCCCTGAATTAAGCAAACTATTCATCAGAATTATATTCATGACACATATGACAGACTCTTATTAGCTGTTTTCTATTTAGTTAAGACTCTTGTAGTTTTAAGTGACAAAAACAAAGAAAGAATGAAACAATGGTTTATCAAAAAAGAATATTTTTGGCTAATGTATCTTAAAAGCCCAAGAGTAGATTCAGCTCCTCAGGCACAAATGGATCCCAGGGCACAGACACTCACTGGGTTCAGGTCTCTCTCTACCCCTCAGCTCAACTCCCTCCTTGGATAGGGCTCTTCCCTCATGGCAGTAATGTGGTTTTTGACAAATCGGATTTATAGACTCAGAGCTCCATGGCCACTTCTCTGTAGCAACAGTTTGAACAAAAGTCTTTCACTTGACTATCCTGGGGTCGCATGCCTAACCCTGGGGTCCATTATCAAGGCCAAGGAGATAAGATACTCTGATTGGCTACAACTCAGCTACATAGCAGACTTTATTGCTGAGGGCAGAATGAAGACCATCCAAACCCCAAGACCTGAGAGTGAGGATGAGGTGTCTTTCAGAAGAAAATCTGGTGCTATAACCAGAAGAGGAAACTATTTGCTGGGTAGAATGAACAAAAGGTGTCCCCATAGTTGTCTTGACTGATGCAGTGTTTCTTCTGATCCGTTTCTGTGGGCCCTGTTCTCATGCAAACCAGTAATGTCTAGATTCCTGTTGGTACCCTGAGCAATGCTCCAAGGATTCCTTTACAGAATTCCCAGCTCCCCCTATCTTCTTAGGAAAAAGACAGCCTGAAGCTTGGTTTCTTTTAAAGCCTGTGCATCCATTTCCCTTTCTGCTTTATACTAAAAAAACCTATTTTTACAAATGTAAAAGCATATAAATACAACCCATGTAAAGTATAAGCCACTTTACTTTGCTGGGGTTTAAGCCAGTAGAACCAGAGACATAATGAGCTGAGCATCTTTATAGATATACCACTTTACAGAATGGTATGTCTACATGCTACTGACGTAGAAAATTGTCAGAAACAACCAATCTTCAAGTCCTGCTATATAAAAGGAATGGATAAGAAATAAAGACACAATATGTTTCTAGACATGTATCTTTCTCCTACCAAGCATTCCCAGCAGGCCATTCCAACCACACCCTCTTAGGCTACATCGTCAGCATTGTGTGTGGCTTAGGTGACATCCTTGGATCCTTGCTTGTATCTCCTGTTTTTTCAGGTTATATGTGTCTCTCCTCAGGTTGTACGTCCTTGCTCAGTTGTGTCCAACTCTTTGCAACACCATGGACTGTAGCTCACCGGGGTTAACATGTCACTGGTGGTTAATTTTGGTAGAACATATTCCACTAAATGCCCCAAAGTCGCTTAATTGTCAAACAGCAGAAAAGGGTTATCCTTCCTCCCTTACTTTTCTCCCTTCTCTCTTTTTTTTTTTTTTTTTTGCCATTCTAAAGGAAGGAAGTTTTTAATGGGGAAGAGTGAATTTTTTTTTTGGTCAGACTAGAAGGAGGAAGCAAAGATTCTTAATATTAGAGTATAGTTGATTTATAATGTTGTGTTAGTTTCAGAGATTTTTATTATAGGGAAATGTCTCAGTTATGCTTTGAGAACATGTGTTCATATTAGCAAGACAAAGGAGTGTGTGCATTAGAGAAACCACCACTGTTAACTTCTGCAAGAGAACCTGGCTGGCGGGGGGTGGTGGGCTGTACCACCATCCTTCAAATACAGATCCAGGACACTGTGACAGGAGGAGAGATGTGAAGGAGGAGAAAGGACAAAGGACCATGGTAAGTCAGAGGAGAGGCAAGAACCAAAGAGACTCCAGAGGGAAGATTCTCATGGATACTTTTCTGGGTTCAGCTCTGTATGGAGACCTTGGAGAGGCTGATATGATGGTGAATGGCTGGCCTCTTTCTCTGTATTCTGGTTGTGTTTAGGTATGGCCAGTGTAGGATTGTTTTCCTTCTGGACTGTACCTGCAAGACTTTTCAAGATGTTGCATGTATTATGGTGGAGAAGAGGAGATGGGGACACTTGAAATTTGAAGTCAGGACAAAAAAAAAATGCGTGTACACTCTACCTTATGCGCTCAAAAGAGGCCATAAGCTAACTTGGAAAATAGAACCCACATATGATAAAAACAATGGAAATTATCTCCAGCTTCCAAGTCAACAGATTCGTTTCCTGATCCATCCCCGACAATGTATCTTAGGAGATCCAGAACGATGCCAGCTCCCATCTGCTTTAATTATCTTCTGATGCATTTCAGAAGGAGGTTGGAGATTTCTAAGAATTGGAAATATGGTCCAGCCAGAAAAATTTTAAAAACCCAGGCCGTGGGCTCTCTGCCCACCGTTCTCCGTCTGCCCCAGGAACAGTGCCCGTTTGCACCACACTGGTCGTGGCTGCTGGGTTTTAATTGGCATAAAGCGAGTGGCACAGCTGAGGTTGAATGCAGAGACTAGTACACAGAGAACTGAGAGCAGTTCCCAGCCTCAGCCACTGCCAGGCAGAGGGCGGTTTTGCCTTCTCGGTTTTCCCTTTCACCTACTTGGCCAGGATTCTAGAACCTCTGGCTCAGTAGTCTTCAACCCTGGACGTGCATTAGAATCACCTGTTGAGCTTTGGAAACAAATAAGTGCTAGGGCTACACCCCCAGATCCAATAAATCACAACTAGGGGGTTCAGTCCAGGCTGTAGCATGTCGTAACAGCTTCCCAGGGGCTCCTCAAGGACAGACAAGGTTGAGTGTTTCTGGGCTTTCTGGGAACTTCGATGACTCTCTCTGACCCTCCTCTCCTCTCCCTTCCCTGTCCTCTTTTTCCTCCTTCCTACCACCCTCCTCGCTTCCCCTCCCTCCCTCTCCCCATTTCCTACTATAAAAACTTTTGTGACAATGGCTTATTTCCAAAGAACACTTTCACTCTCTTTCTGAATACTGAGAAAGATTGCTTAAATTTACAGTGTTCTGTTTCCAAACATTTTCCAGGATGACAGGAGTCTTGTTTCCACTATATGTACTTATAAAGTGATATACAGCAGTTTGGCGATGAACTCCTTATTGCCAAATTCAGACTTAAATTGAAGAAAGTAGGGAAAACCACTAGACCATTCAGGTATGACCTGAATCAAATTCCTTATGATTATACAGTGGAATTGAGAAGTAGATTTAAGGGACTAGATCTGATAGAGTTCCTGATGAACTATGGACTGAGGTTTGTGACATTGTACAGGAGACAGTGATCAAGACCATCCCCATGGAAAAGAAACACAAAAAAGCAAAATGTCTGTCTGGGAAGGCCTTACAAATAGTTGTGAAAAGAAGAGAAGCAAAAAGCAAAGGAGAAAAGGAAAGATATAAGCATCTGAATTCAGAGTTCCAAAGAATAGCAAGGAGAGATAAGAAAGCCTTCTTCAGCGATCAATGCAAAGAAATAGAGGAAAACAACAGAATGGGAAAGACTAGAAATCTCTTCAAGAAAATTAGAGATACCAAGGGAACATTTCATGCAAAAATGAGCTCGATAAAGGACAGAAATGGTATGGACCTAACAGAAGCAGAAGATATTAAGAAGAGGTGGCAAGAATACATAGAAACTGTACAAAAAAAGATCTTCATGACCAAGATAATCACAATGGTGTGATCACTGACCTAGAGCCAGACATCCTGGAATGTGAAGTCAAGTGGGCCTTAGAAAGCATCACTACGAACAAAGCTAGTGGAGGTGATGGAATTCCAGTTGAGCTATTTCAAATCCTGAAAGATGATGCTGTGAAAGTGCTGCACTCAATATGCCAGCAAATTTGGAAAACTCAGCAGTGGCCACAGGACTGGAAAAGGTCAGTTTTCTTTCCAATCCCAAAGAAAGGCAATGCCAAAGAATGCTCAAACTACAGCACAGTTGTACTCATCTCACACGCTAGTAAAGTAATGCTCAAAATTCTCCAAACCAGGCTTTAGCAATACGTGAACCGTGAACTTCCAGATGTTCAAGCTGGTTTTAGAAAAGGCAGAGGAACCAGAGATCAAATTGCCAACATCCGCTGGATCATGGAAAAAGGAAGAGAGTTCCAGGAAAACATATATTTCTGCTTTATTGACTATGCCAAAACCTTTGTCTGTGTGAATCACAATAAACTGTGGAAAATTCTGAAAGACATGGGAATACCAGATCACCTGACCTGCCTCTTGAGAAACCTATATGCAGGTCAGGAAGCAACAGTTAGAACTGGACATGGAACAACAGACTGGTTCCAAATTGGTAAAGGAGTACGTCAAGGCTGTATATTGTCACCCTGCTTCTTTAACTTATATTCAGAGTACATCATGAGAAATGCTGGGCTGGAAGAAGCATAAGCTGGAATCAAGATTGCCAGGAGAAATATCAATAACCTCAGATATGCAGATGACACCACCCTTATGGCAGAAAGTGAAGAGGATCTAAAAAGCCTCTTGATGAAAGTGAAAGAGGAGAGTGAAAAAGTTGGCTTAAAGCTCAACAATTCAGAAAACGAAGATGATGGCATTTGGTCCCATCACTTCATGGGAAATAGATGGGGAAACAGTGTCAGACTTTATTTTTTGGGGCTCCAAAATCACTGCAGATGGTGATTGCAGCCATGAAATTAAAAGATGCTTACTCCTTGGAAGTAAAGTTATGACCAACCTAGATAGCATATTCAAAAGCATAGACATTACTTTGCCAACAAAGGTCCATCTAGTCAAGGCTGTGGTTTTTCCAGTAGTCATGTATGGATGTGAGAGTTGGACTGTGAAGAAAGCTAAGCACCAAAAAATTGATGCTTTTGAACTGTGGTGTTGGAGAAGACTCTTGAGAGTCCCTTGGACTGCAAGGAGATCCATCCAGTCCATTCTGAAGGAGATCAGCCCTGGGTGTTCTTTGTAAGGACTGATGCTGAAGCTGAAACTCCAATACTTTGGTCACCTCATGCGAAGAGTTGACTCGTTGGAAAAGACTCTGATGCTGGGAGGGATTGGGGGCAGGAGGAGAAGGGGATGACAGAGGATGAGATGGTAGATGGCATCACCGACTCAATGGACATGAGTTTGAGTGAACTCTGGGAGTTGGTGATGGACAGGGAGGCCTGGTGTGTTGCAATTCATGGGGTCACAAAGAGTTGGACATGACTGAGCAACTGAACTGAACTGATGGACAGCCTGTCTCTGGCCCATGATGAAAGAGAGTGTTAGGAACGAGATGAAGCAGAAGAGACTTTGGCAAATGATTTTCCATTTCCCCATTGTGCTTATTGGGCTTCCCAGGTGGCTCAGAGGTGAAGAATCTGCCTGCTGATGCAGGAGAAGCAAATTTGATTCCTGTGTGGGGAAGATCCCCTGGAGTAGGAAATGCAACCCTACTAATCCTAACCCTACCCCTAACCCCTAACCCCTAAGCCTAACCCTAACCCTAATGTTCTTGCCTGGGGAATTTCATGGAAGGAGGAGCCTGGTGGGCCATAGTCTGTAGGGTCTCAGAGAGTCAGACATGACTGAGCACAACATTGTCCTTATTGTCACTGGCCCACACACAGAGCCGTTTAGGTGCCCAGTTCTCCATTCATTCATTAAATACAAAGATAGGTATATAGATGTTTTTATGTGCTAACAGTGTTTGAGGCCCCATGCTAAGTGTTAAATATACACTGAAAGAAAAAGAATAACTTCTGCTTTTAAGTGAGTAAAACTTGAATATTTAATTGTAATACTAGGTTTTACATTTTCAAGTGGAAATATTTGAGCTGAGTCATAAAGATTGAGTAGGAACTAATGGGGCAAAGGAGGGGAAGGAATATTCTAGGGAGAAGGAAAAGCAAGCAATGGCTCATGGTGAGAAATGGTACAAGCCTTTCATGGTCTAAAAGAGGCTTGGAGGCCTGGTGCTTCGCCTGCAGGTTTGGGACTGGCTGTTGACTCAACTGTATTAAGCCTTCCTGCCTCCCACAGGGCATCTGAGGCATTGTCTCCTGATTCAGAGCCTTCCTTTGGCTAAAACCTAACTGTAATCACATTTTTTGTTTGTTCTTTTTTTTTTTTTTTCTCTTCCCTGCAGGTCGGCACGCATTGGGTTGGGGAGGAATAGAAACTAATGAACTGAATTCCCATCTGATTCATGGGCTGTACAGCACACTCACACACAGCCTTAGTAGGGAAACCTTTTTCTCATCTCAAAGGCCTTCCATCTCCAGTGATAAGGTCCCCCAGCCTTATCACTGCAGTTGTGCCTGGGAATTTGAATTTTTAATTAACTTTCCAAGTAATCCCATGGTACAGTCCAACTGGGAACCACTGCCTTAGTCCCCTGCGCGATCTCAGAAGGTGAAGTTCAGAGAATAAATACCTCTAAATACCCAGCACTTATATAGTAGGAACAAAATGCTAAGCACTGTTTAAAGTGCTTTACTTGTATTAACTCATTTAACCCTTACTGTAACCCTCCAAAATGAGTTTATAATTATCCCCATTTTAGAAATAAGGAAACTGAAGCACAGAGTTCAGATAACTCACCCAAGGCACACAGCCAGGCAGTGGAAGAATTTGAGTAAAGCCACTCTTAATCCACACTCCTAGTAGTTCAGAGGCTAAAAACAGCTTCCCTAGTAGCTCAGACGGTAAAGCATCCGCCTGCAGTGCAGGAGACCTGGGTTTGTTCCCTGGGTCGGAAAGATCCCCTGGAGAAGGAAATTGCAACCCACTCCAGTATTCTTGCCTGGGGAATTCCATGGAACAGACTAGCCTGGAGGGCTACAGTCCATGGGGTTGCAAAGAATCAGACATGACTGAGCAACTAATGCTAATGTACACCCCAGATCTCTTTGCTAAAAGCCAAGACCTTTAGCCAAGCCAGCAGGGAGTTCTTGCTGTGTTCCCACCCCAGGCATGTGCTGGAACATTTGCTCCACATCTGGCTCACTGAGGGGAGGGAGGGATCATTTGTAGAATGTGCCCATTGCTGTGGTCCTGATGCCCCTGACCCCAGAATTGAGAAGAAATGTGCCCAATGGACAGTGATGAGTGGGCTCCAGTTCCCCACTAGACTAGGTGGGGAACCAAGGCAAATGCCATCAAGGTGCATGAGTGGCTATGGAAGAACAGGAAAAGGAAGTCTATTTCTGTAAACGCTGGGAGTATCAAGAGACTTTGGAGGTCTCCAGTTGTGCTCTGGGTTGAGATAATGAGAAGGCCAAGGAATTGTATTTCAGGACATGAAAGATGTGTCCTGGAACAGGCAGCCACCTTGTGGCATGAGGTCAAGGGTGGGGACCCAAAGGCCTTTCAGCCTCTATTCTCCCCACAAGTAATTACCTCCACCTCAATTACCTCCTTGCTTTTCTCGCCACCGCAAGTGTGGAGTCTTTAGAGAGAGTTTCTTCCTTTGTCCCCCATCAACCTCTTGCCCTTCACACATTTTCATACTTGCCCCACGGCTGAGGACCCATAAGGTAGCCATGCAGAGCATTATAGTTCAGTGGGGCTTGGGGGAGCATGACAAGATGCATGGTATTGCTTTCTGCCATTTATTTCAGGTACCAGCAACCAGTTAGGAACATTCTTCGGAGTCGACCTGTCCAGTCTCCAGGGTGCCGCGGTGGAGGAATACTTCAGACAGCCAGTAGTGGTAAGTGGGCTCCTCTTCCCGTGTTCATCTACTGATCATCCACTTACTCACTCATGCACCTGGGGCAAGCTGTGCTGCCAGGCTCTACACTAAGCCATCGCAGAAGCAAAGGGAAAAGCTCCTTGGAATGCTGTTTCAAGTTTTCCACCTCTCATCTCCTGATCAGTTAGGAAAATTCTCAGAGAATGATACTGTTGAAAGCAAGGAGATTTTCTGACTGCATTTTGATAAGTAACTTTTAATTCTCCAAGTGTCCTGACTCACCACATGCACACACTCAGCCCTCATACTTGTTCAATAATTCATATCCTCTCATTGATTCCAGTGACCAAACGCATAATAGAAGGGGAAGTTTTGGATAATAAATAGCTGGGAGCAGGAGTTTTGTTGTCAGACAGATGTGGGTTTCAGTTGTTATCCCATCTAGCTGTAACCTTAGACAACTTAAGTTTGCATTATCTGAAACTCTTTCAGTTTTTAGTGGGAGGAAACCTGACTCACACTGGCTTAAACTAGAATGAAATTATTGGTTCTCCAATACTACAAAGCCTGGAGACAGAGCTTGCTTCAGGGACCTGTTGCACAAGTTCAGGCATTGTCACAAGGGTCTTGTTTTTCTACTCTTACCACTTATCTCCATTTCCTGTGATTTTACTCTGTTGCCAGACAGGGTCTATCCTTAGGGTAACAAGGTAGCATCAGAAGCTACAACTTCAGATCCTTGTAACTAAGTTGCACAGGAGAACCTGCCTTTTCCTAATAACTTAGGCAAAAGCCCCAGAATTAGTTTAGATAGAGCCTGTTTGTCATACTTTGGCTTATGCCTCCATCTGTGAATCAGTTCCTGTCTTCAGGGAAAAAGTGATGCTCTGATTGGCTTTTCTAATGTCAGGTACCTGAGCTACAGCTTCTACGTGGAGCTGAGGGTAGACCAACTTGCTGTGAAACTTCTTGGAGTCTGGAGAGGAGGTAAATATGGAGGGTCCAAAAAACACCAAATGCCTATTCCCGAGACATTGGTGAGGATTAAAAGATAGGACCTAGTAAAGAACTTAGTAAAGTACAGAGCACTTAGTGCTTGGCGTATAGTAAGCACTAAATAAATGTGAGCTTTTATTGTTAATACTATTCTCATTAAACTCATGCCCTCTAAACCCTCACTCTTGCTGACTTAAGATTTCAGGAGGAAAGCTAGACAGCAATCTTGCTTGACTTCAGTTTATCCTGAAAAAAGATATCATCTTTGGTTTTTTTCCCCAAGGACACATTTGACATTAGGATTTTGATGGCTCAGTCAAGCATACAGTAAACTTTATGGATGCGCAAGAGGCAGCTCTCCATAGGTTGGTACAGATCAATGCTGCTCTTGATTTTTAGAATCTCCTCTACCTCTCTCATTCCCTAAGCTTCAGGGCAGAGACTCAGCTCACACAGGGGAGAGACTTCAGGTGTGAGTCACCCACAGGGAGGGTCTGTTAATACTAGTTTCATTTATTGAAAAATGAGGATAATGATGCCTCCTTCTTAGGATTGCTTTAGGAATTGAATGAGAAACATTGAATAGTAGCTTATGCTTATATACAGTGTTCTGAGCCATACACACACACACACACACACACACACATGTATGTGTATATATTTTTGTACGTATATATAATGACTCATTTAATCCTCACAGCAACCCTATGCAGATGGTACTGTTTTTGTCCCCACTTAACTAATGACACATATCAAGCAGAATGGAACAGTAAGTTGCATATACAAAATTATGTAAAATGTACAGAATTAATATGTGTGTTGAAGCTAGGGTTGAACCTTTCAGAAGCCCAGTGTCTGGACTTCTTAAACGTTCACCCAGGCGAGTATCCACAGTAATGACAGGAAGAGGAGCTACAATTTTTTGAGTGCTTACTTCATACTAGGTAACATACTAAAAATTTTACAGGCTCTGCCTCATTTTCCAAGAAGGCCCTCAGTAAATGTTAGTTTTTGTCCTCTTTTTTCTACTTGAAGAGACTCTGAAATGAAGACTCATTTCTCAGATGGTAATATAAATCCCCTTTGAATGACCTTTCATTAGAATTTTACCCTTTTCTGCCTGAGAAGATTGACCTTTTTTTTTTCTGGATAATAAATTTAATTTAAAAATTAATTTAAAATTAATAATATAAGGCCAGGTTATAATTTGCCAGAATGACTGAGGAAGCATGAGTCAAACAGACTTCAGAAGGTACAGCTAGTTAACTCAGACCATCATCTGTCTTGAGATCATGATGGACAGAGGATGCTGTATCAGTAAGGACAGACTAGAGCATGCTGCAGTAACAAAACCAATCTTCAGCAGCTTATGATAACACGGGGACCTTTCTCTCCCACACTGTTTATTCTTTGTGCACCAGCTTTAGCCCCATGCAGCATCACCCACCCCAGCTATCAGGCTGGTGCCGCAGCCCCTATCTGGAACAAGGGACAATACTGATTACCTAGGAAAGAGAGCATGGCAAAGCGTGTACTAGCAGTAAAGCTTCTGCTGGGGAGTGACACCACTCACTTCACATTTAATTGGTCAAAGCAACTCACAGGTCAGTACCTGAGCACAGGAGGGTGGATGAATGCAGTCCTACTGTGTGCTCAGAGCAAGAGAATAGGCATTTGGGAACAACTCTAATAACTACCCTGTGCGTGCTCACTCACTAAGTCATGGCTGACTCTTGCCGCCCCATAGACTGTATGCCACAAAGCTCCTCTGTCCATGGCAAGAATACTGGAATGGGTTGCCATTTCCTTCTCCAGGGGATCTGCCAGACCCAGGGATTGAACCCATATCTCCTGCATTGCAGGTGTATTCTTTACTGCTGAGCCACCAGAGAAGTCCAATAACTATCAAGATCCAGACAAAATTGACTTCCATGGCTTTATTTGCCCCTCTTGTCTGCCTCCTTAGGGTATTTTTTGAAAAGTGTATCTATGTTGGCTTTTCTGAGATGTCATTTGTGCAGATTCAGTGAATGTTGATTGCAGTTCTTTGTGCCAGGTACTGTACTGGTGCCTGCAAAGGTACATTAAGTCACTTAAGTTTCTCCTTGAGAAGCTCATGGTCCATTTAGGGGATGAAATAATTGTAATGCAATACCAACAAATTCAGTGTGACAAATATGGAAAACTCGAGAAATGTTCTGACTACTGCAGAATGGAAGAAGTTAGGCCTTTGGTGGTACCATAAATACAAATAATCCTAAAAATATGATTTTCCTTTGTCAGTCTCTACAGCATTCACTAAAATGTGTCTCCTTGGAGCAGTACAGCTCCAGCAAAGGACCAATAATATCGTCTTTTAATTGTGAAATACTTTCAAGTTTACAAAGCACTTTCATAAACATTGTTTCCCACTTGACCTACACAAGAACCTTGAGAGGGAAGAGAGATTTCGGTGCTCAGAACGAGCTTTCCAGGTAGCTTAATGGTAAAAGAATCTGCCTGCCAATGCAGGAGATGCGGATTGGATCCTTGGGTCGGGAAGATCCCCTGAGGTAGGAAATGGTAACCCACTCCAGTATTCTTGTGGGGATATTCCCATGGACAGAGGAGCTCGTGCTATAGTCCATGGCATCACAAAGAGTCAGACGTGACTGAGCACAAGCATGCAACAAAAGAGGAAACTGAGGCTCAGAGAATTTAAATGACTTTCCAAAGCTCCATGGCTAAAACAGGTGCAGCTTCTATATTTTGTTATGTCTTTTTCAACATTCTTTCTATTCCTACTTACTCTACATTTGACATCAGCCACGGCCACTTCTGCACGAGTTTTGCAGTAGCATAGTGAGAAGTTATATTGCCTCCGTGAAAAAGAAATGAACTGTGACAGAGACCTTTGGAGCTTCATCTTCACCCTTGTGGTCCATTTCCTCCTTTAAGCATCTGAATAGCCCTTCCCTTCTGAACAGCTGCCTAGGGGAGGTGCCACAGCCCACGTTTTGGCTTCTGGAAGGACGGTTGTCGCCTGTGTCCTGAGTCATCCTCCTGTTCAGTAGTCAAACCCCATTCCGAATGCTGTACTCTCCCTGTGGAGTTCTGGATCACTGCAGCACAGTGGGCTGGCCCTTGCAGAGTTTCATCAAGAAGCAACATTCTCAAATGTGCAGCCTTACCCAAGCATTAATCACCCACTGAGAGAGTCTTGCTGCCAAAGCAAGAATGCTTCAGAGAGAAAGAAAATGTTCTGTGAATGTTCCCACCGATCTCACAAATGTATCCAGTATGTCTGTCAACAGAAAAATAATTCCAAGTGTTTCTTTGTTCTTTCTCTTTTTTATTTCCTTGCAGAGTAGGAATTCCCTGTGTGTTTCAGATGGTGCAGTCTGGCCTCGTCATGGCCTGGCCTTCTGGCTGACATGGCCTTTGTTGGCTCTCAGTAGGTATCATTCCCCTTCTTCATCTGTGCTGTTCCACGTTATCCTCTACTATTTGTCATCTTAACTAATGCTTTAAAAAACTAGGTTCAAACAGTAGTATTTGTTTTCTCCAGGTTTCCAGAAAATAAACACTGATGTTAATGTTACTTTTAGTTTTTAGAGTGAAATAAAGATAAGACAGTTTTCTGTGGTAGCCATATCAACTCTGGATAAAATAAAATCTGTAATAAAATCTCTTAAGCCAGTTGGGTTGGGATTTGGAGTGGCGAGATAAGGTCTGTGCTTTGTCAGCCAACTTGTTCTTTTCCAAAATAGATGAGTGTTGGTGGGGGGGGAGGCGGGGTTGATGAGCAAGCCCTGTCTTCGTTTCCGTCATCCCTGGTTGTAGAACCTCTTGTGTCTGAGTAATATCTCAATGGATTTTCCCCATGTAGGTTACAGCTTTTGGTTTCACAATCTAGAATCCTTTTTTAATGATCAGGTAGGCAGGTGCTAACAATGCTAATTGCAGCATTGGTAACTTCCTGCTTGGTGCACCCCTTTCTCTCCTACTGGAAAGGCTTGAAAGTTGTGGGGGGAGGAGGGGAAGGACCACCTACAAGCTGACCGTCAGTGTTTGGTGTTCTCTTAAGGGCTGTGCCACTCCACAAGCCCCCAGTCTCTGCTCTCTTCCCACACTTCTCCATGTGTCCCACCAGCAGTGAGGGTTGATCTGACTCATGTGACCTGGCAGAAGGCAAACTAACAGTACACTCTCCTCCACTTCTTATGAAAGCATCCAGGCTCCCCATGGCACCTGCTGAGAAAGCAGTGCCCGTGGGCCTGTGATTCAGCTCAGGGAGCTTGTGGGGCCCAGGAGGGGGGGTCCCCAGAACCCTTGTCTGGACTGACAATCAGAGAGAAGGCACACTATCTGTGAGTGATTCCTATCCCACACAGCATGCGTGTTCAAGGAATCTGTGCATCTATTTCTCAGACTTCCCCACACTCACATCCCAAGTAAATGAATTTGTTCCTGCAAGGGTGAGGGAGATAAGCTTGCAGCGGTCTGCTTCATGGGGGAAATTTCTTTGAAGTTAAAGGCTTTATTTTAAAAAGCTTCTACATTTGCATTCTACCTCATAATATAACTGAGTATGTATTTTGATATAAAGGTGGTTCATTTTACTTAGCATTTAGACTATATAAACTTCCCCCCCCAAATCTTCAATTCAGAATGTCCCCTATCTAGGGATGTACTCCATGCTGAGTGTGCGCCTGATTCCCTGCCAGCCCGCGACCCCTGCCAATTCCCAGGACAGGTAACCTCCGTTCAGAGTATCAGCAGGATGTCCTCCTTCAACTTACACAGACACACACATAGACACACTGACACACACAGACACATACAGATACACACACACACATATAGGCACAAAGACACCCGCACACACGCACACAGGCATAGACACACACAGACACACACGTTGGGGCTGGAAAGATAGTAGAGGCCATCTGCCCCAGTAGATTTTCTTGCTTCCAGAAGCCCATCAGGACTCCTGAATGGGTTGGCATCAGACAATAAAAGGCCACACTCCAGACTTTCCACCCTGCCAGACTTTTCCAAGAAGTCAATTCCCCAAACTTTGTTATTATTGGGCTTCTAATGAACTTTGATACAGCCATATAGATTTATAGAGTGACCAAGTCCCTGGATTTGAAGCCTGGCCTAACTCCATAAGGTTGCTGTATAGATTTAATGGGCTAAAATATACCTAACGGTCCTGGGACAATACTCAGCACATAGTAACTGCTCAATAAATTGAGCTATCCTTATTTTAAAAGTGTTCCATGAGTCAATAAACAGTGAACTGCTGCTGCTGCTAAGTTGCTTCAGTCGTGTCCGACTCTGTGCAACCCCATAGACGGCAGCCTAGCAGGCTCCCCCGTCCCTGGGATTCTCCAGGCAAGAACACTGGAGTGGGTTGCCATTTCCTTCTCCAAACAGCGAACTACTAGTCCCCAGTTCTGGGCCTGAAGCCTAATTGGCTTTTAACTCTTTCCTTGCCCCACAGGGTAACGGCTTGGCTGTCAACAGCCCCCACTGAGCCTCTGACTCACTGGCATCAGGTGCGGTGTCTTCTTCAGACTCCTCTCTTGGCCACCGAAGGAGAGACCCTCTCAGGGAGAGTGCTGTTTGTCACCAATAAGCAGTAAGCAAGAGCGTATGGACTCAATCCTGCCTCTGGTTACTGGGCCTGTGGGAAGCCGGTGGGCCCCCAAGACCCCAGGACTGGAAGTGGCCAACAGGCTTTACCAAGGTCTGGCTGAACTTGCAAAGGTGCCCCCGGCTTCAAAGCCTGTAGGGCACACATCGCCTTGCACTGATCACAGCCAGGAAAGGGAGCTTAGGATAAGTCAAAGGCAGTGTTCCACTCCTGACTGCACAGCCTGGAAGGAAACCCATCACCTTGTGGGGACACTGGCAAAAGCTTGAGCTCTCAATACTCTAAAGCCCACGGCAGCTTCCTGGCTTTACTTGCATCTGTCTGGCCAAACATCCCCAAATTTAGCGCCGGGAAGTCCATCTGTACCGCAGCGGGGAGAGTACTACAAGGGCACATGCGGTGTGTCAGGCAGGACACTGCTCCCCATGGACACACGAGGTCTCAGCTGTGATTACTTCAACTTGGCTCATTTTTAGAATGCTCTGTTTTCTTTCATCTTGTGGGAGCTTCTCCTGTGTGAGTTAGCAGAGAAGGGCCTAGAGGAGTGTGGTTCAAGGACACTTGAATATTATATCTCAGGATATTAAGGGTATTCAGAGGTCATTTCACCCAACTTTCTTCCCTCCCTACCTCTCCCCATATCCCACTTCCTTGGGCCTGTGCTTTTCCATTTTTAAAGTCTTTATTTCATTACAAAACCTAAACATGGCTCACATATAAATTGAAAACTTCAAAAGTGTCTAGGGTGAAGCCACACACCCACCCCTCACCCCATTCCTCAGATATGCTTGCTTGGTCCATATCCTTTCAAGTGATTTTCTGTGCCTGGACCAACAAATAATATCATTGTGGAGTTGCTATTGTTTTATATGAAGGTTATACTAACAGTCTACAACTAACATTTTCTTTTAGTAGTAAGTCCTGAATCTGTACAGATAGATATGCTTTGTTCTTTTTGTGGGTGAATGACAGTCAAAGATATGGATATACCATCATGTCTTTTAAAAAATCCCTGATCCACTGACATTTAGATTGCTTCCAATTATTTTTTTTTTTACCATTGCAAAAAGTTTTACA
This sequence comes from Bos grunniens, assembly GCF_055505025.1. Classification (NCBI taxonomy): domain Eukaryota; kingdom Metazoa; phylum Chordata; class Mammalia; order Artiodactyla; family Bovidae; genus Bos; species Bos grunniens. Next base: position 40,193,714 of record NC_141172.1, read on the forward strand.
CTAAGTACACTTGAACATAGAACTTGCACAGTGACATGAATATTTCTAAGTGAGATGCTTAAAAATAGAATTGCTGGATCAGAGGGTACATACATGTTACAGTCTGCTAGATCCTAACTTTTTCAGTGGCAGCACCAATTTACACTCATGCCAGCCATAGATAAGCAGGCTCTTTTCTCCATATTTTTCCTAAGACTGGATGTTACCAGTCTCTATGCTTTTACAAATCTAATAGACTCTAAAATAAGTGTTTAGAGTTGAATCTGGTTATAGTTGATTTATAGTTCTCTAGTCACTAATAGTGTTGGAGAAGGCAATGGCATCCCACTCCAGGACTCTTGCCTGGAAAATCCCGTGGACGGAGGAGCCTGGTAGGCTGCAGTCCATGGGGTCGCTTGGAGTCAGACACGACTGAGCGACTTCACTTTCACTTTTCTCTTTCATGCATTGGAGAAGGAAATGGCAACCCACTCCAGTGTTCTTGCCTGGAGAATCCTAGGGACGGCGGAGCCTGGTGGGCTGCCGTCCATGGGGTCACACAGAGTTGGACACGACTGACGAGACTTAGCAGCAGCAGCAGCAGCAGTCACTAATAGTGTTAGTAGCTCAGTCGTGTCCAACTCTTTGAGACTCCATAGACTGTAGCACACCAGACTTCTCTGTCCATGGAATTCTCCAGGCAAGAATACTGGTGTGGGTTGCTATTTCCTTCTCCACGGGATCTTCTGACCCAGGGATCGAACCTGGGTCTCCTGCATTGCAGGCACATTCTTTACTATCTGAGCCACCAGGGAAGCCCTTAATCACTAATAAAGTTAAGTAACTTTTCATATAGTCATGGGCTATTCACTACTTTCTTCTACTTTAGACATCTCTTAATTATTAAAAAATCACTCTTGATATGGATCCTGTATCTACTTCCTGTATATTCAACTCATTAATCTTAGTTGTGCTTCTGAATTCAAAAGAAATAGGTCTGTTCAATCTCCAAGTGGCCGTTGTTCAAGTATTAGGAGAGTCTTAGAAAATATTCTCCTAGTCTCCCTGTCCTCAGGCTAACATGCTCAGCTCCTCCCCTCTTTAAGAGTGATTTTGAACTAGTTTAAAACTTTAAGTCCTCTCTGGAAATAGCCAGGTTTTCAGTGTCCCCTTTAAAATAACAGGACAGCATACATCTTCTGATATGTGCTGAGTACAAAGCAATAGTGACCACTGCTGTCTTGAGTACCATACTTATAATAATATAATCAAAGTGTAGGTTGAGGGCCACTTTACTTGAGTGTTTGGATAATTCAAAGCAAAAAGCCTATTTTTATACAATCTACGTTTAAGTCTTCTCCTGGTACACAGCTGATTTTTGTCAGCTTCAGTTCAAGTTTTTGTGTTTATTCCACTCGTGCATTCATCGTGCTGTCTGTTTATTCCATTCATGCATTCATCGTGCTGTCTGTAGATCCTTACTAGAGCCAGTGGATTCTTTTACTTACTTTTAAACATTCTTTTGTGTAGCACATTAGGGATGCCTACCATTTTTTATCATTTGCAAATTTAATAGGCAAATATTTATTTAAAAATTATTCAGCAGAAAGAGGTCCAGAGTGTAAATGTTCCTTCAAAATATGCATAGCCCTGTCTATACCCTTTGGATCTGATGTTGAAGTAGCTCAAAACCCTCCACCTGTCGTCATATCCTGCCTATGTTCCTCCATCCAGGCCAGAGGAAGTATGGACCAGCCTTTATTGAATGGGATCCACTTGAGTTTAACCTCTGGTTTTACCCTCATAGGCCAGTCGAATAACACTGCCAAAAAGAGAAATGAAACTAACTGGGCTAGCTATTACTGTTCTTTTAGAGTTTCCCTGGTTGCTCATTCGGTAAACAATCTGCCTGCAGTGCAGGAGACCCAGGTTCGATCTGTGGATCAGGAAGATCCCCTGGAAAAGGAAGTGTCGACCCACTCCAGTATTCTTGCCCAGAGAATCCCGTGGACAGAGGAGCCAGGAGGGCTCCAGTCCATAGGATCGCAAAGAGTCAGACATGACTAAGTGACTAATGTTTTCACTTTTGTTACTGTTCTTTATAAAACTGTGTTATATCTCCAGTTATCACAACTTTCTATCTCTTTAAGGGGATATTCAATTTTTAATAATATAGTTATGCTGTTCACAATAAAAATGCATAAAAAAGCTTACAGTGAAAAGTGTTCATCCCAGTGCCACACCCCATTCATTCCTTCCTCTCCTCCACTGTGTAGACACTGTTAACTGTTCCTTGCATACCTCTTAAGAGTTTCACTTTGGATATACGGTTAGAAAATACTGTATTTGTAGGGATATTTTTCCTCTGCTTTTATACGTAAACAGTAACATTCTATACCTGTTTTCTACATCTTAATATTCTCACTTAACAATGTATCTCAAATAATTTCCATATTGGTACATTGAGATCTTTCTCTTCCTCTTCCTTGAGTTATTGTATTTCTACATCGTGGTCTTCCTTCATAAATATTATTACTTCCTTGACAGAGGTAAGAGCTTCATTGCAGTTTTGAAAAATTGTAACAAAATATTTGCTATATTTGTGCCTTACCTGTGGGCTTCCCTGGTGGCTCAGAGGGTAAAGCATCTACCTACAATGCAGGAGACCCGGGTTCGATCCCTGGGTCGGGAAGATCCCTTGGAAAAGGAAATGGCAACCCACTCTAGTGTTCTTGCCTGGAGAATCCCAGGGATGGGGGAGCCTGGTGGGCTGCCATCTATGGGGTCACACAGAGTCGGACACGACTGAAGCGACTTAGCAGTAGCAGCACCCCAGTTTCCTCACCTCATCATCTATAAAGTAGACTTTATGGTAATTGTCTCACTAGGCTTTTGCAGATAGAAAGGGAGAAAACAGTATAATAATTAGCACACAGTGTGTCCACAGTAAACCTCAGTTCCATTTCCTCTTCTCCTACTTACTTTCTTAATCTTACTATATCTCATCATTTTTTTTTTTTTTTTTGGTCTTAAAATTGTTTTCCTTGGTATTTTCTACAAACCTCAGCACTTCCTTAATGTCAAGGTTTTCACACTATTTTTTCAGAAAGGGGCTACCTTTTTATTCTGCCTCAGGGAGGATCTCCCCCTCCCTTATCGTCAAATATTCTTTTAAACTCTGACCTCCTGGGAGAACTCCCTGTGCGACCACACCAGTGTGACAATGACTGCCCTTTTCTTCCCTGCCAGCAGCATTTCTGATTGTACTAGTAGCATTTTCTTTCTGACAGCCTCCTATCATTCTTGAGCTGTCTTCTGTTTTATTGCTCTGGACAGTAAAAGAGAACATTTCTTTTTTATGAACTTTATGAAATTTATATCCCTAAAGTTCACAGAAATGGTCTCCAATGTTATTGGATATGTGCACGTTTGAGTAAAATCACTTTCTTTATGTGTGCTCCACGTAGATTAATCTTTCTCTTTTAATTGTGTGGCTGTACTACAGTAATAATAGAAAATACAAAACAAAATGCTCCAGATAGATATATAGATAGGTCTATATTGGATGTATATATGTATATATACTATATATACACACATGCATAGACATGTCTGTGTATATGCACATATAGAAATTCATATAGTGTGCATTTTCTAAGACATACAAAAATAAAACTAAAAACATGAATTGAAAAAATAAATATGGCTTATTGTTGGACCAGCTCAGCTGCTTATCCTGTGCATAATGTTTTAAAGCATAGTTTTAAATGTTTGGATCCCTAGCAAAGGTCTGTACTACCCAGGTATGCTGCCAGAGAAGGTGGTTTCCAGAGAGTTGGATGAGCTTTTTGGTTTATAAAACTGGAAGACATGCTGACCAGAGAATTAATGCTCTGGAAACTTCAAGTGCTTAGCATTAAGCTTCTCCACCTTGGACTCCAGCTAAGACAAATCCTCTCACTCCCTGTGTATTTGGACAGCTGCAGCAGAAGGAATTACAGGGGGAAACTTGTGCACGCTTAGGTTCAGTGAAATAATGATATGTGTTGGTCAGCTTTAAGTGACATTTCCGTGTTCTACACCCTTACTCAGATTATTCAAACTCTGGCCCATGTGTCCATCACATGGCTGGTTGTTGCCATTGTTCAGTTGCTAAGTTGTGTTCAACTCTTTGCGATTGTTCATGCCCAACCCATGGACTGTATGTAGCACACCAGGCTCCTCTGTCTTCCACTGTCTCAAGTTTGCTCAAATTTACATCCATTGAGTCTATGATGCTGTCTAACAGTCTCATGGCTGAGTAAACATGTTTAAAACATATGTTTTAAGATGTAATCACGGTCTTGCTAACCAACCCCCCTTAGCCAAGCCTGAGGAACTTAGGTGAACTAACAGATATCTTAACTCTAAGCTGGTGATTAGAATCCAGCATTTACCTACTCAATCCACTTGTGTTAAACTGCACTAGTCTCCTAGGGCTGCTGTAACAAATTACTACCAACCACGTGCTTAAAACAACAAAAATGTATTCTCTAACAATTCCAGAGGCTAGAAGTGTGCAATCAGGGCATCAGCAGGACCATGTTTCCTCTGAAGGTTCCAAGGAAGAAACTTGGGTCTTTCAGCTTCTGATGGTGCCTGAAAATCCTTGGTCTTCCTTGCAGCTGCGTAACTCCAGTCTCGCCACCATCTTCAGTTGGTTTTCATCCCAGGGTGTGTCTCTATGTGTCCTCTCTTCCTGTAAGGACACTGGTCATTGGATTTGGGGCTCACCCTAATCCAGTATGGGCTTCCCCTGTGGCTCAGCTGGTAAGGAATCTGCCTGCAGTGTGGGAGACCTGGGTTCATTCCTTGGGTTGGGAAGATCCCCTGGAGAAGGGAAAGGATACCCATTCTAGTATTCTGGGCTGGAGAATTCCATGGACTGTACAGTCCATGGGGTCACAAAAAGTCAGACACGACTGAGCGACTTTCCCTTAATCCAGTATGACTTCATGTAAACTTCATGATATGTGCAAAGATCTATCCAGATACAATCATAGGCACAGATACCGGGCTTTAGGACTTGAGCATACATGTTGGTAGGACACAATTCAATCCACTATAACAAATAACTGAAAAAATGGAAAATAACAGTTCAGTATTTTCTTCCACACCATGAGGTACCATCCCACGTCCTTTCTGGGGCACGGTCCAACCCCTTTGAAGAACACTGGTCTAGAGTTCACATCTGCTGAGGTTCTCATTCCTTCCTTTATCTCTCAGTAAATCCTTGGTGACGTGGGCCATTTGGTCCCCAAGCTTCCTGCCTCTTCTGTTCTCCATCCCATTCTTCCTTAATGGTCACCACTGAACCCATCCCACTACTGGACCTTCTGTTTTCTCTAAGATGAATGACCAGGAATTATTTCTCCAGTAAGAACATGAGAAATATCAATAACATCAGATATGCTGATGACACCACCCTTATGGCAGAAAGTGAAGAGGAACTAAAAAGCCTCTTGATGAAAGTGAAAGGGGAGAGTGAAAAAGTTGGCTTAAAGCTCAATATTCAGAAAACAAAGATCATGGCATCCAGTCCCATCACTCCATGGGAAATAGATGGGGAAACAGTGGAAACAGTGTCTGACTTTATTTTTGGGGGGCTCCAAAATCACTGCAGATGGTGACTGCAGCCATGAAGTTAAAAGACGCTTACTCCTTGGAAGGAAAGTTATGACCAACCTAGATAGCATATTCAAAAGCAGAGACATTACTTTGCCAATAAAGGTCCGTCTAGTCAAGGCTATGGTTTTTCCAGTGGTCATGTATGGATGTGAGAGTTGGACTGTGAAGAAGGCTGAGCGCTGAAGAATTGATGCTTTTGAACTGTGGTGTTGGAGAAGACTCTTGAGAGTCCCTTGGACTGCAAGGAGATCCAACCAGTCCATTCTGAAGGAGATCAGTCCTGGGATTTCTTTGGAAGGAATGATGCTAAAGCTAAAACTCCAGTACTTTGGCTACTTGATGCAAAGAGTTGACTCATTGGAAAAGAGTCTGATGCTGGGAGGGATTGGGGGCAGGAGGAGAAGGGGACTACAGAGGATGAGATGGCTGGATGGCATCACTGACTCAATGGACGTGAGTCTGAGTGAACTCTGGGAGTTGGTGATGGACAGGGAGGCATGGCATGCTGCGATTCATGGGATTGCAAAGAGTTGGACACGACTAAGTAACTGAACTGAACTGAAGAACATGATTGCTTGTGTTAGTCCCAGGTTTCCAAAATCTTCTTGAATATTATAAAAGAAATCTTTATATATAAAACAATCGTTTTGTATTTAGTTCTTAAAGTATGTTACCACTTTGTCACCTCCTCTGGCCCTATAAGTTTTTTTTTTTTTTTTTAGTTAAAAAAAATTTTTTAAGGTATTTTTTGGTATAGACCATTTTTAAAGTCTTTATTAAATTTGTTACAATATTACTTCTGTTTTATGTTTTGGGTTTTTTTTTTTTTTTTTTTTTTTTGGCCTCAAGGTATGTGAGATCTAGCTCCCTGACCAGGAATCGAACTGCTGCCCCCTGCTGCATTGGAAGGCACAACCCCTGGTCCACCAGGGAATTCCCTGACCACATAAGATTTTATTTATTTTATTTATTTTTTATTTTTTAATTTTATTTTATTTTTAAACTTTACAATATTGTATTGGTTTTGCCAAATATCGAAATGAATCCACCACAGGTATACCTGTGTTCCCCATCCTGAACCCTCCTCCCTCCTCCCTCCCCATATCATCCCTCTGGGTCGTCCCAGTGCACCAGCCCCAAGCACGCAGTATCGTGCATCAAACCTGGACTGGCGACTCGTTTCATATATGATATTATATGAATTTCAATGTCTTTCTCCCAAATCATCCCACCCTCTCCCTCTCCCACAGAGTCCAAAAGACTATTCTATACATCATTTTGCTGTCTCGTATACAGAGTTATTGTTACCATCTTTCTAAATTCCATATATATGCGTTAGTATACTGTATTGGTGTTTTTCTTTCTGGCTTACTTCACTCTGTATAATAGGCTCCAGTTTCATCCACCTCATTAGAACTGATTCAAATGCATTCTTTTTAATGGCTGAGTAATACTCCATTGTGTATATGTACCACTGCTTTCTTATACATTCATCTGCTGATGGACATCTAGGTTGCTTCCATGTCCTGGCTATTACAAACAGTGCTGCAGTGAACATTGGGGTACACGTGTCTCTTTCAATTCTGGTTTCCTCAGTGTGTATGCCCAGCAGTGGGATTGCTGGGTCATAAGGCAGTTCTATTACCAGTTTTTTAAGGAATCTCCACACTGTTCTCCATAGTGGCTGTACTAGTTTGCATTCCCACCAACAGTGTAAGAGGGTTCCCTTTTCTCCACACCCTCTCCAGCATTTATTGCTTGTAGACTTTTGGATTGCAGCCATTCTGACTGGCATGAAATGGTACCTCATAGTGGTTTTGATTTGCATTTCTCTGATAATGAGTGATGTTGAGCATCTTTTCATGTGTTTGTTAGCCATCTGTATGTCTTCTTTGGAGAAATGTCTGTTTAGTTCTTTGGCCCATTTTTTGAATGGGTCATTTATTTTTCTGGAATTGAGCTGTAGGATTTGCTTGTATATTTTTGAGATTAGTTGTTTGTCAGTTGCTTCATTTGCTATTATTTTCTCCCATTCTGAAAGCTGTCTTTTCACCTTGCTTATAGTTTCCTTTGTTGTGCAGAAGCTTTTAAGTTTAATTAGGTCCCATTTGTTTATTTTGCTTTTATTTCCAATATTCTGGGAGTTGGGTCATAGAGGATCCTGCTGTGATGTATGTTGGAGAGTGTTTTGCCTATGTTCTCCTCTAGGAGTTTTACAGTTTCTGGTCTTACGTTTAGATCTTTAATCCATTTTGAGTTTATTTTTGTGTATGGTGTTAGAAAGTGCTCTAGTTTCATTCTTTTACAAGTGGTTGACCAGATTTCCCAGCACCACTTGTTAAAGAGATTGTCTTTAATCCATTGTATATTCTTGCCTCCTTTGTCAAAGATAAGGTGTCCATATGTGTGTGGATTTATCTCTGGGCTTTCTATTTTGTTCCATTGATCTATATTTCTGTCTTTGTGCCAGTACCATACTGTCTTGATGACTGTGGCTTTGTAGTAGAGCCTGAAGTCAGGTAGGTTGATTCCTCCAGTTCCATTCTTCTTTCTCAAGATTGCTTTGGCTATTCGAGGTTTTTTGTATTTCCATACAAATTTTGAAATCATTTGTTCTAGTTCTGTGAAGAATACCGTTGGTAGCTTGATAGGGATTGCATTGAATCTATAAATTGCTTTGGGTAGGATACTCATTTTCACTATATTGATTCTTCCAATCCATGAACATGGTATATTTTTCCATCTATTAGTGTCCTCTTTGATTTCTTTCACCAGTGTTTTATAGTTTTCTATATATAGGTCTTTAGTTTCTTTAGGTAGATATATTCCTAAGTATTTTATTCTTTCCATTGCAATGGTGAATGGAATTATTTCCTCAATTTCTCTTTCTGTTTTCTCATTATTAGTGTATAGGAATGCAAGGAATTTCTGTGTGTTGATTTTATATCCTGCAACTTTACTATAATCATTGATTAGTTCTAGTAATTTTCTGGTGGAGTCTTTAGGGTTTTCTATGTAGAGAATCATGTCATCTGCAAACAGTGAGAGTTTTACTTCTTCTTTTCCAGTTTGGATTCCTTTTATTTCTTTTTCTGCTCTGACTGCTGTGGCCACAACTTCCAAAACTATGTTGAATAGTAATGGTGAAAGTGGGCACCCTTGTCTTGTTCCTGACTTTAGGGGGAATGTTTTCAATTTTTCACCATTGAGGATAATGTTTGCTGTGGGTTTGTCATATATAGCTTTTATTGTGTTGAGGTATGTTCCTTCTATTCCTGCTTTCTGGAGAGTTCTTATCATAAATGGATGTTGAATTTTGTCAAAGGCTTTCTCTGCATCTATTGAGATAATCATATGGTTTTTGTTTTTCAATTTGTTAATGTGATGTATAACATTGATTGATTTGCGGATATTGAAGACTCCTTGCATCCCTGGGATAAAGCCCACTTGGTCATGGTGTATGATCTTTTTAATGTGTTGTTGGATTCTGATTGCTAGAATTTTGTTAAGAATTTTTGCATCTATGTTCATCAGTGATATTGGCCTGTAGTTTTCTTTTTTTGTAGCATCTTTGTCAGGTTTTGGTATTAGGGTGATGGTGGCCTCATAGAATGAGTTTGGAAGTTTACCTTCCTCTGCAATTTTCTGGAAGAGTTTGAGCAGGATAGGTGTTAGCTCTTCTCTAAATTTTTGGTAGAATTCAGCTGTGATGCCGTCTGGACCTGGGCTTTTGTTTGCTGGAAGATTTCTGATTACAGTTTCAATTTCCGTGCTTGTGATGGGTCTGTTAAGATTTTCTATTTCTTCCTGGTCCAGTTTTGGGAAGTTGTACTTTTCTACGAATTTGTCCATTTCTTCCACATTGTCCATTTTATTGGCATATAATTGTTGATAGTAGTCTCTTATGATCCTTTGTATTTCTGTGTTGTTGGTTGTGATCTCTCCATTTTCATTTCTAATTTTATTGATTTGAATTTTCTCCCTTTGTTTCTTGATGAGTCTGGCTAATCGTTTGTCAATTTTATTTATCCTTTCAAAGAACCAGCTTTTGGCTTTGTTGATTTTTGCTATGGTCTCTTTTGTTTCTTTTGCATTTATTTCTGCCCTAATTTTTAAGATTTCTTTCCTTCTACTAACCCTGGGGTTCTTCATTTCTTCCTTTTCTAGTTGCTTTAGGTGTAGAGTTAGGTTATTTATTTGACTTTTTCCTTGTTTCTTGAGGTATGCCTGTATTGCTATGAACTTTCCCCTTAGGACTGCTTTTACAGTGTCCCACAGGTTTTGGGTTGTTGTGTTTTCATTTTCATTCATTTCTATGCAAATTTTGATTTCTTTTTTGATTTCTTCTGTGATTTGTTGGTTCTTCAGCAGCGTGTTGTTCAGCCTCCATATGTTGGAATTTTTAATAGTTTTTCTCCTGTAATTGAGATCTAATCTTACTGCATTGTGGTCAGAAAAGATGCTTGGAATGATTTCTATTTTTTTGAATTTACCAAGGCTAGATTTATGGCCCAGGATGTGATCTATCCTGGAGAAGGTTCCATGTGCGCTTGAGAAAAAGGTGAAATTCATTGTTTGGGGATGAAATGTCCTATAGATATCAATTAGGTCTAACTGGTCTATTGTATCATTTAAAGTTTGTGTTTCCTTGTTAATTTTCTGTTTAGTTGATCTATCCATAGGTGTGAGTGGGGTATTAAAGTCTCCCACTATTATTGTGTTATTGTTAATGTCTCCTTTCATACTTGTTAGCATTTGTCTTACATATTGCGGTGCTCCCGTGTTGGGTGCATATATATTTATAATTGTTATATCTTCTTCTTGGATTGATCCTTTGATCATTATGTAGTGACCTTCTTTGTCTCTTCACAGCCTTTGTTTTAAAGTCTATTTTATCTGATATGAGTATTGCTACTCCTGCTTTCTTTTGGTCCCTATTTGCATGGAAAATCTTTTTCCAGCCCTTCACTTTCAGTCTGTATGTGTCCCCTGTTTTGAGGTGGGTCTCTTGTAGACAGCATATGTAGGGGTCTTGTTTTTGTATCCATTCAGCCAGTCTTTGTCTTTTGGTTGGGGCATTCAACCCATTTACGTTTAAGGTAATTATTGATAAGTATGATCCCGTTGCCATTTTCTTTATTGTTTTGGGTTCGAATTTATACACCGTTTTTGTGTTTCCTGTCTAAAGAATAGCCTTTAGTATTTGTTGGAGAGCTGGTTTGGTGGTGCTGAATTCTCTCAGCTTTTGCTTGTCTGTAAAGCTTTTGATTTCTCCTTCATATTTGAATGAGATCTTTGCTGGGTACAATAATCTGGGCTGTAGGTTATTTTCTTTCATCACTTTAAGTATGTCTTGCCATTCCCTCCTGGCTTAAAGAGTTTCTATTGAAAGATCAGCTGTTATCCTTATGGGAATTCCCTTGTGTGTTATTTGTTGTTTTTCCCTTGCTGCTTTTAATATTTGTTCTTTGTGTTTGATCTTTGTTAATTTGATTAATATGTGTCTTGGGGTGTTTTGCCTTGGGTTTATCCTGTTTGGGACTCTCTGGGTTTCTTGGACTTGAGTGACTATTTCCTTTCCCATTTTAGGGAAGTTTTCAACTATCATCTCCTCAAGTATTTTCTCATGGTCTTTCTTTTTGTCTTCTTCTTCTGTGACCCCTATGATTCAAATGTTGTAGCATTTAATATTGTCCTGGAGGTCTCTGAGATTGTCCTCATTTCTTTTAATTCGTTTTTCTTTTTTCCTTTCTGATTCATTTATTTCTACCATTCTATCTTCTAGTTCACTAATCCTATCTTCTGCCTCTGTTATTCTACTATTTGTTGCCTCCAGAGTGTTTTTGAATTCATTTATTGCATTATTCATTATATATTGACTCTTTTTTATTTCTTCTAGGTCCTTATTAAACCTTTCTTGCATCTTCTCAATCTTTGTCTCCAAGCTATTTATCTGTGATTCCATTTTGATTTCAAGATTTTGGATCAATTTCACTATCATTATTTGGAATTCTTTATCAGGTAGATTCCCTATCTCTTCCTCTTATGTTTGGTTTGGTGGGCATTTATCCTGTTCCTTTATCTGCTGGGTATTCCTCTGTCTCTTCATCTTGTTTAAATTGCTGAGTTTGGGGTGTCCTTTCTGGCAGTTCGTGGAGTTCTCTTTATTGTGATGTTTCCTTGTTGTGTGTGGGTTTGTACAGGTGCCTTGTCAAGGTTTCTTGGTTAGGGAAGCTTGTGTCGGTGTTCTGGTGGGTGGAGCTGGATTTCTTCTCTCTGGAGTGCAATGAAGTGTCCAGTAATGAGTTATGAGATGTCTATGGTTTTGGGGTGACTTTGGGCAGCCTGTATCTTGGAGCTCAGGGCTGTGTTCCTGTGTTGCTGGAGAATTTGCTTGGTATGTCTTGCCCTGGAACTTGTTGGCCCTTGTGTGGTGCTTGGTTTCAGTGTAGGTATGGAGGCGTTTGATGAGCTCCTGTCAATTAATGTTCCCTGGAGTCAGGAGTTCCCTGGAGTCAGGGTTTGGACTTAAGCCTCCTGCTTCCAGTTATCGGTCTTATTTTTACAGTAGTTTCAAAACTTCTCCTTCTATATAGCACCATTGATAAAACATCTACTTTAAAGATGAAAAGTTTCTCCACCTTGAGGGTCACCCAGAGAGGTTCACAGCGTTACATGGAGAAGAGAAGAGGGAGAAGGGAGTTAGAGGTGACCCGAATGAGATGAGGTGGAATCAATAGAGGAAAGAGTGGGCTAGCCAGTAATCACTTCCTTATGTGCACTCCACAACTGGACGACTCAGAGATGTTCACGGAGTTAGAGAAGAGAAAAAGGAGGAAGGAGACAGAGGTGGCCAGGAGGATAAAAGGGGGGGAATGAAAAGGAGGGAGACAGATCCAGCCAGTAATCAGTTCCCTAAGAGTTCTCCACCATCTGGAACACACAATTCACAGAGTTGGGTGGAGTAGAGAGGGGTTAGGGAGGAGACACAGTTGATCTGGTGCAGAAAAAGGAGAGTACAAAGGGAGAGAGAGCAGTCAAGCCAGTAATGTTGCTCCCTAGTGAAAAATGGGTCCTGAAGATTGGGTTCTTAAAGGTACAAAATTGGTAACAAATACATAAAAGCAAAAATTAAAAATCTAGAGTAGAGTTTGGATTTTAAAAAATACAATGTTAAAGAAGAGAATAAGGAAAAGAAAGAGAGTGAAAAAAAAAAACAAAGTCACAAAAATTATAAAGAAAATATAGGTACAAAGTTGATAACAAATACCAAAAAGCAAAAGTTAAAAATTTAGAGTAGATTTTGAAATTTCAAAAATACAATGTTAAAAAAAAGAAGAAGAAAAAGAAAGAGAGGAAAAAAAAAAACAAAGTTGCAAAAATTATAAAGAAAATGTAGGTACAAAATTGATAACAAATACCAAAAAGCATAAATTAAAAATCTAGAGTAGAGTTTGGAATTTCAGATATAGAATGTTATATAAAAGAAGAAGAGGAAGAAAGAGAGAGAAAAAAAAAGTCACAAAAATTATTAAAAAAATATATATAGGTACAAAATTGATAACAAATACCAAAAAGCTGAAATTAAAAATCTAGAGTAGAGATTGGAATTTCAAAAATACAATGTTAAAGAAAAGAAGAAAAGAAAAAAAAGAAAAACAAGGTCACAAAAATTATAAAAATATATATATATGAAGTTTGCTTTAAAAAAAAAGGGTCTTTTTTTTTTTGCAAAGTAATAGTAGGTTATAAAAGTGAAAATTAAAGGAATAATAGAGGACTTAAAAATTGTTTAAAAATTAAAAAAAAAAAAAGAAAGAATGATCGTAAAAATAGTAAAAATATATCTAGGACTTTCTCTGGTTTTGTTGTGAGTATTGTGGGGTCAGTTCATTTTCGGCTAGTTCCTTGGTCCAACTTATATTTCTCAAGATCTATAGGCCCCTTCCTATGTATTCGGTACTAACCACAGGGTTTTAATCTATTGCCTGTAGCTTCCAAGGCGGTTCCCTCTGTTATAGCTTCTTCTGTTTGCTGGTCTCTTCAGTGTCTGGTTTCCGCCCTGACACAAAGGGGATGGTGGTGGACAATTTTTTTTTTAGGCTCACTTGTTCAGTTGCCCTGTGGGGAGGGAGGGACGCTGCAAACAAATAACACTAGCGTGTGCTCGCAGTGCCTCAGCCAGACTGGGTCTGCCCCTGCTCACAGCGCATGTAGCCTCCCTGCCCACACTGCTCAGGCTCTAGGTTGCTCCACTGAGAACCATCCGAGGCCGGCCCTGGGTTGCATGCACCTCCCAGGTCCAAGCCGCTCAGGTTCCGGCACTCGGGTAGTCCTCAGAGGCTCAGACTCGGTTGGGCCTGCGTTTTGTGCCCTTCCCAGGTCTGAGCAGCTCAGGTAATGAAGTGTTTGGCAAGCGCGATTGCTGCGATTTATCACCTCCCCACCGCTCGGTTATCTGGGTGTACAACCAGCACACCTTCTCAGGCAGATGTTGACCATCCAGACCCCCAAGAAGTTTTAGTTAGCAAAGAAGCCTGCTTACAGTTTTATAGATAATGTCTCTCTGGGGCTGCGATTGCCCTCTTCCGGCTCTGGCTGCCTGTCACCCGAGGGGGAAGGTCTGCAGCCAGCTATCTCTGTTCAGTCCTTTGTTCCGTGCACGGGCCTGGCAGTGTCTTAGGTTAGGGCTGGCTTTTCACGTGGTAGATATCCCACAGTCTGGTTTGCTAGCCCAAATTATTTCGCTCAGATAGCGCTGGGGGTGCTATCAGGTTAGATCCTTACTCTAAGCGATGCAGCCCGCGCTGTGCCTCCCTGCCCAGCCCCCACCTGCTAGTGGCGTGTGCAGGCGTCTGCGCTGCTTCTCCGCTGGGGGAGTTACTGTAGGGCTCGCAATCTGCGGGTTTTAATTGTTTATTTATTTTTCCTCCCTGTTATGTTGCCCTCTGTGCTTCCAAGGCTTGGCTAGATTCGGCAGTGAGAAGGTTTCCTGGTGTTTGGAAACTTCTCTCTTTTTAAGACTCCCTTCCCAGGACGGAACTCTGTCCCTCCCTCTTTTGTCTATTTTTTTGTCTTTTATATTTTTTCCTACCTCCTTTCGAAGACTTGGGTTGCTTTTCTGGGTGCCTGATGTCCTCTGCTGGCATTCAGAAGTTGTTTTGTGCAATTTACTTGGCGTTTAAATGTTCTTTTGATGAATTTGTGGGGGAGAAAGTGTTCTCCCTGTCCTACTCCTCCACCATCTTAGCTCCTCCCCCACATAAGATTTTAAATGAGTAACTCTGGCAAGGAATTAGGTTGCATTTTCTTTTCTTTTCTTTTCTTTTTTTATTTTTATTTTTTTTTTTGCATTTTCTTTTAATGTACATTGGCAAATAACTGATTCAAAACACTGAATAGTTATTTAGGATCCTGTAGATGCAGTCTTGGAAAATTATACATTATTGATTGCTTTATAAACCTTGTTCCTAAAGAACTCACTGTCTCAGTGTCTGGTTCTCTTCAAATCTGCCCTCAAGTATCATAAATGAAGTGCACTGCAGGATGTGAGTGTCAGGAAGAAACATTTTAAAACAAAAAGAATTCCAAGTCAGTTACATGAGTTGAAATAGGAAAGGACATTGTTATTGTTATTGAGTCCCTAAGTCGTGTCTGACTCTCTTACCATTTCATGGACTATAGCCAGGAAGTGGATTCTTTACTACTGAGCCCCCTTGAAGCCCTCAAAGGACATTACTTATTTCTTTTTTTTAATCTCTAGCTATCAGTTCAGTTCAGTTGCTCAGTAGTGTCTGACTCTTTGCAACCCCATGGACTGCAGCATGCCAGGCCTCCCTGTCCATCACCAACTCCCGGAGCTTGCTCAAACTCATTTCCATCAAGTTGGTGTTCCATCCAACCATTTCATCCTCTGTCATCCCCTTCTACTCCTGCCTTCAATCTTTCCCGGCATCAGGGTCTTTTCCAAAGAGTTAGTTCTTCGTATCAGGTGGCCAAAGCATTGGAGTTTCAGTTTAGCATCAGTCCTTCCAACGAATATTCAGGACTGATTTCCTCTAGGATTGACTGTTTTGATCTCCGTACAGGCCAAAGGACTCTTAAGAGTCTTCTCCAACACCACAGTTCAAAAGCATCTATTCTTTGGTGCTCAACTTTCTTTATGGTCCAACTCTCACATCCATTCATGACTACTGGAAAAGCCATAGCTAGACAGACCTTTGTCGGTAAAGTAATATCTCTGCTTTTTATTTTTTTTATTTTTTTTTAAATATCTCTGCTTTTTAATAAGCTGTCTAGATTGGTCATAGCTTTGCTTCCAGGGAGCAAGGGTCATAGCTTTGCTTCCAGGGTCATAGCTTTGCTTCCAGGGTCATAGCTTTGCTTCCAGGGAGCAAGCGTCTTTTAATTTCATGGCTGCAGTCACCATCTGCAGTGATTTTGGAGCCCAAGAAAATAAAGTCTGTCACTGTTTCCATTGTTTTCCCATCTATTTGCCATGAAGTGATGGGACTGGATGTCATGATCTTAGTTTTTTTAATATTGAGTTTTAAGCCAACTTTTCACTCTCCTCTTTCACTTTCATCTGGAGCTCTTTAGTTCTTCAGTTTTTGCCATAAGGGTGGTATCATCTGTGTGTCTAAGGTTATTGTTATTTCTCCCGGCAATCTTGATTCCAGCTTGTGCTCATCCAGGCCAGCATTTTGCATGATGTACTCTGCATATAATTTAAATAAGCAGGGTGACGGTATACATCCTTGACGTACTCCTTGCCCAATTTGGAACCATTTGGAATATATCTTCCTCTTGTTTGTCCTCAATAAAAGCTAGACCTTGAGTTGCTGGTTTCACAGAATTTGATGTTGGATTTAAACCTACCCAGGCCACTATTGGTAGGAGGGAAGTATGTCCCTTGCTAACTTGTGGAATTTAAAAAGGAAGCCTAGTTATGAAGGAAATTCAAATTCAGATAATAATATTCTAATCCCAAACATTTAAATATTAAAGATTGGGAAAGGTATAATGAAATTAGCACTTTTATACTTTGTAGGTGAAGAAGTAATTTGGTGCACTTTCTGGAAGACATTTTAGCAGCAGGTATTGGGAACCTTAAATATGCCTTATATGCTTTAGCCTGGTGAGTCTGCCTCTAAGAATTTATTCCAAAAACTATAATCCTTGATAGCACATAAAGATGTATTATAAGAATGTCTTTTACAGCAGAATTTCTGTCATAAAACCAGATATTTGTTACCATAAGTAATAATATGTTATTTTAAAAGCATAAATATTTAATAATGAAGAATTGCTAAATTGTGCTATACCCACATTATACCATTGAAAAGTTCATTGTTAAGAATTATGAAATAACTGCTAACATTAAATAAAGAGAGATGAAGGAATACTTAAGCACCATTTTACTAAAAATTTACATTTATAAATACATAGAGTGAAAAATACACAGAAGGGAAATATTATACAATGTTAGTTGAAAGAATCTGTCTAATAATATTATGGATTATTTTATTTTATTTCAACGTTTCTTTATTTTTCTACAGCGAATATGTGACACTTTTATAACCAAAAGAAATACATATATTCTTAAGAATGAATAATTAAAATCCCCAAATCACACCCCTTCAGATTAGTCCTTAAGGGTATAGCATACTACTTGCTATTATTAGCCATTTCTTGTAATTACTTAAGCCTTCATCTGGGGTATCTTAAATTAAATCAGTCATATTTGTTAGCTGCTTTTTGTCCGTTTGAGATACTAGCTTAGCCAATTCTTACATGATTAGGATTGTTTTGGTACGTCAGTGGTGACCCATAAAGAGTCTCTGTTATGTAAAGCCATTTCTGCCATTGATATTGGTAAAGCTTTAAAAAAAAAAAACACAAATCACTTTAACCAACCAGAAACACCATTACATTTCCAATATTTAAACCAAGAAATTACAGGTATCAAACTTTTGTAACAAACAATTTGCAAGCAAACAAGCCTTCAGTTGCCTCTACTGATGTTGAAAACAAAAAGTGTTAGTCACTCAGTCATGTCTGACTCTTTGCAACCCCATGGACTGTAGCCCACCAGGCACCTTTGTCCATGGAATTCTCCAGGCAAAAATACTGGAGTTGGTAGCCATTCTCTTTTCAAGGGGATCTTACCAACCCCAGGATTAAACACTCGACTCCTGCATTGCAGGCATATTCTTTACCATCTGAGACACCAGGGAAGTTTAAACAGATGTAGACACATATAAGATGTCCAGCCCATACTCTTAAAACCTTCATGAAGTAGGCATGTGTAGAAGATGCCCTTAATGTATGTGACTGGCTGACACCAGCCTTGTGAGATGATGTGTTTTTTTTCCTGCCTTGCAGACAGAGCTGTGACATTCAGATCATGGTGCTGGTAAACCAGACAGGCTTCAGGTCTGAGAACACCCTCAATTTAAAGAATCCTTTCTTTAGGTAAGAAATCCCTCATCTATTTCACACCTATGTATATAGGTGTGAATCTCAATTGCCCATATGACAAGGTAAAGAGCTTTAGAATAATCTGTCTTCCCTAAGAGGAGAAAAAGCATCTATCCTTCCCTCTCTAAGGAGACTTGTATTCTGATATGTAGTTGAGTGTTTTATGTTCCATTAAACAGAATTCAATATATAGTAATCCGATCTCAAAACAGAGAGTGCAGGAGAGTCCTACAAAGTGAATTCTCCTTCTAGCTGAGCTATAATGAGCTGTGTAACCTCAGGCAAAGTCACTTTCCTTCTGGCATTGGTTTTCCCATATGCAAAATGTAGAGTTTAATCTCCTTTGACCTTCATTCACTATGGGATGATTTTATGTAGCAGTGATTCCAAAACACCTAAAACATGAGTCCACTTAAGGTCCATTTTTGGAATGTTTTTTGAGACCATGTGAGTCAGGGCATAACTCTCTTTGAGCTATGCAGATTTTGTCTGATATGAAGAACTTGCCACAATGAGTTGGATACAACAAATGCTTCTGGAAAAACTCCACATCTTTGTATCTATTCAATATGAGTGAATTAAAAATCCATACATGAAGTCAAGCAC
This sequence comes from Bos grunniens, assembly GCF_055505025.1. Classification (NCBI taxonomy): domain Eukaryota; kingdom Metazoa; phylum Chordata; class Mammalia; order Artiodactyla; family Bovidae; genus Bos; species Bos grunniens. The sequence goes on from NC_141172.1 coordinate 40,212,446, forward strand.
ACAAATAAAGCTACTGGCTAGAAAGTGACTTCCCCCCCATATTTTAATGTCTTTCCAAGGCTTTAATTCAGAGCATCATGTCTGTATAATATTGAAAAACTTGAAGAGAAGAGGAAACTCAAGAAACCAAACCAAGAACTCTTTGGCAACGCTGGGAAAATGAGATGTTGACCTTGAAGCAGGGAAGGAAATAAAACAGGTGAGGCTATAACTGTGTACATTGTGAACAGGCTGTCACACGTGGTATGACTCTTTGAAACCTATTGCCAACTAGGGATAGAGGTCTATCTCTAATTCCATGAGAAGGGAGAAATCCTCACTCCCATCCCCTTGCATAGTCCTGCCATGTAAAGCAAAGGGTGTAGGTTTTAGCCTCAAGAGAGAACAGATTGACTACTTACTTGTACTATTAAATGTTCCTAGGCCTCAGTTTTCTCATCTGTAAAATGGGATAAACAACATACTTCACTGGACAATTGCAAAGATTTCTATAACATGTCCAGATACTTAGTAATTCACATAATTGGTGCTCAATAAATGCCACTTTCTTTTCTTCCTGTTCTCTGCTCACCAGTTCTCTCTGTGAGTAAATAGATGTTGACTTGTAGTTCATTCCAAACATAATCATTTGGGTTTTGGGGAAAAAAATGAGTTTTTGTAGGGTTTTAGAAAAACCTACCCTTTTGAATACAAGAACCATGTCAACTGGTAACCCTGAGTCCCACTTACACTTCATCACACAAGAACAAAATCTGAACCAGAAAACCGTACGGAGAAGACCTGAGCCTTGACCAGCCCCTGCTTTGCATGATGACATAGACACAGTGGCCACAAGGTCAACATGAGAGTTCGTCACAGGTCTGGTGATGCTGAAGATGGCCCCGGCCCTGTCAGACAGACAGACTGCGGAGCCAGCAGCGGTGCCATACCTGTTCCCCTTTTCCCCAACTCAGCAGCAAGTCTGACTCATGTATTTAATTAAGCCAATGTTGTGCTTAAAAATGTGACTCCCCTGGAAATTCCAGAGCTTGATTCTATTTCTTTACCGTCCACTTCCTGCTGTCTAGGCCTCAGCATCCTCAGTGGAGGTGTGGGCTAAGTGAGACTCTTGGACGAGTACTTGGTACGTAGTAGACGCTCGGTTGAATGTTCCAAAGTGATCATTTCCTTCTGCTTCCCTGCATCAATGAGAAGCAGCCCAAGGGTGTGTATGTGTATGTGTTGTATGTGAATACTGAGGATAATTAAAATGAATGGCATTACGTGGAGGAATGATAGGTAATGTAGCTTCAAAATAACTTTCTCTCCATTTGCTTTTTGTTCTACCCATTCTTAGGGCACAATAGACCTTTCTGACGAAAGATTTTTTGTTTTGGCAAATCCCCAATGCCATCTGACCACCAGTGACATGCTGAAAACATCCCAGGATCAACAGATTGATTACTTAAGGCATGAGCACCCACCATTATATACAATGTGAAAGTTTGTTTTCTCTTGGACAGGGTGGGGGGACCTTTATTTTGACTATTAATTATTTTAGTAATTTGAAAATAAAGAGCTAACAGCTGGTTCTAAAAGTGAGCAAAGGTACAAAACTACCCCACCAGGGAGGGAAAACTCTCCAGTAACCTAGTCGATTTTTCCAGGAACTGTGAGATTGGTCCTTCGTCCTTTGGGTCCCACTCTGTCCCAGGACCTGGCTGGGTCACTCGCTGTGCTGGGTTGTGGAAGTGCGGCTGTGACCAGGGCAGGTGCAGCCCTGGGCCCCAGGAAGCCCTCATAGTGGGAGAGAAGTGGGTGTTAAATACTTAACTGCATAATTAATGATGTCATCGTAACTGTTGTAAGTGGCGTGAAGGAGAAGTAGAGGTTGCCATCACAGTGTTAATCTGTAATCCCACCACCATGGGACCCCAAACCCAGAAACAGCAGAAGAGCACCAGGAGAGAGAGAGCTCTGTGGTACAGGATTGCCAAGCCCCACCAAGAGGAGCTGGGACCCAAGGTTTCCTATTGAAACCTGAGACTTTGATTAAGCTTGCTTTCTTCAGAGAAGTCTTCCAGCCCTGAGGCTGACCGAGGTGCCCCTCCCACATCACCTAAAGAGCCGTGTGCGGCTACCACTTTTAGGGCACCTGGATGGCTCTGTCTCAGTTATTATTAGTTACTATCTTCTTTGTCTGCATCCCCTCATACTTTGAGCACAAAGTCTTACCTACAGCAGTTTGTAATGGCAGTGTTACATGTTAGGTGCTAGAAACACAAACTTCCTTCCATATATCACACCATCTCTAAAAATTAATTCCAAAGGGAAAAGATATAATATTAAATATGTACATGAAAAGATGTTCAGCATAATTAGTCATTAGGGAAAATGCAAACTGTAACCACAGTGACGTTCTACTGTGCAGCTCTTAGAATGGCTGGAATAAAATACCAAGCGCTGAGGAAGATGCTGGAACTCTCACTCATTGCTGGTCAGAATACGAAACAGTACAGCTGCTTTGAAAAACAGTTGAGTAGTATTTTCTGTAGTTAAATATTCACTTACTATATCACCCAGCAATCCCACTTCTGGATATTTACGCAAGTGAAACGAGAACTATATTTGAATGTTTACTGTATCTTATAATCACGAAAAATTCGAAACGAATGGTTTTTAAATGGAGAATGAATAACATCCATACAATGGAGTCATTTTCAGCAATCAAAAGAAACGAAGTACTGACAGATGTAATGATACACTTAAGTCTCAAATACTTTATGCTAAGTGAAAAAGCCAGACTCAAAAGGTTACGTACTCCATGACCCCATTTCTGTGACATTCTGACAAAGGAAACACTATAGATAAGGAAACAGATGAGGACTGTGGCTGGGAGAGGGTTCACTATAAAGGGGGCATAGGAATGTTGTGCAGGGTGATGGAATTTTTCTAAATCTTGACTGTGGTTGTGGCAATGTGTCTTTATGTGTTTGTCAAAACTTACAGAACTGGACACTAAAAAGGGTGAACTTTACTATATCTATAAAAATATTTCATTAATACAAAAACTTAGAAGAATGAAAAAGAGATAGCAGTAAACAGATGGACAGGGCGACCTATTGGACCGTGGCAAGGCCAGGGACTGGGGGTGGGTGTCATTTATGTGGGGTGATCTTCAAGGCCTCTTCAAAGAGGTAGCAGGAGAGTGGCCAGGTAAATATCCGGAAGGAAGTGGCCTGGGCAGGTGTGCACACAGAGCTTTCTAGAAGAGAACAGGAAGGGCTCTGAGCCAAAACGAGCCTATTGAAAAGCAAGAAAAGAGAGAAATAAGTCAGTGCTTAGTCTTTGCTATAAACCTATTTAAAAAAAAAAGTTCTTTCAGTGAACAAAAATCTGGATCGTCATCTCAGATCTGAATTTAGGCTATGCATAATCAAACTCACTAAATATAGTGGATAAATATAGATCTAAGGCTGCCCATAAAAACTCCAGAGAAGGGCATGGAGTGGAAAGAGGGAAGTAGGAGGGGCTGGGGAGGGACGTGAACAATCAGCTTGCCTGTAGCTTTGGACCTGGTGGAACTTACTCAGTATCACAGTATCACCTTCTGTGTTTTAGGTTTGCTTAGAAGATAGTGACAAGCCAAGCCATAAGTAAGTGAAGGCCTGAGAAGTCCCCTGGCATGCAAGTTATCCTTCCTGTTCTGGACATGCATTCTAAATTTTACAAGGATGTTAGATTTATTTAAATTCCTTTCTCCCTTCTTAGCTTTAAAATGCACATCCTAATTTTACTGACAAATCTATTTCTTGGTACTTCTTTACCTGGACTGGCCCTTTACAGTTTTCTGCATGTAGCTGAAAAATGATTTTCTTTTCTGGTTTCTTTATTTTAAAGTAAAGCCAATAGCATTGTTTGATTTTTGAAGTATTTAAAAAAGAAGTTGAACAAAATGCTATCTCATGTTTATAATGTATGCTTATATACATCATGACATAAGAGCATGTGAGGGGTGATCCTCTATTTTCAGTTTTAATCTATTCTGGCAAATATTTTCAGTAAATCAACAGCTAGTGCCTAGCTCAGCAATGTGTTAAAGAATTTTTGCCTTATCCAGGTAAAGGAATAATACTGCATCAGGAATGTTCTTCATTGGCCACATTTGATGACTCAGTGTGTAGTTCAGAGAATGAAGATGGAACCTTCGTCAGTCCCCTTAGATTTACAATAAACAATGTACAGTGTGAGACACCAGTGAGGCCTGTCCTTTACTGAAGACATCTGTTCTATGTCCCGCTTCCAATGGTGATGAAAGATGATATTTCCAGAGAGCAGGTTTTCCCCGGACCTGAACAACCCTTATAGAAATGGGTGTCAGTCATGTCAGCATACCATCTAAAGAAGCCCAACAGGCACCCTGCTTGCTCTGTGGGGGAAGCTGGGATAAAGAGCAGCTCCATATCCTCATCAGTCAGTCAGTCACCTACCGCTGTCAGCTTTCCACTCTGGTGCTTCCACTCTTTCTGGCAACTCAGTTTGAAATAGCCTTCCCCTTGAATCTATTCCAACAGTCTCACATCACTGCAAGGCTTCCCTGCCACACCCTCACCAGCACGCCTCTCTCAAAGTACCCCTCCCTACCACTGATGCGCCTCCAGCCCTTCTCCTTCTCAAACTCTTCATGCAGCATTTTATCACTTCATACCCTAAACACACACATGTCTTTCTCTTTTATTAACTACTTCTTTGTGGGTTGGATGAGAGACCGATTCACTTTTTAATTTTCACAGTGCCTAACGGTACGCCTCATACATGGAATGTGCTCAAGAAATGTACATGGATAAAAGAAAGAAATTAATCCTGAAGTTAAGAGTAATTGGAATTATAGAATCAGACCTGACAATGTTCTTTTTTGATCAATATTTTATTGAAGTATAGTTGATTTACAATGCCGTGTTAATTTCTGCTGTATAGCAAAGTGATTCAGTTATGCATATATACATTTTAAAGTGTTTTATGGCTTATCATAGGACTTCGAATATAGGTCTCTGTACTATACAGTAGGACCTTTTGTTTATCCATTCTCTATATAAAAGCTTACATCTGCTAATCCCAACCTCCCAATCTCTCTCTTCCGCTTGGCAACTACCAGTCTGTTCTCTATGTCCGTGATTCTGTTTCTTTTTTAAAGATAGGTTCATTTCTGTCACATTGTAGATTCCACGTTAGTGATATCATACGGTTTTTCTCTTTTTTACTTCACTTAGTGTGATTATCTCTAGTTGCATTCAGTGTGCTGCAAATGGCATTACTTTGTTGTTTTTTAATGGCTGAGTAGTATTCCATTGCATATATGTACCACATCTTCTTTATCCATTCATCTGTTGATGGACATTTAGATTGCTTCCATGTCTTCACTGTTATAAATAGTGCTGTTGTGACCATAGGGGTGCATGTATCTTTTTGACTTAGAGTTTTATCTGGATGTATGTCCAGGAGTGGGATTGCTGGGTCATATGGCAATTCTATTTTTAGTTTTCTGAGAAATCTTCATACTGTTTTCCACAGTGGCTACACCAACTTCTGGTCCCACCAACAGTGTAGGAAGGTTATCTTTTCTCCACACCCTCTCTAGCATTTGTCATTTGTAGACTTTTTTTTTTTAATTGGAGGCTAATTACTTTACAATATTGTGGTGGTTTTTGCCATACAGTCACATGAATCAGCCGTGGGTGCACATGTGTTCCCCATCCTGACCCTTTCTCCCACCTCCCTCCCCATCCCATCCCTCAGGGTCATCCCAGTGCACCAGCCCTGAGCACCCAGTCTCATGCACTGAACCTGGAATGGTGATCTATTTCACATATGATAATATACATGTTTCAATACTATTCTCGCCTTCTCCCACAGAGTCCCAAAGTCTGTTCTTTACATCTGTGTCTCTTTTGCTGTCTTGCATATAGGGTCATCATTACTATCTTTCTAAATTCCATATATATGCGTTAATATACTGTATTGGTGTTTTTCTTTCTGACTTACTTCACTCTGTATAAAGGTACCAGTTTCATCCACCTCATTAGAATGGATTCAAATGCATTCTTTTTAATAGCTGAGTAATATTCCATTGTGTATATGTACCACAGCTTTCTTATCCATTCCTCTGCTGATGGACATCTAGGTTGCTTCCATGTCCTGGCTATTATAAACAGTGCTGCGATGAACACTGGGGTATACTCGTCTCTTTCTATTCTGGTTTCCTTGGTGCGTATGCCCAGCAGTGGGATTGCTGGGTCATATGGCAGTTCTATTCCCAGTTTTTTAAGGAATCTCCACACTGTTCTCCATAGTGGCTGTACTAGTTCGCATTCCCACCAACAGAGGGAATGTTGAGGGTTCCTTTTTCTCCGTACCCTCTCCAGCATTTATTCCTTGTAGACTTCTTGACTCTGACCGGTGTAAGATGGTACCTCATTGTGGTTTTGATTTGCATTTCTCTGATAATGAGTGAGGAGAAGGCAATGGCACCCCACTCCTGTACTCTTGCCTGGAAAATCCCATGGACAGAGGAGCCTGGTGGGCTGCAGTCCATGGGGTTGCTAAGAGTTGGACAGGACTGAGCAACTCCACTTTCACTTTTCACTTTCATGCATTGGAGAAGGAAATGGCAACCCACTCCAGTGTTCTTGCCTGGAGAATCCCAGGGACGGGGGAGCCTGGTGGGCTGCCATCTATGGGGTTGCACAGAATTGGACACGACTGACGTGACTTAGCAGGATAATGAGTGATGTTGAGCATCTTTTCATGTGTTTGTTAGCCATCTATATATCGTCTTTGGAGAAATGTCTGTTTAGTTCTTTGGCCCATTTTTTGATTGGGTAGCTTATTTTTCTGGAATTGAGCTGCAGGAGTTGCTTGTATATTTTTGAGATTAATTCTTTGTCAGTTGCTTCATTTGCTATTATTTTCTCCCATTCTGAAGGCTTCGCCTTACTTATAGTTTCCTTTGTTGTGCAAAAGCTTTTAAATTTAATTAGGTCCCATTTGTTTCTTTTTGCTTTTATTTCCATTACTCTGGGAGGTGGGTCATAGAGGATCCTGCTATGATTTACGTCAGAGAGTGTTTTGCCTATGTTTTCCTCTAGGAGTTTTATAGTTTCTGGCCTTACATTTAGATCTTTAATCCATTTTGAGTTTATTCTTGTGTATGCTGTTAGAAAATGTTCTAGGTTCATTCTTTTACAAGTGGTTGACCAATTTTCCCAGCACCACTTGTTTAAAGAGATTATCTTTTCTCCATTGTATATTCTTGCCTCCTTTGTCAAAGATAAGGTGTCCATATGTGCGTGGATTTATCTCTGGGCTTTCTATTTTGTTCCATTGATCTATGTTTCTGTCTTTGTGCCAGTACCATGCTGTCTTGATGACTGTTGCTTTGTAGTAGAGCCTGAAGTCAGGCAGGTTGATTTCTCCAGTTCCATTCTTCTTTCTCAAGATTGCTTTGGCTATTCAAGGTTTTTTTGTATTTCCATACACATTTGTAGACTTTTTAATGTTGGCCATTCTGACTGGTGTGAGATGGTATCTCATTGTATTAATAATTTTGATTTGCATTTCTCTAACAATTAGTGATGTCAAGCATCTTTTCATATGCCTATTTGCCAAATGTATGTCTTCTTTGGAGAAATGTCTATTTAGGCCTTCTGCCCATTTTTCGATAGAGTTGTGTTTTGTTGTTGTTGCATTATATGAGGTGTTTGTATATTTTGGAAACTAAGCCCTTGTCAGTCACATAATTTGCAAATATTTTCTCCCAGTATGTAAGTTGTTTTTTCATTTTGTTCATAGTCTCCTTTGCTGTGCAAAACTTGTAAGTTTGCCCATTTGTTTATTTTTTTTTAAATTTTTATTGCCTTGGGAGACTGACCTAAGAAAACACTGGTACAATTTATGAAGCCTGATAATGTTCTAATTGCTTTTCAAGAAACTTTAACCTGGATTATAGAAACAATATGGCTGATGCTGCTGCCTCCACCTGAACCCAAGGCAGGCATTTGTAATCAATCCCTGCACTCTTTCCCACTGAACCCTGATATGACCTCACAGTTCTTAGCCTGACACCCTGGGAAGCCATTATGAGTCTGTAGAAGTGAGCACAAGAGATGAAATCCAATCACTTTTAATGACTCTAAACATTGATACTATTTCCCAATCTTTGAACAGTCTTAAAGATTTGTATTATTATGGATTTATAATTTTGCTGAAGCACAAATTTGATACTGATATCTGCTACAAGGTCAGTATGAGGGGAGTGTCTTTTTGTCGGTAACTCAGAGGATGCACCTCCATGTAATCAGTAACTCTCCTGAGGTATTGCTTAAAAATTGTCATTGTCTCCACCTTATTTTGGGACTTCCCTGGTGGCTCAGATGGTAAAGAATCTGCTTGTAATGCAGGAGACCCAGCTTCGATCCCTGAGTTGGAAAGATCCCCTGGAAGCTCACTCCAGTATTCTTGCTTGGGAAATCTCATGGACAGAGGAGCCTGGTGGGCTATAGTCCATTGGGTTGCAAAGGGTTGGACACTACTGAGCAACTAGCACTTTCAACACTTTCACCTTATTTTTAGAAATGTAAGCTCTTAGTGTCACTAAACAAATGATGTAGGGTAGAGCTTATTTTAATGGAGGAATTTAACAACTTTTTCTTATCTCAGTCATGTATCTATGGAATTCTTAAGAATCAAAGGGAATTACTTATTAAGTGCTAATTTACCGTGTTTTATGAGGAAATTACATTACCATAGTATTTGCAAGTTTGAAAGTGACCTCAGAGCATGTCTCCCCTGAATATCAAGAGAAAATGAATTAGGGAAACCTTGGAAACCTCAATCCTTCATGAAGCCATCACATTATATTTAAGACAAGGTCAGATCAGTGGTCTGAAGAAGACCTTCAGCAGTGCCCTGGTGGAGCAGACAGGCCCTTCAGTAGGAGATATGTATAACACCCCAACTTACTATGACCCATTAAAGACTACCGACAATGCCTTCAACAGAGGATATGGATTTGGCATGACTGAAAAAGATCAGAGAACCAGGTCATGTAGTGGAGTGGAATTTCCTACTTCTGGCCTTGCTTACTTACACTGATTCAGGGAAAGCATCAGGCAACCTAGAGACCAAATACAAGATCTGTAATTGTGGACTGACCTTCACCCAAGAGTGAAACACAGACAGTACTCTTGGGACAGAAATCTCTTTGGAGTACAAGTTGGAAAAAAGATTGTTTGTATCAAACATAGGAAAGAAGAGCAGGAAATTGAAGGCCTCCTATAAGTGGGCTTGTTTCCATCTTGGCAATAATGTTGGTATAGATATTTCTGGACAAGTTATCTATGACTGAGCTGTGTTGATCTTTGAAGGTTGGCTTGCTGGCTATCACATGAGTTTTGACACAGCCAAATCCAAACTGTCACAGAGTAATTTCACTCTGGGTTACAAGGCTTCAGACTTCTAGCTGCACCCTTACATGAACTATGACACTGAATTTGGAGGGTTGGTCTACCAGAAGGTGAATGAGAAGATCAGAACATCAATAAACCTTGTGTAGGTAGCCGGCAGGAACACCTGTATCAGCATGTCTGCTGAGTACAGGTTGGACTGTAGAACTTCTCTCTCTGGTAAAGTAAATAATGCCAGCCTGATTGGACTGGGCTATACTCAGACCCTTCAACCAGGAGTGAAACTGACTCTGTCAGCTCTCATCGATGGAAAGAACTTCAGTGCAGGAGGGCACAAGATCGGGCTGAGATTTGAACTTGAAGCTTAATGGAGTTTTGAATAAAGCATCATTTTTGTCCCTGAACGTGAAGAGAAATGAACCCAGTATGTTCTGGCTTTTAAATTCTTCTGTGAAATTTCAAAAGGGTGAACTTTTTATTCTTCCAAAGATTTGTAATCTTCCCCACTCTGAAGCCTAGACACCAAGCCCATCTTCAGGGAGGTGCTTGAAGGCATGCCTGAAAGTTGTCATGTTCGTGTCTCATTTCAGTTCAGTTCTGCAGTGTTATTTTCAATGTGTTCCTCATGACAATGCAGTGTCATGTTACAAAGGAGATGACCCGACCCTCCGGTTGTCCATCACCTCCTGCATGTCCCACACCACTTTTTCATGACCTGGTAACATACTGGTCCCTGTGCAGTAGTTGAATCTTTGGTTTTGCATCATAAACCCATCACATTTGGAACATTAAAAAAAGACAAGTCCAAAGCCCTCGCAAGTCAGCAAGTTGGCCAGGGGCTGATGTCAGGAGCTGCTCTGAGGTAGCCTGCATCTAGCCAGACAGCTGTGGGACTTGGATGTTGCACAGGCTAAGGAGCTCCAGGATGTATACCAGCAGTTGGTGTAGATGTTAAATTGTGCATTTGACTGCCAGTAACACAAGACCCTGACTGAAGATAACCAGTAACTTCATCATATCACAGAACAAGAAGTCCTGAGGTAGAGTGGTCTCCACGATTGGTGACTGAGTAGCTTGGAGATTTCCTCAAGGACTGAGGTTCTTCCCTCCTTTGGCTCTGCCATCCCCCTTCCTAGGTCAGACTCCCCTTAGAGGCACAAAGTGACTGTGGAAGTAACAGGAGCCACATCTACACACACCAGTGTCTGGAGTCTTAAGAAGAGGCTGTCACCTCTGGTGTCCCCTCTTGGTGATAAAGGTAGTTAACATTTATGTAGCACTTACTATGTTCTAGGCACTTTACAAACATTAATTTTGATCCTTAACAACACTCCTGTTGCTGCTGCTAAGTCACTTCAGTCATATCCGACTCTGTGCGACCCCATAGATGGCAGCCCACCAGGTTCCCCCGTCCATGGGATTTTCCAGGCAAGAGTACTGGAGTGGGGTGCCATTGCCTTCTCCACACTTCTGTTAGGTATGTATTATTATTAACCCTGTTGAACGGATGAGGAAATGGAGGCAGAAAGGTTAAGTAACTTTCCAAATGACACAGCTAGTGAGTGGTAGTGCCAGGATCATCAACCAGGCAGTCTACTCCAGAGTTCAATCCACTCCAGAGTCCGTGCAGAACCACAAAGCTCTCTGCACTGCAAGAAAACCTTTCCAGAAGCAGCCCACAGACTTGTCTTCCTGTTTCAGTGGCCAGACCTGAGTCACATGCTCACCTCTAACTCAGTCACTGCCAAGAGATATGGGATCACTGCAGAGGAGCTGAGCTGGTTAGGATTTATCACTAAGCTGGAGATAGACTCATCTTTCCCAAGAGACAGACTCTGAAAAAAAAAAAAGAAAAAAAAAGGGTTCTGTTTCCCAAGAAGGATAATGGACATGCAGCAAGGAACCACTGTCATCTGCTTATGAGGGGCTGCCTAGAAATAGCCCAGCTGCTCTACTAATTCCATTCCCTGTGCATTTACAAGGTAAGATGGTGTATTGCACCGTAGTCATCCACATACGTATCTTTCCCTCTTCCCACTTGCTTGCAAGCACTCCAAAGATAGGAACAGATCTCACAAATTTGCATATTCCCCACAGGGCCTGGCATAGGGCCTGGCTCATAGAAAGTGTTCAAGAAACGTTTGTTCATTGTAACTGAATTTTCATTCTCAAGTCTACTTAATTGGAGAGGTCAACAGTTGGCCATGCTCAAGGCAGACAGATAATGCATTTTCACATTGATCTAGCAATCGAATAAATTCTGGGGAACTTCCCTTGCCATGCAAAATAGCGTGAAATCACACATTAACATAGGTTAGTGCAGAAGCCCAAACTTATTAAATTGTTAGTGTCTTGCACTCAGCACCCTTGGAAGTAATATTAATGTCCCATTTTATTATGACTTGACATTTCCACTACATTTAAAGAAACACATCAGAGAGCCACAGTCAGAGCAGGCTACATAATTTGTACCACCCAATGCAAAAAGAAGATGCAGAGACCCAGGCTGGGTAAATGAGTCAGTCTCCCCTTTCGAGCCCCTTGTTCCAAACCGTGGTGGACAGGTGACTCCCAAGACTGCAGCTTCCCAGTGCCGAGGTGGAGAATGGATGAGAGGACCCTTGGATTTGCCACTGACCTCAGTCCCTGCGCAGGAAGTAGCATTGCTCTTCCCCACCCAAGAAACAGCTGGACACATGCCTGATTCCAGTTCTGCCTGTGGCTTGCCAGGAACCCCCATGGGTACAGAGTGTAACAGAACTCAGGCCACCCCCACCTATTGCTACTGAAGTCCTAGGGGCAGGGGCAAGGAGGGGGAGGCCCGGCAGAACCTGGGGCTTCGTGGCTGTATTCTAGAGAGGCAGAGGGAAGGCAGAATCCTGTCCCTGTGAACTGAAGCTGCCAGCCTCAAGTGCATGCACTGAAGTCCCAGCACACTGCACTAACAAAACACAGATTCAAAGATAAAAATAAAGATCTCAGGACAGCGATTCCAGAGCATTAAACCACACACACTCAGCACAGGAACCTGTGCAACTGCACTTAACCCCACGCCCTGGCCGTCGAAGTGAGGTGTAGGCCCTTGCTCAAATGTGAATTCTGTCTATGGAGAAGAGAGGTGCCTTTTTAAGTCATCCTGTTCTACAAAAGCTGGTTGAATACGTGAGCTTATCTACAAGGATGAGGAAGAAATTAGACAATGAAGAGGTTAATTGCTCTCTGCAAGTGTTCAGTGGCTCCGCCCCAAATGTGTACTGTGGTGACTTTGGACTTGATCCTGTAGACAGGGAGCCAGGAGCACCCATTCTTCCCTCCCTCACCTTTCGGCACAAGTGGTACTTTAGCCAAAATAAAGTGAGAGAGTGAAGTCGCTCATTCATGTCCGACTCTTTGCGACCCCGTGGACTGTAGCCCCCCAGGCTCCTCCGTCCATGGGATTCTCCAGGCAAGAATACTGGAGTGGGTTGCCATTTCCTCTACAAAGCCAGAAGTGTGGCCACAGGGAAAAAAGTGGATTTTTGCAGCCTCACAACTACAAAACAGCCACGAAATTTGTGATAAACATTTTTTAGGAAAGCAGTTTTGTATGAAGTAGTAGGCATAATAAACAGAGCCTAAATTGAGATCTGTGTCTGGGAGCATCCGTTGAATGGGGTGGACCCATGAGGAGGTGGAAGGTGCCTGAGAGAACAAAGATAGGAAATGTGACATTTGTGCCTAAGAATCTCATCCAAGTTCCCAGGACTGTCATGGAACCTTGCCATCACCGATCCCTTCCAGCACTTCTGTGAAGGCTTCACCCTCCTGCCAGCACACCCAAGGGGGTCCTTGGCCAGCTCCCTCTGAAGTCAGTCAGCTATGACGATCACCAGCTGTTCCCCGTCAAGACTGGCCTGGTTGATATCTGAGCCTCCCTCTTGGCTAGCCATCCCTGCAATGCCTCCATTAGGGTTTATTGTGTGACCAGGTCCCCGTGCTTCCGATTTGATGTCCCACCACCAGCTGCATATCTGAGCCCCTCTCCAGGCAGGGGGTGTGTGTCTCTTGAATGTGAATCGATCCTAATATTAAAAAACAAAACAGGACCCAGTGTTTTTTACATTACCATCTGACATTCCAAGCGAAGCTCATTTTCAGATGATTCCCAGCTGTCACAATAGCATTGTGCCTGGATGGCTCTGTCACCACAGAAGCAAGGAGGGCAGTTTATCTCAGATTTAATCTGGTAGCAGAAATTGTGATTGAAAATCAACCTGAGACGTGTAGAGCAGCTACTTCGAATCACATCTATTGACGTCCATCGCTTTACTGGGGATAAAACACTTTTTTTGTACACTGTTATCATGTATGTTAGGGAGTGAAGGAGGCTCTAAGGGGAGAAAAAAACTAAAGTATTTTCCTCCTGAGCGCAGAAAAGGGGAGGAAATAGCCAGGTTCTTACAAAAGGGAATCTCAAAAGCAGACCACAGAGCTAAGCACAAAAGAATGAGCATGGCCAGCACCAAAACCCAGAGAGGCTGAGATGAAAACATTGCCAGCTTAAGATAGGCATCATGGGAGGAGGGTCAAGCCAAACTGAGCTCGTGTAACCAAGTGTCAGAATGGAGGGCTATTAGACAACTGTTCGGCCAAAGTAGATTGCTTGTTCTTTTATTTGTCGCATACATAATACATGTGTGCTCAGTCACTCAGTCAGGCCTGACCCTGTGACCCTATGGCATGTAGCCCACCAGGCTCCTCTGTCCTTTGAATTTTCCAAGCAAGGATCCTGGAATGGGTAGCTATTCCCTTCTCCAGGGGACCTTCTGGACTCAGGGATCAAACCCGTGTCTCTTGCATTTGCAGGTGGATTCTTTACCACTGACACCACCTGGGGAAGCCCTCATAATACATAACTTTGTATTAAACAAGTACAGATGAACCCAAAAGAAAATAGTAGTAAATTTTAGGCTTCCCAGTCTAGCTCCTCTTACAGACCCATTCTTGGAAGCATTTGCCTGAATCTCATCTCCACTTATACTCTCAGCTTTCTGCTTCTGTCCCTGTTCCCCGTAAAGTCTTTACCAACCTGTTCTCTCTTCCAGTGGTTTGGGAATCAGCATTTTCCTAGCTGTCGATGACTCAGAAATGGACTTAATTGATGATAACTGCATGTCCTAGAGGGTTGGTGCTCATAATTACCAATGTCTCAGAGGCTGAAATGCATACTCTGTCCATATAAATTGTGAGAGAATTCAGCTTGATGAATGCTGAGCAAAAGCGTGACTTGCCACATCTGGTCACTTTGATGGGCCAATCGTGAGTAAATATTTCCTGTGTGGTCCTTTCCCCCAGAGTCCTGGAGAGCTGAGTTGAACACATTTTTGTGTTTCTGTACCCTACCCTCTCTCCATTGGCCTACCGGGTTCCCTTGCATACAGTAGGTGCTCAATACATGTTTACCAAATGAAAAGTCTCTTTCTTAGAGCATGATGAGGCTCCACTGCTGAATGCATTCAGTGGGCTTTGTTTCCCATGAACTCCCCTTGTGTGAAGCCATGGTCCTGATGGGAGCTGAACTGTTGAAAAGACTGATTATCCCCTGACCCTGGGGGTGAGCGGTCAATGTATGGGAAGGTGTGAGGGTTGAGAGCATCCCTAAGGTGTGATGAGTCTGAGTACACGCCTGTGTCTGAGGCATCGTTACTTTATTCGAGGACTGTAGGAGTTCCCAGCAGGGCATCCTTCTCACCAGGAGCCAGCATTCAGAATTCTTTCTTCTCCAACAGTTCTGTTCTCAAGATTCCCCTCCCTCTGTAACTCATCTGTTTAACTACAGTTGTCCCCAAAAGCCTCAGGTGAAAATGGGCCAGACGCAAGGTAGAGGGTGAGCACTCCAAAATGAAGACCAGGGTGGACGAGAGAATGGGACAAGAAGGGGAATGCTGCCAAGAAGGTGAACACTGGCCTGGCATTTCTGGAACACACTTGAGGGGGCTTTTCTCCTGGGAAGTTTGAATAGTGCTGAGTCTTCGTTACCCCAGACCCGATCCTGGCTCAGAGGTGAGGAGAGTGGTGGGGATGGGACACAGAGAGCATGAGAGGAGACTGAGAGCAAAGAGAAGGTGAATTAGAGGGAGAAGAGAAGAGAGGGGAACTGTAACTGAATCCATGGAGACAGTAGGGATTTATCAGTAGCCCTTTGCCCAGGTGGCTGTTACAGAGTGCCTGTCTTCCTGCCTGTTCATCTGTCTACTCCTCCATCCACTTATCTGTCCATGCACCCTGGCTTTTTACAAAAGAATTTAAGTGGGTTTCCAAGGATAAATTGTATATGATATAGTAGTAGAAACTATAGTTGTGTAGAATAACAGAGAAATACAAGGATGGGGAAATACAGCGCCAAGAGCCGGGCTGACCACACACGCACACGCACGCACACAAACACACACACACATACACACACCTGCTGGACTGGATTGCTCTCTGAAGTGCTGCTTGTGACAGTGAGAGGCAGGGACACTCGTGACCAAAGTGAGCATCTTGCCAGACCTGGAGCTCTGGCCTGTGGCGTGGGTCTTGCTTGGACTAGGCACACTGGCTTGGACTTCATGGGGTAGCATCTCTATGCCGTGGGTGGCAGGGGGAAGGTAGTCCTAAATAAGCATGTGCCATGGTGAGGCTTGTTTGCATTAAGAACCAGACACAACTATCGCTTCACTCGCATAAGGCAAACTAGCAGAAAGAACCCTCCCACCTACAGAAAATACCATGTCAGAAGTTATAAAACAACACTCATTTTTTTCAGAGTTCAAAAACTAGCCAATTTTAAAAGCTTTTTTTGAGTTTAGGAAAAAAAAAAAAAAAGGCTTGAAAATCCTACTGACAGGGCCTCTGAGAGTCTTTTCTTAGCTGACATCTCCCTCTACTGACAAGGCCGCCTCTCGCTGTTCCCTCGAAGCCCAGCAGGGAAGTCCTTTGAAAGTGACAGGCCTGTGAAATGCCTTTGAGCCCTTGCTCACTGATCGAGAAGGACCAGTTCCGCTTGGGACTTGGGGAATTGGTGCCATCCAAGTGCAGGCTAGTAACAGGAGACACCTGTCTGGAGTTCAGAAGCGAGACCTCAGAGAGAAGTGGCGGAGTGGGAGGTAGGAGTGAATGAAAGTAAAGAGGAGGAGGAGGAAGATGCCTGAACCTTGAGGGTCTCTCAGACAGAAAGGCTAGGAAGATGGGCAGGACTGAAACAACTTCAGTTCAGTCACTCATTGCCCTGAAGGCCTTTTCACAGCTACCCTTCTTGGCTTGTTGAATCCCAGTGTTGGGAAACTCAGTCCTTCGTTGTCAAGAATTGTTTGACAGTGTTTATTGTTAGAAAGCTATTACTTATAATGAGCTGAAATCTGCTTCCCCACAGTCTCCATTCATTTTCTCCATCTTGCCTTTCTGTGCTGTAAAGATAGAATCTGTTACCTCACACGTTTTCCCAACAAATGCGTCTCCAGGAAAATCCCTTGAGAAAACTACGGTCAAATGCTTCAGTTACCCAGTTCAAGGTGTGTTCTCTTCCTCCCCTGATCAGCCTCCCCTCCCTCCCCAGCCTCCAAGCTCTCACTCATTTTAGGGAGGCTTTCTGTTGTCCTGAGAGCTCTGCTTGCATGGTCTCTTTGGACAGTGTGTCAGTAGAGTGAGGAGGCATCATTATTATCCCCATTTACAGATGACAAAACTGAGGCTCAGAGGGAGATGGTACTTACACAAAGCCACATAGCAAGCATGGATAGAGTCCAGCTTGACATCCATATCTCTCTAATAACCAAAGTCTGGGCCCTAAGTCAACATGATTCTACCTATTTTGTCTATAGACAGCACGGGGTGTGGAAAAGACCCATAGTGTTGCCCACTGGACTGAACCAAAGTGATAACACCTACTTGAAAGTTGGCAATCTGGACCACAGAGCTTATAGACAATGCAGTTAGGACTTTGTCTCTGGACCCGAGTTTCTTCCCAGTTGGTGCTACTGACTCTTCCTTTTCTCAGTCTCAGTGTCAGCATCGGTGGAGCCACCCCTCTTCTCAGGTTTATTCATCAGCTTGGCAGCTCCGATGGTGACTCCTTGTGGACTCCACCTGGGGCATGGGCGCCCTGCAGCCTTCTCTGCTCAGCACTCCGTCCATACAGGACTCCTGGTCTCCTAAAGTCTCAGTCAGCCCTTCCCACACCCATTATTCCAGATTCCTTCAGAGGATGACAGACTCCTGATGGCCGTATTTTAGATGCAGGTGACTCCCTATCTGCCAGCTCTGAGACCTTGTGATTGAACTCCTTTGATTCTTGAGTTTCTTAACTTTAAGGAGGGAATGAGTACTTATTGTTACATTGTGGGTTTAAGTAAGAGTGTCAATTGAATGTCCAACAGGGTACCTGCCCCATATCACATCAGCTCAAAATTCGTAGCTGTTATCAGTCTGCAGTGGAAAATTGAAAAATCTGTGTCCTGGAGTAGATAAACAGAGGAAAGGCAGGCAGCTGAGGGAGAGAGAAGTCATGGGGATAAGAGAGCAATAAAAGGCACTGTCATGGAAGTCAAAAATAGGAGGTGTTTCCTCAGAGTCCTGCCTCCTAATGGACATTCAAGAATCACTGTCTTGTATTTGGCAAAGAGATGCAGGGGGTTTTCAAGGCTTGTTTCTGTGAAGCAGTAAGGGAGACAGACAGATGACAGAGAAACAGAGCAAGGTCTTAAGAAAATACAAGTAGTACTGAGGACTCTTTATGAAGTGTGGCAGGAAAAGAAATCAGAGGAGGCAGCAATCCAACTGCAGTGGGTTTTGTCAAGTGTAAGATTGATAAATACTCACTGAGTATTGGGGGCTGAGAGAGCAACTGAGTGAGTGAAGATGCTTGCGGTTTGATTAAATGTGGATGATATTGACATTGTTTAGTCTGTGGCATTATGTGCCTTTTGGTACTACTGGTGGGAGAAAACTTGCAAGGATTACACAGTATTTTTAACCCTGCTTATCTTTTTTTTTTTTTTTAACTTTACATAATTGTATTAGTTTTGCCAAATATCAAAATGAATCTGCCACAGGTATATATCTTTACTAAGAGCATTAGGTAAAAAAAAATCCTTTCTGCCCAAATTAATCTGGGTGGGGTCCTAGAGTCTCTACTTTTAGCAAATTTCCCAGGGACTGTCCAGGTGGTCCAGTGGTTAATTTAAGATGTGCTTACAGTGCAGAGGGCATGTGTTCGATCCTTGGTCTGGGAACTAAGATTCCACGTGCCGCACAGCATGGCCCAAAAAAATAAACCACAAGCTCCCTGTTGGTGCTGTTGTTTGTATTGCTGGGCATCAGTTCAATGAGCCACTCTTTGGGTAACAAAACCATCAACATATCTGACCCTGGTTTGCCCACACCCATCACTATGACATTTTGGAGGGATACCCGAGACATTCTTGGTATCTGTTTGATTCTGGCACTGGTCTCCTCCCCCTCCCCTGCCCCCCGACACTACCAGCCCTCTCCAGGAAAATGCAATAAATAAAAACTCAGTAATAACAGTTGCTTAGAATCTTGAATTCACAGCTTCAAGGTACCTTCAAGATATTTCCCCCCTCAATTGGCTTTGAGAGGGGAAAACGATTTTTCTCCATTTTTGCATTGCAGAATTCTTTTTAATCTTCAGGGTTTGGCACAAACCCACTTTTGTTGATCTGGTATTTCCTCTATGGATCAACTTTCTGGCTCTGGAAAAAGCCTCCTCCTTTTATGAGGCACTTTTAACCTGCAGGATTTCCATTTAGCTTAATTGGCATATTTATGTATTGAGATGGGTGCCTAGAGGGCTCGGGCCACAACATCTTTTGTATAAATCGAAAAAAATGAAATGAGCTGCTCTCACAGTTGCGTGCCCTTCAGTCATGGAGTGCGATAAAAGGCTCATCAGTTACCAGCCGCGGAAGCTCAGGAACATCAATAGGCATCATGCAACCAGGAGTCATTTCGGAAAGCAAAACTCAGGATTTTCAAAGCCCACTGATTTCAGGAGCTTGGCCGTTGCTGATTCCCTGTTCAGTCCTTCCGGGCCCTCCGTTCTGCCTCCAGGTGAAGGAATGGCCTTCTCCACTCCTGCTCAATAGTCTCCTCAGGTGAAGCTCACCTGAGGTGAAGTCTCCTCAGGTGAAGTCTTCTGAGGGTCGGACAGTTTGTGAAAAGTGACCTGCAGGCTATCCCCCACCAGCCCCTCCACAGATGACGGGCCTGGCTGCAGACTGTCGCTCTTCTCGCCCCTTCTAGAGCCTGGCATGCTTTGAAGGCATGAGTGGGAATGGATTCTTATTCGTTTAATATAGCTATGGTTAATGGCTTATAGATTTTTAGAGTCTGGCCTCTCCAGGCATGTCTGTTAAGTTTCTATTAAGATTGTCAGAGACTGGAGAAGATCAAAGGGCCTGGGACACAGGCTTGGCTTTCCTCCAAGCCAGACCGAGAAGTGTCTCCTTAACAAGAATCCTTCTGACCTCCCAAAGACTTGAGAAAGAAAGAGGGACCTTTTGGTGGATCCTGGAAGAACTTGACCTCTGGGCTAAAGAAGGCATGTTTTATAAGAGGGACAGGTGATACCAGAATAGCACCAATGCCCTGCTTGGATGCGTTCCTAAAAATAGATGTAGCTGAACCAGTTGTCCTCGGAGGTTGTATCTCCTGCCACGATGGCCATAGTGGCCTGAATGATGGTCCTGGACATCAGTGAATGTGACCTTATTTGGGAAAGGGGGCTTTTTAAAAATGAAAAAAAAATTTATTGAAGTATACATAGGACATGTAAGAGATGCAGCTTTGATCCCTGGGTTGGGAAGATACCCTGGAGTGGGACATGGCAATCCACTCCAGTATTCTTGCTTGGAGAATCCCATGGACAGAGGAGCCTGCTGGGCTACAGTCCATGGGGTCACAAAGAGTCGGACACGACTGAAACGACTTAGGACACATGCACACATAGTTGATTTGCAATATTGTGTTAATTTCAGATACAGCAAAGTGATTGTTTCTATATATATATAGATAGATTTATTTATTTCAGATTCCTTTCCCTTGTAGGTTATTACAAAATACTGTAATTCTCTGTACTATACAGGAGGTCCTTGGTTAAAGGGTCTTTGCAGATGTAATGATTAAGGATCTCTAGATGGGCTCTTCCTGGATTATCCACGTGGCCCCTAAATCCAGTGATCAGTGTCCTTGTAGAAGGAAGAGAGGACCCGAACCCAGGGGAAAAGGCCATATAAAGACTATGGCTGTGTAAAGATTGAAGTGATGCAACTACAAGCCAGTGTGTGCCAAGAATGGCCCAGAGTCACCAGAAGCTAGGAGAGAGACAGTGAATGGGTTCTCACTCAGATCTTTCAGCAGGGACCAATCCTGCCAACAGCTTGGTTCTGGGTTTCCCGCCTCTAGAACTGTGAGAGAATATATTCCTGTTGCCTTAAGCCACCATGTTTGTGGTCCTTGTTACAGCAGCCCTAGGAAACCCATACGATGGCCAACTACTCAGGTTGCTGGTTCCATTCTCCAGAGTCCACTCTGGAGTAACTCTCCAAGTAACCAAGAAGAAACATGGATTCTAGAAACTAGTGGTAAAACTAGAGATAAAAAATGTGAGCTGCCCCTGAGAATTCTCAAGGTTGCCTGGTTTTGTGGGAAAACTGGTGTGGCTGCAGCCAGAGGGTGGCCTGAGGCCACAGTGAGAAGTTGGGGGAAAGCCTTTTAACCTGCCCCTCCTCTCCTCTGAGCAACTTGGAGAAATCACTGCCCGACCCTTCAGATTTCCTCTGTCCATGTGACATGGATGCAGGCCCCAAAGCCTTGCAGAGGAAGGTGTTGAAGGAAAGGAGCCACAGGTCAGGGCAGTCTTGAAGGATTCACTCCACTCCTCCTCCGCCTCCACCCCAGAGCCACTGCTTAGAACATAATGTAGTGAAGAGATGCCCTCCCCAAAATGCTGCTTCTCTCAGTTTTTAAAGATGACTTTCTGACCACAGGTGTTGCCATAGCAGCCAGTGGCAGAGATCAGCTGTGGTTCTGTGGTGCCCAGGCTCCACCATGGGGCTTGTCCTTTGCTCTCTTCGAAGTTAGCTGAACTCACGTAGACAGGCGCTTCAGACTCCATCCAAAGCAGCATTGCTGGAACAAGAATTTTATTTTATTTTTTTAAATTTTATTTTATTTTTAAACTTTACAATATTGTATTAGTTTTGCCAAATATCGAAATGAATCCGCCACAGGTATTTTTAAATGAACACAAGAAATGCCTGTGATAAGGGGTGATAGATATACGAAACAAAAAATCAGAAAAGAACCAGGTGAAAACTATGATATTTTAAAGAGAATATAATAGATGGAGTAAATAATAGGGCAGATATAGCTGAGGAATGAAGCAGGGAATTAGAAGATTGTTGTTGTGTTGTTGTTTTAGTTGCTAAGTTGTGTCTGACTCTTTTGTGACCCCATGGACTGTAGCCTGCTGGGTTTTTCTGTCAATGGAATTTTCTAGGCAAGAAGACTGGAGTGGGTTGCCATTTCCTTCTCCAGAGGATCTTCCCTACCCAGGGATCAAACCTGCATCTCCTGCATTGGCAGGCAGATTCTTTACCGCTGAGCCACCAGGGAAGCCCAATTGGAAGATTAGTTTGTAATAAATATAGACAATGGGCTAATAACCTGACTGTATAAGGAAACTGTGTAAGTTAAAAATAAAACCTCTTAACACTCCAATTTGTGAATGTGCAAAAGATATGAGCAAAAATTCTCAACAGAAACAAAAATGACCGATAAACATGAAAAAAATCCAAGCTTGCCAATAATCAAATAAATATAAAATAAAGCAATGATATACTCTTTTAATCCCAAATTGGAAAAAATATAAAACAATTACAGTGATCAACTTTGGATGCCTTTGATGAGTGTTTAAATAGAAATATCACTGGGCGAGTTATGGGTTTTATCAGTGATACAGATTTTAGTCTAATGCCTAGAACTGGGCCTGATAGAAAATTGAGAAGAGGGAGCATGTGTGCGCTGGCTACTTAGTGATGAGGCCAAGTAATGTAGGTACTCTCGCAGATGGCTGCTTCACAGCTTCTCTGAGGAACACTTTTAAAACACAAATTAAATGTTTTGACCTCTCGTTAGCCCAGTGAAAGTGTTAGTCTCTCAGTCATGTCTGACTCTCTGTGACACCATGGAGTATAGCCCGCCATGGAATCCATGGAAAGAATACTGGAGTAGGTTGTCAGGCCCACCTCCTGGGTATCATCCCAACTTAGGGATCACACCCAGGTCTCCTTTTGCAGACAGATTCCTTACCACCTGAGCCACCAGTCCAGAGATCTATATACAAATGTGAGCAAACATTTGTGATCTCCATTGACTTCCAAATTCTGCCCTATTCAGGGAAATTTCACTCCTCTCTTCTCAAAGGCAAAACCCCTTCATTCTGGCTCTTACAGTAACCTGTTCACTTCATTCGGGCTTTGCTAAACTACACAGAGAACAGTCACCCTCTGGCAGCCATCTGGGATTGGGAGCATCCTTGGGAATGCAGCCGTGAGCCCAGGTAGGGAGGCAAAAGAAGGAGATGCCTATATTCCTAGCGGCACCGAGTTGCCATACTAGCCTTGGGCTGCCTACCTCTGGATCTTTTTTTATGTCAAAAAATATACCCCTCATCTGCTGAAGCCACTGAGATCAGGTCTCTGATTACCAGCCATCAAATGCAGTTTAAATCAAAAGACTTTTAATAAAAAATTGAGTTTAGTTACTTCTGTTCACAAGCACACTTGCCATAAACTTTGGTTGCAGGCATTTGGGTGATTCTGACATCCATTTCCTGAAATGCTATGAGACTTTCATTAATCATTGAGAAGTTTATTTTCTACTTACATTTTTCAAATCCAGTTCTTCTGTGGCAGCTCTAGAGCAGGTGGTTGATGATGCATGGCGAGGTCTTGTCCAAGTAATACACGAGAGCGAGCAGATGTTAAAGGGCTTAGCAGTTAAAATGGAAAGAACATCTGTAAGATAGATTTTACACATAAATGAGGCCAAACATTACCAAGGAGAGGTTGGGAAGAAAGAAAGGGGTGCCTGAGACCAACAAAGAGGCTGGCATAGGTGGGATAAGGGTGATGGAACACAGGCACTCAGCTTTATGTCATCTTGTTTAAATTTCACGTGAAATATAAAGTTAGTTTGATACACTGAGTTCATTTATAAATGAGCTATAAAGACATAAAGGAGAGTCTGTCTGTAATCTCTTTTCCCACTCTATTAAATAAGTAGAAATGCTGCTTTTTACTGAAAAAGAAATATGAGAAGATAATTTTTTTGTAATTCATATTTTCTGAACCTAAAGGAGGAGACAAGAATTACATAAGCAAGATGTTGCTATAAAATAGGTTTGAGTGAAAAGAGCAAACAGTGGTAAAGGGAGGAAAGAAATCAGACTAAATAGATCTGTGTCTTCATCACTGAAGATTCAGTACAAAAGCAAATGGCAAGGAATAGCTAGGGCACTGCTGAAGAAGATGACAAGAGAACTTTCTCCGTTGTATGTCAAGACTAGTTATTGTGCTGGAGACAGCTATGTGTGGGTGCAAGGAAGGACAAGTAGACAGTTCCACACACACACACACACAAAATACCAAACAGACAAATGTGAGTTGGTGCAGCCATTATGGAAAACAGTATGGAGTATGGAGGTTCCTCGAAAACCAAGAATAGAGTTGCCATATGATTCAGCAATCCCACTACTGGGCACATACCCGACAAAATTACAATTTAGAAAGATATATGCACCCCTGTATTTATACCAGCACTTCTCACAATAGCCAAGACATGGAAACAGTCTAGATGTCCATCAGCAGGGAAATGAATAAGGAAAATGTGGTACATATATCCAATGGACTATCACTCAGCCTTTAACAAGAACGAGATAATGCTAATTGCAGCAACATGGATGGACCTAGAGGTTATCATACTAAGCAGAGTAAGTCAGAAAGGGAAAGCCAGGTACCATATCACTTATATAACGTGGACTTATCTACAAACAGAAACAGACTCACAGGCATAGAGAACAAACCTGCGGTTGCCATGGGGGAAGGAGGGAAGGATTGGGAGTTTGGGGTTAGCAGATACAAACTAGTATACATGGGATGGATAAGCAGCGAGGTCCTGCTATATAGCACAGGGAACTATGTTCCGTATCCTGTGACAAACCATAGTGGAAAAATATGCAAACGTATATATGTAACTGAACCACTTTGCTATTCAGCAGACATTAACACAACATTATAAATCAGCTATACTTCAATCGAAAGAAAAAACCCTGACACAGATTTATACATAAAAGATCACTTTTTAACTAAAGAACCATTATAGAGTAATAGGGAAAGATGTCTTTTTAAATAAATGGTGCTGTAACAGTTGAATATCCTTAAGTGTAAAAAGAGGAAAGGCAAGAGAGAAGGAAGGAGAATGGAAAGGATCTTGATTCCTACTTCAAACCATACACAAAAATCAGCTCTAAGGGACTGAAGATCTAAAAATGAAAGGCAAGACTTCTCTGGTGGTCCAGTGGTTGAGAATCTGCCTGCCAATGTAGGGGACATGGGTTTGATGCACACTCTGGGAAGATTCCTCGAGCTGCAGGGCAACTAAACCTGCACGCCTAGAGCCCGTGCTCTGCAACAAGAGAAGCCCCCACAATGAGAAACCCGTGTACCACCACTAGAAAGTAGATAATGTCAAAAGTTGGTAAGAACATGGAACAAGGAGGTCTCATATGCCTTGGTGGAGGAAGTATACATTTGTATTTTCACATCGGGAAATAGCTTGACACCATCTAGTATGGCTTAAGACGCACGTCATCTTGATCTAGCAATTTTACTCCTAGAAAAGGTCTGCATAAGCATCAAGAGACATGTAGAAGAACATCCAGAGCAGCACTAGTCATAATAACAAAAGACCAGAAAAAAATGACCAAAGGAAAACTGAGAGCGGAATTTTTATTGCATTCCATACAGCAAGAAAAGTGAGAGAACAGCAGCTATGAACAGTAAGAGTAAATCTTGTTTCTTTCCTTAATGTTGGCAAAGGAAGGTAAACACAAAGTGAGTCCTGGCTTAGTCCCTTCAGGCTGCTCTAACAAAGTACCACAGACAGGTGTCATGAAAACAATGGACATTTACTTCTCCCAGGTCTGGAGGCTGAAGTGCAAGGTTAGGGGCCGTTACAGTCGGGCTCTGGTGAGAGCTTTCTTCTGGGCTGCTGTTCATTGTCTCCTCACAGGGCAGAGAGCAGAGTGGAGTGGAAGCAAACTCTCTCCTGACTCCACCAGGACACCAATGTCACTCTTTTTTTGGGGGGGGGGATTTAAAAATAATATTTTTATTTATTTATTTGGCTGCACTAGGTCTTAATTGCAACACATAGGATCTTCAGTTGCAGTATGGTGGAATCTAGTTCCCTGATCAGGGATCAGACTTGGGCCCCCTGCATTGGGACTGCAGGACCACCAGGGAAGGGCCCAATATCACTCTGAGGACTCCACCCTTATGACCTCTTCTGAGTTACCTCCCAAAGGCCCCACCTCTGAATACCGTACTACTGTGGGGTCGAGTTTCAGCACAGGACCTTGGGAGGACACAAGCATTCAGTCCATAACAATTCCCTATGGTTTCATTTTTACAGAAGTCAAAAACGGGAAAAAAAAAAAAAGAAAGAAAGAAAAAGAAAAGAAAGAAAAAACTAAGATGCAGTGTTGAGGGACGCAAGCTTATGTGGTGAAAGGGAAGAAAAACAAGAAGTGAAGAGCACGAAAGTGGGGGTATGGGATCAGGAGGGACTCGTGGGGACTTTTAGGATGCTAGAGATGTTCTATTTCTTGACCTGAATGGTAATTACTCAGATGGTCACTCTACACTAATTCATTAAGCTGCATATTTATGTTTCATGTATTTTCGTACATGTGTAATTGTTTTTTCCAAATGAAGTTTTAAAAAAATCCGACAGAACTGAAGAGGCTCAATTCAGGCAGATACATTAATCAGGGAAAAGTAATAAATTTGATAAATGACCTCTTCATACTTCAAATAATGTCCCTCATACATTGGGATGTTTGTTTCTGACTTTGTTAAGACATTGTAAGTTTTTTCATCATGTGTTCCTCCTAGGCAGTAATAACTTGAATCCATGATTGTGTAGCAAGAATAGTTGATTTTCACAAAAGTTGTATTTCAAATAAAATACTCATTTTACATCAGTTCGTCTTTACTCTGCATGAGGGGACATGGGCAAGAATGTTCAGAGAAGCATATTCAAAAAATAGCAAAAAAAAAAAACCTGAAACGGTGTCCATCAAAGTGAAATTAATAAATTGTACTATACTTTGGCTGTATTCAGCTACAAAATAAAAGCTACATAAGGTAGTTGGGATCAATTTCTTTTTTTTAATGTTGAGCCAAAGAAGACCAACACAAAGGACAGGTTTTCTATGACTCCATTTTCATTAAATCAGAAAACATGCAGAATCTGCACTGTGAGTGTTTAGAGGTACAGGTTTACACAGTAAAAGTGCGAAGAAAACCCAGGACGTGATGAGCCTAAAATAGATGGGCAAAGGGCGGGGCTCACATGCACTAAAGCCATTCTAGGCTCCCTGGGGATAGAAATCAAGTATAAGAGAATCTCACTCCCTTAAGGATGCAGAATACTTTGTTTCTAGAATCATATGTAGCATCTCAGGGTTGGAAGGAATCTTCAAAGGTCACTAATATAAGTAGCCCTTTGCTACTCATGGCTCTTTGAGCAGTTAGGCTGGATTGTGTGATTTCTCAGTGAGTCCTAAAAGTTCACTAAAATTCATTCATATTTTTAAATGTCTTATTTATAATTTTTTCTATGTTTTTATTCACCCCCCTGAAAAGCATATATTCTAGTAAATCAGCTAAACTTCATATGAATGTTGCAATTAAAAAAAAATAAGTAGCCCTTTTTTTCATTTCAATTTTTATTATGTTTCATGACAGTTTAGAGATTTCAAAAGAGGGTTACCAGACTTTTAATTTTGCTGGGGAAGGTATATTTAAAAACATAGCCCTATCATTACCATGATTTCATTCAAGGAATGGCATTTCACCTTACAAAGTAAGAGGTAAAAAATAGAACAAATGGTAGTCCTTTACGTTGAATAGATTGAAGGTTTGTGAACCATGTTGGCTGTATCTTTCCAGGCATTTTGTAAAAAGTTTTGCAGTGGACCATCAGCCATCCCTAGATGAGCATATGGTGAATCTTGCCCTTGTCAACCTCTCCTCTAATACTTGAGCCTTCTTCCCAAATCCCTGAGATGTGCTGCTTTCCTGAATACTTCTGGTGAATGAGAACTCACTCCCTCCTGATGACATCTCTTCATCTTTGAACAGCTTCCCCTATCTGAATGTCCCTCTGTCTGCTGGACCTAACTCCAGGTCTTT
Organism: Bos grunniens; assembly: GCF_055505025.1. NCBI lineage: Eukaryota > Metazoa > Chordata > Mammalia > Artiodactyla > Bovidae > Bos > Bos grunniens. The sequence continues at coordinate 40,240,404 of NC_141172.1, forward strand.
AACTTGGGCTTATCGGTCCTAGAGCAGTGACTGCACATGCTGGCCACGCTATCCGCTGTTTCACTTGTCCCCCTCCAGATTTGAGCAACATGCTTTATACCTTCGCCCGTGCTCCTCCTTCTCATGTTGAAACAGCCTCAGACCTTTGGTACAGATTTCATACACACATCCCACGTCATCAGCATCCTTGTCATTCTGCCGGCAGTTTTCCTATTTGTCTGTATCCACTTATAAATGTGATATTCCAAACTGAGTATGGCCTTCTAGGTGTACTAACTCAGAGAAGAATAAGCTCTTTATCTCTCTTATTCTAGACATTATACTTCTTCATTTAATGTAGTCTAATTACAGTTTTCTCCAAATATATGCCTAGGAGTAGGATTGCAGGATCATATGGTAACTCTATTTTTAGTTGTTATTTTTCTAATGAACCATCATACTGTTCTCCATAGTGGCTGACCAGTTTACATTCCTAGTAAATACTATACATTAGTATTTACTAGGAATGTAAATTAGTATTACTAATTTACATTAGTAATTAGTAATTACTGCTGCTGCTGCTGCTAAGTCGCTTCAGTCGTGTCCGCCTCTGTGCGACTCCAAAGATGGCAGCCCACCAGGCTGCCCCATCCCTGGGATTCTCCAGGCAAGAACACTGGAGTGGGTTGCCATTTCCTTCTCCAATGCATGAAAATGAAAAGTGAAAGTGAAGTCGCTCAGTCGTGTCCAACTCTTAGCGACCCCATGGACTGCAGCCTACCAGGCTCCTCCGCCCATGAGATTTTCCAGGCAAGAGTACTGGAGTGGGGTGCCATTGCAATTACTATTTACTAGTAATTAGTAATTACTAGTATTAGTAAATTACTAATACTAGTAATTAGTATTAGTATAGTAAATACTATACATTACATAGTATAGGAAGGTTCCCTTTTCTCCACAGTCTTTGGCATTTATTATTTGTAGACTTTTTGGTGATGGCCATTCTGACTGGAGTGAGGTGATACCTCTTTGTAGTTTTGATTTGCATTTTTCTGATAATTATCAGTGTTGAGCATTTTTCCATGTGCCTCTTGGCCATCTGTATATCTTCTTTGGAGAAATATGTGTTAGATCTTCTGCCCATTTTTTGATTGGATTGTTTGAATTTTTTGATATTTGAGTTATATGAGCTCTTTGTTTATTTTGGAAATTAATCTTTTGTGAATTATATCATTTGCGTGTATTTTCTCCCATTCTGTGGGTTGTCTTTTCGTTCTGTTTATGGTTTCCTTTGCTGTACAAAAGTTTTTAAGTTTAATTAGGTCCCATTTGTTTATTTTCGTTTTTATTTCCTAATGTAGCCTAAAATTGCCTAAATCAACCCTCTGATTGTTATTAACTCATTTGATTAAAAAAATAATCTTATATGTGATTCAGTGTGAATCTAGAAATTGGTTGGTTGTAGATAGGACAGTGAATCTTAACAATTTCATAGGATATGAGAATGGTCAATAATTTTTTAAATGCTCCAAACTCACCTAATTTGTGCTTAGCCCACATCTCTCCACTTGCCAAAGTATACTGTTAGTGAGGTCCTTAGGCATCTTGCAGAGGACTCATGCGTGGTTGTGGTGTGCGGGTAAGTGTAGAGTGCTGCAGGAAGAGGGAAATGAAGTTACCTATCTGCCACTTGTCCTTGGTTGGGCACTGCTCACTGGCTCCACCCACTGGCACCAGGGTGTCTTACAGCTTCTCCAGGCTGCCTGTCTCTTTGGAACTGACTTAGTTCCCCACTCTGCAGCTTGCAGAATTTATTTTCTCCCTTCTTAGAAAATTAAAATAATACGTATTTCCCATTTGCATTCTTTTGTTAGCCACGTTACTCATAAGGTTACAAGAGTCCCACAAGCAGCAATTCAGTATCTCAGTACATATCCTTGATTTGCCTAGGCCAAAAGGCACAAAGGTAAAATGATAAACTGTCCTTACCCATCTTGTGCATAATGCTGAAGTAAGACGACTTACAAAGGAATGAAAGTATTAACAATAAAAGTACCAACTTTCATTTGCAGTGTTAAGAGATTGTGTGTTTGTATAAAATTTATTCCAACCTAAATTTATTTAGCAATAATAGAGGAAACCAATAGAATGGGAAAGACTAGAGATCTCTTCAAGAAAATTAGAGACACCAAGGGAACACTTCATGCAAAGATAAACACAATAAAGGATTGAAATGGTACGGACCTAACAGAAGCAGAAGATATTAAGAGGTGGCAAGAATACACAGAAGAGCTATACAAAAAAGATCTTCATGACCCAGATAACCACGATGGTGTGATCACTCACCTAGAGCCAGACATCCTGGAATGTGAAGTCAAGTGGGCCTTAGGAAGCATCACTACAAACAAAGCTAGTGGAGGTGATGGAATTCCAGTTGAGCTATTTTAAATCCTAAAAGATGATGCTGTGAAAGAGCTGCACTCAATATGCCAGCAAATTTGGAAAACTCAGCAGTGGCCACAGGACTGGAAAAGGTCAGTTTTCATTCCAATCCCAAAGGCAATGCCAAAGAATGTTCAAATTACCGTACAACTGTACTCATCTCACACGCTAGCAAAGTAATGCTCAAAATTCTCCAAGCCAGGCTTCAACTATACATGAACTGTGAACTTCCAGATGTTCAAGCTGGATTTAGAAAAGGCAGAGGAACCAGAGATCAAATTGCCAACATACGTTGGATCATTGAAAAAGCAAGAGAATTCAAAAAAACATCTACTTTTGCTTTATTGACTATGTCAAAGCCTTTGACTGTGTGGATGAAAACAAACTGGAAAATTCTTCAAGATATGGAAATTCCAGACCACTTTACCTGCCTCCTGAGAAATCTGTATGCAGGTCAGTAAGCAACAGTTAGAACTGGACATGGAACAACAGACTGGTTCCAAATAAGAAAAGGAGTACATCAAGGCTGTATATTGTCACCCTGCTTATTTAACTTATATGCAGAGTACATCATGTGAAATTCCAGGTTGGATGAAGCACAAGCTGGAATCAAGATTGCTGGGAGAAATATCAATACTCAGATACACAGATGCTGCTGCTGCTGCTGAGTCACTTCAGTCGTGTCTGACTCTGTGCGACCCCCATAGATGGCAGCCCACCAGGCTCCCCTGTCCCTGGGATTCTCCAGGCAAGAACATTGGAGTGGGTTACCATTTCCTTCTCCAATGCATGAAAGTGAAAAGTGAAAGTGAAGTCTCTCAGTCATGTCTGACCCTCAGCGACCCCATGGACTGCAGCCTTCCAGGCTCCTCCATCCATGGGATTTTCCAGGCAAGAGTACTGGAGTGGGGTGCCATTGCCTTCTCCGGATACACAGATGACACCACCATAATGGCAAAAAGCGAAGAAAAACCAAAACGCCTCTTGATCACAGTGAAAGAGGAAAGTGAAAAAGTTGGCTTAAAACTCAACATTCAGAAAACTAAGATCATGGCATCTGGTCCCATCACTTCATGGCAAATAGGGAAACAATGGAAACAGTGACAGACTTTATCTTGGGGGGGCTCCAAAATCACTGCAGGTGGTGACTGCAGCCATGAAATTAAAAGATGCTTGCTCCTTGGAAGAAAAGCTCTGACCAACCTAGACAGCATATTAAAAAGCAGAGACATTACTTTACCAACAAAGGTCTGTCTAGTCAAAGCTATGGTTTTTCCAGTGGTCATGTATGGATGTGACCAAACCAAAACTAAGATTCTCTGTTGGACTCGTCTAATCCTTAAGTCACCCTCTGAGAAACTTACCCAGGGTATTTTTGTTCTTCTCGCATACAGTGGTAGAAAAAACGACTGAAAAATTGAAATCCAGGAATTACATTCCCATTCCATTCCAGCTTGGCTCATCCCTTTGGCGAGTATTATTTGAGCATCTACTCTACACTCAGCCCTGTTGTTCTAGGCACTAGGGACACTGCCATGAAACAGACAAGTCTCTGTCCTTTTGTAGGTCAAGTTTTAGTGTGGGAAACAGACTACAATAAAATAAGTATACAGATGACTTAGATAAGGATCAGCAAGGTGGAGAAAGTAAAGCAGAATGGGAGACAGAGATTAACAGGATGAGAGAAGAACAACTTTGAGACTTGAAAACTGCCTGTTTTCTGTTACTCTAACAGTTGGACTTTGCAGGCTTTCATAAATTACTACACCCTCCCTCTTCCTCCTCCACCTCTGGAGGGGGAAGAAAGGGAAGAAAAAGCAAAGGACAAATGAGCGTTGATTCTGGGACTGAGTGAGGCTCATCTTGATTTTGGATGAAGAAAGAAAAAGAGGAGCCAAGGGGGCCAAGAAGCGGCTTTGGCTTTAGCTGCCAAAGAGGAGAGGAGAGACTTCAGGAAGAGAATGTGGTCAAGAAATTGCAGTGCTTCAGAGGCATGACCAGAAAGGAGGGCCAGGAAAGGAAGGGTTGTCATGAACTCACTCCTGCTTCAACTGGAACCTGACTAGACTGAATGAAGTTTTGCTTTCTTCAGTTGGCGATATGTGTGATTGACTGGTTAGAGTCATTGAACAAGGATTGTTAACCTGGGGTCTTCTAGTCTCTGCTGCGGCTGCTGCTGCTAAGTCGCTTCAGTCGTGTCTGACTCTGTGCGACCCCATAGACGGCAGCCCATCAGGCTCCCCCGTCCCTAGGATTCTCCAGGCAAGAACACTGGAGTGGGTTGCCAGTTCCTTCTCCAATGCATGAAAGTGAAAAGTGAAAGTGAAGTCGCTCAGTCGTGTCTGACTCTTATCGACCCCATGGACTGCAGCCCACCAGGCTCCTCCATCCATGGGATTTTCCAGGCAAGAGTACTGGAATTGGGTGCCATTGCCTTCTCCACTTCCAGTCTCTGAGAGGTCTTTAAATAGAATTCAAGCAGTCCATGAAGTAAAATAGCGAGAGAGAGCAAAATCAAATATACTTTATTTTCATTAGGTTCGGCCTTTAAACTAAAAATCTGTTTTATCAAAAATAATCACCACAAACATCACTTTACAGTTGTTGCAGATCCTTTGAAATGTGGTGACTCAGTTGATAAAGAATCTTCCTGTAGTGCAGAAGATCACCTGCAATGCAAGAGACCTGGGTTTGATCCCTGGGTTGGGAAGATCTCCTGAAGAAGGAAATGGCAACCCACTCCAACATTCTTGCTTGGAAAATCCCATGGATAGAGGAGCCTGGAAGGCTATCTATGGGGTCACAAGAGTCATACACGACTGAGTAACTAACTACCACTAACTAAAATGAATCTATTTTATCAAAAATAATCACCACAAACATCACATACAGTTGTTACAAATACTTTGAAATATTATTTTTAGATTAACTTTTTTTTTTTAGTGTGGACCATTTTAAAAGTCTTACTGAACTTATTACAATGTTGTTTCTGTTTTATGTTTTGGTTTTTTGTCCTTGAGGCGTGTGGAATCTTAGCTGCCTCATCAGGAATCAAACCAGCATCCCCTGCATTGGAAGGTGAAGTCTTAACCACTGGACCACCAGAGAAGTCCCTGAAATAACCGTTTTTGCTCATTGCTATTTCAGAACTACAGTGTACAGGAGGCTCACCCTGGATCTAATTTATTGCATTATTAAAGAAGCACATGCATTAGTGTATCTCACATTTTCTTTATAGTCTTATGATTGCATTTCAGTATAATTGGCTTAGTTTATAATCATTTCATTTTAAATCCTGTGCATTTAAAAACATGATGCTGAGGAGTTCAGAAGCCTAGCCGACTGCCAGAGGGCTAATAACTCCCATATTAAACTTTGTGAAGAGCTTGATTGGGAAGAAGAGAATCCTTCAAGTTATTCCACGCCAAGAGAGCCTGCAGAATTGCCTAAGAACAGATCCGGCCACATTCATTCCTTGCCTCTGGGGCTCCAGGCACTGGACTTTAGGTGAGGCTGATAGTGAAGACTGTACTCTAGCTTGCTAGGGAGCCACCCATCCTGTGGGTTTAGAGACTGTCAGACATTTCAGGGGAAATAGTGCCATCTAGTGGCTAATGTTCTTCCTCAGCCACACTGTTCTGTCTTACAGGTAGGGAACTTTCAAGGTGGAACATATTAGCATTTAGAATGATCTGTGCATATAGCTCTGGGATTTCCCAGGTGGCACAGTTGGTAAAGAATCCGCCTGCCAGTGCAGGAGATAAAAGAGATGTGAGTTCAATCCCTGGGTCTGGAAGATGCCCTGGAGGAGAAAATGGCAACCCACTCCAGTATTTTTGCCTGGAAAATTACATGGACAGAGGAGCCTGGCCAGCTACAGTCCATGGGGTCGCAAAGAGTTGGACACAGTGAACGCGCCTGCGGGCGCACGCACACACACGCGCGCGCACACACACACACACGTGCATAGCTCTACTCCATTTGTTTCCACTGCATGTGTCCAGTCTTGTCAATTCCAGTATCACAGATTTGATGCATAATAATAATAAAGCTAGGTTCTGAAGAATCACTTTATGTCTTAAGAAATGTTCTATAGCGTGCAGTAATTGGCAGTGTTTAAATTCTTGTGTTCATGGAGCTTCAGTCATGGTGACAGTCTCCTCAAAAAAGCATTTTCATTTTTTAATAGTGCTTGTGTGTGTGTGTTAGTCGCTCAGTCATGTCCAGCTCTTTGCGACCCCGTGGGGTGTAGCCTACCAGGCTCCTCCATCCATGGGATTTTCCAGGCAGGAATACTAGAGTAGGTTGTCCTTTCCTTCTCCAGGGAACTTTTCTGACCCAAGGATCGAACCTGGGTCTCCCGCATTGTAGGCAGACTCTACCATCTGAGCCAGAGCATTTCAAATGTAAGGTGCATAGAGAGATAGGAGGGCTGCGGGGGAGTCCTTTCCTGTCTGTCCGGAGGCTTCAGGTGGCGTCGGTCTTAGTGGATTCTGGGTTTCTGACACGTCGAGTCTGGGCTTGCTTTCTTGCTTTGGTCAGCTTGTCCTCGATTTGTGATGCTGGTTCCTCCCACAGGCTCCATTACTTCTTCCCCGCTCGCCTACCACTTCTCATGACCTCCGCTGCTCCCTCCCTGGGCCAAGCCACAGCCTTGCCTCTCAGCTTGCCATAACAGCCTCCTAACTGGGATCCCTTCCTCCTCTGTACCCTGAGGCCATTCTCCATGTGGCCAAGAGTGATCCTATAAAAACACGAGTCAAATCCTCTGCTCAAAATCCTTCTCACTTGAAGTCAAAATAGAAGTCTTCACGGGATCCTCTGAGGCTCTGTATACAGACCTACCCTTAACTCTTATCTGACCTCCTCCTGTCCTCACCCTTGGCAGCAAAACTGCCCTCCTTGCTGTTCTTCAACCAAACCAGGCGTGTCTCTGCGTCAGAACATTGAACTTGCTGTTCCCTCTGCCTCAAACACTGTTCCTCCAGGAACCAACACGGCTCATTTTTTTCACTTCTTTCTCAAGACCAGAGACCCCTCCCCCCCTTATTTTACTTTTCTCTGTGGTGCTTGTCATACTTGTAGTACTTGCATTTTATTGTTTTTTATTGTTTTCCTCCTCCTGCTAGAACATTATCTCCATGAAGGTAGTGATTATTGTCTCTTAAGGTTATCATAATGTCCCAAATATCTAAAAAAGGATCCGTCACAGAGCAGAAAAGCCCATGTCTGTTGTATGAGTCCAGTTTCCCGCCAAAGAAAATCACACCCTACCTGGTAGATGGACCTTTTTTTGTGCACCTGCAGTGCGATCTGTTGCCTGCCTGCCACTCAAGACTCTCCTGGCCTGTGAGGTCACTGGTGACCTATAGCATCCAGGTCCTGAGCTGTAGCAGGCCTCTGCTTATAGCATTAAAGCAAGACCACCCCCTGCCCCAGGGCAGAGAGCCCACATCCACTTTTTATGTCAAGTCTGACCAACCTTGGGATGCAAGGATCACTATCACACAAAAGTGACAGTTTTTTTTTACTATGATTACTTTGGGAAAGTAACAGTATATAAATTGACAATGCTTGTAGATGATGGCTTCATTTTATTTTCTCCTGAGAGCGTCTCAAAAATACTAATGCTTTAGATTCTTCCTCCAAGAGATTCTTACCCCAATAGTCTGAGCTACTGGGTAGTGGGTGTGGGAGTGGGAGGAAGGTGTCAGGGATCAGTAGTTTTTTTTTTATTGGACTATACCAGATTATGGAGAAGGCAATGGCAACCAACTCCAGTACTGTTGACTGGCAAATCCCATGGACGGAGGACCCTGGTAGGTTGCAGTCCATGGGGTCGCTAAGAGTCAGACACGACTGAGCGACTTCCCTTTCACTTTTCACTTTCATGCATTGGAGAAGGAAATGGCAACCCACTCCAGTGTTCTTGCCTGGAGAATCCCAGGGACGGGGGAGCCTGGTGGGCTGCCGTCTATGGGGTCGCACAGAGTCAGACACGACTGAAGCGACTTAGCAGCAGCAGCAGCAGCATACCAGATTAACAATGGTGTGACAGTGTCAAGTGCACAGCAACAAAATTGATAATTTTAAAAAACTACCAGGTGATTTTAATGTACAACCAGGGGTCAAAAATGGTGATTCAGGATTTTACAACTGACAAAGCATTATCATGCATTACTGTATTTGCTTCTCACATTAAGTCCAGGACAGATGGGATGGCAGGTATTTTTGCCCCCTTTTATAGAAGATCCACGAAGATAACTGACTTGCCAGCCAGGAGGTCTAACTTAGGATCTGAATCCAGTTTTGGCCCCAAATCCAGGACTCTTTCCCACCAGAGCAAAAGTCACCCCTAAATGAGGTTGTAAATCCATCCAGAACTTCCTTCTCCTTCATGATATGTTTCTATGTTTCATTCTCCGTGAGACTGCAAAACTTGAGAACAGAAACCAGGCTGCTTTATTCACTCAGAGCCTACTACTACTAAGTAGCTTCAGTCGTGTCCGACTCTGTGCGACCCCATAAACGGCAGCCCACCAGGCACCCCTGTCCCTGGGATTCTCCAGGCAAGAACACTGGAGTGGGTTGCCATTTCCTTCTCCAATGCATGAAAGTGAAAAGTCAAAGTGAAGTCGCTCAGTCGTGTCGAACTCTTCGAGACCCCATGGACTGCAGCCGACCATGCTCCTCTGTCCATGGGATTTTCCAGGGAAGAGTACTGGAGTGGGTTGCCATTGTCTTCTCTGACTTAGAGCCTAGCGCAAGTTATTTGTTGAGTAAATGAATAGTGAATGAATGAATGCAGCCTTTGCACTACTGGCCCATTTGCTCTGTTGTTCTCAGCAAGTTCATTGTCAGATTGGGTGCTTTTGTCCTGTTTTGGTGACTGCACTGGCCAGTGACTGTTGCACTCAAATGCTGGTTTTACTCCAGAAACACCTGAGCTCACATTTTATCTAGATCAGAGGAGCTGCCACAAACTCTCTTTTCTTCCCTTTTCCTCAGCACATTTCTGCAGCTGAAACATTGACTGAGGCGTCAGCATGAAGAAATTAAATTTCTGTCTGCCCAAGAGTCCCATACCAGCAGACCTGTTACAGGTAGGCCTCCGTGGAGTTAGCTCTCTTTCCCAGCAAGTCAGAGTGGAAAGAGAAGGGAAGGATGATCTTCATTAAGAGGTTTCATATCCATGAGTTACTTTCTTTCTAGATGATTCTGACAGCTCCCTACAAACAGGAAAAGTCTCATCACTTCCATTCAATGATGTTATAGTCACGTTACAAGTCTGTGACTGGAGCTGGGAACAGCATTTCTCAACCTCGGCATTATTGACAGTTGGGGCTGGATGAGCCTTTGTTGTGGGGGTGTGTCCTGTGTGTTACAGGGCTGTAGCAGCCCCCCCTCACCTCTACCCTCTAGAGGCCAATAACCCCCACCCCGTCATAGTTAATTTTGTGCTTCTGCCTGGGGCACTGTGCCCAGCTCTGCTCTCAGATGTTATTCTGGTTGTTTCTGTGTGGGTCCTTTGGATGAGATAACATTTATTATTTTTCCTGTTATTTATTATTATATATATATATATATTTTTAAATTTATTCATTGCTTGTGCCAGGTCTTAGTTGCAGCATGTGGGATCTTTAGTTGCGCCTTCTAACTCTAGTTGCAGCATGTGGGATCGAGTTCCCCCACCAGGGATCGGACATGGGTACCCTGCCTTGGGAGCGTGGAGTATTAGCCACTAGACCACCAGGGAAGCCCCGATTTTTTATTATGTTATATAAACATATTTAATATTTGTATATACTAATAAAAATAATGTAATGTTAAGTAAGTGTAATATTTGAAGTCTAGTTGATTTAAGATAGTAGTTTCAGGTATATAGCATAGTGAGTCAATACAGATTATACTCTACTAAAAGTTATCACAAGAAAATGACTATAATTCCATGTGCTGTATAATATATCCTTGTTGCTTATCTAGTTTATGTATAGTAGTTTGTATATGTTTTCTTTTTAAATTAATTGGTTTTTTAAATCAATTTTTATTGGAGTATTGTTGGTTTACAACGTTGTGTTGGTTTCTGCTGTACAACAAAGTGAGTCAGTTATGCATATGCATCAGTTCAGTTCAGTTCAGTCGCTCAGTCGTGTCCGACTCTTTGCGACCCCATGAATCGCAGCACGCCAGGCCTCCCTGTCCATCACCAACTCCCAGAGTTCACTCAGACTCACGTCCATCGAGTCAGTGATGTCATCCAGCCATCTCATCCTCTGGCGTCCCCTTCTCTTCCTGCCCCCAATCCCTCCCAGCATCAGAGTCTTTTCCAATGAGTCAACTCTTCTCATGAGGTGGCAAAGTACTGGAGTTTCAGCTTCAGCATCATTCCCTCCAAAGAAATCCCAGGGCTGATCTCCTTTAGAATGGACTGGTTGGATCTCCTTGCAGTCCAAGGGACTCTCAAGAGTCTTCTCCAACACCACAGTTCAAAAGCATCAATTCTTCAGCACTCAGCCTTCTTCACAGTCCAACTCTCACATGACCACAGGAAAAACCATAGCCTTGACTAGATGGACCTTTGTTGGCAAAGTAATGTCTCTGCTTTTCAATATGCTATCTAGGTTGGTCATAACTTTGCTCCCAAGGAGTAAGCATCTTTTAATTTCATGGCTGCAGTCACCATCTGCAGTGATTTTGGAGCCCCCCAAAATAAAGTCTGCCACTGTTTCCACTGTTTCCCCATCTATGTCCCATGAAGTGGTGGGACCTGATGCCATGATCTTCGTTTTCTGAATGTTGAGCTTTAAGCCAACTTTTTCACTCTCCCCTTTCACTTTCATCAAGAGGCTTTTTAGTTCCTCTTCACTTTCTGCCATAAGGGTGGTGTCATCTGCATATCTGAGGTTATTGATATTTCTCCCGGCAATCTTGATTCCAGCTTGTGTTTCATCCAGTCCAGCGTTTCTCATGATGTACTCTGCATATAAGTTAAATAAGCAGGGTGATAATATACAGCCTTGATGTACTCCTTTACATACATGCCCTCTTTTTTGGATTTCCTTCCCATTTAGGTCACCACAGAGCACTGAATAGTTTCCTGTGCTCTACAGCAGGTGCTCATTAGTGACTGGTTTTATGCATAGCAGTGTATGTATGTCGATCCCCTTCTCCCAATTCATCCCACCCCTCCCTTGCCCTGCTTGGTAACCACAAGTTTGTTGTGTACATCTGTGTTTCCATTTCTGCTTTGCAGATAAGTTCATCTGCACCATTTTTTCTAGATTCCACATCTAAGCGATATTATACGATACTGGTTTTTCTCTTTCTGACTTACTTCACTCTGTATGACAGTCTCTAGGTCCATCCAGATCTCTGCAAATGGCACTATTTCATTCTTTGATGGCTGAGTAATATTCCATTGTGTATATGTACCACATGTTCCTTATCCATTCATCCACTGATGGACATCTAGGTTGCTTCCATGTCCTGGCTATTGTAAATAGTGCTGCTATAAACATTGGGGTGCATGTATCTTTTTGAATTATGGTTTGCTCTGACATATGGATGAAATAACATTTAAATTGGTTAACTTTGAGGAAAGCAGATTGCCCCTATCAGGTGGGTGAATATAACAAAAGACTCACCTCCTACAAGCAACAGGGAATCCTGCCAGCAGATGGCCTTTGGACTTGAACTGCAATGCCAGCTGTTCCCTGGGTCTCCGTCTTGATGGCCTTTCACCTTGAACTACAGATTTCAGACTTTCCAGCCTTCATAATCATGTGAGTTGATTCTCTAAAATAAATTTCTCTGTGTGTGTGTATATATATACACAGATCCTTTGGATTCTTTCTCTAGAGAACTCTGACAAATACAACCCAGTAGTAACAACCCAGAGTATCTCCAGGCATTGCCAGGTGACTCCCAGGGGGTAGAATAGTCCCAGTTGAGAACCACCGCTGCTGACAGGTGAGGCTGGCATTCTTTTGCGGCATAGTTCCTGAAAAGGCTGACCTGGCTAGAATAGTCCAGAACCAAATGGAGGCTAAAATACTTTCTGGAAGGTGTTCTCTATGTGTGGTTCCAAGCCTGGTCTGACAGCAGAGGTGTCAAGGAACCTCTGGAATATCTTGAGCTTAAACTAGTCAACTTGGCCTTGAGCCATTAAATTCTCTCTTCTAGAAAAACTGTATCATATTTGCCTAAGTTTTACTTCAAAGAAAAATTAAAGCATATCAACTTTAAATCCAGTCCTTACGCTGCTAAGTCTCTTTAGTCGTGTCCGACTCTGTGTGACCCCACTGACAGCAACCCACCAGGCTCCCCCATCCCTGGGATTCTCCAGGAAAGAACACTGGAGTGGGTTGCCATTTCCTTCTCCATTACACGAAAGTGAAAAGTGAAAGGAAAGTTGCTCAGTCGTGTCTGACTCTTAGTGACCCCATGGACTGCAGCCCACCAGGCTTCTCCATCCATGGGACTTTCCAGGCAAGAGTACTGGAGTGGGGTGCCACTGCCTTCTCCACCAGTCCTTATAGATACTCTCATTTATAAGACTTTCTCTCAGTTATCTTGTGTTGATAAATAGCATATCATTTAGAGAAGATGAGCCATAAATTAGCTGAAATCAATATAGATTTTAAATATGAGTAGAAGGATCCTGAGATAATCAGTTTTGTTTAAGGGGGCAAAGAAATATTATTCAATTATTCCTGGGTGGTAAACTTGAATATTGTAAGTCCTTTCTGAAAACAGCATTGGGTGACTCCAAAAGTACCTCATGAGAAACGCTGGGGTAGATGAATTGCAAGCTGGAATCCCGATTGCCAGGAGAAATATCAATAACCTCAGATTTGCAGATGACACCACCCTTATGGCAGAAAGTGAAGAGGAACTAAAAAGCCTCTTGATGAAAGTGAAAGTGGAGAGTGAAAAAGTTGGCTTAAAGCTCAACATTCAGAAAATGAAGATCATGGCATCCAGTCCCATCACTTCATGGCAAATAGATGAAGAAACAGTAGAAACAGTGGCTGACTTTATTTTTCTGGGCTCCAAAATCACTGCAGATGGTGATTGCAGCCATGAAATTATAAGATGCTTGCTCCTTGGAAGAAAAGTTATGACCAACCTAGTTCAATTCAGTTCAGTTCAGTCACTTAGTCATGTCCAACTCTTTGTGACCCCATGAACTGCAGCATGCCAGGCCTCCCTGTCCATCACCAACTACTGGAGTCTACCCAAACCCATGTCCACTGAGTCAGTGATGCCATCTAACCATCTCATCCTCTGTTGTCCCCTTCTCCTCCTACCCTCAATCTTTCCGAGCATCAGGGTCTTTTCAGATGAGTCAGCTCTTCACATCCGGTGGCCAAAGGATTCGAGTTTCAGCTTCAATATCAGTCCTTCCAATGAACACCCAGGACCAATCTGCTTTAGGATGAACTGGCTGGATCTCCTTACAGTCCAAGGGACTCTCAAGAGTCTTCTCCAGCACCACAGTTCAAAAGCATCAATTCTTTGGTGCTCAGCTTTCTTTATAGTCCAACTCTCACATCCATACATGACAACTGGAAAAACGATAGCCTTGATTAGATGGACCTTTGTTGGCAAAGTAATATCTCTGCTTTTTAATATGCTGTCTAGGTTGGTCATAACTTTCCTTCCAAGGAGTAAGCATCTTTTAATTTCATGGCTGCAATCACCATCTGCTGTGATTTTTGGAGCCAAAAAAACAAAGCCAGCCACTGTTTCCATTGTTTCCCCATCTATTTGCCATGAAGTGATGGGACCATATGCCATGATCTTAGTTTTCTGAATATTGAGCTGTAAGCCAACTTTTTCACATTCATCAAGAGGCTCTTTCTTCACTTTCTGCCATAAGGGTGGTGTCATCTGCATATCTGAGGTTATTGATATTTCTTCTGGAAATCTTGATTCCAGCTTGTGCTTCCACCAGCCCAGCATTTCTCATGATGTACCTTGCATATAGGTTAAATAAGCAGGGTGACAATATACAGCCTTGACGTACTCCTTTTCCTATTTGGAACCAGTCTGTTGTTCCATGTCCAGTTCTAACTATTGCTTCCTGACCTGCATACAGGTTTCTCAAGAGGCAGGTCAGGTGGTCTGATATTCCCATCTCTTGAAGAATTTTCCACAGTTTATTGTGATCCACACAGTCAAAGGCTTTGGCATAGTCAATAAAGCAGATATAGATGTTTTTCTGAAACTCTCTTGGTTTTTCAATGATCCAGCAGATGTTGGCAATTTGATATCTGGTTCCTCTGACTTTTCTAAAACCAGCTTGAACATCTGGAAGTTCAAGCCAGGCTTCAGCAATACGTGACCCATGAACTTCCAGATGTTCAACCTAGACAGCATATTAAAAAGCAGAGACATTACTTTGCCAACAAAGGTCTGTCTAGTCAAGGCTATGGTTTTTCCAGTAGTCATGTATGGATGTGAGAGTTGAACTATAAAGAAAGCTGAGCACCGAAGTATTAATGCTTTTGAACTGTGGTGTTGGAGAAGACTCTTGAGAGTCCCTTGGACTGTAAGGAGATCCAACCAGTCGATCCTAAAGGAGATCGATCAGTCCTGAGTGTTCATTGGAAGGACTGATATTGAAGCTGAAACTCCAATACTTTGGCCACCTGATGCAAAGAGCTGACTCATTTGAAAGGACCCTGATGCTGGGAAAGATTGAAGGCAGGAAGAGAAGGGGACAACAGAGGATGAGATGGTTGGATGGCATCACCAACTCGATGGATAAGAGTTTGAGTAAACTCTGGGAGTCGGTGATGGAGAGGGAAGCCTGGCGTGCTGTGGTCCATGAGGTCACAGAGTTAGACACGACTGAGTGACTGAACTGAACTGAAAAGTACCTCTATTGATGACAAGGATACTTCCATCAAAAATGAATATGAAGGCTTTATTAAATGAAATGTGAATTGAAGCAAACAGTATTTCCAAATTTGTATCTTATTTTAAATGTGCCTTTGAGTTGTTCATGTCACTAAATAAATTTAACATCACAACAAGACATTTGACTGGTTCCCTCTATCTATAAATTTGGCTCAAATGTATTTTTGCAGATTGTCTTGCTGACACAGGAAGGAACCCTGAATAGTCAGCATCCTTGGCATTCTAAAGGCAAAGGGATCAAAGTTACCAAGCTCCTTGCCTTCCTCCTTCCACCTTTCTACTCTGCCTTTTTCTCCACTTCCTTTTCCCATCAATCTCCATCCCACACATCCCAGCCTCCTCCTTGGTTTCCTTAATCTCCTTGTTTTCTCCTTCTTCCTTTCAAATATGTACCTTTCAAAGATCTCCATCCCGTTGTGCTTATGTACCCATTCTTTTTCTATCAAATTTGATGGAAAGAAGAGAAAAATTTAGGAGAAGGGGGTAAGATCGATTCTTCTTCCATTAATGAGAATGTCAGCATGGAGAGGCCTCCACAAAGGCACCAGGTCTGGGAAGAGTCACGCGGAGGATGGTTCCATCCATACACTCGGCAGAATATCACTCACTCTCCTCCCATGTGAGTCTCAGGACGGGACATGTAGTTTCAACAAAGCAAACAGAGAAAGAAAAGTCAAGCTTATATAGTTCTTCTACTGCAGGGATGAATTTGCTGCAAGAATCAGCATTTTTTCTTTTGAAATCAGCTTGATTTGGCTGCATGTCCACCCGTCAAAGGTAGTAAATATTTTCAGTTGGATCTTAGAAACCTCTGCCTCCCTCATACATCCTAACGAGTCCTATAGGACATCGTTGTTGTCCAGTCACTAAGTCGCGTCTGACTCTTTGCCACCTCATGGACTGCAGCGTGCCTGGCTTCCCTGTCCATCACTATCTCCCAGAGTTTGCTCAAACATTGAGTCGGTGATGCCATCCAACCATCTGATCCTCTGTTGCCCCCTTCTCCTCCAGCCCTCAGTCTTTCCCAGAATCAGGGTTAGCCACCCGCAAAACTGAGGAAGGGAACTTTAATCTTTAGTTTGTGACAGTGCCTGAGGAAATGCCCATTTCCAGGTTTCATGACCTTCTGAGGCAGGTCCCTCCAGTTCACCTTGAATCCCCCGCATCTCTGGAGCCCCTGAACCCACCTCCACTGAACTGCACGTTATATTTCCCTGATTTTGCTCTTCTGGTACCTCAGCATTTTCCCTCCTGGACATTTCAGCTCCTTTCTTCCAGGAGCATATCCCTTTCCTTTTCCTATTCTTCTCTTTCTTTTCCTTTCCAAGTCTGACCGTCTAGCCAAGGAGCAGAGGGGTGAGAAAAGGAGGTAATACCTCTTATCTTTTTAGTGACAACTATGAGAATGAAGCGGAATGAATGCCTCCATAAATTACTCTCCCATGTTTCCATTTTCTATCTGCATTCTTTGATGAGTTTTCTCAAAAGCTCCTGCTAGAAACATGTGAACAAATGATTAGGTTGTACTTGCCTCTTTTTTATTTATGTGTTTATTTTTGACTGCACTGGGTCTTTGTTGCTGCCCGCAGGCCTTCTCTAGTTGCAGTGAATGGGGGCTACTCTTCGTTGTGGTGCATAGACGTCTCACTGTGGCGGCCTCTCTTGTTGCAGAGCACAGGCTCTGGGCGCACAAGCTTTAGTAGTTGTGGCACGTGGGCTCAGTTGCCCTGCAGCGTGTGGAATTTCCCCAGGGCAGGGATCGACCATGTCCCCTACATTGGCAGGCAATTCTTAACCACTAGACCACTAGGGAAGTCATGTAATTACTGTTTTTTATCTCCATTATTCATAGGTAATGTTTCTTGATTTACATTATCTCTTCATTACTTTTCCTTGTGTTCCCATGAAAAAGAGGAATTGGCTAAAATGAGCAGGTCTGGAATTTGGATGTGTGTTGCTCTCCCATAAGTATATAAACTTTATCACACCTTTGCCCAGATCCTTCCCTAATAAGTGTAATTTATAGGTGTTTTTGGGCTTCCCTGATAGCTCACTTGGTAAAGAATATGCCTGCAATGCGGGAGACCCTGGTTCGATTCCTGGGTTGGGAAGATCCACTGGTACCCACTCCAGTATTCTTGGGGCTTCCCTTGTGGTTCAGCTGGTAAAGAATCTGCCTGCAATGTGGGAGACCTGGGTTCGATCCCTGGGTTGGGAAGATCCTCTGGAGAAGGGAAAGGCTACCCACTCCAGTATTCTGGCCTGGAGAATTCCATGGACTATGAAGAGTCAGACATAACTAAGTGACTTTCACTTTTCTCTTTCATAGGTGTTTTTAAATGATTAGTCTTATAGATACTTATTTTCCCTAATATGTTCAAAAGAATGCATGTGGGACCAGTTAGACTTTTTTCAGAGGTTAACTCCAGTCATTAAATAGGTTGAGTTACTTGTGACCTTATAAGACAAAGGTCTATAAGACCAAGGCTTGCAATTCTCCCTTTATAAAAGCTCTTAAGCTGTCCCTTCTTTTCATTCCCTGTTGTCAGCACATTGGTCTGAACCCATGTGACTCTCTGGCTTAGAGGTCTCAATCTACTACTGTTGCTGCCTGTAGCAAATCCTGCCACCAGCCTGTCTGGACCACGCACCTTATCTATTTTGCACACTATCCAGCCCCCCATTGCCAGCAGATGCATTTCTGACTGAGGGCTTCTCTGATGCTACCAGATGCCATCACAGTGCCTGGGTGTCAGGCTGGGAGTTCTGGGGAACCTCAAATCCCCGCCCCCAGGAGCAGCCTCAATCAGTGACTGCTGGGAGCTCACATATAAACACCCCGGCTCCTGCATCCCTTGGGGGGGATCCCTTGGCTCTCTGTGTTCCACACTGGCCCCCAGAGTCCCCCAACAAGGTTAATCTCCAGTTACCCAGAGTGGTGAACTGCCTGACAGAGAACACGCTTCCGGCTGCCTCTGGTTCCCACCTCTCCCCACTAGTCCCACACTGGTGTTTCCTGGCATCACCCCCATAATCAGGGATTTTCACCTGAATCTTCATCTCATTGTTGACTTCTGAAGGAACTCATTCTGAGACACTGCCTCTCATGTCAGCTCCCACTAAACAGTCGTGTTATATTGAACTTTTAAAAAGTTCAAGGAGGTTAAAAAACAAAAACTTTGTTAACATCATCTCCGCTCATAAATCATTGGCAACTTGCAGTAGATAAAGTACATATGGTCTTAGTCTGTGGCTTGAGATTCTATATAATGTGGCTTTTTTCTACTGGCTATAATCCTGTTTCCTACAACTTCCTTCCACTCAGAATGGAGCGTCCAACCATTCCCAGGGGCACAGTGCTCGTCTGGACCTCCAAGCACGTGCCAGCACTACTCCCACTACCCAAGTACACCACCGCCCCCTCCACGCCCCATTTCAGTGTATCTAAGGCCACCAACCATCGTGACCATCGTCCTCTTTATGGGTTTTTGCTGAACACACTACAAAACTTTGGTACTTCGCCTCTACTTCTTTATTCTGATATTTACCATATTTGTGTTTATTCCCATCCTGGCCTCCCACCTGAACTCTAAACCCCTCTTAGAGTAATGTAGCCATTTTCTGTCTTCAGGACCTGGAATGTAGCTCTACAAAATACTAGATGAGGAGACAAAATTCATACTCTGCCATTATTAAATGTGTGACTGTGGGCAGTATATATACATCATCTCTTGGAGCTTGTTTCTGTATTTGTGATAGATCTGTAATGTAATACTACATACAGTTTGGATGATTTGAGTGACACAATACATGTGAAAAATGCTCTCAAAACTATCAAATGGTGTCTAGTTAGCCATGATTAAGTGGTTGGCAGATAGTTCCTCCTGCTGCTGCTGGAAGTGGGAACGATCAAGTTACGTAAGACAAGCAGCTCCTTAGAGATAAAGAATGAGTGTCAGGAAAAACCAGCAAAAAAATAATATATCATTATGATGAGTTTTATAGAACCAGTTCATGAGCAATAAAATAGCATGATTCTATCTACTTCATATATTCATTAATCCTGCAAAAGTTTATTGTTTGGATGTCAGATCATTTTTCTCCTTTGCTCAGAACCCTGAGACGGCGCTTCTTTTTCACTCAAGAGTAAAACCCAAGGTCCTTAAAATGGCCTAAAAAACCCTTTCACCACCTGCAAACCACTCCCACCTTCCTCCTGAACTTGTTTCCTGTTACTTTCCTCCCTGGCTGACTCCAGCCACCCACCCCTCCCCGTGTTCCTCAAAGACATAGTCATGAGGGTGATGACTCCTGCTCTCGGTCCTTTGCTTCAGCTCTTTCCTCTGCTTGGAAGGCTCCTCTTCCAGATGTATGCTTGGCAAACTTCCAAACTCTCCAAATCTCTCCTTAGTGAGACCTACACTGACCACCCTATTTGATATTATAACCTATTCTCCTGGTCTGGTTCTCTCTTTACTCAATTCCATTCTTTTTACTGTAGTACTTCTAATGTATCTTATCATGCCCTTGTTTATTGCTTGTGGTTGTTTGGTGTTTATTATCAGGAACGCTTAGATTTGTTGACTAATAGATATCCCGAGTGCCCAGGACAGTGCCTGGGACAGAATAGCCACTGAATGAATACAGTTGCTGAATTTGTTGACTTAAGTTCTCACTGTGTGCCCGCAAATAAAATAGCTGTAATCCTTAAACTTGTGCAGTTACAGCTTAACAGTGATACCCATCTAACTAATCTTATCGACAACTAATTATGTGCCAGGCAATGTATAGGGCCCTAGAGATACAGTGGGCTTCCTTGGCAGGTCAGATGGTAATGAATCTGTCAGTAATGCAAGAGACCCAGGTTCGATCCCTGGGTCAGGATGGTCCCCTGGAGAAGGGAATGGCAACATTCTCCAATATTCTTGCTTGGAGAATTCCATGGACAGAGGAGCCTGGTGGGCTACAGTCCATGGGGTCGCAAAGGGTCGGACACGACTGAGCGACTTTCACTTTCACTAGAGATACTACAACAAACAAAGGACAGTTTCCTTGCTCTCAGATAGCTAATCCTAGCTAATCCTTGTGAAATGATATGTTGATGTTATAAAAATTCAGGTGTTAATGTATTTGAGATACTCGGCCACCAAATTTAAAATTCTCGATTGTTGTTTTCACCTCCCTGTCTCGAGGACAGTCCCCACGAGCGCCCTGTCTTGCACATAGTCAACCTCAGCAATAAGGTGTCTTAAAACAAACACTGGATTGTGTAGCTCCCAAACCCTGACTTCTACACTCAGTGTGAAGTCATATTTTAATTGTATAGTATAATTTACTGTCCAAGGAGCTATTTTTTGAGACTTTTTGAGGACCTATTGCATTGAGTTGCTAAATACTAGATAATACATCAAAGAATATATGGCAGAAATTAATCTTGTCCCCTCCCCCCAAATATAGAAAAGACATAAGATTAGGCTTCCAAAACCCTGGTGACCATCCTGGTTCTTGTCTTGACCTTGCCACTGAACCAGTCATATAACACTGAAGGCAAAGTATACAGCTCAGGTCTTTCTTCAGGAGGACACCTGCTGCAGCAGGTGAGAGGTGGGTTAGCTGAAGGCCTCCAGGCTCTCAAACCTCCAGCATCCACAGTGTCCAGACCAAGACCATGGGCTCTGGGGCTGCTCCAAGCCAACAACAGGACATTCCTGTCCACCTCTCTAATGGCCAGTCTGGGCTCTGAGTCTTCACACCAGCCAGGCCAAAGAATCCTCAAAGCTGTTCTTGGGGGCTCTTCCTGTACGATCCTTCCCACATCCCTGTCCTAGGCTCTCCCTCTTACCCCACTGCCTCTTCCCTTTAGCTTTATGGAATATTCCTTGTATAAATCTTACATTTATAACTCTGCTCTTGTTTCCCAGAGAACTTGAAACAATGCCACTGGTACCAGGAGTGGTTCCAGAAAGCTGATGAAAAGATGGGGTTTGAGACCAGATCACTCATCCCAGGCTGGCAAGGAGGGTCCCAGTCCAAGTGGTATGTGGGGCACAGATGGTTGTTCATCTGCTAAAAAAGCAGTCACTACTGATGAGCATGGGGTCATCTGGTGGAGAGGAATGCCTTTGCCAGTGCAGTGGGTCAGGAATTTGAAAGTTATTGGGGGTTGGAGGGCGGTTAGGTATCTACAAGGAGAGTGGACATGGAGGATTCCCTGCAGAGTGACAATGAGAACTGGAATCAGATGGTTAAAGGCTCATGGGGGAGGCAGAGCCATCTCTGGTTACTTGCAAAGAGGCTGCTGTCTCTGGCAGGGGAAGGGGATGATGTGAAAAGCAAGCCCAAGATTTCAGGAAGTGTGCATCTCCAGAATGTTTCAAGTGCTTAGCCAGGGCATCCTGTTACAACGGAGCCAAAGACCTGACTGGGACAACCTGAGACCATGAGCTGTGGAATGGGTGCATGAATGGGTGCCCCCGGTTTGGCTCTGCTGACGGCCCTGAACATGCGAACTTGCAGAGGTAGCCCGCACTGCCTTGTTAAGATCCAGACTCTGCTTGAGCAGGAAGATACCGTAGAGGCCTCTCCCTTCAAGACAATATCTGCTCCCCGACCTCTGCCCTCAGGAGCAGCCCCCACTGCCTCTCCTGGCTGCCTGGCCAGTCACTTGGGTTAAACCCAACAGAGGACATGCTGAGCCTGTTGAGGGAGGAGAGATTACCTCCCAGAGGACCAGCAGGAGTTGGCCAGCATCCACTGTCAGGGGAGAGCCCCACCGAGGGACTGGGGTGTGAGGGGGCTGGAAGGCCAAAGAGAACAAATGGGAAAACCTTGACTTGGACTCACTTTCTAGGAACATGGGATTTAACACTCCAGCATGGACCCTGGAAGAAGGAGGCGAACACTAAGTTTTTATTCCAGTCGCGGAGCAGAGGTGAAATGCCTGAGTTACCGCAGCAGATGGCAAAGCAGGATAGAAAAAGTAGCTGGAAAATAGGATCAGAAACAGTTCACACTCCTTGGAATGAACAACGGTATTCATTTACAGTTTTGCACCAGGGCTGTGTTAGCTCGCCCACCTTCTGTCTTAATATAGTCCAAAGAGATCTGGGCCATCTGGACATCCCGCAGAACAGCACACCAATTCATTACATTTGTGAAATAAAGACACGACTAGTACGCTCAAGACCTTGGTAAGAAATGTGCGTTCAAAAAGATGGGAAATAAATGCTGAAGAGTTTCAAGGACAGGCCACTTCAGTAAAGCTTACAGATTCCTAAGACTAGGACTGAAAAAAAGGAGGTGCACATTTTTAGGGTCAGGGACATGTCAGGGTATCCCTCCAAAGTGAAGAGACATGGTGGCATCTCAGATTCCCTATTACAAAGAAGGAAGTACAATGCCCGGGGAGCCTTTTCACATTCTGGCGGCCAAGTACTTCACATCTAGGAATCCTGCTCTGTCTGGTCCATGCATTGGAGGGCATGACAGACTGCCAGCTTTGAGTGGAACCCGGAGCAGGGAGGACTATACAGCAGGGCCAAGATGTAGCAAAAGCAGCCTCCCCACTTAGAGCAGAGCATCTGGTAGACCCTGTGGTGTGGGATGTGTCAGTGGTGAGAAAAAATGCAGCACAGAGTTCATGGTAAGCCCAAGGAGGATCACAGCTTAGAGCCTTGGGGTTCTAGAGCAAGGCCAGATCATCTATAATGGGGAATTATACGCATCTCCTAGCATGTTACTGAGACCTGAGAGAGGCAGTGCTTGACTATAGTGTCCAATGAGCATCCTCCCACAGCTGTCCACTGGGAGATGGGTTCTGTCTCACCCGTCATTCTGTAAAGTGAAAAGGGCCCAGCAACAATCCATTAGAACGTGGAAATGGCATGTCCTGGCTTGAGCCCAAGTAAGACCAGAGGGCATGAGTCGGGTGCACAAATAGGAAGCCTCAATCTCTGCATCACCCACATGATTGCATCAGCCCTGCTTCCTCAGCTCTTTTCTGTGGCCATAGAGCAGGGTACCTTACAAATAGCTGATGGAGGAGGAAAAAGCTCCAGCAGAGTTTACAGGTGAGTTGGCAAGGTTTGGGGGTATAAACTGAAAGTAAATAGTAGCATTACAATCTCATTCAGGTGAGAGACAGTAGAGGAGGGAATCTTCCTAGTGGGCAAGAGTATACCTAGTCATCCAGGTTATGTGGAAGGAGAAATGGCCCAAGGTGAGAGCATATAGAAATTGCTATCATTGGCCAATGCCCCAACCAGTCAAGCACCTGGAAGGAAAAGGACGGTGGGAAACAAGGTCCAGGGTAAAGGCAGATGGGAATGGACATGGCAGGTGACCATTTTCACATGATACTACCCAACAAAGTGTTAGTTTCTTAGTCATGTCCAGCTCTTTGCAACCCCATGGACTGTAGCCTACCAAGCTCCTCTGTCCATGGCATTCTCCAGGCAAGAATACTGAAGTGGGTAACCATTCTCTTCTCCAGGGGATGTTCTCAACCCAGAGATCGAACCCAAGTCTCCTGCATTGCAGGGCAGGCAGTTTCTTTCCCATGAGAGCCACAAAGGAAGCCCAATCAAAAGGCATCCACAATAACCACGGAACAACCAACAAGACAAGCTGATTCAGCCAGTTGACATTGGTGAGCTTGCAACACTAGACACTCTAGAGCTGGCCTGGTGGGTACATGAACGTAGCGGCCACAGTGACAGTGACGGAGGCTACATGTGGGCCAAGCAGTGTGAACTCCCACTTACCAGAGCCAGTCTAACTACTGATTCCTCTGAATGTAGACCTGCCAGCAACAGAAACCAGTGCTGAGCCCTTGAATTGGCACTGTTTCCCAGAGACCAGCAGGTCACCTACTGATGAGTTGATGACATTGGGCCCCTATTACTTTGGAAGGGCCAGCTGTTTCTCCTCATAATATAGAGTCCTATTTCAAGTATGGACTTGCTTTTCCTGCCCAAGAGCCTCAGCCAGGACCACTGTCCAGAAGCTAAGAAGTACCTGATCTATAGTCATGGAAAACTACACAACATAGCATCTGAATAGGGAACACACTTCACAGCAAAGGAGGTCATGTAATCCACAAACACATTTCACACTGCTCCCCCAGAGGCAGCCATGTGACACAGCTGTGCATTGGCTTTTTAAAGGTGAAGCCGAAGCACCAACTCAGAGGCCGTAATCTGCAAAAATGGGATGCTGTCCTCCAGAATGCAGAATAAATCCAAGTGAGAGATCTCTATACGGTGCTATAAGATGACAACCACACAGGCCTGGAACTAAGGAGCAGAAGCAGGAATGGCCCCACTTGCCATCATTCTAAATGGTCCTCTGGGCAATTTGTGCTTTCTGTTCTTACAGCTCTGGGCTCTGCAAAGGAGACACATTCTTGGCAGAGGATAGAGCAAGAGTTCCACTGAGCTATAGATGCCTCCTGGATGTTTTGGACTCACTGTGTCCAGGACCAACAGTGAGAAGAGGAACTCCTCAACCATGTTGGCAAGAGTGATGAACTCACATCAGCAGGAAGAGCTAAGGCTGCTTTTCTACATGGGGGATGCGTGGGATCACTGTAGAGTCCAGGTGATCCACTCAGGCGCCTCTCAGTACTTCTTAGCAGATATGGTCAGTGCAA
This sequence comes from Bos grunniens, assembly GCF_055505025.1. Taxonomy (NCBI): domain Eukaryota; kingdom Metazoa; phylum Chordata; class Mammalia; order Artiodactyla; family Bovidae; genus Bos; species Bos grunniens. The sequence continues at coordinate 40,265,398 of NC_141172.1, forward strand.
AAGGATCTCTGTAGTATTCTTCACCTTACAAGGGTATGATTACCAGAGTCTCAATCAACAGATCTTTTTACCACACCTTTCTCCTGTCCATCAGTGCCTTCAGATCAGGATTTGATCAGTATTATGGCCTGAGGCTTCTGACTTAATCCTCTTCTCTCTCTCCTTGTCTTTCACAGGCTTCCCACCCCCAATACATGTCTTGGCCTTCTAATACTATCTCGGCATCTGCTGGAAAATACAAAGTGACATAACGGGCTTAGGTTGTTGGTTAATCTTTTCACCATCTTAAAATGAGGAGGAAAACTGAGTAGGTATATAGAGCTAGACATCACTGTTAAGTCCTGACTTAACATTTCTATAGTTTTTAAAAGTAAAATGGGAGAAATAGAAAATGATTCATATATTAATGAGCTTGCTCAGAAATCAAGGAAATCACAAGTCAAAACCAGTCACGAGTTTGCAAAGGAAATACCTTTCATAAAGCCTGCAAACAAGTTCAGCAAAAAGTTAAACCAAAAACATGTTCATTGTTCCCACCTGCTAAAACCTAGTGCTGGTACCTATTGCTTGAGGAGTTCTGTTCTATGATAGTGCAGTGTTAAGTATGACTCATGGGCTTTAAGTGATACGAACTAATCTTTGATATGATCTTTCATTAAAAGTGGTATTTTATACTACAATCAGATACACTTTTATCTTATTGATCTAATTTTTCTGTGGCTCTTAACAGTGTCACCAAACAAAGTATAATTAGGACAAGGTCAATTTTATGTTTGGTGGTGCTGGTGGTTTGATCACTAAGTCATGTCCAACTCTTGCAACCCCATGGAGTGTAGCCCACTAGGCTCTTCTGTCCATGGGATTTCTCGGGCAAGAATACTGGAGTGGGTTGCCATTCCCTTTTCTAGGGGATCTTCCCGACCCAGGGGTTGAATCTGGGTCTCCTGAATTGCAGGTGGTCTCCTGCATTGCAGGCGGATTCTTTACCAACGGAGCCACCATCTTATTGATCTGATTTTTCTGTGGCTCTTAACAATGTCATCAAAGAAAGTAAAACTAGGACCAGGTCAATTTTATGTCTACTACACAGTAACTGGAAATTTGGAATGCACAATTAATGTTTATATTTGTGCACTTTTTAGCAAATATGTGGTATTGAAAGACATAATCCGCTCTACTCAGAAGCAGTTCTTTTTTACTAAAGGAAAATGTGTTGGCAACTGCTCCGTTTCCATGGATTTATGATTCTAATAGGTCCTGAAAATAAAACCCAATCGTTGCCAAAGTCCCACTTATGTTTTACATCAATAACATGCCCTTTATCCCTGCTTATGCATTGGGAGACACAAAAAGAACATCGTTAGTTAAAAATCCATTAGTTAAAACTTTAAAGAACTGATTTGGAGGGAGGGGAGATGTATGGGAGCTGACACCTAACACTTTATTTTTATGAAAAAGAGGAAAATTGCACAAAATAGTGACAAATTAAAAAAAAAAAAAAAAAGAACTTTTTCCAGAATACATTTGAAAGCATATAGTTCAAATTTAAACCATTTTCAATATATAATGATGTTAACTCACTGCAGGAGACCTCAAGCAATAAGAGAGATACAGTTATATCTAAGAAATTCTACTTAGAGAAACAAGTGCACTTTATATTTAATTCTCTAATTCTGGTGACCACAAAAAGAGGAACCAGAAGGTTATAGGGTTTAATCCTCATTTAACTGGAAAATCAAATCAAATCACCAACTTGAACTCCATTCCCTAAATAAGCAACTCAATTTTAGCCACACCTTAGTGTGATCTGGGGGAACTTTCCAAATTCTCAGTGGCCAGGTCCCACTTCAGACTAATTAAATCAGAATTACTGTTGTTGGGTTGTTTTTTTTTTTAATCCACAGGTGATTCTGATGTGTGGCCAAGATTGAGATCCCCTACCTTGGATACCACAATAATTTTAAGTTTTAGCTTAACTAGAGTTATTTTAAGTTTTAAACCAGATTAAATAACAAATCTCTGTTGCTGGATGAAAGCATATTTGCCAAGTTACCTGTAATTTTACTACAGTACTGGAAAAAGAATGGAATCCAAATGCTTGGTTAACAGTATGTCTGATGGTCTTCCAGTCCAGGGGGCAGCCGTGTGACTGAGTTCTAGGCATTTAAATAGACGGGAAACACTGCCAGGTCTTCTCCCTCTGGTATGAAAGGATAGAGCCCTATTGGGAGGAAAAAAGTGGGTTTCATCTTTTCTCCATTCATCTTTTCTCCATTCTCCCAGCCCTGAACTCTGATATAGATCTGGAAACTGAGAGTTACGTGTTGCAGTCAGGAAACAACAGAGAAACAAGTCAGTCAGAAAAAGACAAATACGGTGTGATCTCACTCACATGTGGAATCTCAAAAACCTGAACTCATAAAAACAGAATAGATTGATGGTTGTCAGAGGCTGGAAGGGAAGGGAGGGCATGGAGCATAGGGGAAATGGACAGGTATTAGATATTTGAAGAATTAACTTGGTTAACTGTAAAATTATAGAAAATTTTTGTTGTTGTTGTCCTGTGAAACCACAAGATACTTCCAACTGACTCCAAACAAATCAAACACTCAAGTCAATCTTACTGTGAAATTTTTGACAGCACACAGATTGGATAAATAACATCATTAATAATAATCTAGGACTTAGGTATGTGACTTTTTTTTTTCTTCTTGGTGAGAAGGCAGATGAACAGAGTTTGATGTATTGGGTTAGCCAGAAAGTTTCTCTGGGGTTTTTCAGTAAGATCAGATAGAAAACCTCAAACGAACTTTCTGGCCAACCCAATACGTTTGACAGCTACATGGATGTGTCTGAGAGGATGTGGGTGATGCAAACTGTGGTGTTGAAAATATAAATATATCTCTTTCAGGTAGGGTGTGTACATGAAGATTTTATCATTATTATTGGCTAGTACATACCATTCTGTTTGCCTAATAGGTGCTGCAATGGACCTTCTGCCGTTCTTGTTTTGTATTCTCTCCTCTTGAGCTTTCATTGGAGAATCTGTGAATTAGAGATAGTAGTCCATAGTCAGTCATTTTGAGTTTGGAGTCAGACTGACTGGATCAAAACTACTGAATGTTTCCCCTTTCTACATAACTTGAGGGGAAAGACCTGCTTAACTGTTCTTATGAGACTTAAAAGAGCTTATCCAAACGTAATTCTTAAGGCTCACAGAACGTACTTAGCAACTGTCTATGTGCTGAATAGTGCCATAGGTGTTTGGGAAGTAATGATGGTCCCTGTCCTCAAGAAGCCAAGTCTAGTGAAATACCAGTCTCAAGCCTGATGCCTTAAGAGGTGGGAAATGTGATTTGGAAGACAGTAAAATCTGATGCTTGACACCCCTGGGATCAAGTCCTATTCCTCAACTTTCCCAGTGGCCCTCCAAATGATGTATCAGTATACCATCCCGCAGAACCTATGAAAGAGACTGCTTTTGGGAACAGGATCTTTGCAGATATGATTAAGTAAGGACCTCTGAATGAGAGCATCCTTGATTATCCTGATGGGCCCTAAATCCAAAGCCATATGTCTTTATAATATATGGAAGACAGGAAGACATAGAAGAGAAAGACATGTGAAGACAGAGGCAGAGACTGCAGTCATGCAGTCCAAGCCAAGGAATGCCTGGAACCGCTAGAAGCTGGAAGGGGCAAAGAATGCTACCCTAGAACCTCCAGAGGGTGCACAACCTCGCTACTAGCCTGAGTTCCAAAACTGTTAGGGAATAAATTGCTTTGTTTGACCAGAGCAAGTTTGTGGTGTGTTTCTTCATCTGTAAGATGGGGATAACATCCTAAGTAGTCTGATTTCCTAAAGCCTTAAGTGGGCTAACTACCGTCTGGAGGAACTCGCAGAGGTTTAAAATGGCAAGCATTTATTGAGCGGTTGTTCAAATCATTTATTGTGCTAGGCGCTTTCCATGTATGACTTCAGTTCAGTTCAGTCAGTTCAGTCGCTCAGTCGTGTCCGACTCTTTGCGACCCCATGAATTGCAGCACGCCAGGCCTCCCTGTCCATCATCAACTCCCGGAGTTCACTCAGACTCACGTCCATCTAGTCAGTGATGCCATCTATAATTTATTGATCAGGTAACCAAGGCTCAGAGAAATTGAGTGATTTTCCCAAAACCATCCAGCTAAGAAATTGAAAGAAACGAGATCGCAATCCTAGCCAACTACCGAGATGTCCCTGTAATGCTCCCTGCTACCCTGATGGTGGGGAAGAGTGAAGGCAAAAGGAGAAGGGGACGACAGAGGATGAGATGCTTAGAGAGCATCACCGACTCAACTGAACAAACTCCAGGAGAGCGCGGAGGACAGAGGAGCCTGGCGTGCTGCAGTTCATTGGTATCACAAAGAGTCAGACACGACTTAGCGACTGAAGAACAAGGAGAAGCCCGGCCAACCAAACTTCCACTTCCACAATCGGTCAGCCTCCTCTAGAAACCGCCAGCTCTGCAACCGGCAAGGGAAAGGGTTAATTACGTCACCTTGAGTAGCCACCATCACGTCATTGACCCACGGATACTTTCTAGGGCCAAAACTCCCGTGGCGCCGCACTCGCGCCTCTAGATGACGTATGACTAGACGCGGACCAGTAGAAATGCCGAATTTTCGTTTTTCCGGCTACTGAGAGCCCCTTAACTCTAGCTCGGCTGAGGAAGAGGAAAGGCTAGGGGGCGGAGCAAGGCGGGGAACCGGAAGCCGCAGCGGCGGAGCCGGGACCCGCGCCTGCCAGGGCCACACGTGTGCGGTGAGTGAGGGGGACTCTGCGGTGCTTCTGGAGGGCCTAGCTCCCTGCCCGGTGCTGGAGTCGGAGGGTTTCTGAGGTAGAGGTTTCACCCTGTCACCAGCCGGGCGGCTTTCTGTGGCCGTCTCTGTTGTGGGAGTTTGGGGATTGAAGGGAGCCTGGGGAGAAGGGCGGGTGTACAGCTCCTCTCCCTGCCACGCTGCCTAGAGAGTGCTGGGTTAGCTTTTATTACCTTCAGCCTCTAAAGTCCGGGTCCGGGCTAGTTCGCTTTCAGCCTTTCTGTTGTATGTTTGACACTCACTCACTCTGCGCCCGGTCAGGGCCAGATGCCCAGTTTGCAATCTGAATGTACAGTTGAAAGTTGTTAGCGCTAGGAAGAAATGAACTAGGTGCCGAGATAGAGGATAGGGGAGTCTAAAGAACTGATCTTTAAGCCAAGACGCAGAGCGTGGCTAGAGGCACCCCTGAAATCTGGAGACCCAGGGAAAACTACGTTCAGCCAGAGGCAGTGAGTTCAGCACTGCAATGTGGGAGACCTGGGTTCAATCACTGGGTTGGAAAGATCGCCTGGAGGAGGGCATGGCAACCCACTCCAGTATTCGTGGCTGGAGAATCCCCATGGACAGAGGAGCCTGGCGGGCTACAGTCTGTCGGGTCCCAAAGAGTCGGACACAGCACAAAGACTGAGTTTGAAATTTTTCCTGTAAGCAGTGGGAAACTTCTGGAGGTGTTGGAGCAGGTAAATAACATGGAATAGATGTAATAATGGAAGATTAATCCGGCAGCAGGGAGTGGAATCATAGCAAATTGACTAACTGCAATCTGAACAAGAGATAAAGTGTCTGGATAGAGTAATGGAAGGGAAAAAGAGGAGATGATTCCAAGACACTGGAATGTGATGGTTGGATGTTATGGCACAGGGTCTACAAGCAAATGCATTTTGTTACATGAAAGAAGCAAGACCCCAAAGGCTGTATACTGTCTGATTCCATTTGCATGACATTTTTGAAAAGTCACAAAGCTGGAGGGTAGAAAGAAAGATCAGGTGTTGCCAAGAGAGCCAGAAGAGGATGATTGCAAAGGGGCTCCACAGGGAACCTCTGGGAGTTGTGGACAGTTGTGTAAGGTGCTGTGGTGGAGGCTACATGACTGTGGGTTTGTCAAAATCAGCACTGTGCATCAAGAAGAATGATCGACCCTAGGCGAATGAAAAGAAAGTCAACTGACATGCCTGGAAATGGAATGCAGACCTAAATAAAATGAATCTAACTAGTACAGATGTATATCCATTGGTTAAGACTCCAAGCTTCCAATGCAGGGGACGCTGAGTTCGAAGTACTGAGATCCCACATGCTATGCTTCGCCTGCTTCCGCGCCCCCCCCCTCCCCCACCCGGGCCAACCCCACCCCACGCCTCCAGTGACCTCACTGAAGGAGTGAAGGGAAAAGATGTAACCTAACTAACTTTGAAAAGCAGTGTTTTGAATGGATACTGTCAGGAAATGACAAACTGTAAATAAATACTGTAGTTGATAAATTTGTTTTTACCAACCATAACCCTGTGGTACATGTTTAGTGTTCAAGACATTAGTGTGAACTTGATACAGAAATACAGGTTTCTTTGTACACAAAAGACTAATGTACATACATATATTACCTAGCCTTGTCTAGTCAAAAGACCAAGAAGCAGTGGCACCACAGTGACAGGCATACCTAGCACTCAGATCTCAATAAGAGGAATCAGGGTTCCTTGAAGAATGACTGACTTTAGGACTTGTGCAGAGATAAGAAAAGGTAAACTTGAAAGAAGTGCCAGAAATTAAAGACATGCTAAGAAGAAAAAAGGATGGACCATGGTAAAAGGACACAGAAACTGAGAAATGTCAAAACTGGAATAATTTTAGCAACAAAATAAAGATACTGTGAGTCCATAACCCAAGTAATAAAATGTCTGTGAGGCTATACTGATGTAAATAAATGATTGAATAAATGGAGAGAAGGAATAAAGTTTACATACAGAAGAATTCAAAATAATAAAGGTAAAAGTAAGTAGGAAAATAGTCACCATTAAAACACTACAGTAATTGCTGCAGGCAAGATCCAGTGGAGAAAGTTAAAAAAAATCAGTGGAAGATACACGGTATTTGCATGCTCTTAAAATGTATCATCCAAAATATTTATTAATTGCTGTGGAGATTTTATTGTATTATTGATTCAAATTTGTTAATACTCCGCACTCTAAGAAGTGGAGCTTAATTCCCCTCCTCTTCAGCTTGGGCTGAATTTAGTAACTTGCTTTGAATAAACAGAGTATAGAAATGGAAACACTAACGTTACAGTGGAGACACCTGGCAAACCCTACCCTTAACCAAGCGATCGAGGTTACTAACACTAGTCATGTCGATATCATGCTTCCCCTAATGTGATGGGTTGAAAGGGCGCTTCTTTATGGTATTCTTCCCTCAAATCCGTAATATCAGTAGATTCATGGGAAGATGTCGGACCCACCCCCAATATGGGATATTCATTCTGCACAGTGCCAGTCTCGGTCATGAGAAACAAGTGAAAACTGATAGACTGTCACAGATTAGTGGAAATTAAAAGGAGACTGAATTAAATGCAAGGCATGGGCTTCCCAGGTGACTCAGTGGTAAACAATCTATCTGCCAAGCAGGAAAGTAAAGTTCAGTCCCTGGGTCAGGAGGATCCCCTGGAGAAGGAAATGCAACCCACTCCAGTATTCGTGCCTGGAAAAATCCCATGGACAGAGGAACCTAGTGGGCCCTAGTCCATGGGGTCAAAAAAGAGACCAGTTAGCAATTGAACAATAACAACAAATTCTGGAATATTAATAGAAAAAGTATATTAGTGGAAAAACTATCAAAATCCAAATTTAGCATTATATTAAGGTTGTTTCTTAGTTTTGGTTAATGCATCATGGTAAGTTGTTCACATTAGGGGAAATAGGGATATACTGTAACTTTCTGTGTATCTTTCCCAACTCTTCTCTAAAACTAAACATATGGAAATAGAAAGTTCCTGCATAGAGGAGCTGAGGGATGCAGAAGTGGTTATGAAGGCTTCAGCCAAGTGGCTGGGACCGTGCAGTTACAAATGACCGAAGGAAACTAAGTCAGAGGCCATTCATTTTCCAGAGTATTCTTTGGGACCCTACTGGTCCCTTGTGATGTTCCAGGAAAAAGTGGTTCAACCTGGTTGGAAAATCATGCTTACTTTAGCTTGTGCTTGGTGATTAATGGCTTAAATTAGCAAATTAAAAGACTCTAAGAATCTGATTTTCCTTAAAGAAGCCTCGTTAATTATTTTCATTTAAGTGTTTCCCAAATGCCTTTCACTCCAGAACCTTTTTTCGTGTACCTATTAATATTTTGAGAAGTGTGTTGTTCTTCAATGGACAATTCTTGTCTAGAAATATCTGGAATTGTCAGATATTTCTAACATCTGCCCTAGATGGTCAGCTTTAGATATTTTGAAATGGGTTGAACATGCAACTTTGGAAGGTACAGAAATAGACAAATAACACATAGTAACTTTTGTTCTTGATACATTCTGCTTTCAGGAGCATTGGGCAGCGGAAGGGTTAGCTGGTATTTGCCCTGTGCACAGTGGGGTCTCAATCCAGAAATGACCTGCTAGCCAGATTCCTTTCAAATGAAATATTCCGTATGTCAACAGTCTTATCTTGGAGGTCTTTGAAAATTATCTGTTGCCTCTCAAAGAATAACAAACATTTGAAGTTGTTTTTTGTTTTAGCTACATTGGGTTACATAGGAAACTTTTAGATAATCTTTTGTATTATTTCATTAAATTTGAATGTGATTAAGTGTAATGTATTGTTTGTTCCTGGCTGGGGAAATGGTAATATTTTCAGTTTCTTGTCACAAAAATCCTCCCACTGTTGTAAGAAATGCAAACACTGACAGTTGTAGTCTGCTTAGTGAAAATAATGATTTATTTGTAACCTTTACTGTCACTATAATGTTGCCTCCAAAACATCACTCACTAGTCAAGGTGTGTGTGTGTGTGTGTGTTCTTAGTTTCTGTATTGGTGTCTAATTTTACTTTCTCAATCTTAGAAATAGTGATTGTGTAGTTCCTGGACTCCTCATGGGCACAGATAATTTCTCCTGCATCTGTGGTCAAGGAGTAAATGGAGCCGTGATGACTAAGGACCTTCATTGGATGAGAGCAATTTAGTGATCATTTCTGGATTTTGTTTTTGTTTTCCAGAGTTGCTATAATGGAAGTCAAAGGGAAAAAAAAATTAACAGGTAAAGGTACAAAGACGTCACAAGAAAAAAGCAAATTTCATAAAAACAATGGTAAGATACTCAAAACATGCTTCCCTTGTGGTGGTTTTGTCTCTTGGAGGGAGGGTTTGGTGGGATGAGAAGGGATGTAGCAGATTCCAATCTTCATGGGTTAGAGTTAGGATTAAAATGGCGGACCAAGTGTCACTGTGTATGAGTGACTGATATGTTTACTGGCAAGCCAGATCTTCAGGATTTCTCATTGTGATGTCTTTACTGTTCCATCAGGTGTCAGTATTACAAAATAGAAAAGTCAATGATGAATTTCCTAAGCAGTCTTTATGTTTTTTTTTCCTTTCAGCTAGAAATTTTGAGGTATAAACATTTTGAATTTGTCTATATGATGTACTTCCTAAGTTCTAAATGTTCATTTTATTCTTAGACTCCTATTATGTCGTTAACCCCCAAAATACACACACTCACAAAGACATAAATAATATCTCATCTTGTGATGTGTGCTTAAAACAGAAATACACCTGACAGTGGTGGGTTATCTCTAGAATTATGAGCAGTTTTTACTATGTATTTCTATACTTTGTAGGTTTTCTATGATGAACCTATGTTATAATTTTATAATCAGAGGAAGTTTTTAAATTTTGTTGTAATTTTTTAAGTCCTCCTGTGCTCCATTTTGAGAGAAGGACAAAGTATGTTTCACTAAAAAATGTGTAATTTTCTGTAACAAATACAGCCCAGTGGATAAAAGATCCAGGCCCAGGATCACTGAACTAATAACTATTTATTATTGTCACTAGATTCAGGTTCTTCAAAGACATTCCCCAAAAAAGTTGTTAAGGAAGGTGGACCTAAAATCACATCTAAGAACTTTGAGAAAACTGCCACAAAACCTGGGAAAAAAGGGGTGAAGCAGTTCAAGAATAAGCAGCAAGGGGATAGAATACCAAAGAACAAATTCCAGCAGGCAAATAAATTCAACCAGAAGAGGAAATTCCAGCCAGACAGTAAAAGTGATGGTAAGCACTGATTTCTTCAGTGTGGTTTTTGCAGAAGCTTGCCCTGCCTGATGTGAAGACCTGACTCATTTGAAAAGATCCTGATGCTGGGAAAGATCGAGGGCAGGAGGAGAAGGGGACGATAGAGGATGAGATGGTTGGATGGCATCACCGACTAATGGACATGAGTATGGGTAGGCTCTGGGAGTTGGTGATGGACAGGGAGGCCTGGCGTGCTGCAGTTCATGGGGTCGCAAAGAGTCAGACACGACTGAGCGACTGAACTGAACTGACCTGAACTGCCCTGCCTGAACCATTGTGCACAGGGACTCTTGAAGTCTGTTAGAGACCTCCTGTTCTTGTTCCACGACAGGCAGTATCTCGGGTGGAGATGGGAAGGTGGTAGATGGGATTAAATAAACAACAGAAAGCATCTTCTCCATTTTCCAGGGTTGCTACTGGTGTCTTTATTTTTACTTTCGAGAGTTGCTATTATTGTCTTCTTTATTTTTACAAAATTGTCCTCTAGTGCTTAGAATTCCTAGGCCCTTGCTAAATTCCCCTGGCTGTGGAGTTAGGCTAAGTTGTAATGGGCTTTATACATTGGACTCTCAATGAAGCATTCCTTTCTGTAGGCTTACATTAATGAACTCATTCATTTAGCAAACAAATACTTGAGTTTTCTGCACACTGTCATCAAGAGACAGTGAAAAGAAATTAATAACCAGTGAGGGTACAAGCCCCAGGTAATCAGCATGGAAGCCAGCCTTAAATAACCAGTGTCCTGGTGAACAAGATACATGTAGATACTGCTCTCACAGAGCTCAGGCCATTTTAAGAGTATTAGCTTATCATACGGCTCAGACCTGGTAAACCGTTCCAGAGAAGGTATATAATATGTCATAGATTTGACTTGAACTGGTGCAGGCTAGGTTGCTAACTGATTAGAAGTGCTGGCCTGGCTATTCTTTGTCTGTTGAAACAAACTACTACTCTCTTCATCATGATGATGTTCAAGGGGTGGTCTCTAACTCAGAGCGTTGCTGTCTGTTGTACAACCTGCCCTTGCTGTGCGTCTTGCTGACCTGCAGGTGCCTTCTGTGCAGCGTCAGGAAACTTTCTCTGCTGTCTTTCATTCCCTTTTTCTCCAGCATGCTGGAGCCTGACACTGCCCTTTTGCTGCCAACTGAGACCATTGCCAAGGGGCCTTCTTAGTCCAGTCCCTGAGCCCTGGTCCTTGCTCTCAGCTCTGCCTAGGGTTGCTTGCTGGAGGGACAGCAGCCTTAAGACAGAGACGTAGGGAGAGAGGAAAGGAGGGAAATTTTCATTATTTTTCATGAGGCCTGAAGGATTTTTTCATGGTCTAGCCCTTTTCTCTTTTCCCCTTTTCTTCCAGGCCTATCTACTCTTACCTTGCTTCTCTCTCATAGATCCTAATTCTTCCTTTCCACACTGGTATTCTTTTTTTTAAATTTTCTTATTTTTGGCTGTGCTGGGTCTTTGCTGTGATGCGCAGGCTTCTCTTGTTGCAGCCCACGTTCTAGAGAGCATGAGCTATCCAGTTACAGCTCACAGGCTTAGTTGCCCAACAGCACGTGGGATTCCCTGACCAGGGATCGAACCTGCGTTCCCTTCATCAGAAGGAGGATTCTTAACCACTGGACCACCAGGGATGTCCCTACACTGGCTTTCTTGATACCTGCATTTTAAGTGCACACACATTCTCATTAAAGAGTGGCCCTCGTTCCTTTTGCTATAGGAGATAAGTTCCCCGCATCTCAAAGTGGAACTCTGATTTTCTCATTTTAATACCAGCAACTGAGGGGGACTGGATACTAGTCATTCCCAAAACTGGTTATATCTCCTGCAGCCCAACATGGCTTATGTTGAGGGTGCCCAGATATTTTCACAATTAAATGAACTGTGGATCGGTTACTATCCTCTGCTGTGTAGTACACGATGTCCTAATATTAATAGTGAATATGCTTCTGTTGCCTGTAATCTTCTGTTATTAGATTGGGAATAAGTAAGTGAGCAGTAAGGGGAGTAAAATACATTGTAGTATATGATATGCCATTAAAAATTACATTCTTGAGGAATATTTAGTTTCATGGAGGAATACTTAAGAGTATAATGATGTTTAAGTAAAGACATCAAGGAAATTAATATAAAATATGTGTGGGGGGAAAAGACAAGAAGGAAATGAAATTTTAGTCTCTAGGTTTTAAGATTATAGGAGAATTTTGTTTTTTGAATATATTTTCTAATCAGAGAAGGGGCAATATCTAGAAATAACTAATTCTCCGAAGGGTTTTTTGCAGGGTACTCATGTAAATAATACCCATCTTATTAAGTTCTTTGTTTGGCCTCATTGGGATTTTTTTTTTAATTCAATTAATAAGTTGCTTAGATTATGAAGATAAAAAAATAAGCAGTAGAAAGATACTTTTATAGCATGACCCTAACTGTAGAGAACTTAGAAATTTTCACTGTGCATTGTCATGAGTAACAGACAGCAGAGAATAAAGTTTCAGAGCCATATCTGGGTTTACATCCTGTCTCTGCCACTTAGGAGTTACGTGACCTTGGATAGGGAGCTTATCTGCCTAGTATCTTTCTTTCCCTGACATGAGAGGGAATAATAACAGTACCCACCTCACAGAGCTGTTGTAAAAATTAATTAATACGTAACAGCACTCAGAATAGTGAATTTGTGACTATTGTTTTTCCTATGTTAACTTGGACTAATTTCTGTTTTCATTGAGAACTGACTATGCCTAATGTCCAATGATCTTTATGTTCTAAAGTAAAATTTTATTTTTACAATGGAAAAAGATGCTTAAAAATTTGTAATTGATTTTATAATCCTTTTAGTTTCCTTTTTTTTTTCTTAATAGGTGTTCTGTTAAGAATCAATTTGTTGAGTGAATGAACAGTTGGTGTCAACCAAATTTAAAATGTGTAAACTGCTTGGAAAATGAAATAAAGTTTAAGTTGATAGGGAATGATTTTTCCCCTTCTAGTTCCCACAATGAGTATTGATCTTGATTACTGATTGCCATAGGTACCAAATTTGCTCTGTGTTTATGGCACTGAGAATGTTAAGTGTAATTGAAAATAATTTCTGTAATGACTAGAGTCAGCAGCCAAGAAACCCAAATGGGATGAATTCAAAAAAAAGAAGAAAGAACTGAAGCAGAGCAGGCAACTCAGTGATAAAACCAACTATGACATCGTCATTCGGGCAAAGCAGATTTGGGAGATCTTAAGAAGGTAATGCTAGCTAATGATGTCTTTATTGAGCTCTTGGAGATGATGGAGGAGTAGCAGTATACTTTGTAAATAGTGAGATGTCCTAAAATAAATCACATAGCACTTCAGTTATTTAGGGATTTTTCTTAACACTCCCGGAGAAGGCACTGGCGACCCACTCCAGTACTCTTGCCTGGAAAATCCCATGGACAGAGGAGCCTGGTAGGCTTCAGTCCATGGGGTCGCTAAGAGTCGGACACGACTGAACAACTTCACTTTCACTTTTCACTTTCATGCATTGGAGAAGGAAATGGCAACCTACTCCAGTGTTCTTGCCTGGAGAATCCCAGGGATGGGAGGCTGCCATCTATGGGGTCACACAGAGTCGGACACGACTGATGCGACTTAGCAGCAGCAGCAGCAGCAGCAGCAGCATAACACTCCAGGAAAGGCATCACTGTCTGGGTGTGTGCCCTTTACAGAAATGCGTGGAATCATTAGGATGGTATCAAGATCTGCTTAGGAAACTGTATGAGAGTTAAAATGGATTTGATATCCTTCCTGAGAAATTTCTGAGAAAATGGAGGATAGTTCTTTTTGGCTAGGTTTTGAAATACTTGAGTATTTGGTATCTTGGACTTGTTTTATTATTTGCTTTGCTTTGAAGTTCTGGCTGTTAAGATTTAGATTGATACATGAAATTATACCTTATGAGATGAGTTTCTGCCTTTGAGAAAATTACTTTTCTCTAGCTGCTCTGGAATAGTAATTTTAATGTCAAAGATTTGCTTTCTTCGAAGGGAAGATCATACTGAACTGCATGAACGTACACTGGTACGGTTTTTAGTTTTGTGTGTTTAAAATAATGTCTTTACTTAGGCTATGTTTCCTGACTCTTTTATAGAAAAGATTGTGACAAAGAGAAAAGAGTGAAGTTGATGAGTGATTTGCAGAAGTTGATTCAAGGGAAGATTAAAACTGTAAGTAGGATGTACTCATAGTTGCAATTTTAAGAACTAAATTGACTCTCAGTAAAGGGTAGTTGATTATTTATTACAGATGAAATTGTTTCTGTTTTTATTGTATTTGGCTTCAGTTTTCAAATACCTTTTATAATCTCCCTGAAAAATTTAATAGAGACCTCACTGCTGGGAAATTACAAAAAGACTATCAAGTATTTGGCTGTTCATTTTAAAATAATTTATTTAAATCAGTGTGTTCTTGGCTTGGCTGTTAAAGAATCTGCCTGCAATGCGGGAGACCTGGGTTTGATTCCCTGGATTGGGAAGATCCCCTGGAGAAGGGAAAGGCTACCCACTCTAGTATTCTGGCCTGGAGTATTCCCTAAACTATATAGTCCATGGCGTTGCCAAGAGTCAGACACAACTGAGTGACCTTTCATTCACTCAATGTTCTCTTAAAGTTATCTCAGGGAATTTATTAGTTCAACAGTGCTTGTTAGAATCTCTTACTGTGAACTCTGTAAGTTCTAAATGCTGGCTATTTTGAATGTGCAAAGCAAACATATTACTTTCTTCCTTGCTTTTATAAGCATTGTACAAAGGATCTTTAAAATATAGTAGATTTGGGAGTTTTAAAGTGATTTTCATTATTGCTCTTTAATCCTGTTTTATAGTAAACTTCTATTGATTCTTGTATATTTGGATAAATACTTAGTGATATTTGGGCTTCCCTGATGGCTCAGATGGTAAAGAATCCACCTGCCAACACAGGAGATGCGGTTTCAGTCCCAGGAGAAGGGAACAGCTACCCACTCCAGTATTCTTGCCTGGAGAATTCCATGGATGGAGGAACCTGATGGGCAACAGTCCATGGGGTTGCCAAGTTGGAGACGACTGAATGGCTAACACTTTTACACTTTTAGTGATATTCACTTATAAGCCAACAGACTCAGTATCTTTGGAGACCCTGAGGGCCTCCC
Source organism: Bos grunniens (assembly GCF_055505025.1). Lineage (NCBI taxonomy): Eukaryota > Metazoa > Chordata > Mammalia > Artiodactyla > Bovidae > Bos > Bos grunniens. The sequence goes on from NC_141172.1 coordinate 40,280,673, forward strand.
TTTGTCATACCATGTACATAGGTCTAAACAAATGCTGTATTGAAATTTGAAGGACTGTTTTCCAATAGCAAGTTTCCAGCTGCTGCATTCTTAAAGCCAGCAAGATCTTTTTAGGATAGAACTACTCATCTCTAACAGTAATGCTCAATTTATAAATCATGCACGCTTAAGATCCTTCTCATTTACCCTTAGGTTATTGTGACTACTGATGCCCATGGACTTGGGAGTTAATCTGTGCTTTTAGACAAGACAGCCCATTTATTCTTTACTGTGTGCCAGCAGCATTGGTAACCAGTGCATACTTTGTATCCTTTAGCTTAGTCTTCATCCCTATTAGACATTTGATAGATTCAAGGGATTAGAACTTGTAAACAGTGTGCCTGAAGAACTATGGATGGAGGTCCGTAATATTGTACAGGAGGCAGCGAACAAAACCATCCCAAAGAAAAAGAAAAGCAAGATGGCAAAGTGGTTATCTGAGGAGGCCTTACAAATAGCTAAAGAAAGAAGAGAAGCAAGAAGCAAGGGAGAAGGGGAATAGCATATCCAACTGAACACAGATTTCCAAAAAACAGCAGAGAGAGACAAGAAAGCCTTCTTCATGAACTGTACGTGAAACTAGAAGAAAGCAACAGAAGGGGAAAGACTAGAGATCTCTTCAGGAAAACCGGAAATATCAAAGGAATATTTTGCCCAAAGATGGGCACAATAAACGACAGAAATGGTAGAGACCTAGTAGACATTGAAGAGATCAAGAAGAGATGGAAAGAATACACGGAAGAACGGTACAAAAAAGATCTAAGAGAACCAGATTGCTGTGATGATGTGGTCAGTCACCCAGAGCCAGACAGTCTGGAGAGCAAAGTCAAGTGGGCCTTAGGAAGTACTGCTGTTAATAAAGCTAGTGGATATGATAGAATGCCAGTAAAACTATTCAAAACCCTAAAGGATGATGCCATCAAAGTGTTACATTCAATATGTCAGCAAATCTGAAATACCCAGCAGTGGCCACAGGACTGGAAAAGGTCAATCCTCATCCCAATTCCCAAGAGGAGTAATACTCAAGAATGTGCTAACATCAGATGGTTGCGCTCATCTCCCATGCTAGTAAGATCATGCTTAAAATCTTGCATGCTAGGCTTCAGCATTATGCGAACCAAGAATTTCCAGATGTCCAAGCAGGGTTTAGAGAAGGAAGAGGAATCAGAGAGAAAATTGCCCACATTTGCTGGGTCATAGAGATCGGGAATTCCAGAAAAACATCTACCTCTGTTTCATTGACTACTCTGAAGCCTTTGACTATGTGGATTATAATGAACTGGAAAGCTCTTAAAGAGATGGGAATACCAGACCATCCTACCTGTCTCCTGAGAAATGTGTATGCGGTATGGAACAAGAAGCAAGTATGGAACAACTAATTGGTTCATGATTATGAAAGGAGTATGACAGGGCTGTCTGCTGTCACATCATGAGATGTGATATACGCTGAGCACATCATGAGAAATGGCAGGCTGGATGAGTTACAGGCTGGAATCAAGATAGGCGGGAGAAACATCAACAACCTCAGATATGTGGATGATACCACTCTAATGGCAGAAAGCGAGGAGAAGCTAAAGAGCCTCTTGATGAAGGTGAAGGAGGAGAGTGAAACAACTGGCTTAAAACTAAATATTAAAAAAAACTAAGATCATGGCATCTGGCCCCATTACTGCATGGCAAATGGGGAGGGGGGGCGGGGGGGCAGGGAGTGGAGAACAACAACAGCATCTGGGCTCAAAGAAATTCATCCCAGAGTCGTAAGGATAGCAAGTTTCTTAATTTCTCATAAACTTACTTTCATCTATAAATATCTAATAACACCAACTCACTTTTAACTCTACATCGGAAAAATAATTTAAACCACATACATTGGTTACATAGTAGGTAATCAATATATGCACAAAACAGCCTAATTTTAAAAAATAATAACTGTTTATTTATTTATTAATGGCTGCACTGGGTCTTCGTTGCTGCACCTGAGCTTTCTCTATTGGGACACACAGGGGCTACGGTAGTGGTGGTGCAAAGGCTTCTCATTGTAGTGACTTCCTTGTTGCAGAGCATGGGCTCTAGGCACATGGGCTTCAGTAGTAGCAGCTCTCAGCTCTAGAACGCAGGCTCAGTAGTTGTCGCACGCGGGCCTTGTTGTCCCACAGTGTGTGGGATCTTCCCAGACCGGGGATTGAACCCATGTCCCCTGCATTGGTAGGTGGATTCTTAACCACCGGACCACCAGGGAAATCTCAGACTGATTTTTTAAAATTATAAATTTTAAAATTATAAATTAAAATTATAATTATAATTATATAATTAATATATATATACTATATATTTTTATATTATATATATTTATATATATATATTATATATATATAACATAAAAAATTAAAATTATAAAAATTTAAAAATTTTATCAAAAATGTCTATACAGATCTCCCTTAAGCAAATTCTTCTGCAACCTGTGACTTTGATGAAGATACACCTTTACCTTCAGATTTGTTAGAATTTAAAAATTTAAAGACAGACTTAGCAACAGGTAATAAGCACTATTAAAATAGACTAGTATATAAAAAGTAATAGTGCATGACTGATTATCTGTGGTTATTGCTTTAGAAAATTAATCAGGAAGTCCATCAATGAGGATCTAATCCATCCAGTAGTTGTGAGGGGGTTAAGGTTGGAGAATCAGATTTGAAATACTTTTCTAGGAATATAACTGGATGTATATTCAGGAATTATAATGAAAATGTGAGAAATGGAGTGGTAAGCTCATAATGTAATTGCAGTGTGTATCTGGATATAATTATTTATGTAGCAAGACTTTGGTTGCCAAAGCCAAACATTCCTAGATCATTTATATTTAAAAAAAAAAATCATAGCATAATAGAATTTTTGCCCTGGAAAATTCCTCTTTTAGGTAAAGTAACTGTCAGAGAAATGAGAAATACAGTATGTATAATCATTGTACAGATTTGGTTTGGTTTTAACTATAATGATAAAATCTTACAAAATAGTTAAATCCAGTCCTATCTCAATGCCATACAGTAGCCAGCAAAACCAAAGAGTGCCACTCTGAACAATTAAATAAAGAATTGTACTCCCAAGTAATGTAGATTTGATTAGCCATGAAGACCCCTTTTTTTTTTTTTTTCTCACAAGGAGTTGTAAAAGAGGGAGCAATACAACATAAGTAATATGATAGAAACATACATTTTCAGGGAGATTTTGTCTAAAGGCCCCAACTGTTTTCCTACAGATTGCATTTGCGCACGATTCAACTCGAGTGATCCAGTGTTACATTCAGTTCGGCAATGAAGAGCAAAGGAAACAGGCTTTTGAAGAATTGCGAGGTATTTCTTATATGTATTTTGTAATCATTGGTATAAAGTTGCTTGTTTTCTCTTGAAATACCCAACACTGTGTTGAAAAAGAATTCTGTTGAGGAATAGCAGAGTGTCCTCGGCAGGACCTTTTCTGTTTTTGTGTGTTTTTTGCCTGGGACAAATAGGGAGCGATTTGTTTGTGTTCCCAGGATTGTGCGTTCAGTTCTCTCCTTGTTTCTGGAGGTTACCCAATCATTGTAATGTATTTTGTTTTTCAGGTGATTTGGTTGAGTTAAGTAAAGCTAAATATTCCAGAAATATTGTTAAGAAGTTTCTCATGTATGGGTGAGTTGTTTTATTTATAAAATATTTTAATTAGTTTTTTAAGATTTGGATAACGTATTGTGTGCAAATGTTTCTTAAAAATCTGTGACCATGATAGTAGCCTTAAGCAGATGCTGGTAATGTTTGCAAGGAATATGGTCTTAAAAAACAGTTATTGAAAAAATGTAAAAGTAGTATTGCCTTCATTGACCTTACAAGTGTATCTTGAAGTCCTGGAAGAAGAGAAATGGTTATAATGAACTTGTAATTCGTCACAAGTTATTTAGAGGTTGGAGTGGTGGGAGGGGCAGGTGAGTAGACCAAACCAGGGTGAGTGGGTTAGAAAATGGCAAGATAGGAGGATTTCCTAAACCAGGTGGGATTAATACTCGTCTTGCCCTCCCAAGTATAATAATGTGCCAAAATGTGCTAACCAACAACCAAACAGTACAGCTGGCAAATTCCTAAAAACTGTATTCCTGACTGGAATTATTGGCCTCTTGATTATTTTAGGATAGAATAGAAATACTTGTGATTAAGTCCTGTTTTAAAAGAGAATCCTGGGATATATTTTATTCATATTATCCTGCACTTTGACTTTTACCTTCTCCTTTTCTCCTTCTACCCAACTTCTTTCAAGCTAAACAGTTTCCTGATGGGAACGGACATTTATGGAGCACTTACTATGTGCTGCTTACAGTTCTCAGTGTGCCTTAACTCATTTATCCTCACAGTAACCTTATTCTTTCCATTTTATGACTGAAGAAGCTGAAGCACAGAGCAGTTAAATATCTTGCTCAGGCAGTCTGAGCTGGTCAGCAGAGCCAGGTTTCAAACCTAGGCAGGCTGCGCCTCAAGTCACAGAGAAAATTTGCTGGTGGTCCAGTGGTTAGGATTCCATGCTTTCACTTCTGAGGGCCTGGGTTCAATCCCTGGTTGGAGAACTAAGATTCCCATAAGCTGCACAGCATGGCCAAAAAGAGGAAAAAAAGCAAGGAAATACAAGGTAGAAATACAGGGCAATTTGGTTTTCCTTCTCACAGCATTTCTCTGGGGTAGTCACTCCCACACACACAGTGATGAGGGGTCTCAGGAGAAGTGTGTGTGTTTTGTCACCACCCAGCTTTCTCCTTGTATCGCTTACTTTTCCTGTGGTCACATCGGATTTAGGAGTAAAGCACAGATCGCAGAGATAATACGAAGCTTTAAGGGCCACGTGAGGAAGCTCCTGCGGCACGCGGAAGCGTCCGCCATTGTGGAGTACGCCTACAATGACAAAGCTATCCTGGAGCAGAGGAACATGCTGACGGAGGAACTCTATGGGAACACGTTCCAGCTTTACAAGGTGATGCTTCAAGACAGTTTTTTCCTCGAGATTTACTTTTCCTTTGTGCTGTTCCTTACCTCCAGTGCCCTGTATTCAGAATGTATTTTTCCTTTGGTTGTTCTTTGAAGAGACTGTCTCCTAGCCTTTATCCTCTTGGACTATTTTGTCTCTGGTGTATTGAGCAAGGGATCATACTTAAATTTCTCTTTCCCTGAGCACTATCTTTAAATCCCCTATAAATTAAAACTGCTTGCATTACTCCTTTGCAAGTACTCTTGTGTACTGCTTCAATACTTCTGTTGCTACAGTAGTCAGATAGACCTAGGAAGATTCTTAATGGAGCTTTGTAAACATCCGCTAACCAGCCCTGGTTGAAGGGCATCGAGCTCCCTGTTGGCTGTGGCTGACCCTTCTCTGGGTCCTACGTGGAGAGGACGCAGAGTGGAGAGACCCAACCCTGGGTGTACTACAAGGCTAGTAGTGGGACTAGGACAGTTAAGGGATCTAGTTCAGACCTTAGACACAAGTACACACATTCATCTCAAGGGAGATGGATTGGTTCCTGGGTTGCTTCTGCTAGTCAGGTTCCGCTCCTGGCTTGAACTTAGTGCTCCTTTGTCACAGTCACTCTAGGAATATCCAGCTAATCACAGAACACATGGTGGCAAGACTTTGTTAACTGACTACTTGGTCTTGTGAATAGGCACTTGTTAAGTGCTTGGCAGGTCTTTACTGGCTAGCTTTTGATTTGGTTGGTTGTTTAGCCTGAAAGTACAATGGTGTACATCAAATGAGAATTAGGTAATCAGGAATTACTCTGAATATATCCACAGAGGTGCTTTTATTATGTAAATATGGGAAATCTAAAAATTTAAGTTTATGTAAAATGACTCTAATTGATTTTCTTTGGTCTAAAGTTGGAGAAACGTGATCAAATTTAGAGGGGCTTGATTTTTCTTCTGTTGCAGTCAGCAGATCACCCAACTCTGGACAAAGTATTAAAGGTACAGCCAGAAAAATTAGAGCTTATCATGGATGAAATGAAACAGATTCTAACTCCAATGGCCCAAAAGTAAGAAAACTTTTTTTGTGTTTTATTAACAAATAGCATTTGAAAGGGGAAAGTTTTATGTAGCCTTTGCATAGGAAAGGTGAATAGTTTGCCAGTTACGGTCTACTATATAAATTAGATTGTGAGACTTAAAAGTCCATGCATGTGGCCTACTTCGCATTAGGGCGTTGCTCTGAAACCAGACTTCCTGGGTTGTGAATCCTGGTGCTTTCCTCAATTACTGACTCTATGCCCTTGGGCAACTTAACTTCTCTGTGCCTCAGTTTCCCTATCCAGATAATTATAATAATAGTGTTTATTTCATAGAGTTTTATGAAAATTAAACGAGTTAATATTTCTAAAGCGCTCAGAACAGTGCTTTGCCATTAAAAGCAGCTTATTTTTGCCTTCTACTTGAAAATTCCATGTGAACTTAAATTTGGTGCCTGATCATTAACCTACACTGTACATCTGAATTCATCATGTGTCACGCTAGGAGGCTTGGATCAATTAGGTGTTGTTGCAATTGCTGGCTCAGGCGGTAAAGCGTCTGTCTACAATGCGGGAGACCTAGGTTCGATCCCTGGGTCAGGAAGATCCCCTGGAGAAGGAAATGGCAATCCACTTCAGTACTATTACCTGGAAAATCCCATGGACAGAGAGCCTGGTCGGCTACAGTCCATGGGGTCGCAAAGAGTCGGACACGACTGAGTGACTTCACTTTCACTTTGATCTGTTTAGGTTTTAACTGCGGAAATGTTTTTGTTAAACGGGTACATTATAAAGGAGGCATGACAAAAAGAAAATAGCCATTAAAATGTAGTCCACATGTGGATTTCTAATCACGTGTCCATTGTTGGGTAAAAGAAAGTTAATGGCTTTATTGAAGAAAATTGAGTGTGTTTTGAATAATAATTTCGTATTTGCTGTTTAGGTACTAGAAATTTGTATTCTGGTCTTGGTTGTAGATGGCACTAATATTTTTATAGGTCTGTAAGTTTTTTTTCAAGTCTTGGTGTTGCTGAAGGTAGTCTTTTTATGACAAATAACATTTGCTAAAACCATTTCAGTTGTTTTGATTATCTTAGGACAACCAAAGTTACCTATCTCTGTATTATTATACTACCATTTCTGACTGTTTTTTTTTGTTTTTTTTTTTTTCTGTTTTCAGAGAAGCTGTGATTAAGCACTCACTGGTACATAAAGTATTTTTGGACTTTTTCACCTATGCACCCCCAAAGCTAAGATCAGTAAGTTCTTGGTTTTAGTTTTTAAACTGAAACATTGAGTGCTGTGTAAAAATGTGAAATACTTCTTTCATGTATATTGGTTTTTGAAATTTTTAAAGAATTGTTTCCGTATTTAGAAAATATAATGCTCTCTACTTCCTTTGAAGAAGTCTACTTCTTCTATTTAGACTTTTTAGTCTATGGAATTTAGACTAAATTCCATTTAGACTTTTGCTAGAAAGACAGTAGACCTGACCATAGTTTTATCAGTTCCATTGAATTTTCATATTTTAATTACAATCTGGAGAGTATACTCTAGCTTAACATAATCAGAAAATTAACTAACACATGGAGGAATATTCAGCATTCAAGGAGTTTGAAATTCACCTTTATTGATACCAAAAAAAATGAAAAAGAAATTATATTGGTGTTAAAAGGTGACTGGAGGATACTTAGGTAAAACTAAATGGACCGTGAAAGACTGGACCTTATATAAGAGTGAAGGTAAATTGCACTGCCCTTCAAGTCAATGATGGGACTATAGATGAGAATTCATTTAGTCCCTTGAATTTTGCTTGCTTCATCATACTGTGAATTCATTGTCCGTTTGTTCTCATTCTAATAATAAGCAATAACCAAATAATGAGATTCACATTTTTTTTTTTACAAATATGCCAGATTGAACATACATAGGAATTTTGACCCTCTCAAAATTGACATGCAAATTAGTTTTCCAAGTGTAGCCACCTATCTAAGCACGTAGTTTAGTGAATGTAGCAGTTGCTGCTTCTCTTTGGAGAAGAGCTCTCGTTTCCTGCACAGTATCTCATAGTTCTGGATTTTCTGAGGCAGGACTTTATTTTCAGAACTGAGAAAATGATCATTTTAATATATTCCATAAAGTGTTTATCTTTAGTGTTGAATGTGTTTTAGTAATAGCAAAAAAATCATTGGGAACTTAGTGTGAATATAAAGTAAACAGACAAATCTTTGTGGGCCCTGGGGCATTTTCAATAGAGAGATTTAAAAAAAAACAAAGAAAAACCTTTGGAGATAAAAGAAGCATGATTGGAATATATGTGTAACTCCCCAACTGGACAGCTTTGAAGAGATTCATAAGTTTAGATATGTAAACTGAAAGCTGTACTCTTGAAAAGGGTTGTAAGATAGTTATAAGTGGAATTTTTTGTTCTTATTGATAAAAATAGGCTACTTTTCTCCTTCCTGGCAGGAGACTTTGTATTTATTTAATATAAATTTTTAAAATTGGGAATGGATTAAACTGGCCCTGCAGCTGTTAGCTGGCAGAACTCATCTTGTCCTATATGCTTGTCTTCCAAATATAATTACAAAATATATGCATACATTGAAAACAGAAAATAAAGACTAAAAATAGCTAAAATTACCTCATAATAAAAATGACTGGGTTTTACTAAAAGGTAATTAATGACTGGGTTTTACTAAAAGGTCAGTTCAGTTCAGTTCAGTTCAGTCGCTCAGTCGTGTCTGACTCTTTGCAACCCCATGAATCGCAGCACGCCAGGCCTCCCTGTCCATCACCAACTCCCGGAGTTCACTCAGACTCATGTCCATCGAGTCAGTGATGCCATCCAGCCATCTCATCCTCTGTCGTCCCCTTCTCCTCCTGCCCCCAATCCCTCCCAGCATCAGAGTCTTTTCCAATGAGTTAATTCTTCTCATGAGGTGGCCAAAGTACTGGAGTTTCAGCTTTAGCATCATTCCTTCCAAAGAAATCCCAGGGCTGATCTCCTTCAGAATGGACTGGTTGGATCTCCTTGTAGTCCAAGGGACTCTCAAAAGTCTTCTCTGACACCACAATTCAAAAGCATCAATCCTTTGGCGCTCAGCTTTCTTTATAGTCCAGCTCTCACATCCATACATGACCACAGGAAAAACCATAGCCTTGACTAGATGGACCTTTGTTGGCAAAGTAATGTCTCTGCTTTTCAATATGCTATCTAGGTTGGTCATAACTTTTCTTCCAAGGAGTAAACGTCTTTTAATTTCATGGCTGCAGTCACCATCTGCAGGAATTTTGGAGCCCCCAAAAATAAAGTCTGACACTGTTTCCACTGTTTCCCCATCTATTTAAGTGAAGGCCTAGTCTAAATGTCAATATAGAGATTAATTTTTCTTAAGAGAAATGTTACTTAAGTGTCTTGATGGTGAATTATTAATGTGATTTCCAGAGGTAATCCATTGATAAACTAAAAAAAGAAAAATGTTTTCAGACAAAATTATTATTTTGACTTTTTTGGATGAACGTTTTATTTATCTGGCTTTTTAAGTTAAAAGCTCTCTTCTTATACCACAGCCAGTTCTTAGATTTCTTTTTTCTTGAAAAGTCATTGAGAATATACTATACATATACAGTTAACCCTTGAACAGTATGGGAGTTAGGGGTACTGACACTCCTGTCCTCTGTCCTCAGTCAGAAACCCACCTGTAATCATCCCTACCCTATCAGGGATGGGGATTTACCCAACTGCAGATGGTATAGTGCTGTAGTACATATTAGTGAAAAAAATTCATGTGTAAGTGAACCTTCTTCAAATCACACTCAGGGGTCCCCTGTATACATACTTTTCTGAATAGACTTTGATGAAACTTAGGTATTTTAATAGAAATTTCCTGGGGGCAACGTTTACTGCTTTTGATAGAAAAAGAATGTTTCTAGGAAGCAGTTATATATATGCATGCCTGTCTACAAAATTAAAATTTAAATTGTTTGCTACCTATACTCTCTGCCTTTCATTCTCTGTGCATTACTGCTCCTTACTAGACAGACTGTGAAAAGCAAAAAGAAAGAGTAAACCAAAGCCCTGACTGCATTTATTCCCCAGGAAATGATTGAAGCCATCCGAGAAGCAGTGGTGTACCTGGCACACACGCACGATGGCGCCAGAGTGGCCATGCACTGCCTCTGGCATGGCACGCCCAAGGTAAGGGTCAGTCAGGAATTGCATTTTCAGTCTCCTTGGGGTCTTGCCCTGTTGTGCACAGCATTGTCTTTGCGAAGTTGTACCTCAAGGCCTCAGAGAAACCAGCTCCTCTTTGAGCTTCTTGTTGCTTCTCTGCTGGAGTCTTCAAGTTTGAAAACCTTGTGTTGCCATTGTATGGGAAGGGATCTGTCAAGCAGATAAACACAGTATTTGTTGTTTAGTTGCTAAGTCGCATCCAATTCTTTTGTGACCCAGTGGATTATAGCTCGCCAGGCTTCTCTGTCCAAGGGATTCTCTAGGCAAGAATACTGGAGTGAGTTGCCATTTCTTTCTCCAGGGGATCTTCCCGACCAGGGATTGAACCTGTGTCTCCTGCGTTGCAGGCAGTTTCTTTACCACTGAGCCATCAGGGAAGCCCAAACAGTGTTTATGTTCGGGTTTTTAAAAGTTTTGATACCTGTCAGTTTCTTTGATTCCTTATTTAATGATTTTAGTGCTGGGAAGGAAGAGGAAAGAAAAGAAAATGTACAGCCATGCATTGCTCCTCTGGATCTCAAGTACTTTGAGGGAAATGCTACAGATCCATATTAATTATAGAAGCTTAATAGAAATGATCCTCATTTCCTTAATTGGTATATTCTCCTTTAAAGGACAGTTGTACTTTGTCCAGTTTTTAATACAAATTTAATTTCTATTCAATAAATAATGTATTGAATGCCATCTGTATGCTTGACTTTTATGCATTTGAAGACAGCTCAGATATTGGAAGAGGGATCTCAGTTTTTAGTATAAAGGAAAGTAGTTTTACCAGGCTTGCCTTGCAGCTGATAATTTCATGCTTCCATATTTATGTCTCAATGGAATGTCACAAAGAAGTCTAAGATTATAGTAGCTCTGAGAGGAATTCTTATAGTATATTGCATTTTTCTGTTCTGGCTAAATAACTGTTTTCACTAATGAAAAGTATGCCACTCCAGTGGAAGTTTAGGATTATATAAAATTTCTAACTACGAAATACCTTAATCTATAGCTATCTGTAACTAAATCTGTAACTGTAAGTTCATTGAGACAATTTTTCTTTTTTAAGGACAGAAAAGTGATTGTGAAAACAATGAAGACTTACATTGAAAAGGTGGCTAATGTAAGTATAAAAACTGCATATTTCTTTTAATACTTTTGAATAGTAAAATTATAGGAAATTAGAAAAATTTAGAAAATTATCAAGAAAATTACTTGTTATTTTATTTCATTATAATCTAAATATATGCATATACATGTATTTTTACATATTATTAAATTTATACAAAATGAGTTTGTTTTTCATTTGACATTGTACTTTGGCAGTTTTCCATTTTTATTAGATAATTTTGAAGACCTTAATATTTAGTCTTTAGGGAAACTGCACTTCAGAAACTTGTTACCTGTTTTCATTATCATCAAAAAAATAACAGAAAGTGAAACTTGTCTCTCTTTTTTCTTCAATTAAATCTTTAGTATGGTCAAAGAAAATTTTAGTTCTAAGTTTTATAATTCTTTGAAATCTTTTTTTTTTTTTCATTCTTTGAAATCTTTTGGAGATGTTTTAACAGCTTTTCAAATGAAATTAGAGGATATAAAATGTGTTTCTTCTGAGGAAATAATTACCTCAAAAAATAATATCTCTGTATTTAAATAAACTAAGTCATTTTCCATAGTAATTCTAAAATATATGTAGTAATAAGCATTAATTTTCAATTTTTTAATTTTTTTTATATTATGTTTTATAGCTTCTAATTTGCAGGTGAACTAAAAATGAGTGATATCAACAACTTTTCCCTATAAAAAATTCCAGTAAGCACTATTGGCATCTAATGAATACTTGATATAGTAAATGATAATTCAAATTCAGATAAATTAGAGCTCTGAGATTATATACATACCTGTCATCTTCTGTAGGGTTCTAGACTAGGAAGAGAGTATAAAACCATGGAGAAGGCAGCCAACTTGCTTGGAACAAAATGGAGTAAGAGATTCTCTAATGAGTTGTTTTCAAAGTATGAGAATTTTTTATGATTCATCATTAAATCTTTTTGTATAGCATTTTAATTTGAATATTTTGATTTAGAAATGAATAAAAATAGAATGTTACTGGAAAGTTCCCTTATTTGGGAGGGGTGGATAAATTAGAATTTTGGGATTAACATATGCACACTACTATATAGACAGTGAATAATCGACAAAGATCTACAGTGTAGCACAGAGAACTCCATGTATATATATAACTGAATCACTTTGCTCTACGGCTGAAACTAACACAACATTGTAAATCGATTGTACTCCAATATAAAATAAAAATTTAAAAATAAAATGACATCAAAAGAGAAAGTTATGAAAGATATTAAAAGTCTTCAGTAATAAAGTTAGATTGTTTTCCAATTTTGTTATATCAACAATAATTTTTCTTTGGAGAACCAAATCCCCACAAGGCATTGCAAAGTTAATAAATTAGCAATGCAGTGCCTGTTTTATCTTAAGGAGTTGCTTCTAAGGAGGTGAGATAAGCTAATACTGTCCATGGGTTTGGTCTCTGGGTTATTTGGAAGTGTTTAATTTCCATATATTAGGATATACTCTGTATTGTTTCAGTCTTTTAAAATTTATGACTTATGGCCCAGCATATGGTCTGTCTTAATGTCTTGAAAAGAATGTGTGGCTATAGTCCTCTATAAATGTCAGTTAGATCAAAATGATTGGTAGTGTTTTCAGATCATGGATGTTTTTGCTGACTTATTTATCACTGTCTACTTCTGTCAGTTGCTGAGGAAGTGTCGTAAAACTTAGAGCTATAATTGTGGAATTGTCTGTTTCTCACTTAAATTCTGTTCCATCTTCTGTATTCACCCAGTGATATTTTGCACTGCATACACTTCCGTGTGTGGGACTTAAAGAACCAGAAAACCGGTGGTTGTGTACTATAAGCACAGTGTTCTCTACTTTGTTTCCTTCACTTAATTCATCTCAGGGGTCATTTTATTTCTCTCTCTATATATCTATATATCGCCAGAGAAATCCATTGGTTGGTAGCAAAAGTCAAATACCTCTAGAGTTAAAAAAATTTTATATCATCATCTGGGATAGAAAAGAAATATGCCAGAAGCTTTGAAAACTCTTCTTTAACATAAAGTAGAAATTCTTTAAATCTTTGGAACACTGTCAGCATTATGAAAATAATTCTGTTATTTAAAGAGTGACAGTTGTGAAAGTCCTAATGTATATTTATGTACTCTCGTGCTGCTATAGGTTTTAAAAGCAGTTCACTTCATCTTATTCTCATATGCAGTATTTAAGTATATTCTTCTAGTTTTTTTTAGTGTTTCTATTTTTATTATATAAGATTATTTTAAAGCAATTGTGTAATTTTTCAAAAGAAAGTGAAAAATCATTTGTAATCCTTCAACCCAAAGGTGACAGGATTTTTCCTTCCAGGATTTTTTTTGTGTGTATTATGTATATTTTATATATATATTATTTTATTTGTATTTTCATAATTGAAATGCTATACATAGTTTAACGTATTATTTTATATTCCTTTTTTTCCTCCCACTTTGACTGTAATTTTCTTTTGAATTTAATCTTAAAGTAGCTATTCATTAACAGGATACCTATTTTTAAGAGGTATCTGGTTAGTTTCAAAAATGAGTCTCAGCTATTTGATATTGAAGAATGTGCTCCTCTGTTTCTTTCTTTTTGTTACTCAACCTAGAATATAATTAACTAGGTCCTGATAAGAGAGCACGTTTCTTTGAGGGACTTTTATCTATCCCATTTCTATTATGCTGGATAAGTTGTCAGGTTGATAACCTTAATAAAATAACTCCATGGGTGAAAGAAAAGGGAGAATCTGTGTATCTTTTAACTTTTAATTTTCTAATTCCAACAGGGCCAATATTCCCACTTGGTTTTACTGGCAGCCTTTGATTGTATTGATGATACGAAGCTTGTGAAACAGATAATCATATCAGTAAGTAATTTGCATGGTCTTGAATTTAAGTTAAATGGATATATCATTTTTTAACATTTAAGTTTGATTTCACACATAGATGTGTAAAGTGTGCTTTCTGTCAGTATTTGTTATTTTTTAGTTGCTTTAATTAAGCCTAATTTGGAGGGTTGCTTTATTCCTATACAAACCATAATCTTGTTACTTGATATTACTAATTAATATTGCTTTAAACATGTAAAAGACTGCTTAAATTAGAATAGCATGACTTCTTAGACCATATGATTTGGGGTTGGCCAAAAAGTTCGTTTTGGTTTTTCCATACAATACTACGGAAAAACTCTTAATGAACTTTCTGGCCAACCCCATAGTAAATGAAAAATCAGCAATGCAGTGTTTAGATTTGATCAGAAATTTATTTACATAGTAATTCTTCAGTTATTCAGGAACTTACGTCCCCCCAGGCAGAAGATATCCACGACCTTTTTCTCTCGCCCTTTGGAGAAACTACCTCTGCATAGCTTATCAATACATCTGTCCTGCCTTATCAATACATTGTCCTGACTTAATTTGCCCTCTGAAAAACTGAATATTCTCTTTAAAAAAAAAAAAAAAACCCTGCACCAATATAGAAACTACATTATAAAATAATTTTCTTCGTTCTTTAATTACTGCCCACTTTTCTGACTTCTGATCCTGTGATCTGCTTTTATTTTTCCTTCCTTTATTTCTAGCGGACAAGTGGTGTTGGGCGTGTGATACAGGTTGTAGGGGAAGGGATAAGGGAAGGGTTTTAAAGCCGCATATGTATAGACACCAGTTGTTCATCTGAAGGGTGTTAGACATAGATGGGGTCATTGCAGACATCTCAGTGACAGAAGCTGCTTCCACACTCTCTGCAGGGAGCAGCATGTGAATGTTCAGAAAGAGGACTGCCCTGTTGGCTGTGGTGGTGCTGAGGCCTCTCTCAGTCCTGTCTGGACCAGTGGAGCTGGTGATCAGGGAGAGTATCCCAACTAGTGAAGGGGCAGGAGATTTGTTCTCTTAGAAGCCAGCTGTACGTCCCAGTGTGTGAATTTCTCATGCCCTTGCTGTCATTTTCCAGCTTTTCCCTTGACTGTTTTAGGATTGTGATGACTTTCTCTGGAATAGGATTGTGGGAAGAAACAAGTTGGCAAGACTTTCATGTCACTAACTGAGTATTTTGACACGTTCCTTGTGACTTTATTACCCTTTTGACTCCAATCAATAATGCTTGTTTTTCATTCCAGTGACAGAAATGTGAGGCCATAGATTGGCTAATGAATAAAGTTGTTTCATGAAAATGGAAACAGACTGGGCTATTGAACACTTGGCTTTTGTTTAATATTTTCATGACAACTAAAATTTGCATAACTGTTCCAAATGGATTTTAAGAGAAACCCAGCTTCCTTCAGAATTTGCCACGATTGTCTGCTAGATTATTTTTTTCCAAAGATTTATCCCACTTACAGTTGCTGTTGAAGCAGTGTTAATTCCTCGTGCTTACCAGCTTGATTCCCACAACTGTTTAACCCACATTCCTAGTGACTTTCTCATACTTATGGTAGCTTACGCTGAAAATGGCCTCATTTGCTGATGTCCTGCCTCTAGCTGACAAATGCTCACTGGGTTCTCTGTATCATTAAACTCTGTAGCTAGCGATAAAATTCTGGAATGCTAATTGTGCTTGCATTTCCCCCGCCCATCCACCACAAAACCTGTGGCAGTATGCAGTGCTTTTTAAAAATACCCAGGAAAGCTTAGTGTTGCTAAGCATTCTGTTTAGGGTAACCAGACTTCTGAAATGGCAGGTTGAAATCACAGCCTGGTCAGCTGAGCCCTCACCTTTCAAAATGGATACTCACTGTTTCCCACCTATTTTGCTTTCCAAAATAAGCAGACTTAAAAATCCAATCCTGGAATTGTTGGTGTGGTGCAGCTGCTTTGAGAGCAGTGAGTCTCTCGAAAGGAAGTAAGTACACTGACCAGTTGCTCTTCGAGAGTGAATAAATATTGATGCATACTTTTACATGTATTATCTCTAAAATGCTGTACAGTTAGGTATAAAGGAAAATAACAGTGAACACCCAGCCTCCCGACTGATTGGGCATGCAGAAGTAAAACTTGGCAAATAGAGTTGAAGTTCAAGACCCTTGTGTCCTCTTTTTTTTTTTTTTTTAATATAATCTATATATACACCACCCCCCTTCCCATCCTCTCATATCTGTTCTGATGGATTGGTACTTACTATTGGCATGCATTCCCTTATCCTTTTGCTATATGTAAATGTTTACAGTATTTACATGTTTACAAATTCTGTATAAGAGATGTGTGCTTTCTCCTGCAACTTGCTCTTTCCTTTGGCATTGTATTTGTCACTCATCATCAGGGTCAACAAACTTTTTTAGTAAATGGCCAGATAGTAATTATTTTAGGATTTGTGGGCCTAAATCTGGTCTCTGTAGCATATTCTTGTTTGCTTTTTATTTTTTAAACAGCACATTAAAATGTTCAAAAATATATATTCTTAACTCACAGGAAGCACAGGCCATGGTTTACCCACAGTTGTTCTAAACCATTCGTTTTTCAATGCCAAATAATTTTCTACTGTATGAATACACCACAGTTGATTTTTCCATTTTTCTGTTGATGGATGTTTAGGTGGTTTATAGTGTTTAAAACTTTAAACACTGTTATTATTTTTTGCTATTGCAAACAGTTCTATAATTATTCTTGCATGTCTCCTCATTTCTCTGAGGCATTTCCTTAGCAGAACTGAGGCTTGCCAGATATGCTGCCCATATGTTTATAAAGAGTCATGTGTCTGTGTTACCCGCCCAGCCACTACGAAACCTGTTGCATTATGCAGTGCTTATAAAAATAGCCAAGAAAGCTTAGTGTTGCTAAGCACTCTATTCAGAGTAACTGGTTTTCCTGAAATGTCAGGTTAACATTGTAGCCTAACAAGCACTCCTTTTTGCTTTAAAACCAAGCTCCAGTTTAATTTCCACATAGTGTTCTCTGATCTCCCAACTGGACCTGCTGTCCACATCCTCTCAACTCTTACAGGTTTTTGTCCTTACCGTCTGTTCATTTAGCAGTTAGTCGTGATCTCACCCAGGGCTTACAGACTCAGAAACATTCATTGACCAGGCAGGTAAATGAGTGAGGCAGGCCAAGTTGGAGGGGTGGTGGGGGTGCTGTGAAGAAAGGTGGGGAGTGTCCGTGCCTTGTCCAAGGCAATAGCCACCCCCAGCTCCCATCTCTGGGAATGTGAGCCCCATGGAGCTAGGTCTTCCAACTTGTTTTTCTTTCTAATTGTGATAAAATTTTCCATCTTAACCATTTTTAAGTGTACAGTTAAGTGATATTAAGTATATTCACATTGATCTGCAACCAGTCTCCATAGCTTTTCTATCTTACAAAACCAAACACTACTTTTAATAACCACATCCCAAGTTTTTGAGTACAGCCCAAAAGTTGGACTTCTGGATAAATCACTGTATTTTTTAAACAAAACACTCAATCACTGCCAGTGATCTTTCTTTTTACATTTCTGTTTTTATTCATTATTTAAATCCCTTATTTTTAGTTTTAACTTTTTATTGTGTTTTCTTGCCTATTCTGCTAGATTTTAGCTCTTTAAGGTTAAGGCCAGCCTGCATTTCTTTTTGTTCCACACACAACCTCCCATGGAGGAACGAGCACCATGGATGGGCATTTTGCATTTCTTTCTTCCACTGAAAATCCGTGTGTGCTCTAACCCTGCTTGCAGTGTGTACCTTTCATTTTGAGTTTTACCTTTCCTTCTTAAAAGAGGGTGGCGAAACAGGAGTGCCAAAGAGTCTAACAGGGGTCCATCACAAGGTCAGAATGGCCACAGGTTTTCACAAGGGAGTTCTTTTGTTCTTCCTTCACTTTTCTTCTGTGTACATACCTTCTTTCACTTCAGTTCAGTTCAGTCGCGCCTGACTCTTTGCAACCCCATGGACTGCAGCATGCCAGGCCTCCCTGTCCATCACCACCTCCCGAAGCTTGTTCAAACTCATGTCCATCAAGTCGGTGATGCCATCCAACCATTTCATCCTCTGTTGTCCCCTTTTCCTCCTGCCTTCTATCTTTCCCAGCAACAGGGTCTTTTTCAGTGAGTCAGTTCTTCGCATCAGGTAGCCAAAGTATTGGAGCTTCAGCTTCAGCATTAGTCCTTCCAAGGAATATTCAGGACTGATTTCCTTTAGCGTGGACTGGTTTGATCTCCTTGCAGTCCAAGGGACTCTCAAGAGTCTTCTCCAACACCACAGTTCAAAAGCATCAATTCTTTGGTGCTCAGCTTTCTTAATGGAAAAGGCGATGGCACCCCACTCCAGTGCTCTTGCCTGGAAAATCCCATGGACGGAGGAGCCTGGTGGGCTGCAGTCCATGGGGTTGTTACGAGTCAGACACGACTGAGCGACTTCACTTTCACTTTTCACTTTCATGCATTGGAGAAGGAAATGGCAACCCACTCCAGTGTTCTTGCCTGGAGAATCCCAGGGACGGTGGAGCCTCGTGGGCTGCCGTCTATGGGGTCGCACAGAGTCAGACACGACTGAAGCGACTTAGCAGCAGCAGCAGCAGCATTCTTTATGGTCCAACTCTCACATCCGTACATGACTACTAGAAAAGCCATAGCTTTGACCAGACAGACCTTTGTCAGCAAAGTAATGTCTCTGCTTTTTAATATGCCATCTAGGTTGGTCATGGCTTTTCTTCTAAGGAGCAAGCATCTTTTAATTTCATGGCTACAGTCAATATCTGCAGTGATTTGGGAGCCCAAGAAAATAAAGTCTGCCACTGTTTCCATTGTTTCCCCATCTATTTGCCATGAATTGATGGGACCGGATGCCATGATCTAAGTTTTTTGAATGTTTCAAGCCAACTTTTTCACTCTCCTCTTTCACTTTCATCAAAAGGCTCTTGAGTTCTCTTTGCTTTCTGCCATAAGGGAGGTGTCATCTGCATATCTGAGGTTATTAATATTTCTCCCAGCAATCTTGATTTCAGCTTGTGCTTCATCCAGCCCAGCATTTCGCATGATGTACTCTGCATATAAATTAAATAAACAGGGTGACAATATACAGCCTTGATATACTCCTTTCCCATTTTGGAACCAGCCTGTTGTTCCATGTTCAGTTCTAACTGTTGATTCTTGACCTGCATACAGCTTTCTCAGGAGGGAGGGAGGTGCTCTGGTATTTCCATCTGTTAAGAATTTTCCATAGTTTGTTGTGATCCACACAAAGGCTTTGGCATAGTCAATAAAGCAGAAGTCGATGTTTTTCTGGAACTCTCTTGCTTTTTCTGTGATCCAATGGATGTTGGCAGTTTGAACTCTGCCTTTTTTAAATCCAGCTTGAACATCTGGAACTTCTCGGTTCACATACAGTTGAAGGCTCGCTTGGAGAATTTTGAGCATTACTTTGCTAGTGTGTGAGATACTAGTGTGTGTGGTAGTTTGAACATTCTTTGGCATTGCCTTTCTTTGGGCACACCTGCTTTGGAGTAAAATAAATAAGGGAAAGAAGTTGCAACAATTAAAATTGTTTTGATTTTCTCTAAGTCAGAGGGAAAGTGAATTGAAAACCTGTGCATTTGAACCTTTCTTGTTGGAGTTCTCTTTTGAGGATGCTAGACTCATGACCCCATCAGCTTTATTTAATCTCCATAGTTAAAGGTGCTGTACATTGAGAGGAGTTTTTTATATGAAGAAAATGACATAGCACTTCCCAGTTTGCAGAGTGAATTTTTTGATTTACTCCTGGTAGTGGCCCACAGGTTGGGCAGATATATCAATTTCCTTTTGCACAGAGAAGGGAATTGATGTGTAGGGAGGTTTAAGGTTTTTCCAAAGGCCACACAACTTGAACTCAAAGACCAAATTCAACACAAATCAGCTGCGCTTTATAGCTCCCTCTTCTTGTCTCTGCGTGTTCTGACACTCGGTGTTCCCCAAGTGATCATCTAGAATTTTCTGTCCTTTGTGTACCCCAGGTTAAATAGAAATGAATTAGAATTCCATAAAACAGCATCACTCAGACTGCCTTTTTTTCCCAAGATAGTAGGAGTTGGGGGAGAATTAAATGACACATTTTTAAGTAACCGTTTTTTAGTTTCTTAGGATTGTTAGTTTATAAACATTATGCTATTTCAAGAAAACAGACCAAGCTGAATGTAGATTCTAAATTCCTTAATTGCAAACTGAAAGGTAGTTAAATTTCAGTGAATTTGGGGGCTAGTCCTTGAGTAGTAGTTTTGCATGGGTTTTATATGCATCTTGTGTTAAAGTGAAGCCATTTCTGCCTAAGCTAAATACACTGCACTAGCCCGTAAGTGTAGAGAAGACCAAGTCCATTGAAGAATACATGCTGGCTTCATGCCACCCCCCTTTTCTTCCTATACCAAGAGAAAATAGCTAAATAGCAGCCATTTATAGTTCTTCACAGCATACCCCACCCCCCACCTTCCCTTTTTGGTTTTTTCCCTTCAAAAAATCAAATGTTTTAAAGGTATAATACTCCAGAGTGTTTTTTAAAGACAGCAAAGTTATGGAGTTTTAGCGATTGTA
Organism: Bos grunniens; assembly: GCF_055505025.1. Taxonomy (NCBI): domain Eukaryota; kingdom Metazoa; phylum Chordata; class Mammalia; order Artiodactyla; family Bovidae; genus Bos; species Bos grunniens. Next base: position 40,301,533 of record NC_141172.1, read on the forward strand.
GAAATTCACCTAAGCTACATGTAATTCTCAGTCTCTTCTGATTAAAGCATTTGTTTTCTTTTATGCCTTAGTTAAAATTGAAATTGAAAAAGCCACATTAAAGATAGCCCATATTTGTGGCACTAAATGTTCTTTATCAGAAATCCATATATTGAGTCTACTTTGAGGCAAGTTTACCTTGAAATTGGAGAAAAGCTCCCATCCCCATGGTAAATTATGTACTTTTTTTTTTCTGTCTTCCCCTTTTTTACTGAAATTTTAAGTTCATTTTTTCTGAGTGGTTTAAAATTGTATTCATTTTGAGGTGGTGATATCTATTGTACATATTTTCCAGCTTGTTTTTTTTCCCCCACTAAAATTACTAATCTCATTCTGATTGATAGACACTAAAGAGAATAGCAGATCTGAGTATAACATCTCCTAGAGAATTCCTTTCCTGATGAGGGGGTACATGTTCTGTTTGAGAGAGACTAGAGTTGGAAAGTCAGGGGACCAAAACTAGTCAGGGCCCTTTTACTAACACCCAGCATCATCCTGTGGGTCACCTCCCCACTTTCGGGGTTCCTCATTTCTGTAAATGTGTGTGGTTGGGCTGGAGTTTTTCTGTGGCCCCAACCAGTTCTGAAGTATCTCTGGTGTTCAGATGCACATGGCTTTGAATATTTATTAGGTTTGTTTTATAAGAAATAGGAATGTTAGGGGAAGGCGAATGATTTTTTTGTTTCATATTTAGAATAAAGGAATTTTTACACAGTGATTTCTCTGTCTTAGTAGACATCACCAAATCTATATGGGAGCTCATTTGGGGTGGGGATGACATGGCCTTTGTTCCTTAAACTCAAACAACTAGAAAAGGAGGTTACTGTTCTTGGTAACTTGATGGGAAATGTCATAGAAAGCAATTATGTGTAGCTGCTCCATAGAGTCTTTCTGCAGTTATTTCCCTTCCCCCCTCTTTTTGTTTTTCATGCGATACTTCATTTGCTATGAATAAGTAACCTAACTTTAAAAGCCTTTATCCACTTGTTCTATTTAACAGAGTTTCTTTATCTCTGTTCACATACATCTCAGTGGGGAAATTCTAGGAAGAATGGTCCCAATCAATGCTGATGCTGCATTTAAGTGCAGCTGCAAATTAACTGTATCTGCTCAGTGGCCCCAGCAAGCAGTGTCCCAAGTAATGGCCGCCTAAGAAATATTGGTTACGATGAATGAGTTAGCTCCTTAAGTCCTTGGGCTTGGTCAGTCAGCTATAAATGGATTGTTCAGTAACGCTAGTTCCAGTAGAGAAGCAGTTCTGTGTTCCTTGTGTAAGAAATTTCTTTAGCTTTAATGAGACGATTTCAGAACTAGCTGTACATTTTTCATTATGTTGGGGGAAAGTTATGTATCCTTCTTTTCCATTCAGATTCTAAGCGTAGTTTAAGTGTATAGTTTCACTTTCTGTTTCTATAATTTTACAGGAAATTATCAATTCCTTGCCGAACATAGTAAATGACAAATATGGAAGGAAGGTCCTATTGTATTTACTAAGCCCCAGAGATCCTGCCCACACGGTACGAGAGATCATTGAAGTTCTGCAGAAGGGAGACGGTAATGCACACAGGTAAGGGCTTAAGCCCACTCTGGTTGTTCATTCATTTTGAGTGGCACACGTGTCCACATCTCATGCTTCCTCCCTCAAACTCCAAAGGTGAATTCCATTTTTAAGCCTGTAGTTGTGGCAGATTCTTAAAAAGTTTTTATCCTGAAAAGGAAATGAAAGTATCCTGCCAAAAGAATGCCTCTGGGACCCAGCACATAGTAGGTGGCTGGGTGTGTGGTGTTTTTGTGATTTTGCTTTATATTTAAAGCAACCAGTTAGTCAGGTCCTCTAGAAAGCAGAATCCATACTGTAATCTAAACATGTGTTGTCTTGTGAGATATTTTGTTGTTGTCTTTATTTGGTTTGGGGGGTGTGTGTGTGTGTGTGTTACACAAGGCGAGCTTCACTTACTGAGTGCCCATTCTGTGCCGGGCACTGTTCAGATCCTGGGGACCCAAAAATGAAAGATATCCCAGCCTCCAATTGCTTATCCATGTGCACAGCAGAAATCAGACAATTATAGCAGAGCAGGACATTAGCTCTTAAAAGCCTTAGAGGTTTCTGTATGAGCAAAGCACCACATTAACTTTGCTATTCATCTTACCTTGATTCTTCATTCATCATGTTCCCACAGTAAGAAAGACACAGAGATCCGCCGACGAGAGCTCTTAGAGTCCATTTCTCCAGCCTTGTTAAGCTACCTGCAGGGACACGCCCAGGAGGTGGTCCTGGATAAGTCCGCGTGCGTGCTGGTGGCTGACATCCTGGGCACCGCCACGGGAGACGTGCAGCCCGCCATGGACGCTGTTGCCAGCCTGGCAGCGGCAGAGCTACATCCTGGCGGCAAGGACGGAGAGGTGAGATGCCACTGTGAGACAGGCGAGAAAGCCGCCGTGGCCACAGAAACCCCCGTCTCTGGGAGCACTGCTAGAAAGAGCCTTTTAATGATTGTTCACTCACGCCTTACCCATAGTACATTTGGAAATTGTGAATTCAGAACACCAATGCTGTTAACACTGACTTTAACACTCACTGTCTTTTGATGATTCTACATTATCTGCAGAGTAAAAACAGACTCCTGTTAATATTGTCCATGACTGACCCAGGCTGTCTTTCCAGCATTCTCTGTGTTCTTAATTCTGTTTAGAATTTGCTGCGGACTTTTGTACTTCTTCATTTGTATGTACTTCTTTTCTCAGTCGCAAGTGCTGCCCATACTTCCATTTTCCCGCACTTTTCCTGCAGAAACTGCCTATTCTTCCGAGTCCTCAGAATCCTTCTCCATGAAGTCTTTTTAATTCCCTCTCAAGCAGAAACTCTATGCTCTTTCCTTTTTTTTTTGAATTATTATTTATTTTTGGCTGTGTTGGGTCTTGGTTGCTGTGTGCAGGCTTTCTCCAGTGGCAGCGAGCAGGAGCTGCTCTCTAGCTGCAATGCACAGGCTTTCCACTGTGGTGAGTTCTCCTGTTGCAGAGCACAGGCTGTGGGTGAGTGGGTTTCAGTAGTTACGGTGCACAAGCTTAGTTGCCCCATTGGCGCGTGGTATCTTAATTCCCAGACCAGGAACTGGACCCATGTCCCTTGCATAGACAGGCAGACTTTTAACCACTGGACATCAGGAGAATCCTCTTTGCTCTTTCTAATTGCTCTTGCTTATGTTATTTGGGCCTTGTATTATTCTGTCTTGTATCTCAAGCTTATCGGTTCATGCATCAGTTACGTGCTAGACAGTGGCCCACACTCCCCCTACCCCCACCTAAAAAAGAGAATACCACTTGGAGAAACATTATAGTTAAATAAATATGTACACAAATGATTGTTTATTGTAGAATAGAGATAAGCGGTGTGAAGGAAAACTTTAGGTTCTATGGGATTGTATATGAATGAGAACCAACTTGTCCTCAGAGGACTTCCCAGGGCAGTGAAAGCTAAGCTGAGACCCAGAAGATCGGTAGCTGAGTGAAGGAAGAAGATTCTAGGCAGAAAGAAGAGCCATGTGCAGCCTCCTGGAGGAAGTAAAGAGCTCAGCATGTTTGAGAACAGCAGGCACAGGGGGCTGAAAATCAGTGAGCAGAGGGAAGAGGAAGGCAGAAGCCACGTTCTGCTGGGGCCTTGTCCCGTGCAGGGTTGTGAGCTCCTGATGGAAAGACATGTTTGGGGAGCTGGCCGTTGTCTGACACAAGAGATGGGGAAAGAAATGGGTCAGGGTCTTAGAGATGCCCTGACTCCTGCCATCATGGAGCAGATCCTATTAACAAATTGGGATGATGCTTGTGTCTTGAAAGTTCCTCTGTAAGAAGATAGAGCTTGTCTCCCACACTGGACGCGGAGAGATTGATCTCTATGCAAACAGTTCATATGGCCCTTGAAAAGGAGGGAGGTTAAGCGGAAAGATGGTTTCTTATCCTGCTCACCAGGCAGTGCTCCTCAGGCACCTGTACTTAAACATCGTTCAACATCAGGTTTCAGTGTTTCTACTGTGTTGCTCCTCAGAACTGCATATGATGATCTGAAAAGTGGTTTGTGTGATCTTAAGACGAGCCTAGTGGTAAGGCTGTTCAATCTGGAGCTCGCGAAGCTGAGTGTGAGCTGTTTTGGTGGCTGTGTTATCTTGAATAACTGTATTTGTTTCAGTTGGGGTTGGAGTAGGTCTTGTCTCTCCAGGAGTAGTAATCATTCTCAATAAAGACCTCTTAAGCCTTGTGGATGGAGAAGGCGATGGCACCCCACTCCAGTACTCTTGCCTGGAAAATCCCATGGATGGAGGAGCCTGGTAGGCTGCAGTCCATGGGGTCGCAAAAAGTCAAACACTACTGAGCTACTTCACTTTCACTTTTCACTTTCATGCATTGGAGAAGGCAATGGCAATCCACTCCAGTGTTCTTGCCTGGCAAGTCCCAGGGACCGGGGAGCCTGGTGGGCTGCCGTCTTTGGGGTCTCACAGAGTCAGACACGACTGAAGCGACTTAGCAGCAGCAGCAGGCCATGTGGAACTTGCAGCTCGCCTGAAACCTTATCCGTATGTGGTGATATCAGGTGGATGAAGGCAGCTTCTTAATTAATGTGTTCTTGACCACTTACAGCTTCACATAGCAGAACATCCTGCTGGACATTTGGTTCTGAAGTGGTTAATTGAGCAAGATAAAAAGATGAAAGAACGTGGAAGAGAAGGTAGGCTATGCAACTTGACCTCTTCTGATATGTATGTGAAATTTCAGTAATGTCTGGCATCCTTGAACTTTATGCTGGCCTTTTATGAGCTCAGATGAAAGCTTATTGAGTGTTGAGACATGATAGCTGTAAGAAATGATTTAGTGGTTACTACTTTTTCCTCTGGAGATTTGTCTCCTTGAATCTTTCCATTTTCTTTCCCTTTCCCACCCTCCCTCCCTCTTCTACTACTTCAGACCTCAAAAAAAAGGCTTGTCCAGTGCTTTAAAATGCCATTTTATTTGAGGATGGTGAGAGCTGAGTAGGAGGGCCCGTTTGTGAGTATCATCACCCCAATTGAAAAACATATTTATCTCTAGTTTTGAGGAAAGGATAACCAGAAGAAAATTACCCTTATCAGAGAATTTTGAACTGATGCCAGTTTGGCCTTGGAATGCATATGACCAAAGAGCAAGCCAGTCCTTGGCACTTCACGGTTTTTCATAAACCTTACAGCTGCTCTGTAGAAACTTAGCTCCCAGGAGGACGACGGCATCTTTTATCTAAGTGAGAAGTTGCATGTCCTTCCCCTGTCAGTCCTGTCTCTTTGACCAGACCTTCTCTTTCTAAATTCAAACTCGATTCAGACTCTATTTTAGCCACTAAAGAGATTTCCTCCCACTGAGTTAAAACAGTTCAGGCTTTCTATTACTGTGTCTGGAAAAAGTGACAGATCATGAATTTATGTCTTGAGGCAAGTTGCAGTGCTGATGGCTAGCAAGGCAATCACGGAAGCAGTAGAGCTGTCACTTCTCACTCTGTCTTTAAGAAGATAGACTTGGCCCTATTTCTCATTGTAATTTTTTTTTAATAAAAAAGAAATCTTCTTGTAATAAACTTTGAAGAAAAAATAATATATTGAATCATCTTTTTCATTATTAAAAAGTCGAGACACAGTTGAGCTGAGTTTATGTCAGAAAAGTTTTCTTGCTTTTAAAATGTGAAGAATTTTCTAGTGACTTTTCTCCTTATTTCACTTGCACTGGCAACCCTGAAACACATCTGCTTGGACTGAAGTATTCGTCATTTTCACGTAGCACCGGATGCATGGCTACCAGTCTTGGTTATCTGTTGCTGTGGAACGAGCTGCCTCAAAGCCTAGTCGTATTCAGAACGGCATTCATTTGGTGGTGTTTGGTGGAGCTCTGCCCTGAGTCATCCAGGGCTGCTTGGCCTGGGGCTGGAGTATCCACTTACACCATGACTGGCAGTGGCTAAGTCCAGCAGTCTCAGTCCCCCTCTCTGGTGTGCTGAGTTTCCTTACAACATAGTGGTCGAGTTTCAGGACAATGAAGTAGGTATGTGGTACTTCATGATTTAGCCTCAGGAGTGATTTAAGGTCACTTGTCCCATACTTTCACGTCAGTCACAAAGGCCCATCCAGTTCACAGAAGATACCAGTTCCACCTCTAGATGGGGAAGTGGCACTATTCTAGAAGCAGACGCAGGAAAGGAGATGTTGCTGTGGCCACCTTTGCAAAATGTCATCTGCCTCACCAGCTGGTTTCTGTCCCTCTTGAGCACAAGCCACAGAGTGACATAGCCATAGACCCCTTGGCTTTTAAAGGTTCCTCACTGTTGGATATCTCTGAATGAATTATACTTAGGACCTACCCAAGATATCCGCCTTTAAAATAGGTTGTCCCTACTTCCATCTGTACCAGATCCTGGTATTCAGAGTTTCTCCTTTGTCCTGGAGTTAGTCATGCTTAGATGACCCAGTGAATACGGTAATATACTCTAAAACCTTGGGAATCAGATGTACTGCAATAACAAAAGATGAATGGTATTTTTGATGGAAGAATAAATGTTTAGTGTTGTAGAGAGAAAACATAATTGTGTTCATGGCACCTTTGGAGTGAGCATTTTCCTTGAGGAGCAACTTGATTTTAACCAAACACTGCTATTACATCCTTTACTTCCTGAATAACTTTCAGATTAGGGTTAACTCATTAAATAGTACAAAGAAATGCAAACCTGACCAAGTGAGCATTTTATAAAAATTCATTGTTTCTCTTGAGTAATTACTGCTAAACATAGCTGGGGATTTGGGTCAGAGTTGAAAGAAATGGCTATATTAAAAATGTGTTATATCAAGCTGAGCTTAACATTGTCAAGCTTAGCTTAACAATATCGTGTTAAGTGATATTGGGTGAGAACTCTATTAGCTTTCTTATTAAAACATGTTTCCCACTCTAAGAGTAGTAGAGAGAGAGTGGGAGTTTAAATATTGGTATATGACGTTCATGAAGTTTCAGTTTATTTTACAGGTTGTTTTGCAAAAACACTCATAGAACATGTTGGTGTGAAGAACCTGAAGTCCTGGGCTAGTGTCAATCGAGGAGCCATTATTCTCTCTAGGTATGTAGAGTGTGTGCCTTTCCTGCTGAGGCTTCTTATCCAAACGCCTGTTGGTGCAAAACGGGGTTCCTTCACATTTATTTCTCAGTTGGAATGTCTGTTTTCAGTAGCCCAGCATTCCTCTCAGTCACCCTTGGTCTTAATTTGCCAAATATTAGAGAGTAAATGTCACTTTTTCCATATGCCCTCTTTTGGATATTAAGGATCATAAAATTAGGGCGTTTACAAGGTATCATTTGATTGTTTCACCATATTTTTGGTTTTGACCACAGTATAATTGTATGCTTTTTTAATGTATTAGTTTTTTGTTCCTGTGGAATCTGATGAAGGTTTTTTTTTAAATCACAACTGACTTTACATATAATTCTTTGTTTTCAACTCTTCCGAAAGGATTCGAGAAGCATTAGCTATTATAGTCTACCTGCTTATCTTTGTTTCTAATTAAGGTGATAGAAAATTAATGACTTGTGAATTGAGACATGTGGTTAACTTGTATATTTTTGCCTGGACATAGGTTGAGTTTATAATTTACAGGGCATTGAAATTGCCATGTATTCTGTTCCCAGATAAAACCCTTCTATTAAGGATATTCATTTTAAAATAGATTCTGTGTTGTTTTAAAGCCATCACAGTTGATTTTTACCCCTGCTGTGTCATCAAGCTTTGGAAAAAACAGTTACCAGTTTCAGCTTGAATTTCCCATAGTATTTCACATGCAAGATCCTCTGCAATTTAATTTGTATTGTTTATACGTCTCAGGTATTTCTTCAGTTTATATTTTGATTTGGTACACATGTACTCACAAGTATGTACATTCCAAATGGGCATTCTTTTTTTTTTGGTATATCAGTGTCTCCAGATGCACAGGTGATATTGATCACTAGATTATTCCTCATTAAAATTAGCTTATTTTCCAGTTGATGTTGAGCAGCTGGAGTCCATTAGTTGAAACATGAACTTTTTTGACATGGATTTCTTTACCAGGCATTTGGAGTATTAACAACCTACTGACATATTCTTTCATTACATGCAATTAACTAAAAATTCTGGCAGTGCCATAAAATTAATTTTTTAAGATTGATCATCAATCAGAACTCCCCTTGGATGGATTTCAAACATGAGAAGGATACTGTAGGTTTATTATGGAGTACTCCTTAAAACTGAAATATGAAATATCTGAGGTTCTAAGAGAAGTGAAGCTGTAGATAATAATTGATTATTATAATTATTGTGTATTTGGTTATAGATTATTGTCAGTCACGTGCTTGACTTGTTTGGCAAGATTCTTTGCTTGTTTATATTTTTCTTTAAACTCATGCAGTACATGTATGTGTTTTTATTTTTGGTTTGTTTGTTTTGCTAAATCTTTTTAGGAGTAAGTGGAAAAGCCTCATTCTGGGTTAAAAAAAACAGCCTTGTATGCAGTCTGAAAAATAACTCAGGGAAGCATTATTCTCTAGCATTGAAATGCATGGGTTCCATTCCCAGCTCACTGTGTGGCCTTGCACAAATTATTTGACTTTTCTGAGCCTTAATTTTTTTTGTATGTAAAATGAGATTAATAATAATCCTAGGTTGTTAGGAAAACTAAATGAGATAATGCATACGTGATGCTTAGCAGTGGGTCTAATGCGTATGTTCAGTAAATATTAACTTGTATTACTATTGTGCACAATGTGACTGTGTGTTTAGCCAAGGTATATAAAATAAAAACACCTAGTGAGTCACAAGTCTGTTAAGAGGGCACCTTTCAGCTTTGCAGGTGGCAGGCAGTACTTGTTGCTTGTCTCCCACAGGCATTGGAATGCTGTTGGGGGCTGCTCATTTCCCCTCCTCTCTATGGACATTATGGAAATATTGCAGCCAAGGTCTTTCAAAAGTGCCAAGTGATTACTTTCTAGGATGTACTAAAGTGGTCAGTAAATGTGGTCATGAGGAAGTCAGGGGAGAATAAGAAATTCAGCCCTGGTGTTTGACAACAGAGTCCCTATGACCTGGCCCCTATCTAGAGAAAGGGGCCTACTTGTTGCCAGCCTGCAGGGCCCTGCTCACCTGGGATAGAGTGCCCCAGCAAGGAATCAGAGAGCAGAGCTGACCTTATCTTATTCAGTGACTCACATCGAGTACTTAACTACGTGTCAGGCTCTGGCTAGGTGCTTTAGGTACGAGATCATGTGAGCCTCAGAAAACAACCCTGTGAGGTAGAAGGTGGATTCTTTTGTTGATTCCATTCTATAGGCCAGGAAATTGCAGTCTTTGAGAATTTTAATGCACGCTCTTGGTTGTATAGTTACTAGGGTGTCAGAGGCATTTCTCAAATCTGGACAGGTGAGGTATAAGGTAAACCTCTTCGCCCCTTCAGTCAATGTTTTAGCAACAGAGTTCAGCAAGAAGGCCATTCGTTAACTGCTTACCTTTTATGCTGCCCGCCTCCCTACATGTACACCTACTCGTAGATGTTAACTCAGCTACTCTGAGCATTTCTTGACTATCTGCTCTGAATTTTTTACAGTGTCTGAAGGTAGTATTTGCAGACCAATCTAGGAGGCTTTATGAAATACACTTTTTTGTTGTTGTTTATTTCTGTCTTCTCTCTTCAGCCTTCTCCAGAGTTCTGATCAAGAAGTTGCAAATAAAGTCAAAGCTGGACTGAAAAGCCTGATTCCTGCCTTGGAAAAAAGCAAAAACACCAGCAAAGGAATAGAAATGCTACTTGAAAAACTGACTGCCTAGGTGGAAACAGTTAAGAACCAGTTGGAATCATTTTTCTTGTTCTGTTCTCCCAGTGCAGGAAAGAAGGGCTAGGGTCCATCTTACTGGTAATTTGGGTGCTCTGTATATGTGTTTCTTCTTTGTATAAGAATCTATTTATAAAATGGTTTCTAAAAACGTCCTTTTTAAGAAAACAATCTCAGCCTTCTCTTTTATCATACTGAATAGTAAGCAAGTCACAGTGGAAAAGGTTTGACAGTCGTACACAAGGACCAAACAAATTCATATAAGGTAGTTGTATGCATTGATTCAGGGGGAAAGAACCTTGAGTGAACAGTCTGAGAGAGCTTCTTGGAGGAGGAGGAATCGCAGAGCTTCAGGTGAGGCCATGTGTGCGTGCTCAGGTGCTCAGGGGCACCACGTCTGACTCTTTGTGACCCCACCCCATGAACCGTAGCCCACCAGGTTCCTCTGTCCCTGGGATTCTTCTGGTGAGAATGCTGGAGTGGGTTGCCGTTTCCTCCTCCAGGGGATCTTCCCGAGGATGTGGTGGATGAGAGCCCTGGGGAGTCCTTGGTGGGAGCAGTGCTTCAGGAACCCTTGGGGCCCAATGGGCACAGGGATGGGGCCTCTCTACATCTAGGGCAGCTGCATTCCCAGCTGCCTGATGGATTGGACACCATGTTAGATTTTGTTGGAAACAAGCGACTGCAGTAAATTAAGATTTGTAGGGGAAAATGTGCTGGATGAATGAAAGGATCACACTGGGTCGCAGTGTGAATGTCAGGGTCACAGGGAAGATCTTCCTGTCTTTGAAACTGGGCCTTCCAGCTCTTTGTAATGAGACTCTCTCTTTTGGAACTTTCCCCTAAAGTAATTGAGACCTCCAGGGTTTGAGTTAGAAGGAAGGTTATGCGGATTTGTTAATAATGCAGCAATTTGAATTTAAGTACAAGTCGGGTGTTTGAATTTTAAAACTACACTTGACTCCCAAGGAACCAAGTTTGGAAGGATTGGTAGACCTTGGCAGGATTCGTAGTCAGGTTCACGTAGCCCTGCCTATGAATACTGGCTGCTTTTGAAACCAAGCTTCAGTGCTTTCTCTAAGTAGTCTGCTGTGACAGCACAGCCACTTGGTTCTGCGCCAGGGTTACACCCGAGAACAGCGGAGCCTTTCCTGCCAGACTGCCCGGTCCCAGGACTACTTCTAACGCAGGCGATGTCACCTGCTGCCCTTTCTGGCAGGTGCCCTGAAAAGAGCCCATGCCCGGTGGTTCTCTTTTGTGTAGATTGTCTACCTACCTACGCCCCTATCCCCACTCCCAACTAAGGGTGGAGATGTGGAACTGCTGGGTCTGGGGGTGGGGTGATGAGATATAATGGGGAAGAAGCTTGCTTTTGTTTGTATTGTGAATTTTGTGATTATGAGTGTATTGTGAGTCTGTTTTCCATATAATGGGCCCATTTACAAAGAAGGGGGACAAAACTCTGCTATTTGTTCCATCTATAAGACTAAAATAAAATAACATTTGCAGGTTTGAAGGTTAAGAGTATTAGGAAGCATATCTCAAAACCAGAAACCCTTCATCTGCCTTACTTCTTTTCACTCTTGGCCTTGTCCTACCCAGAAGTAACTTTCAGTTCTTTTTTAGCTCTGCTAGGTGTTTAAACAGAATTTTTGAGGTTTTAAAAAATATATATGTTTTAAACATTTTCTTTTAACTTCCTATCATAGCAAAATACAGAGTGAGACCTTTTACCACCACTGTTCCCCTACTTCCTTTCTTTCCATTTTCCCAGTAGAATTGCATCATTTTTGAAAAATTGGTGTTCAGTTTATATGATTATGCTGACGTCACTTCTTAAATACTGAAGGAAGTAATGAACTGTCATGACATTTCCTATACTAATTTCTTTTTCCTGGGATTAATAAATTGCCTCGTTTATTTTTATTTACTTTCTTTCCTACATTCCTATTATTTTTCTCAAACTGCCCATCAGAATTGTTTAAACTCTTCTCCAGCAGGCCCCCGTTTCCTGTTTTTTTCAGCCTGGCAAGGCTCCCATGTCATTTTGGTATCTACCCTTTTCCCCATGGCTCTGATATGTCTCACCTCATGTGCTTCGGGTGGGTCAGAAATGTGCTGAGATTTTAACAGCTTCAACCCTTACTCCACAAAGCCATTACACACATCTCCTTGATTAGTTCACATCAATGTTCTTTTGCAAACTAATCCCAGGGACCCTTCCCTTAACTCTGTGATGGGTTTTAGGAGGGTCTTGACCAATATGCTTCTCAGAGGAGAAATATATTCCTGCAAAAGTTTGCTTTGGTCTCAGACCCACAAAGAACAGAGTCCCCTTCCTGCTGACTGACTTTAGTATTTGCAGAAAGCACACTGGGGATGGTGGAACAGAAGGCTGAAGAATCTGAAACTTTGATGTTGAACTGCTGAATAATCACCTGCCCTACTACTGAACTTCTTGCTACGTGAGAGAATTAACTTTCATTTATCACTTAGGCCATTTCGAGTTGAATCTTTGGAAACTTGCAGCCCAAAGTGTGCTTATCTGTCACTGATAGTAATTTCCACTCTGTCCAGTACATCAAGTCAACGGCAGACACCTCTCCTGGAGCCAGCTGGCTTTCATCCTGGGCCTTCCCTTCATGTCTCATATGGAAAGCCCATTTCCAGGATCCCATGCATTTCATCTTCTTGCTTAACATCCTCTTTTGAATGGGGCACAGTCTCTAGTAGCTTCCTGAGAAAGAATGCATATGTGGTCAAAATTTAAAGTCTGAGTGTCTTTATTCTACCCTTTTGCATCTGGGCACCTATTTTAGCTGGTTATAGAATTCTAGTTTGAAATTAATTTTGCTGTGGAATTTTGAAGACATGGGTCAGTATTTCCTTCATCTTGCAGAGTGACTTTGGAAATTCAGTACCATTCTTATTCTCAGTCTTTTGTATGTGGCCTTTTTTGGAGGGATGAGAGGATTTTCTCTGAAAGGTTTCAGGACTTTATCACCAGCCTCATCGTATTTCAGGATCTTGGCATTGCTATCTATTGTGTGTTATCTGCTCTTCATTCTTCATACTGGGTAATTGTTTAGGATTTTCATTGGAGAAGGCAAGCCCTCTCATCCAGGGGCTGTGTTTGTATTATCTCCCTAACCCCCACTTCCTCCAACCCTGTTTTCTCTATTCTTTTTCTTTGAAGCTCCTATTTTGCAGATTTTGAATGCTGATTTGATCCGCAAATTTTTTCTTTCAATTCTTTGGCCTTTTGATTTGCTTTCTAGGTGAAATATTTCCTCCACTTTTTCTTTCCGCCCTTCCATTGTCTTTTATGTTCATTTTGTTTTACTTTGCTTTGTCTCTTCATTCACCCACCTGTTTTGTCTCTTTTCTGGTGTCTGCACTTTTTATTTTGGTTTCTCATGTTTGAGTCTTTCTGGGAGAGATCTTTGGCTTTCCTTTATATACACGTGTGTGGGCCCAACCACTCAGTCATGTCTGACTCTCTGTGACCCCATGGACTATAGCCTGCTAGGCTCCTCTGTCCATAGAATTTTCCAGGCAAGAATACTGGAGTAGGTTGTCATTTCCTCCTCCAGGGGATCTTCCTGACCCAGGGATCAAACCTGCATCTCCTCCTTATGTATGTAAAGCCCCCCCTTTATGTACATAAGACTGCTAAAACTGATGAGAAAAGATGGCAGGACCTTCTGGAGTGTTGGCAGTTCATTGCACAGGTGATGAGGTGTGGCTGCTGCTGCTGGACTGGAGTCCGCCATGTCGGGATCTGTAGGGCTTCTGTTTGGACCTCTCAGTGCCTCTAGAGGGGATGCCAGCTAGCAGCCAGAATTCTGGTTGCTCAGCACTGTTCAGGCCTTCATTCACCCACCTGCTTTGCATACAGTGCCTATCTGTCATGCTGTCTTGTATCTGGGACTCCATAGCTTGGCGAAACTGAACCACTGGAATCCACAAAATAAACTCAGTCTTTTGCCATTGTGTGGAGTGATAGCCCATTTGAGCCAATCCACCGTTTTTATCCTAGGCCTTACCCCAGCTCTTTCCAGTACTTAGCACCTCTTCTTGCTGAAATTTTCTGTAATCACAGAAAGAATTAGCTTGCTTCTCTGCATGTACCTGTTATTCAGCTTTCTTGGCCCTGCTACTTTCTCCACAGCTTCCTCTTCTTCCAGATATTTGTTGCTATTGTTCAGTCACTGATGACTTCTCCCCTGTTTCCTCTGTTGTTTTTAACTTTATACTATTTTTATTTATTCTTAGCAGAAATCAACAGATGGTTTTAACTACATTGAGAACAACCTACCTGACTGAATGGAGGCTGTGTTTTCCATGGAAAAGTTCCCTGGATTTGAGAAATGTTTTTAATTTTAAATTTTAACTTTTGTAGTTTTCAGATTGCACTTCCATCCTTTTCTCAGGGATTTAACAGACTTTGCCTGGGAGAAAGGAGAACCTGTTCCCCTTTCAGTTCAGTTCAGTTGCTCAGTCGTGTCCAACTCTTTGTGACCCCATGAACCGCAGCACGCCAGGCCTCCCTGTCCGTCACCAACTCCCGGAGTTCACCGAAACCCATGTCCATTGAGTTGGTGATGCCATCCAACCATCTCATCCTCTGTCGTCCCCTTCTCCTCCTGCCACCAATCTTTCCCAGCATCAGGGTCTTCTCAAACGAGTCAGCTCTTCACATCAGGTGGCCAAAGGATTGGAGTTTCAGCTTCAACCTCAGTCCCACCGATGAACAGCCAGGACTGATCTCCTTTAGGATGGACTGGTTGGATCTCCTTACAGTCCAAGGGACTCTCAAGAGTCTTCTCCAACACCACAGTTCAAAAGCATCAATTCTTCAGTGCTCAGCTTTCTTTGTAGTCCAATTCTCACATCCATATGTGACAATTGGAAAAGCAATAGCCTTGACTAGGCGGACCTTTGTTGGCAAAGTAATGTCTCTGCTTTTGAATATGCTATCTAGGTTGGTCATAACTTTCCTTTCAAGGAGTAAGCGTCTTTTAATTTCATGGCTGCAGTCACCATCTGCAGTGATTTTGGAGCCCAGAAAAATAAGTCAGCCACTGTTTTCACTGTTTCCCCATCTATTTCTCATGAAGTGATGGGACTGGATGCATTGATCTTAGTTTTCTGAATGTTGAGCCGTAAGCCAACTTTTTCATTCTCCTCTTTCACTTTCATCAAGAAGCTCTTTAGTTCTTCTTCACTTTCTGCCACAAGCATGGTGTCATCTGCATATCTGAGGTTATTGATATTTCTCCTGGCAATCTTGATTCTAGCTTGTGATTCTTCCAGCCCAGCGTTTCTCATGATGTACTCTGCATAGAAGTTAAATTAGCAGAGTGACAATATACAGCCTTGACGTACTCCTTTTCCTATTTGGAGCCAGTCTGTTGTTCCATGTCCAGTTCTAACTGTTGCTTCCTGACCTTTAAGACTAGGGTAATGTGCGTTAGCCTAGTGGAATAAGGCTTCCTGCATGCAAGGATAGGTTCTTTAAAAAATGTGATGGCACTTCTGTTTTTATTTGCAATGAAGTTTTGAAAAGGTACATCTTAATTAAAGCAAGTTAGTCACTCCTGAGAGTATGTCTTACAAATACAAGAATGTATCTTTATTTTTAAAATAATGGTTAAGAGAGGACGAGGTCTCAGAAAAAGCAGCAACCATTTACATTGAACCACTAATCAAAACTATTTTTATATTAAAATTAATGAACTTGGGACTTCTCTGGTAGTCCAGTGGTTAAGACTCTGTTCTCTCAGTGTAGGGGGCCCAGGTTCAATTTCTGGTCAGGGAACTAGATCCCACATGCTGCAACTTAACACCCAGTGCAACATAAATAAGTAAATAAACATTAAAAAAAAAAAAAGCTAATGGACTTAAATCAACAAACATAAAAATCTGCCCCTTAAACTTTTTTTTATTTCATTTCTGAACTGTTCAACCTTAGGAAACTAGGTTTATAACCATCTCCATCTTTTAAGGACTGAATTAATTGTATCCCCTTCAAGTCTGTGTGTAAAAAGTCTAACTGTGCTCCCCCACCCCTCAGAATGTGACTGTATTTGGATATAGGGTCTTTAACAAGGTAATTATGGTACAATGAGGTCCCATGAGTGGGCCTTAGTTCAGTATGACTGGGTATGTGCTTATAAGAAGAGATCGGAACACATAAAAGGCCATGTGAGGAGAAAAGAGAGAAAATGTCCTTCCCCAAGCCAGGGACAGAGGACTGTAAATGGAATAAACCCTGCTACACCTTCACCTTGGATTTCCAGCCTTCAGAACCTGTGAGGGGATAAACGTCTTGTTTTTTAAGCTTCCCATGGGTGGTAAGTCGCTTCAGTCGTGTTTGACTGTTTTCAAACCTGTGGAAGATAGCCTGCCAGTCTTTGTCCATGGGATTCTCCAGGCAAAAATATTGGAGTGGGTTGTCGTTTCCTCCTCCAGGGGATCTCCTAACCCAGGGATGAAACCCATGTCGCTATGTCTCCTGCATTGGCAGGCAGGTTCTTTACTGCTAGCGCCATCTGGGAAGCCCCCTAGTCTGTGGTATTTGTTGGGCAGCCCTAAGAAACTAATACACCATCTTCCCTTTTCTAAATTTAAAGCCATCACCACCACAGTGCCCCCAGATTCCCTAACCTTTTTCCCCAGATGAATTCTTAGGGTTGTAAATGCAGTCTTAAGCAGAAGATACACACTGTGTTCTTTGGATCACGTGTCTTTTATGAATAGTAACTAAACGGCCTCTCTGTTCTGCATCCCAGAGTGTACAGACAGACACTGATTACTCTGCATGTTTGTACCCAAAACAGTGACTGGGAAGATGGTGCCAGTATTTTCACTCCCATCCCTGTGAAGGGATGGTGTTTGGAATCTTTCATCAAAATGTTTTCTAGTGTTTAAACACGGACCCATGCCTATTGCTGAAGTGGACAGAGAAAGCTGCAAAAACAGTAATGAGAAATTGTGGCCCATGCGCTCTTGTTTTTAGGGAAGTTAATTCTTTCTTAGGGGAAATGATTAGTTCTTCTGCCTGATACGTGCAACACTTATGTGGAAGGTGATAGAAACCTGGTAAGGTTATGGGAATCATCTGACTTTGTGCTCTTGATGACTAGAATTAAGCATAGTGAATAATTTAGATATTTCAAATGACTTCCAGATGCTTGAAAACAAGACTTCCCTTTTACATAGAAATCCTCTTGCATTTAAAACTCATGTTCTTAATAAGCCTTCAGTAAAGACACTTACTGCTGTTACATTCAACAGTACACGGTGATAGAATAAACATGATTTATAAAGACCTTCCTAACAGCAAGGAAGTGCCTTTGAGGGACTGAACATGTCTTGGGTTTTATTTTTTCTTGCCAAATCAACTATTCTGTCCTATCTATTGTTTAACGCTTAAGTCTAGTTCTAAATGTAGATCTGTTGGAACCCACTATATTGATATCTGCATGTGATACAACCTGGTGGACGTGAGTTTTGGTCTGGCTGGCATCTCTTTGGGGGTTCCCCCCTCCCACATTTCACAGCCATCCTCCCTAGGTAGGCTGAACCCATCATGACCCGCTTTAACCAGTTGCATGTGACCCAAGTCTCCCAAATGACACTGAGCAACTAAGCACAGTACTCTTTTTAATAAATTGCATCAAATCAGAATCTGGCATGAGACCAGAAACAGCATTTAGAGCTCTGGGGCTTCTGAGACAGCTTGTGAGAGATGGTCCGCCTTTCCCTGGGGTCTCAAGCTCCTTACGCAGGCAGGCAGCACCACCAGGCTGTAGTTACATTTCATCAATTCTAAAAATGCACTCTCCACCCCGGCTCATGCCACCTCTCTGCCCACCCGCCGGGGGGGGGGGGGGGGGGGGGGGGGTGGGGTGTGTGTGTGTGTGTGTGTGTGTGTGTGTGTGTGTGTGTGTGTGTGTGTGTGTGTGTGTGTGTGTGTGTGTGTGTGTGTGTGTGTGTGTGTGTGTGTGTGTGTGTGTGTGTGTGTGTGTGTGTGTGTGTGTGTGTGTGTGTGTGTGTGTGTGTGTGTGTGTGTGTGTGTGTGTGTGTGTGTGTGTGTCTCCATGGGATTTCCCAGGCAGGAATACTGGAGTGGATTGCCGTTTCTAACCCTCATCTCCTGTGTCCACTGCATTGCAGGTGGATTCTTTACTTCTGAGCCACCAGGGAAGCCCATCGAACATACATTTTAACAAATCTGAAAGTATGCACCTTATAGTCAGTGGCATCTCAGTCTGGTCATTTTCTTAACATCAAGGTGGTGTTACAGTTGGTAAAAAACCGAATCCATCTTTTCCTCTCTTTTTAATGAGCCTGATTTCTTTCCTGTGGCAGCTTTTTATCTCTCTCAGAACTTCATTGCCGAACTCCTAGGTGTCTCCTGCCATATATTTACACGAAAATAATAACTCCTTTGCAAAATGAACATCACGTAAAATTAGAGGTGGTAGAGGACAGTGTTAGGAGTGCTGGCCTAGCTAGAGTCATGTTGTGATGTGAAGCCTGGCTACTAACTGGCTTCCATTTCCTCATTTGTAAAAAGATGATACACACTTCAGTTCAGTCTCTCAGTTGTGTCCAACTCTTTGCAACCCCATGGACTACAACACGCCAGGCCTCCCTGTCCATACCAACTCCTGGAGCTTACTCAAACTCATGTCCATCGAGTTGGTGATGCCATCCAGCAATCTCATCCTCTGGCATCCCCTTCTCCTCCTGCCCTCAATCTTTCCCAGCATCAGGGTCTTTTCACTTCACTGGGTCACTATGAGGCTTAAGTTGAGTCTATATGTGAAAAGGATGGAGAACTGGGCCTGAATACACAGTAGGCCTCACACTTGGCCAGGCTTCCTAGTGGAAGAATCATGGGAGGCTTGGACAAGGCCGGAAAGGCTGCTGTAGTCACACAGCTGTGACTTGGAAGTCAAATAGTAAGTTCCCATTTTTGAGGGTTTTTTTTTTCTTTTTTTTTTAACATCAAACATTTTAGCAACCCTTGCCCCAAAACGCAATATTACATTTGTTCTTTTGAGTTTGTATTGGGTAAGAAATCACCTAAGAAGGCCCATGAATTCATCACTTTTAAATACAGATTTTTACAATTTAAAACAGCTGAGTGCCTTTGAAAGGCTCTTACTGCGTTAGTAGCTAATGCTTGGGGCAAGGTAGTGTTTGCAGGCCCCCAGCTTTTCTTCTGCCTGCAGGTTAGGAAGCAAAGGTGAAAGCACTCATCCCAAATTGGCTCCTTTTCAAATGCAAATAACCCTGGTAGGAACAGCACCTCCAGCTGCTGCCTGTGATCAACACCTTCCTTCAGAGTCTATCAGCTTGTTCAGGTAGAATGCTGGGAGCTAGGCTGGTTGAAGAGGGAGTTTGTTTCCTTGGGAAGGACTGGGGTAGTTTGAGGTCATTCCCCAGGGCCAGGAAGTCTAGAACCGCAGAGAAGTGCAGGGTTTCAACTTGGGTAGTGGTCTAGGCATCCAGAGGTGGGTGTGAGTCGGCACCTGGAGACCCAGTGGGTTAACTCCAGGTGATTGTTTTTTTTTTTTTTTTTAACATGAAGTTTCACTGCAAATGGGAGGGGGTTTTGAGTGCCTTACCACAGTGAAAAGCACTTGGAGTTTGCTTACAGAAGACCTGGCTTGGAAGCTCCACCCTGACTCTTGACCAGGAATGTGGGTAAGTCACAATCTAGAAATTTCTCTGTTCTTAAATTTGTGAAAACAGAGTTCAGTTGCTCAGTCACATCCAAGTCTTTGTGACCCCATGGACTGTAGCACGCCATGCTTCCCTATCCATCACCAACTCCCAGAGCTTGCTCAAACTCATGTCCATCAAGTTGGTGATGCCATCCAACCATCTCATCCTCTGTCGTCCCCTTCTCCTCCTGACTTCAATCTTTCCCAGCATCAGGGTCTTTTCAAATGAGTCAGTTCTTTGTATCAGGTGGCCAAAGTATTGGAGTTGCAGCTTCAGCATCAGTCCTTCCAATGAATATCCAGGACTGATTTCTTTTAAGATTGGTTTGATCTCCTTACAGTCCAAGGGACTTTCAAGAGTTTTCTCGAACACCACAGTTCAAAAGCATCAATTCTTCGGCGCTCAACTTTCTTTATAGTCCAGAAAACAGAGATAGTACCTGAAAATTTCAGAGGATTGAACTCAGAATCCAACAAGATCATGTATGTGATGGTGCCCATTAGATACTCCTCGCCTTGTTTGGTTCCCAAGTGCAGCGGTTGCAGTGTGCCAGAGACTCGGCCAGAGGTGCTGGCTGGACGGAGGGGAGAAAGAGGGTCGGTAGTTCACGGGAATAATGTTGGGTGGTTTACCTGGAAGGAGCTCCCAGCCCTCCTCCACCATGGTTGTGGTGGGACAGGCAGGCCTGTGCTGATTTCCGTTGTACTGTGACTTTACAGTTCAACAAGTCCTACATTTGGAATTAGGTGAGATCTCAGCAAAATGCTTTTGAGGGCTGGCCTAAAAATCAGTATAATTACAGTTGAATGAAAAGGGCGTTGGATAGATGTGTGGCTGGTGGTTTGGGGATGGGACCCTTCGAGTCCCGGTTTAGCCCTGAGATGCCTTGGGAGCAGCAGTGTGGTAGGAGGTGGGGGCAGAGAGAAGGGACTCTTGACCAGCCAGCCACCTGGGCTCCAATGAGAGCAACTCCACTTAAGAGTTTGGTTTCTTTTTGTAACCAGGTTCTGCTGTTAAAAGCCAAAAATCCACTGATAGTGTCATCTCCAGCGTCCCTTCTGGATGAAGGGGTCCATGATTGCCTAATTGCTGTCACCTGAACTGTGTCCTCGATCCCGTATGCAGTCAGCAAGCAGGGCCAGATGGGAGGCAGTAGGCTGCAAGCAGATTTCCTGTGAAACCAGCAAGGTTTAAACCTCAGGGCCCCATGCTTGCTGGGCATTCCAAAAAGCCTGCTACCTCATTTTGCCTTTGTAATTTAAGTTTTTTCTTAAGGAGAGATCCTGAATTATACAAGCTTTCGGCCTTATGAATCTTGGATCCTCCCTTGTGTTAGACCCAAGCTTCTTTTTTTTTTTTTTTCATGTTCTATTTATTTATTTTTTTAAATTTTATTTTATTTTTAAACTTTACATAATTGTATTAGTTTTGCCAAATATCAAAATGAGTCTGCCACAGGTATACATGTTTTCCCCATCCTGAACCCTCCTCCTTTCTCCCTCCCCATACCATCCCTCTGGGTCGTCCCAGTGCTCTAGCCCCAAGCATCCAGTGCATCGAACTGGACTGGCAACTCGTTTCATACATGATATTTTACATGTTTCAATGCCATTCTCCCAAATCTTCCCACCCTCTCCCTCTCCCACAGAGTCCATAAGACTGTTCTATACATCAGTGTCTCTTTTGCTGTCTCGTACACAGGGTTATTGTTACTATCTTTCTAAATTCCATATATATGCGTTAGTATACTGTATTGGTGTTTTTCTTTCTGGCTTACTTCACTCTGTATAATAGGCTCCAGTTTCATCCACCTCATTAGAACTGATTCAAATGTATTCTTTTTAATGGCTGAGTAATACTCCATTGTGTATATGTACCACCGCTTTCTTATCCATTCATCTGCTGATGGACATCTAGGTTGCTTCCATGTCCTGGCTATTATAAACAGTGCTGCGATGAACATTGGGGTACACGTGTCTCTTTCCCTTCTGGTTTCCTCAGTGTGTATGCCCAGCAGTGGGATTGCTGGATCATAAGGCAGTTCTATTTCCAGTTTTTTAAGGAATCTCCACACTGTTCTCCATAGTGGCTGTACTAGTTTGCATTCCCACCAACAGTGTAAGAGAGTTCCCTTTTCTCCACACCCTCTCCAGCATTTATTGCTTGTAGACTTTTGGATGGCAGCCATTCTGACTGGTGTGAAATGGTACCTCATAGTGGTTTTGATTTGCATTTCTCTGATAATGAGTGATGTTGAGCATCTTTTCATGTGTTTGTTAGCCATCTGAGTGTCTTCTTTGGATAAATGTCTATTTAGTTCTTTGGCCCATTTTTTGATTGGGTCATTTATTTTTCTGGAGTTGAGCTGTAGGAGTTGCTTGTATATTTTTGAGATTAGTTAGACCCAAGCTTCTTAAAGTAAAGACATTACTGCAGACCCATCCTAGTGAACTGAAAGACTAGCCATTAGGAATGGGGTGGAGGTTGCTTTGCAAGCTTAACCTTAAGTGATGGCAAAAACTAGTGCTGTATTATTCTGCTAATGAAGAATGGATATAAAATATTATTACTCATCTCCACCAACACTTGTCAGGGTAGCATAGCTTTGACGCTAAGCCACGCATACTCTGTAACAATTCCCCGTAGAATACTATCATACAATGTAGTTAATACAGTGCCTGGATGTGAAATTTACTCTTAGTTATACTTATTATCATTAAGTGATTAGTCGAGATGGACAACTAGTTTCCTATCTTGTTACCTCAGACATAGCATCCAAGTTCTTGGCTGGATGGACTGTGTCCAACTCAAAAACATTTCCTGCCTTCTTCATAGAAAAGTTTTTGCCAGTGAGATGTAAGAGTCAATGCCGTACTCATTCAGGAAATCACATTAAAGGAGAAAGAATGCCCTCCTCTGGTCTTTTCTGTTACTCCTTTGAACTCAGATGTGATGGCTGGAGCTAAAGCAGCTATACTGGAGCACATAGGCAAGGTTTTTTACCCTGTAAGTGAAGATGTGTGAGCAGAAGGGAGCCTGTGTCCTTGAAGTTGCTATACTAGCCTTGGACTGCAGCTCTCACTCTTATAAAGGCAAGGTTCTCACATCATGTGGATGGCTTGTTAAAACTGGATTTGTAGGCCCTATCCCAAATGTCTGATTCAGGAGATAATGATTTGGAGCCCCAGAGTCTACATTTTTTTTTAAGTTCCCAGTTGACATGAATTATGCTGGCCCCAGGTTCATGTTTTGAAAACTAAGGTTTTATGTGTTGAGGGAAATAAACTTCTCTTGTTTAAGCCGCTATTTGGGGCTATTTTGTTATTAAAGTGAATCTTATTTAACTTTAGTAACTAATGCTTCTTACTCTGCTGAGTGAAAGAGCAGGAACATGATTAAAATGCCACTTAAAGTGAAGCAGAGATTAGATAAATTACAAATGGAATTTTTGCCCTCTGCATCTGTCAAATGAGTACTGGGCACCTACTATGAGCTAAGCATATGCAAAAATAACTAAGACATGGTTTGATGCTCATGTGGAATTTCACTGAATCAGACTCATAACTAGTGTGTGCAAGAGACTGATGAACAGAGCCAGTGATTCCCCATCAGTCTGGGCACCTACTGGGCACCTACTATGAGCTAAGCATATGCAAAAATAACTAAGACATGGTTTGATGCTCATGTGGAATTTCACTGAATCAGACTCATAACTAGTGTGTGCAAGAGACTGATGAACAGAGCCAGTGATTCCCCATCAGTCTGGAAATGGGGAGGGGCACAGGACTGGAGAGAGGGGTCCTTACAGACCATTGAATGCAGTGGTAGTCTACCTGCATGTTGGAATTCCAAGAAGCTTTAAAATACTGATGCTGGGAACCCATCTCCAGGGATTCTGATTTAATTGATCTGGAGTGGGGCTTGGGTATTGAATTGTTGAAAGTTCTTGTGATTCTAATGTGAATCCTAGGTTGAAAAAGATTGATCTCAACTGGTCCAGATGCCTGGCTGGCCCTGGAAACATGCCTGAGGCCAGGTACAAGGCCAGGTTAATTTTCTTTTGCTGGTGAATAGAATTGTCGGTGACACAGGATGGATGGTTCTGTTAGCATACGTTTACTTCCAGCCCAGTGACAGAGAACTTGCTGTAGCTCATCAGTTCCCCTAACAAGATTTTCCTTGGTGACAGCAAAACAGATCATTTTAATTAGTAGTAGATAATGAGTTTAAGTGGCATTGAAGTAGTTCCAAAATCTCCCTTAACTGCCCTAAATAACATCATACAGGAGGTACTCTGGGATTTATTGTTGAAATATCTGTAGTAAGGACACAGCGGACAAGTCCACTTATGTGAGATTATTCTCCCTGGTTTTACCTTGAACATATAGTCGCTTAGAACCAGAAGCTGTCAGAGCTGCAGAGATTGAAATATCTTCTGAGGTCCTCATCCCTTATCTGGTGTGTGTATCCCCTTGACCCCGTGAGGTGCCTGTGACCTGCTGGTAACAGGGAGTTCTTTCTCAGTCTCCTCCACTCAGAAAGTCCTTCCTTACACTCAGCTAAGAAGGTCCCCTGTAACTTCTCTTGATCTCAATTCTACCTCCTGGGAATTCACTCCCTGCACCCCCATTGCTGGGGGACAAAGGCATCTCTGGGGGCACAGTAAGGGATTTGAATAGCCATTGTGTATGGGATGAATACTACCCCTGTTGGCCTGTGACTGAAGGCGCTGGGAAAAGAACGCATTGTCCTTTCCACCCCGAGAGAGCTTGCAAGCAAATTTCCTTCCCTCTAAATGTCTGTGAAATGGCCAGTGGATATTCTTGATTCTCATATCTCTCAAAGAAAAATCTCGCCAACCTTTTAAGCCATTAGGTGTGCGCATCTTCTTAACCATGGTGCTAGTGGTCTCTGGGGTAATCTTCTGATTTAGAAAGATCTCTGCTTTCCTTCCTTAACTGGCCAGACCTCACTTGGACAAGCTGTTCCATCACCAGATCTGAGCTGCTCTCTGGTAACCTGAGTCAGAAACATAAAATTGCACCAGCCAGAGACTCTCTGGGTCCAGTTTTCTTGCATCTTTTAAATATAAATTTCATAATGCAACAGATTATTGCCTAATGGCTTTTCTGTGTGCCAAGATGAAAGTATTAATTTTGTTTAGTCTGTAGTTAAAAAGTAGAATTTGGGGTTTTGGCGTTATTATTGTTAGAGGTACTGTACAGTCACACCCCACATTTTAAGTTCTGATTGCTCCAATGCCAGCTGGAGTACTGCCATGTACTTTTGACACTAATCACCCAGAGTTAGTGACACATCTGTAGACTTAAGGGCATGGGCCCCAACAAGACCACCCTTCAGGTGCTACCCACACTGCTGACCACTGGCTACAAATTCAGAAGTTTCCACAACCCCTGAGCTTCAGTAATTCACTAGAAGACTCACAAAACTCAGGAAAGCACCACACTGGGAGTACAGTTTTTTGGGGAAAGGATACAAATCAGGCCTGGTCCAATGAAGAGATGCTTTGGGCGAGTAGGGGGTGAGTCTCAAATGTGCTCCTCCTGGTGGAACACCACTCAGTGCATCAATGTATTTTCAACTCCGGGAATTACACTAGCTGATCTCTAGAGTCTTTAGTGGGCGTGATAGATAGAATCGGACTTTCCTGGTGGCTCAGCTGGTAAAGAATCCACCTACAATGCGGGAGACCTGGGTTCAATCCCTGGATTGGGAAGATCCCTGGAGAAAGGAATGGCTACCCATTCCAGTAGTTTTGCTGGGAATTCCATAGACAGAGGAGCCTGGCAGGCTACGGTCCATGAGGTTGCAAAGAGTTGGGCACGACAGAGCAACTTTCACTCACTAGCCAGTGACTGGGTTAAAGGATATCCTATGATCCAGTTCTGTTCAATGAGAGCGGAAAAGAGAGTCTTAGGTGGAATCAGTGGCTATGGGTTTGGGCTTAATCTGCAGTCACCCTTCCCTTCCTGGAAGCTGGGCTGGCTCCAGGTCCCCAGAGTCTCATCATATGGTCTTTCTGGTAACCGGCCCCCATCCTGACTCATCTCTTAGCATAAACTCAGGTGTGACCCAAGAATTTCAAATAAAATGATACTCCTATTACTTGGGGAATTCTAAGGAGTTAAAGCCTTTCTCCCAGGAACCAGGGACAAAGGCCAGTCAATTTTTTTATTACACAGCAGGATGATTGAACTAAATGTGCTTGTAGAGGAGTGGGAGGGAAGAGTGAGGTGCTATCAACAGGGTATCCACTGTTACACTTAATCAGTATGTGCCCAAAATGAATGTGAATAAGAGACTTGAGTCAGTCATGGTTCTATTGGGTCCCTACACACTTCTCAGGGGTTTTTTTCATGCTAGAGCTTAAAAGACTGTGTGCTTTATTATATTGTACATTAAAAAACATTTTTATTGGAGTATAGTTACTTTACAATGTTGTATTTTCTGCTGTACAACAAATTGAATCAGCTATACGCATACATATATCCCCTCTTTTTAGGGTTTTCATCCCATTTAGGTCACCACAGATCACTGTGTAGAGTTCCCTGTACTATACAGGAGGTTCTCGTTAGTTAATCTGTTTTATATATAGTAGTGTATATGTCAATCCCAGTCTCTCAATTTGCCCCACCCCCTGGGTTCCCTCTTGATAGCCATACGTTTGTTGTCTAAGTATGTGTCTCTGTTCCTGCTTTGTGAATAAGTTTATCTCTACCATTTTTTCTAATTCCACATATATACATTAATATACAATATTTGTTTTTCTCTTTCTGACTTCACTCTGTGTGACAGTATCTAGGTCCATCCACATCTCTGCAAATGGCACAATTTCATTCCTTTTTGTAGCTGAGTAATATTCCATTGTATATATGTACCACACCTTGTTTATCCACTCCTCTGTCGGTGGACACTTAGGTTGCTTCCATGTCCTGGCTATTGCAAATAGTAGTTATGAATATTGGGGTACATGTATCTTTTGGAATTATAATTTTGCATTGTACACTTATATATACATATCACACATATAAACTTATGATCTATATTAACCATTCTATATAGGTAATTTTCGAGGTTGGCTACATGTGATTTTTGCCTTACTGACTTTAACCTCCATGTAAAATGCTGTCCCATTATGCAGCATACCAAGCAGGCTGTTCGGTACCTTTCCAGATGTTTGGTCATCCAAGTTCTGCATGAGCATTTCTGGTGACAAAGAGTTCCCTGATTTGAGTCAGCCCATCCAGTTGTTGGGCAGCCTTCATGGTTAGAGAGTAGTTTCTTATATTGAACCAAATCTGTTCCTGGTCCTGCAACTCTGCCCTCCAGAGTCACATGAGAACATGCTGGGTTAGAAGAGGACTTTGAGCACTTGAAGACAGAGATCCCTGTATGCTCCTAAGTCTGCTTTCCTCCAAAGCAAACATTCTCTGATTTCTTCAGCCGTTGTTAACACATTTTTCTACATATTAATACATGGTTTTAGGACTTTCTTGTGAATATTCAATGTCTCTTGTAAAATGCAATGTTGAGAACTGAATACAATACTCCGAGTAGTAGTTAAATAATTATAGAATAGCTCTTACAATTCTTGAATTGACACTCTATGCTCATTGATTCTTTCATCCTGAGATTATTTTTTTTAACTGGATTATAATTCCTCAGTCTTTCTTGCATTTAGTGGCTACACATTTTTGGATGCCCAGCATCCGGCTCTCTTTCTTCTGATAGCTCCTGATTTGGCCAGCCACTTCAGCATTTTCAATCTCTATACCCAGATATAGGAAAATAACCCAGGACTGAACAATCAAAGTGCTCTATTCCCTTCATCAAAGTGAGTGGGTCTTTTGTTTAAATTATTGAGGAAAAGGGGCTCTCTTTCCACTGGCATTGCAATGCCAGAATGATAAAAGCCTTGAGTTACTACTGAATGAAGCCAACATGGAGGAAAGCTGAGCAAAGGGAGGTCAGCAGAGGGGGGAGACTAAGTCTTTGTGACATCATTTGAGCAGGTGTCCAACTCCACCCAAGGCTCCAACGTGGACTTTCTAATTCCTTAAACTTGCTGGGGAGTTTTGTTTGTTTGTTTAAAGCAATTTTAGCTCTAGTCAAATGAATCCTGACTATATATCATTTTCTGTTCAGAGGTGTGGTAGTAAATGTTTAACAACAAGTTCTTCTTGGGAGGGAAAGGGAGGGCCCTGATTTACAGTGCTTGCTAGTTTTCCATAGTTTAAATACCCCACCACGACCAATTACAAGCTAATGTGTCAGCCTGTTCACAAATTTTCTAAAAACTTAATGATCTGTGCCCATAAACCAACACACTACAGCTTCTATATCTTTACTTGAGTTATTAATAAAAATTTTGATCAAAACAAGCCAAAGATCAAGCTTAGAAGTCAACGAGGGAACTCTCTTCTGTTGTCCCAGTTGTCATGGAAACATCAGTCAACACTCTGGGCAAGGCCAACAAGCTACAGATTTAAATCTTCTTGCTAACATTTCAACCCATGTTTCTACTTTGTCCACTTTCATGAGAAAATGTCAGAAATTTTGCAATTGGCAAGTCCTCTACATTCTTGCTTTGTCAGTCATTGCAAGAAGTGAAATCACCTTGTCATGACTTGCTGAAATGACCCATGCTGCAACCTGAAGATCATCATTTTCCATTCTAAATGACAAGTTCAGTCCAGTTCAGTCACTCAGTAATGTCTAACTCTCTGTGGCTCCATGGACTGCAGCACCCCAGGCCTCCCTGTCCATCACCAACCCCTGGAGTTTACTCAAACTCATCTCTATTGAGTCGGTGATGCCATCCAACCATCTTATCCTCTGTTGTCCCCTTCTCCTCCTGCCTTCAATCTTTCCCAGCATCAGGGTCTTTTCAAATGAGTCAGTTCTTCACATCAGGTGGCTGAAGTATTGGAGCTTCAGCATCAGTCCTTCCAATAAACACCCAGGACTGATATCCTTTAGGAGACTGGTTGGATCTCCTTGCAATCCAATAGACTCTCAAGAATCTTCTCCAACACCACAGTTCAAAAGCATCAATTCTTCAGCACTCAGCTTTCTTACAGTCCAATTCTCACATCTGTACATGACTACTGGAAAAACCATAGCCTTGACTAGATGGACCTTTATTGACAAAGTAATGTCTCTGCTTTTTAATATGCTGTCTAGGTTGGTCATAACTTTTCCTCCAAGGAGTAAGTGTCTTTTAATTTCATGGCTGCAATCACCATCTGCAGTGATTTTGGAGCCCCAAAAAATAAAGTCAGTCACTGTTTCCATTGTTTCCCCATCTATTTGCCATGAAGTGATGGGGCCGGATGCCATGATCTTAGTTTTTTGAATGTTGAGCTTTAAGCCAACTTTTTCACTCTCCTCTTTCACTTTCATCAAGAAGCTCTTTAGTTCTTCTTCACTTTCTGCCATAAGGGTGGTGTCATCTGCATATCTGCTGCTGCTGCTGCTGCTGTGTTGCTTCCATCACCTCCACTAGCTTTGTTCGTAGTGATACTTCCTAAGGCCCACTTGACTTCACATTCCAGGATGTCTGGCTCTAGGTGAGTGATCACATCATCATGATTATCTGAGTCATGAAGATATTTTTTGTACAGTTCTTTTGTGTATTCTTGCCACCTCTTCTTAATATCTTCTGTTAGGACTGTACCACTTCTGTCCTTTATTGAGCCCATCTTTGCATGAAATGTTCCCTTGGTATCTCTAATTTTCTTGAAGAGATCTCTACTCTTTCCCGTTCTATCGTTTTCCTCTATTTCTTAGCACTGATTGCTGAGGCTATCTTTCTTATATCTCCTTGCTATTCTTTGGAGCTCTGCATTCAGATAGGTATATCTTTCCTTTTCTCCTTTGCTTTTCACTTCCCTTTTTTCACAGCTATTTGTAAGTCCTCCTCAGACAGCCATTTTGCTTTTTTGCATTTCTTTTTCTTGGGGATGGTCTTGATTCCTGTTTCCTGTACAATGTCACAAACCTCCATCCATAGTTCATCAGGCATCATGGAGGTGATGGAATTCCAGTTGAGCTATTTCAAATCCTGAAAGATGATGCTGTGAAAGTGCTGCACTCATTATGTCAGCAAATTTAGAAAACTCAGCAGTGGCCACAGGACTGGAAAAGGTCAGTTTTCATTCCAATCCCAAAGAAAGGCAATGCCAAAGAAGGTGCAAACTACCACACAATTGCACTCATCTCACATGCTCGTAAAGTAATGCTCAAAATTCTCCAAGCCAGCTTCAGCAATCCATGAACTGTTAACTTCCAGATGTTCAAGCTGGTTTTAGAAAAGGCAGAGGAGCCAAAGATCAAATTGCCAACATCTGCTGGATCATGGAAAAAGCAAGAGAGTTCCAGAAAAACATCTATTTCTGCTTTATTGACTATGCCAAAGCCTTTGACTGTGTGGATCACAATAGACTGTGGAAAATTCTGAAAGAGATGGGAATACCAGACCACCTGACCTGCCTCTTGAGAAGCCTGTATGCAGGTCAAGAAGCAACAGTTAGAACTGGACATGGAACAACAGACTGGTTCCACATAGGAAAAGGAGTACATCAAGGCTGCATATTGTCACCCTGCTTATTGAACTTATATGCAGAGTACATCATGAGAAACGCTGGGCTGGAAGAAGCACAAGCTGGAATCAAGATTGCCGGGAGAAATGTCAGTAACCTCAGATATGCAGATGACACCACCCTTATGGCAGAAAGTGAAGAACTAAAGAGCTTCTTGATGAAAGTGAAAGAGGAAAGTGAAAAAGTTGGCTTAAAGCTCAACATTTAAAAAACTAAGATCATGGCATCCAGTCCCATCACTTCATGGGAAATACATGGGGAAACAGTGACTGACTTTATTTTTGGGGGCTCCAAAATCACTGCAGATAGTGACTGCAGCCATGAAATTAAAAGACACTTACTACTTGGAAGGAAAGTTATGACCAACCTAGACAGCATATTCAAAAGCAGAGACATTACTTTGTCAACAAAGGTCCGTCTAGTCAAGGCTATGGTTTTTCCAGTTGTCATGTATGGATGTGAGAGTTGGACTATAAAGAAAGCCGAGTGCTGAAGAATTGATGCTTTTGAACTGTGGTGTTGAAGAAGACTCTTGAGAGTCCCTTGAACTGCAAAGAGATCCAACCAGTCCATCCTAAAGGAGATCAGTCATGAGTGTTCATTGGAAGGACTGATGTTGAAGCTGAAACTCCAATCCTTTGGCCACCTGATGTGAAGAGCTGACTCATTTGAGAAGACCCTGATGCTAGGAAAGATTGAGGGCAGGAGGAGAAGGGGACGACAGAGGATGAGATGATTGGATGGCATCACTGACTCAGTGGACATGCATTTGGGTAAACTCCAGGAGTTGGTGATGGACAGGGAGGCCTGGCGTGCTGTGGTTCATGGGATCGCCAAGAGTGGGACACGAGTGAGTGACTGAACTGAATTGTTTCTGGAATCTGTCCTTCTCCCCACTTGGAAAACTTGAACATGATCTGTGTCCAGTCTTCACTTTCACAGATTATTTTGGGTGTATGCCTTGGGTGAAATCAGAAATAACTAGAGTTGGAATTTTGTCTAACCTCTGTTATTTTTATTTCTGTAATTTTGCCAACATCTATTTTCCCTCCAAAAGATCTGCAGTTTCTTATTGGTGTATAGGCCTGCCTTATGTAAAGAAACTAGAGTTCTTTTCTCATCTATTCTCCAGTCTTGATGTGTGTCTCTCTTAATACTGTTTGCTGTGACCTTTTGGATAAGAAGTGTACTTCTACGGATAGAATTTTGGTTCTCTGTTTTTGTCTCAGCCTCATGCCTTTCACTGTGTCTATTTTAGGTCCGTGGATTTCCAACTAAGTCTACACCCTCTTCACATTTCATATGACCTTTCTTCTACTAAGTATTTCTTTTCATGGAGTCCTCAGCCCACCAGATTTCCTTGACACTTGTAAGACTGTAGTTCCCTCAGATTAAAATCCACATTTGCTATGGTCATTCCTTGTTTTTTGTAAATCGGTATGAAGACATGCGAGGTCATCAGTACCATAGCTGAACCTGTCCTCTGGTTTCCTAGTGGGAATGATTGCCATTTTATCTAGTTGTTTTTCTCTGATGCCTTCATCTTTCAGTTTAAAGAATCCTCTTTCAAGTTAGATATCATGAGTTGGCAGGTACAAGCTTCCTGCTCCCATGGTGATCTGATAACCACATCCCTGGCCAGGGACTCAGGATTCTCAGGGCTTTACTATGGCCTTCACAGCTGGTATCCTGTTCCTGAACATCATCTACACAGCCAGAACTTCACTTCCCAAATCCTCTTTACTCCAGCTGCCCCCGGGGGAAAAGGACAGCAAAGTAAGACCTATGCAACCAAGTCCTCAGCTGTCAAAGCAAGACCTATGCAATCATTAGCGGAGAATATCAGCTGTGACAGTCGAGAGGAAGTCTTTGTTCTTGGGGCTCTAGTCCCACCTTGGCTAGTCACTGACACTGTGACCTTGGACAAGCCACTTTAAGACCTCTGGGCTCTTTTTTTTATTATTTTATTTTATAGGTAGAACTAGTTGCCTGTTATAGGTAGTTGCCTGGGGTGCCTATAGCTCAGGGTTATCTTCAGAGTGAAATAAGATGGTATATGTGAAAGTGTTTGTGAACTGAGCATTTCACACAAGTGAGCTTCTGTTATTTACATGACCAAGGCTTCTTGTGAAATACAGGATGTGAAACTGAACCAGATTTGTGAAACTTCAACATACTAGTTGAGATACTAGTCCACTAGTATCAGGAGGTCTTATTTCACTAATACAACATCACAGTGGAAGGAGAAACAAGACTAATCTATCTGCTGTACTCTCTAATCTTCCTTTGATCTTAGCTGATATCTCTACTAGCAGAGGCACTCAGCTATACACAAAGCACAGAACTTTAAGACTAGCAGAATTGATGTCACTTTTAGGTCTAAATAAAACAGCACCCTCTGATAAGTACTGCAATTAACTACTTTGCTATCACTTTTAACAAAATTTCTTCCCATTCCTGACCCCTGGGGAGAGGAGGCAGGGGAAAGATAAAAATCCTGGTTTGTTTTCATATTGGTAATTTAATGTCAGTAATTTACAACTGATAAAGTTAATTGCTGCACTTACCAACATGGGTTGGTTAGAATGTTCATGTAGACTCCATGGGTTACTCATAAAGTCTCAAGGAACGGAGAGATGCCTTTTTTCCAAGCTTGAGTCAACAAGTGATAGACTTTCTATCATGTGAACATTTAATGTCTTGAAATCGAGTGTGAGAGCCCGTCGGAAGGTTCATGCACAGACTAGAAGGCTCTGTGATGTGTTGCTTTGTTTAGCTGTGGCAGTTTCCACAAATACTCAAATTAATTTTTAACTATTCATGCTAAATTTCCAGACTCCGCATGTTTTTTTCCCCCTAGTTCAGCAATATAGCTATGGTCAGTGGTGTTGAACTTTGGGAAAGTTGAATTCTCACTTATGTTCAATCAGAGACACCTTCAGTCTGGCAATTTGAAGAAAGGGCCACGAATGAAAGCCACCCAGATACTCTGAGATCAGAGCAGTGGTGTGTCTCCCTTTCACCCACTACCCCAACCCTGCCTCATTCGAGAGATGCCCTGAAGTCAGAAGCTCTCTCCAGCAAATAACCGTGAATGTCTGTTTGGCCTCCCCGACCCCCGCCTTCCCCTGCAAAGAGCAGCCACAGAAGTCCTGGGCACTCTGACATACCTTGGCTAATCAAGACTCGAAAGTGGTCCTTTTAGTACTAGGGTCACTTGAAACAAACAGCATCCCCCTTCCCAGTCCAACCTGAGATGAGAAACTCAAGAGCAACAAACTCAGTCTACTCTAGGAGCTTCAGAGGCAGCTGAAAAGATGTGATGGGCACTGGAGATGAAGGCAGCATATAGACGTGTGAGTGGCACAACCTCAGTAGGTGAACAACAAAAAAACCATCTTTCCATCTTGGCAACCTGTACTGGAATCCTAAAACCTTCAAGGCAAACTTCACATTTATGCAGATAAAAAATCTGAGCCCCAGAGAAAGGATCTAGCCCAAGATATTCCAGCAAGTTCTCATTGGAGGTGAGGATTATCATCAGGTTTCTTCTCTCCAGACCAGTTCTCATTCTCCCATGGGATTTTACAGCAGGGAATAAGGAAAATGAAAGAAACAGGAATGGCTTCATTTTGATTGTTGAAGAATTATAATTTGAAGCTTATGAAAAGATGCAGGAATCAAACTCTTCACCAAGATTCACCAATTGTTTATATTTGCCCCATGTTCTCATTTTTGTCTATATGTTTGCCTATGTGTATTTTGGAATCATTTTGAGAGTAAGTTAGAGATAAATCCCTTTATCCCTAAATACTTTGGTATATACATCTTTCCTTAGACAAAGACATTTTTTCACATAATCATAGTGTTGTCATTTAGTTGCTAAGTCATATCTGACTCTTTGCAACCCCGTGGACCGTAGCACACCAGGCTCCTCCATCCTTCACTATCTCCCAGAGTTTGCTTACATTGATGTCCACTGAGTTGGTGATGCTATCTAACCATTTTCTCCTCTGTCACCACCTTCTCCTGTTGCCTTCAGTCTTTCCCAGTATGAGAGTCTTTTCCAATGAGTTGGCTGTTCGCCTCAGGTGGCTAAAGTACTGGAGCTTCATCTTTAGCATCAGTCTTTCCAATAAATATTCAGGGTTGATTTCCTTTAGGATTGATTTGTTTGATCTCCATGCAGCCCAAGTGACTTGAGTCTACTCTAGCTCCACAATTTGAAGCATCAATTCTTCAGCACTCAGCCTTCTTTATGGTCCATCTCTCACATCTGTGCATAACTAACTGGAATAAAACATAACTTTAACTATACAGACCTTTGTCAGCAAAGCAATGTCTCTGCTTTTTAATACACTGCCTAGGTTTGTCATAGCCTTCCTTGGGAGCAAGCATCTTTTAATTTCATGGCTGCAGTCACCATCTACAGTGATTTTGGAGCCCAAGAAAAGAAGATCTATAACTGCTTCTGTTTTTTTCCCTTCTATTTGCCATGAAGTTATGGCACCAGATGCCGTGATCTTACTTTTTTGAATGTTGAGTTTTAAGCCAGCTTTTTCACTCTCCTCTTTCACCTTTGTCAAGAGGCTCTCTAGTTCCTCTTCACTTTCTGCCAGTAAGGTGGTATCATCTGAGTTTTTGGTATTTTTCCTGGCAATCTTGATTCTAGCTTGTGCTTCATCCAGCCCAGCAGTTCACATGATGTACCCTGCATAAAAATTAAATAAGCAGGGTGGCAATATACAGCCTTGATGTACTTCTTTCCCAATTTGGAACCAGTCCGTTGTTCCATGTCTGGTTCTAACTATTGCTTCTTGAGGTGTGTCAGGAGACATGTTAGGTGATCTGGTATTCCCATCTCTTTAAGAGTTTTCCAGAGTTTGTTGTGATCCTCACAGTCAAAGGCTTTGGTGTAGTAAACAAAACAGAAGTAGATGTTTTTCTGGAATTCTCTTGCTTTCTCTATGATCCAGTGAACGTTGGCAATTTGATCTCTGGTTCCCCTGCCTTTTCTAAACTCAACTTGTACATCTGGAAGTTCTCAGATCACATACTGCTGAAGCCTAGCTTAAAGGATTTTGAGCATAACATTGCTAGAATGTGAAATGAGCACAATTGTGAGCACTCATTTGAACCCATATTAGTTAGAACATTCTTTGGCATTGTCCTTCTTTGATATTGGAGTGAAAACTGACCTTTTCCAGTCCTGTGACCACTGCTGAGTTTTCCAAATATGCTGGCAGATTGAATGCAGCACTTTGCAGCATCCTCTTTTAGGATTTGACATAGCTCAGCTGGAATTCCACCACCTCCACTATCTTTATTCTTCGTAATGCTCCCTAAGGCCCACTTGACTTCACATTCCAGGATGTCTGACTCTAGGTAAGTGACCGTACCATCGTGGTTATTCTGGTCATTTAGACCTCTTTTGTACGGTTCTTCTGTGTATTCTTGTGACCTCTTAATCTTTTTTGCTCCTGTTAGGTCCTTAATGTTTCTGTCCTTTATCATGCCCATCCTTACATGAAATGTCCCTTGATATTTCCAGTTGTTTTTTTTTTTTTTTGCAGAGATCTGTAGTCTTTCCCATTCTATTGCTTTCCTCTGTTTCTTTGCATTGTTCATTGAGGAAGGCCTTATCTCCTTGTTATTGTCTGGAACTCTGCATTCAGTTAAATATCTCTCTCTTCCTTCTTTGCCTTTCCCTTTTCTTCCTTCCTCAGCTATTTGTTAATCCCTCTCAGACAACCATTTTGTGTTCTTGCATTTCTTTTTCTTGGAGATGTTTTTGATCACTTTCTCCTGTATGATGTTACGAACCTCCATCCATAAGTTCTTCAGGCACTCTACCAGATCTAATCCCTTGAATCTATCCCTATCGTCTACTGTATAATCATACATACACAGAAGTCGCTCAGTCGTGTCCAACTCTTTGCAACCCCATGGATTGTAGCCCACCAGGCTCCTTGGTCCATGGGATTTTCCAGGCATGAATACTGGAGTCGGTTGCCGTTTCCTTCTCCAACTGTATAATCATAAGTGATTTGATTTAGGTCATACCTGAATGGCCTAGTGATTTTTCCCTGCTTTCTTCAATTTAAGCCTAAATTTTGCAATAAGGAGCTCATGATCTGAACCACAGTCAGCTTCAGGCCTTGTTTTTGCTGACTGTATAGAGCCTCTCCTTCTTTGACTGAAAAGAATATAGTCAGTCTGATTTTAGTATTGACCATTTGGTGATGTTCATGTGCAGGGTCATCTCTTGTGTTATCAGAATAGGTTGTTTACTATGACAAGTGTGTTCTCTTTACAAAACTCTGTTAGCTTTTGCCCTGTTTCATTTTGTGCTCCAAGACCAAACTTGCTTGTCACTCCAGGTATTTCTTGACTTCCTAGTTTTGCATTAGAGTCCCCAGTGATGAAAAGGACATCTTTTTTTATGTTACTTCTAGAAGGTCTCATAGGTCTTCATGGAACTGCTCAGCTTCAGCTTCTTTGGCATTAATGGTTGGGGCATAGACTTGGATTAGTGTGATACTGAATGGTTTGCCTTGGAAACGAACGAAGAGCATTCTGTCATTTTTGAGATTTCATCCAAGTACTGCATTTTGGACTTTTTGTTCACTATGAGGGCTACTCCATTTCTTCTAAGGAACTCTTGCCCACAGTAGTAGATATAATGGTCATCTGAATTAAATTCGCCCATTCACATCCATTTTAGTTCACTGATTCCTAAAATGTCAATGCTCATTCTTGCTATCTCCAGCTTGACCCATGTCCAGTTTACCTTGATTCATGGACCTACCATTCCAGGTTCCTTTGCAGTAGTGGTCCTGGCAGCATCGGACTTTACCTTCACCACCAGACACATCCACAACTGAGAGTCATTTGTGCTTTGCCCCACCCACTTCATTCTTTCTGGAACTCTTAGTAATTGCCCTCCTCTCTTCCTCAGTAGCATATGAGACACCTTCTGACCTTCTGGTATCATATCTTTTTGCCTTTTCATAGTGTTCATGGGGTTGTCATAGCAAAAGTAATGGAGGGGTTTGCCATTCCCTCCTCCAGTGGACCATGTTTTGTCAAAACTCTCCAGTATGACACATCCATCTTGGGTGGCCCTGCACAGCATGACTCTTAGCTTCAATGAGTTATGCAAGCCCATTTGCCACAACAAGGCTGTGGTCCATGAAGGCGATAATTATAGTACAATTCTCAAAATCAGGAAATTTGACAGAGATGTAACACTATTTTCTAATCTACAGTCCATATTCCAATCTTGTCAATTATCCCAATAAAATCCTTTATGGCTTCTTTTTTTCAGTCCCTGATCTAGTCCAGAATCACATATGGTATTTATCTGTTATGCCTCTCTAATCTCCTTTAATCTGCTGTAGTTCTTCAGCATTCTTTTGCCATCATTGACTGTCACATTTTTTAAGAGCACAGAAGAGTTATTCCAGCCTGTCCCTGATTTGCCTGATTTAACCCAGA
Source organism: Bos grunniens (assembly GCF_055505025.1). Classification (NCBI taxonomy): domain Eukaryota; kingdom Metazoa; phylum Chordata; class Mammalia; order Artiodactyla; family Bovidae; genus Bos; species Bos grunniens. The sequence continues at coordinate 40,339,287 of NC_141172.1, forward strand.
GTTTTCCATGTCCAGGCAGGAGTAGCACATAAATGATGTTGTGTCCCAGGAACATCAGGAGGCTTCTTCAGTGTGTCCTGTTTTTGGTGGTGTTAACTTTGAGCTACTACTTCTTCTTAGATTAGTAAGTGATTTGGAGGAATGCATGCTGAGACTATGTAAATACTCTGTTTCTTCTCGAACCTTTGCCCTTGGGTTCTGGCACCCACTGATGATTTTCTACTTCCACTGTTGGAAAAGTTGGTTCTTTAAGTATAGCCAGATAATATTTGAAATATTCCCTGTATTTTTCCTTCTGGGACTAAGGCCAAGGTTCAACACCTGCAGAGAAGGGTGGATGCTGGCGACCTTTCAGAACAGAGTAAAACTCTTGACTTGGTGTTCCAAAATGAGCTCTTGAAAGCCACAGCTTCCATCTTTGGAAACGCATTTTTACGGAAGAGAAATGTTCCTTCTTCCTCCTTCCCTGCTTTCATTCTCACTTCTTTTTATTTTAAAAGGTTGGCTTTGATCAGTAGCAAAGCCTAACCCTAGCGAATAACTAATTCAGGGAAGAAACTTCAATGGATGCTACAACCTCTTGGGGAATCGGCCATTTGCTTGATGCCAAGAATCTGCCTGCAATGCGGGAGACCAGGGATCAATCCTTGGGTTGGGAAGATCCCCTGGAGAAGGGCATGGCTATCCACTCAAGTATTCTTGCCTGGAAAATCCCCATGGACAGAGGAGCCTAGCAGGTTACAGTCTGTGGGGTTGCAAAGAGTTGGACGTGATTGTGAACTAAATACACACACACACACAAGGATTACATCTCAGATTGCTTATAGATTTCAAATAGAAGAATGAACCTTTGAAGGAGACGTCTTGCAGTTGTCACTTTATCCAAGTAATCAAAGCTAGTAGCAAGACAACCTGACATTAAATGCCTCCTCCTGTGATACTTTCTCACTGTATTTAAAATGAACATTACCTAAGAAGTATTTTTGCCAAGGTGGTTTGGTCTGCATCTTACCTAGTCTCTAGACTCAATTTCTAATTTATCAGAAATACATGGGAAAGAGGAGCTGGTTAAATAATATCACAAGAAAGCTATCAGACAAATTCGGAATGTGAATTTTTCCCCATAGCAAAATGTAAAGGCAAAGGGGTTGTGCTAGATAAAAATATACTAAAGAGACAAAACAACCAAGTGTATTGGTTAACCTTGATAGGATTCTGTTTTGGATTTGTTTGTTGAGCCATAAAATAGGTTATTGGCATACTTGGAAAAATTTGAATATGGCCTGGATATTAATGAGTTGTTGGAGTTGTGACTTAAGAAATCATTGTCAAAAAAAAAAAAAAAAAAAGAAATCATTGTCAAATTTCTCATTTGTGATAATGTTATGGTAATTATACATGAGAATTTATCTAGAGCACACATACCAAGATATTTAGAGGTGTTGAGTTATGACTAGGGGAAGACAGTTCTTAATCAATTTCTGCACAGTCTTGTGAGCAAAGACACTGACAGCTTTGGTGCCAAACAATCTTTCCAATGACATTTGACTAGCACACAGCCTTGGAAGATAGAGTGTCTCCAAGTCAAAGGGAAAGGTTTGTTTTTTTTAGAGTGTAGTGTAAAAAAAGCAGATTCTCCCTCTCAGGTGAAAGTTAAGGAAGTTTCCTTGCAGCCCATTAGAAAAGATCTGGGCTTCCTGAGGCTGGAGTTCTTCAGCTGTGACACAAACCTGTGTGTGCAGTACTTCTCCCCCCAAACCACTCTATTATCTCGCAGGGAACTGAGGGCAAGAGAAGCCAATGTGAGCAAGAAGCTCATGCCACTTGCTATGCTATGAGTAGTAAAGTCCTTTGTCTCTGACACCAAAATCTTGTGTCTTCTACCAACATCTATAAAACTATGGTTGTTAGCTTGCAGCCTGGGGAAAACTCCCTCATATCTGATGAAGGAATTGTATCTAAAATATACAAAGAACTAACACTTAAAACTCAATAATAAGAAACAAACAGCCCAATTAAAAAGTAAACAAAAGATCTAAAGACATTTCACCAAAAAAGATATACAGATGGTAAATACACATACGACAAAATGTTCCACATCATATGTCACTGGGGAAGTGCAAATTAAAACAACAAGAAAATACTACCATTTCTAGGAATACATGAAGGAGCTTCCCTAGTGGCGCAGCAGTAAAGAATCTGACTGCAATGCAGAAGCCACAGGAGATGCAGGTTCAATCCCTGGGTCAGGAAGATCCTCTGGAGAAGAAGATGGCAACCCACTCCAGGGTTCTTGCCTGGAGAATTCCATGAACAGAGGAGCCTGGTGGGCTACCGTCCATGGGGTCGCAAAGAGTTGGACACGACTAAAGCTACTTAGCATGCAGCATACTACTACATACCTATTGGGATGGCGGCAATTCAAAATACTGCACAACACCTAACTCTGGCAAGGATGTATAGAAATAGGAACTCACATTCATTGCTGGTAAGAATGCAAAATGATACGCTACTTTGGAAGACAATTTGTCAGAGGAGAGTGAGGGTAAGCCACTGCTACAGGTTCTTGAGAAGGACACCCACAGTCTTCTTACCTGATTGGGTTGAAGGGAGTGCGAAACCTCAGATAATTGACCTCTGTAGACAAAATTTCTATCTTCATTTCTAAGGATGTATTTGCGAGAGACTGCAAGAGTCTTAAGGAGCCCCAGGTATGGGACACTGGTCACAGCAAAATGGTAACAGCGGCAAGTTGAGGCAAGGAGAGCCTTTGATGACACTCCAGATCCGATGCCCTGTCGTGCTGCAGGGGACAGGTAGCAGCCAGGATGACTGTGGGCTGCTTGGGGGCCTTTGTGGCAGGCATGGGAAAGGCACAGAACAGCCTACATCCACCAGAGGCAGGATGTCCGAGGACAAGGGTTCCTGAACAGTGGATTCCTTAGGTTAGGGGATGAGGAGCAAAGAACAGATGGATGAGTTGCTTCAGTGAAAGGTGCCTTCAGAGAAACAACTATGGCCAGTTGCCCACCCTGCCCCCATCCACCACATCATGAAGTTACATAACCTCCTGTGTGCCTAGGTGCCACTTTAGGATGAGAGAGAGGAGGAGAATAATCCATACTTCCACATTTTCCCAACTAAGACTGGATTTAAATCAGAAGTGCACAAGTTACCTCAAACCAGTTAGCCAATACAGTGATAAAGGAAAGTTACATTTTTAGTTACATATTAGCTAGCCCAAATTGTGCAAAAAGATATTATATTTTTTTAAAACCCTGGACCAGCTTTTGGATTCTCATTGGGTCCAGCTTTCTGTGGCCCTCTAGTCAGCAAAATTCTTAAAATGGCTAAAATTTGAAATGATAAATGAATAAAATAAAATTTTATGCCTACTAATGTTAGTCTGAATAACTCTTATTGAGTAAATGTTTGTCCCCTCCAGTTTCATATGTTTAAGCCCTAAGCTCCATTGTGGCTATACTTGGAGAAAAGAAATATTAAAGTTAAATGAGGAGGTAAGGTTGGGGCCCTGGTCTGATAGGATCAGTGTCTTTATAAGAAGACTTTAGATAAGGTATTTTGTTATAGTGGTCCAAGCAGACAAATACAGTAACTCAAAGCCATCTCTAATCTGATTCAGAGGCCTTAAGTATATATTTTTGAGGGAACAGCAAAGGGAGGATACCATATAACACAGCAACAAAACTAAAGTCTTCTTTTGTGTTTTTTCCATATTCAAAATTCTGCATCTCCTGGTAGGTCCCCAAATCTCTCTTCCTGTTTTAAACTGCACTAATCAATATGATATCGACCAGCCAGATGTGGCTTTTGAACACTTGAAATTTAGTAAGGCTGAGAACCTGATTTTTTAAAATTTAATTTAAAAACCAGAACAGTGTAAAGCATTTTGCCATTAGACACAAATGTATTGTTTCAGCAGGACGAAATTTAACTCTTACTTGTTGCATCACTTAATATATGATGTTTGTGGTGCGTGGGTGGGCACTTTTTCTGGTGTTACACATGCACATATCACTGACCTAGTCAGTGACAATGGACTGCTTCAGTTCAACCAGTTTTTTCCTATGTATTGATATAGTATGATTTTTTAACATTTTATGCAGACAACATGAGCTATAGTCATTCCCATGTAAAATCATTTTTCTAATTAGAATAATACATATAAACAAAATTTTAAATTTAAAATAAAGATGTACTACTGATACAAAATTGAAAGGACCCCTGGAGAAGGCAATGGCAGCCCACTCCAGTGTTCTTGCCTGGGAAATCCCATGGACGGAGAAGCCTGGTGGGCTACAGTCCATGGTGTCACAAAAGAGTCAGACACAACTTAGCAAATAAACAACAACCGTAACGATAAATACAAGAATTGCAAGGCTCCGGCATCAACACTTCTTTTAACTTTTGTCTTCTGTCTCTGGAGCACTTTTATATGTGCTATGGTCATTTTATCATTTGAGTTGGATGTTGCACTTGTGCAAAACCCTTGTTTGGATTGTGTAAATCTGAAAAATACCATAACAGTTGTCAAAAGAAAAATTAATCTGTGATCCCGAACTGAAGATAATCTGGAGAATTAGTACATTCATCACATAAAGTGAAATATGTTATTATACTCTGACCACCTTAAATAATCTAAGTGTTTTTATGCCTTTCTCCATTGCACTTTCGTGCTGTTCATTTGACTATGGAATCCTGTTTCTTGGTCTTGAAGTCATTTTTGAGATAAAATTGAAATGTTTTCTTCTCTGTTCCAGATGTTTGCAATAATGTGTGACTGACTTAAATTCTAACAATAAAAAGATACTTTCTCACAGGGGAAAAAATACTGAATGGAGACAGAGAAACTAGTACTATGATGTCTTAATTGGTTTAGGCTGCTATAACAAAAAATACTGCACGAGATGGCTTAAACAGTCAAATTATTTGTCACAGTTCTGGAAGCTGCTAAGTCCATGATCAAGGTGCCAGCAGATTTGGTGTCCATAGATGACCAGCTTTCTGGTTCATGTTCACATATGACAGAAGGGGCAAAGGAAATCTCTGGGTTCCCTTTTAGAAGGGCACTAATTTCATTCATGAGGCCTAATCACCTCCCAAAGCCCCCATCTTCAAATACCATCACACTGGGGATTAGGTTTCAAAGTCTAAATTTCAATAGCATATACTAGAAGAGTTTTTTTAAAAGACTGGAAGGAGGTATGTTGCAAATTTCACAAAGAATGGCAGTTGCAATTTGCTACAGCAGAACAAAATGAAAAGGATGTTTGTTGTGTAAAAAGAGACATGTTAAGCCAATAATAGTGAAATTTCCTCTTACGAGTCAAAGAAAAAAAACCCTTACAGTATTAGTTATCTGAAATCAAAATTAAATGTTCAAAATGTTTTTTAATAATTTTTAACAGGATTTGAACTTGTAACTTTGAACTCTTGCGTGTGCACATAAACATATACACAAATATTTTTAGGTGGAGAAATGGTTAAAAAAATATTTGTTATAGAAACTTTGTTAGGAAATTATGAGAAGCCAAAAAATACTTTATAAAAGTTAAAAGATCTTGAATTAAACAAAGAATTGTTCAAAGAATTCAAGACCTTTTTAATAATATCAAAGCTCAATTAATTTATAATTTGAAAAATGGCAAGTACTTTTCTTTAGTTTTAAATGAATCATACGCTATAAATGATACTGCCCAATTGTACTTTGGGTTCATTCTGTGTCAAAGGACTTTCAGATTTGTGGAGAAACATCAATTTGTAACTTAAAAGTTTATGGTATAGGTATTTTTAAAGAAGACTCTCTCCTGTAGACAACATATGTAGGGGTCTTGTTTTTGTATCCATTCAGCCAGTCTTTGTCTTTTGGTTGGGGCATTCAACCCATTTACGTTTAAGGTAATTACTGATAAGTATGATCCCATTGCCATTTACTTTATTGTTTGGGGTTCAAATTTATACACCATTTTTGTGTTTCCTGTCTAGAGAATATCCTTTAGTATTTGTTGGAGAGCTGGTTTGGTGGTGCAGAATTCTCTCAGCTTTTGCTTGTCTGAGAAGCTTTTGATTTCTCCTTCATACTTGAGTGAAATCCTTGCTGGGTACAATAATCTGGGCTGTAGGTTATTTTCTTTCATCATTTTAAGTATGTCTTGCCATTCCCTCCTGGCTTGAAGAGTTTCTATTGAAAGATCAGCTGTTATCCTTATGGGAATTCCCTTGTGTGTTATTAGTTGTTTTTCCCTTGCTGCTTTTAATATTTGTTCTTTGTGTTTGATCTTTGTTAATTTGATTAATGTGTGTCTTGGGGTGTTTCGCCTTGGGTTTATCCTGTTTGGGACTCTCTGGGTTTCTTGGACTTGGGTGATTATTTCCTTCCCCAGTTTAGGGAAGTTTTCAACTATTATCTCCTCAAGTATTTTCTCATGGTCTTTCTTTTTGTCTTCTTCTTCTGGAACCCCTATGATTCGAATGTTGTAGCGTTTAATATTGTCCTGGAGGTCTCTGAGATTGTCCTCATTTCTTTTAATTCGTTTTTCTTTTATTCTCTCTGATTCATTTATTTCTACCATTCTATCTTCTAATTCACTAATCCTATCTTCTGCCTCTGTTATTCTACTATTTGTTGCCTCCAGAGTGTTTTTAATTTCATTTATTGCATTATTCATTATATATTGACTCTTTTTTATTTCTTCTAGGTCCTTGTTAAACCTTTCTTGCATCTTCTCAATCCTTGTCTCCAAGCTATTTATCTGTGATTCCATTTTAATTTCAAGATTTTGGATCAATTTCACTATCATTATTCGGAATTCTTTATCAGGTAGATTCCCTATCTCTTCCTCTTTTGTTTGGTTTGGTGGGCATTTATCCTGTTCCTTTATCTGCTGGCTATTCCTCTGTCTCTTCATCTTGTTTAAATTGCTGAGTTTGGGGTGTCCTTTCTGTATTCTGGCAGTTTGTGGAGTTCTCTTTATTGTGGCGTTTCCTCGCTGTGTGTGGGTTTGTACAGGTGGCTTGTCAAGGTTTCCTGGTTAGGGAAGCTTGTGTCGGTGTTCTGATGGGTGGAGCTGTATTTCTTCTCTTTGTTCAGTCGCGCTGTGGGGAGGGAGGGAGGGATGCTGCAAACAAATAACACTGGCGTGCGCTCGCAGTGCCTCAGCCACACTGGGTCTGCCCCCGCTCATGGCGCGTGTAGCCTCCCTGCCTACACTGCTTGGGCTCTAGGTTGTTCTGCCGGGAACAATCCGAGGCTGGCCCTGGGTTGCATGTACCTCCCAGGTCCAAGCCACTCAGGTTCAGGCACTCGGGTAGTCCTCAGAGGCGCAGACTCAGTTGGGCCTGAGTTTTGTGCTCTTCCCGGGTCTGAGCAGCTCAAGTGATGAGGTGTTTGGCGAGCGCCAGTGCTGTGACTTATCGCCTCCCCGCCACTCGGTTATCTGGGTGTAAAACCGGTGCACCTTCTCAGGCAGATGTTAACCGTCCAGACCCCCAAGAAGTTTTAGTTAGCAAAGAAGCCTGCTTACAGTTTTATAGATAATGTCTCTCTGGGGCTGTGATTGCCCCCTTCCAGCTCTGGCTGCCTGTCACCGGAGGGGGAAGGTCTGCAGCCGGCTATCTCTGTTCAATTCTTTGTTCCGTGCGCGGGCCTGGCGGTGTCTTAGGTTGGGGCTGGCTTTTCGCGTGGTAGATATCCCACAGTCTGGTTTGCTAGCCCAAATTATTTCGCTCAGATAGTGCTCAGGGTATTCAGGCCAGATTCTTACTCTAAGTGATGCAGCCTGCGCTGCGCCTCCCTGCCCAGCCCCCGCTTGCTAATGGCACGTGCAGGCGGGGACACATACAGACTGAAAGTGAAGGGCTGGAAAAAGATTTTCCATGCAAATAGGGACCAAAAGAAAGCAGGAGTAGCAATACTCATATCAGATAAAATAGACTTTAAAACAAAGGCTGTGAAAAGAGACAAAGAAGGTCACTACATAATGATCAAAGGATCAATCCAAGAAGAAGATATAACAATTATAAATATATATGCACCCAACACGGGAGCACCGCAGTATGTAAGACAAATGCTAACAAGTATGAAAGGAGAAATTAACAATAACACAATAATAGTGGGAGACTTTAATACCCCACTCACACCTATGGATAGATCAACTAAACAGAAAATTAACAAGGAAACACAAACGTTAAACGATACAATAGACCAGTTAGACCTAATTGATATCTATAGGACATTTTATCCCAAAACAATGAATTTCACCTTTTTCTCAAGCGCACATGGAACCTTCTCCAGGATAGATCACATCCTGGGCCATAAAGCTAGCCTTGGTAAATTCAAAAAAATAGAAATCATTCCAAGCATCTTTTCTGACCACAATGCAGTAAGATTAGATCTCAATTACAGGAGAAAAACTATTAAAAATTCCAACATATGGAGGCTGAACAACACACTGCTGAATAACCAACAAATCACAGAAGAAATCAAAAAAGAAATCAAAATTTGCATAGAAACGAATGAAAATGAAAACACAACAACCCAAAACCTGTGGGACACTTTAAAAGCAGTCCTAAGGGGAAAGTTCATAGCAATACAGGCACACCTCAAGAAACAAGAAAAAAGTCAAATAAATAACCTAACTCTACACCTAAAGCAACTAGAAAAGGAAGAAATGAAGAACCCCAGGGTTAGTAGAAGGAAAGAAATCTTAAAAATTAGAGCAGAAATAAATGCAAAAGAAACAAAAGAGACCATAGCAAAAATCAACAAAGCCAAAAGCTGGTTCTTTGAAAGGATAAATAAAATTGAGAAACCATTAGCCAGACTCATCAAGAAACAAAGGGAGAAAAATCAAATCAATAAAATTAGAAACGAAAATGGAGAGATCACAACAGACAACACAGAAATACAAAGGATCATAAGAGACTATTATCAACAATTATATGCCAATAAAATGGACAACGAGGAAGAAATGGACAAATTCTTAGAAAAGTACAACTTTCCAAAACTCGACCAGGAAGAAATAGAAAACCTTAACAGACCCATCACAAGCACGGAAATTGAAACTGTAATCAAAAATCTTCCAGCAAACAAAAGCCCAGGTCCAGACGGCTTCACAGCTGAATTCTACCAAAAATTTAGAGAAGAGCTAACACCTATCCTGCTCAAACTCTTCCAGAAAATTGCAGAGGAAGGTAAACTTCCAAACTCATTCTATGAGGCCACCATCACCCTAATACCAAAACCTGACAAAGATGCCACAAAAAAAGAAAACTACAGGCCAATATCACTGATGAACATAGATGCAAAAATCCTAAACAAAATTCTAGCAATCAGAATCCAACAACACATTAAAAAGATCATACACCATGACCAAGTGGGCCTTATCCCAGGGATGCAAGGATTCCTCAATATCCGCAAATCAATCAATGTAATACACCACATTAACAAGTTGAAAAACAAAAACCATATGATTATCTCAATAGATGCAGAGAAAGCCTTTGACAAAATTCAACACCCATTTATGATAAAAACTCTCCAGAAAGCAGGAATAGAAGGAACATACCTCAACATAATAAAAGCTATATATGACAAACCCACAGCAAACATTATCCTCAATGGTGAAAAGTTGAAAGCATTTCCTCTAAAGTCAGGAACAAGACAAGGGTGCCCACTTTCACCATTACTATTCAACATAGTTTTGGAAGTTTTGGCCACAGCAATCAGAGCAGAAAAAGAAATAAAAGGAATCCAAATTGGAAAAGAAGAAGTAAAACTCTCACTATTTGCAGATGACATGATCCCCTACATAGAAAACCCTAAAGACTCCGCCAGAAAATTACTAGAACTAATCAATGATTATAGTAAAGTTGCAGGATATAAAATCAACACACAGAAATCCCTTGCATTCCTATACACTAATAATGAGAAAACAGAAAGAGAAATTAAGGAAACAATTCCATTCACCATTGCAACGAAAAGAATAAAATACTTAGGAATATATCTACCTAAAGAAACTAAAGACCTATATATAGAAAACTATAAAACACTGGTGAAAGAAATCAAAGAGGACACTAATAGATGGAGAAATGTACCATGTTCATGGATTGGAAGAATCAATATAGTGAAAATGAGTATACTACCCAAAGCAATTTATAGATTCAATGCAATCCCTATCAAGCTACCAACAGTATTCTTCACAGAGCTAGAACAAATAATTTCACAATTTGTATGGAAATACAAAAAACCTCGAATAGCCAAAGCGATCTTGAGAAAGAAAAATGGAACTGGAGGAATCAACCTACCTGACTTCAGGCTCTACTACAAAGCCACAGTTATCAAGACAGTATGGTACTGGCACAAAGACAGAAATATAGATCAATGGAACAAAATAGAAAGCCCAGAGATAAATCCACGCACATATGGACACCTTATCTTTGATAAAGGAGGCAAGAATATACAATGGATTAAAGACAATCTCTTTAACAAGTGGTGCTGGGAAATCTGGTCAACCACTTGTAAAAGAATGAAACTAGAACACTTTCTAACACCATATACAAAAATAAACTCAAAATGGATTAAAGATCTCAACGTAAGACCAGAAACTATAAAACTCCTAGAGGAGAACATAGGCAAAACACTCTCTGACATACATCACAGCAGGATCCTCTATGACCCACCTCCCAAAATATTGGAAATAAAAGCAAAAATAAACAAATGGGACCTAATTAAACTTAAAAGCTTCTGCACATCAAAGGAAACTATTAGCAAGGTGAAAAGACAGCCTTCAGAATGGGAGAAAATAATAGCAAATGAAACAACCGACAAACAACTAATCTCAAAAATATACAAGCAACTCCTACAGCTCAACTCCAGAAAAATAAATGACCCAATCAAAAAATGGGCCAAAGAACTAAACAGACATTTCTCCAAAGAAGACATACAGATGGCTAACAAACACATGAAAAGATGCTCAACATCACTCATTATCAGAGAAATGCAAATCAAAACCACTATGAGGTACCATTTCACACCAGTCAGAATGGCTGCCATCCAAAAGTCTACAAATAATAAATGCTGGAGAGGGTGTGGAGAAAAGGGAACCCTCTTACACTGTTGGTGGGAATGCAAACTAGTACAGCCACTATGGAGAACAGTGTGGAGATTCCTTAAAAAACTGGAAATAGAACTGCCTTATGATCCAGCAATCCCACTGCTGGGCATACACACTGAGGAAACCAGAAGGGAAAGAGACACGTGTACCCCAATGTTCATCGCAGCACTGTTTATAATAGCCAGGACATGGAAGCAACCTAGATGTCCATCAGCAGATGAATGGATAAGAAAGCGGTGGTACATATACACAATGGAGTATTACTCAGCCATTAAAAAGAATACATTTGAATCAGTTCTAATGAGGTGGATGAAACTGGAGCCTATTATACAGAGTGAAGTAAGCCAGAAGGAAAAACACCAATACAGTATACTAACGCATATATATGGAATTTAGAAAGATGGTAACGATAACCCTGTATACGAGACAGCAAAAGAGACACTGATGTAAAAAAAAAAAAAAGAATTTAAGAAAAATAAATAAATAAATAAAGAAGACTCTCCCCCAAATAAAGATTTCTATCATGATAGATAGTGTTCCAGCTTACATTAGATCAAAAATTTGGATTCACTGTAGTTTTTTTTTAAATGAAGTATAGTTGATTATTTATAATTTTATATTAATTTCAGGTATGCAATGTAATGAGTCAGCATCTTTACAGATTGTGCGCCATTAAAAGTTATTACAAGACAATGGCTATAATTCCCTGTGCCATACAAAATATTGCTTATCTTTTTCTACATAGTAGTTTGTGTCTCTTACTCTCATGTCCCTAACTTGCCTCCCCCTCTTCAGTGTGATAAACACTAATCTGTTTTTTTGCTTTCTTTTTAAATTTGTATTGGATTTACAACGTTGTATTCGTTTCAGAATTCAGTGCAGTTTTATTGTGAGAGATGGATGGTGCCCTTATTGCTGCATTCTGCTGTGTGGTGTTGACAGAACTAAACTGTATCTGAGCCCTGTGTCCCTGGAATAGGATACCGTAAAGGACCCTCGTACTCACAGTTTCTAAGACCTACCTGCACCCTTCCTCACTGACTATGACTCCCCTGTTTACTTGGTTCTATAACCCCCGTTTGCTTTCTTCAAAGGAAAATACTTTTTTTTTTCCTCCAGAGAAAGGAAAGGGGACTTACTTTTTTCCTTCATACAATGAAATGTCATAAAATTTGATTGTAAGGTACAAAACTGTTCAACATGCAAAGGGTAGTACTTTGCTGTATCTTCATCCAACAGAATTTGGCATTTTTATTAATGAGGATCACTGTATTTTATTAGACTTCCAGAAGTTAACATCTTTCTCTACAGCACTGCACAATAGTCAAGGGCACTGGAAGGTCATAGCTCTTCAGAATCAGATAACCCTGGAAGGTGCTCTAAATACCTCACATTCTTTTGAAGGGACACTCAGTAGTCTTTTTCCCATTACACAATTTTTCACATTTTTTTTTAGCATGTAAATTGTATGCATTTAAAATCTACAAGGTAAAATTCTGTATAACAAGAACTTGGTAGAGAATGTAACTGTCTGTTCACTATCCAATTGTTATCAAATATAAATTTTATAATCTGTCTCTAAATATATGTGTATATATATTTACACACATATATACCTGCTTGGGGTACTTAGACAAAAAAAAAAATTGCATTCCATTCATTTTTCTCCAAGACAGTGTAAACTCAGGCTTTGAAGCTAGACAGGCTTCTCCCAGAATGTTCTGTGTCTGGAGCACAGTGTTTCAGTCCATGTAGAACTGTGTTTACTAACTTACATCCTCAGCTCACACCTAGGGACACCACTAGCAGCAGACATACAAAACTGAAATCATGTGCCTTGTAGGAATGTCTTGTGCTGTGATGCACACTTGGGTCTGGCTGCCACTGCCCTCAGCCCTATCTACCGCATCCTTGAAAGACTCGAAACACAAACAGAAGACTCCCATCCCTCCTCATTTACACTCCCACCATAGGGAAGGTGGTGTCCTCCGTGTCTGCCTTTGCCTAGAGTTCCCGAGAGTCAGAGTTTCTGAAGATGGGGGCCCAGCATCAATATTTTTAAAGATAGCAGACAATTGTGACCTGCAATAAAGGGTGAACAGTGTTGCATTTAGTTTGTAAACCTTCTCAGAGAGCAAAGGTTTCTTTGTTACCCTTAACCAGGACACATCCTATAAAGTTAAGAAAGTATAATTTGATTGTGGGGGCGGGGTATAGGATATTAGAGTTAAAGGGAATTTGTAGTCCAAAAGGGACAAGGACTTGTCACTCAGTGGTACAGCCAAGAACAGCTGTATAGATGGGCAGAATTTTTAAGATTATGTCTATGACCTTTGTTTGCTGGTGTTACTTCTGTGATGGTTGTGTCACATGACACAAGGGAGATTACCCAAATGGGCTTAATCTCATCCCCCAAAGCTCTTTAAAAGCAGTGCATTTTTCCTCCAGCTAGGGGCAGGAGAAGACATCAGGAAAACTGAAATACGAAGCAGTTTTGACAGGAGGGCAATTCTCTGTTGCCGAGACGGAGGGGGCCTTGTGGAAGGATCTTTTAATGTTATGATATAATAAGTATATATTAGTTGTCATCCCTGATTCCTGGCAAAGAGCATCCAAAACCTTTATCATTTCCTGAGTGATAAGGGTGAGAAGAGTATTTTATGTTAATCAAGCCCCTTTCAGCCACACTGGAGGTGATTCTTAATGGGCCTCTGGATAGCATCAGGATGCTGGCAGGTTCCTCTGGGATTAGAGGGTTGGGCTTTTCAATTCCATTCTCCTGACCTCCAGGGAGGAGACAGGGACTGCTGATCGAGTTACCCACTAATGGTTGGTGATTTAATCGAGCATGCCTCTGTAATGAAAAAGGAAGAAAGTGAAGTCGCTGATTTGTGTCTGACTCTTGGTGACCCCATGGACTGTAGCCTCCCATGCTCCTTCATCCATGGGATTTTCCAGGCAAGAATACTGGAGTGGGTTGCCATTTCCTTCTCCAGGGGACCATCCTGACCCAGGGATTGAACCCAGGTCTCCTGCATTAGAGGCAGACCCATTACCATCTGAGCCACCAGGGAATCTAGCTTCCTCTGTAATGAAACCTCCATACAAATCCAGAATCCTCTAGGTTGGTGAGCTCATCCCACTACTGGGAGACTGACTCACCCTCCAGAAGCCTATGTGCTCAGGGCTCTTCTCGGTTTCACCCTACATACCTCTTCAGGCTGCTTTCTTTTTATCATTTTTATAACCTTTATAATAAACCAGTAAACACAAGTAGTGTTGCCCTGAGTTCTGTGAGCTGTTCTAGCAGATTATCAAACCTGAGGAGAGGGTTATGGGAACCCCCCAACTTTATAGCTAGTTGGGTGGCTAGAAGTACAGACTTGCCTGGGCTTGTTACTGGAGTCTGAAGTGGAGGCATCTTGTGGGGCTGAGCCCTTAGTCTTTGGAGTCCTCCGCGGGTAAGACAGGAATTAAATTAGACTGTTGGACATCTAGCTGGTGTCCACAGAAAACAGGGGAATTGCTTGGTGTAGAAAACCTACAGATTTTATAACCCAGGCGCTGTCACTAGAAACAGATCACAGACCTTGAGGAGCTGAAAGTGATCCCTAGCCAACAGCCAGGACAAAGCCAGGAACCTTAGTTCCACAAAGGCAAGGAACTGAATTTGGCCAACAATTACAATGAGCTCAGAAGCAATTAATGCACAGAACCTCCAAGTAAGAGCCCACCCTGGGCAGCATTTTCATTTTGGCTTTGTGAGACCCTAAGCAGAGACTCCAGCCAAGTTCTTCTGAGCTTCTGATCTGTAGAATTGAGACGGTAATTTTTCAAGCTACTGAGTTTGTGGCAATCTGTTATGTAGTCAAAGAAATCCACTATACTTGGGTCTTGGAGCCTTTTGCCTTCACAGCATTCGGTATCTTCATAGACTGACAGAATAGCTGGTTCTTCTGTGTTGCTCATGAGGGTGCAGGGGTTGAGAGAGGTGAAGGAATTTGAGCTGAGCTATCATTTCTGCTAGTGAAAGCCACTGTTGAGTGGCTACCAGGAGCCAGGCATTGTTAACTGCGTGCTTTGCTTTTGTTACTTGCTTCTCAATCGCTATACACAAAGTGTATGGAATTTCCCATTTTACAGTTAAAAACCCCAGGCCCACTATGGCACCTAAGTGGCCCAGGACATGCTGCTGGCAAATGCAGAGGTTCAAATCAGGTCTGTCTGACCCTGTGGTTTTGTGCTGATGACACCAAATGTTCTTGTATTAGTTTGGTAGGGCTACTCCAGCAGAGTGCCACAAACCAAATGACTTAAACAATGGAAATGTATCTCCCAGTTCTGGAGGCTAGAAGTCCAGGATCAAGGTTTCAGCAGGGTTGGCTTCCTCTGATAGCTATGATGGAAGGTTCTGTTCCATGCCTTCTCCTCTTTCTTAAAAAATTCATTTCATATTAAAAAAAATATTTACTTATCTTTGGTTGCGTTGGGTCTCAGTTGCAGCCCAATGGGATATTTGCTGTAGCCCGTGTGCTTCTCCCTAGCTGTGGTTCCAGAGTGCAAGAGCTCTGTAGATGCAGTGTTCCATGACATCAGGGATCTTAGTTCCCCAACCAGGGATCAAACCTGTGTGCCCTGCATCGGAAGGTGGATTCTCAGCCACTGGAGATTCTGGTGATTTGCTGTCAATCGTTGGCATTCCTCGGCTTGCAGAAGCATCACCCTGATCTTGCCGTCACATGGCCTTCTCCTTATGTGCGTCTGCGCTGTGTTCAGATTTCCTGTCTGTACATGGACTCGGTCATATTGGATTCGTGCCCACCCTAACGACCTCCACCTGGGGCAAACCTCAACTGCAGTTCTTTGGAAACACACCAGTGTGCATTTGTGTGTTGCCTGGCCCCCTTAATCCTAGAGGTGAAGATTGAAATCATCAGTATCCAGGCCCTAGCAGAGGGATTAAAGGAAACTCTGGGTTTCTTTTCCTGCCCTTTCAGTCTTCCTGTTCCTTATCACTCCATCCCATGCCTTCTGGCGGTCTCAGTCTCCTCAGATCCCTGTGAGAGGAAGTTGTCAAACCCTCCCAACCTGTTGCCCCTGCTTTGCAAGCGAATCCTGCTTGGTCTCTGCAGTGTGATCTAGAGCCTGCCAATTCCCACTGGGTGAGTCCTGCTGGTGGGGAAGGGACGGGGTAGGTGGAGGTGGGACAGGGCATTGATGGGCCTTCCTGTGTCAACGGGGCACAGGCTGCTAGTCAGAAAACACCTGCTGCCATCACTTGTCTTGCTTGTTTCTTCTTTTACCAGAGGCGAGCTTATCAACAGGGGGAAAAAAACACTGCGATTTGTGAACCTTATATTGTGAGCCAGGCCGTGTTCTAGGGACTGTATATACAACACCTCACTTTATTTTCCTTATGTTACTCAGTGTTTTATAGTTTCCAAAGTATATTTTCTCATCTGAATTTCACTGCATCCTTTGGAGAGTTTATTTCCACTTTTGGATGGGAAGTCACTAGACGGATGTCACCCCATATGTGATGTAGGTAGGACTGAAACCTAGTTCACAGAGGCAGCCAGGCTTTCCCGTGGGAACAACTGAAGATTCCTCCTGTTCTGTGGAAACGTTCAGAATTTGCCTCCTTCTAAGACCCCTGTGATGATCCCTGCCCCATCCTGACATTTGTATGTACGTTCCTCTCTCACCTACATTCATGCAGGCACACACATGAGCCCTGTGATCTCACTTTGGGGAAGAAACCATGATGTGAATTTGATAGGCTCTCTTGAGGGTTCTACGTCCTCCCCATCAGCATGTACCACCCTCTGCTCCCAGGAGACCCATCCAGGGTATGCCTCAGCCCAGGGCTGTCATAATTCCTAGCTGGTGCTTCTGTCTTGAGTCTTTGCTATCTATTCTTTGGGGAGCACAGGTCTGGCATGCAGCGGTGCTCCGTGAAGAATGGTGGTGGTCTGTTTTTATGTATTAGAAAACCATTGGTGCATAACAAGTTAGCCCAACTTTGGCAGCTTGAAACAACATGTATGTGCTGTCTCCTAGTTTCTGTGGGACAGGAATGCAGGCAAGATTTAACTGGGTGCTTCTGCCTCAGAGTCTCTTATGAGGTGGCCATCAAGCAGTCACCCCAGTCCTGCAATCATCTGGGGCTGGTGGGTCTACTTTCAAGTTCATTCCTGGGATGGGGTTGTTCATAGGCCTCACTTGCTGTCTGGCTAGTGGCTCGGATTCCCTCACCATGCAGGCCTCCCCACTGAGCTTCCTGATGGTCCTCAGAACATGGCAGCTGGCTTCTTCTAGAGCTAGTGACTTGAGAGACAGCCCAAGGCAGAAGGTGCAGTCTTCTGTTACCTGATCTCAGGTGTGACATAGCATCGCTTCTGCCTGTCCTGTAGATCTCATCGATCAGTGCTGGGATGGTGTGGGAAAGACTAGGCAAGGGGTGGGGTCAGTGGGAGCTGTCTTGCAGGCCTGTCCGCACAATTTGTCCGTGCAAGTATTTAGTATTTTCAGAGAACTTCTCATACATGTCTCATTAAAAAATTTTTTTATCCTCATGGATTTAATCTCATTTTCCCAGTAAATTAAAAGCCTGTCAAAGGAAGAGAATGTCACATTTCTATATC
Source organism: Bos grunniens (assembly GCF_055505025.1). Taxonomy (NCBI): domain Eukaryota; kingdom Metazoa; phylum Chordata; class Mammalia; order Artiodactyla; family Bovidae; genus Bos; species Bos grunniens. Next base: position 40,357,063 of record NC_141172.1, read on the forward strand.
ACTTGCCCCTTGCTGTCCCCAATCCTCCCAACCCATACTAGTAAACAAAACAAAATAAACTGAGCTTCTGTGGATTTGGAAAGAGTATTTGTGCATGAATTAGGTAGGCTGCTTTTCTTTTGGCCTCTGTGAGATGGGATGCAGAGAAGAAAGGGCTGGACCAGATGTTCTCTAAGGACCCTTCCAGCTGCAAGATCTTGTTCTAAAGTGGATGGGACTGTCCCCATGTGACAGGTGCAAAGACCAGGGCAGAGAAGGGAGGCAACCCAACTCCCCCAGCAAAGTCTGGCAAAGCTGGGAGCTGAACAGCAGCCTCAGGCCTCTTGGGACTGGTTAAATCTGAGCCAGCCTGCACTTTACCTGTCATCTTAGTGGTGTTACTAGTACTACTAGTTCTCTGACCACCACCACCACTGCCTCTGCCATTCATTCCGTACTTACTAGTTGCCACATCCATTTCAAGGGTTTATGTTATTCACATGAGTCACAATAATCCTAAGCCATAGGAATGATTCTCATTTCCCAGGGAACTGACCTAACCTTCAGTGAGTTTTTCCCAAATTACTGGTCCCAAGTCACCAAGGAATGAGTAGAAAGCAAGGGTGTGACATTTTGAGGCTGGAGGGAGGGTGTAGGGAAGCAAGACACACCAGACGCTGGGGCCTTCCTCCCAGCCTCCCCCCCCTCCCCTCCCCTCCCCTCCCTTCCCCCCGGAACCATCTGGCAAGGCAGCTGCACTGCCAGCATCTGCCATCACCCCATCACCTATGCTGAGAGGGTGAAGTGACCCCTAGGGACACCCGTGTGCAGGATGACTTGGACTCTGGAACAGTCTGACTGTGTCTCATGCAGGTGGACTGCTACACTCTGAGCCAAATACAAGATAGGGAAGAAAATGTAATGTACTCCTTTACAGAAAATGTGACTTCAGGCTGCAGAAGCAGCTGTCAGTGTGGTGGGCTGAGACAGGAGTGAGGCCTCCAAATGCACTCTCTGGGCGGCCGTCCTCCTCTCCCCGAGTTGGCCTTAGGACGAGGCTAAGCCTCTGCCATTCCTTCACAGACCCTGGGCCTCCTCTCCTCCTGTTTCAGGACGTTCACCTCTCATTCCCTGGATTTAGACTGCTCATCTTGCCCTCCTCCTTGACATGCTCTGGCCTACCAAACAAAGGCCTGAGTGCATGCGTGTTAAGTCGCTCCAGTCATGTCCAACTCTGTGCGACCCCATGGACTCTAGCCCCCTGCCCAGGCTCCTCTGTCCATGGGATTCTCCAGGCAAGAATACTGGAGTGGGTTGCCATGCCCTCCTCCAGGGGATTGGCCCAATCCAGGGATTGAACCCATGTCTCTTACATCCCCTGCATTGGCCGGCGAGTCCTTTACCACCAGCACCACCTGGGAAGGCCTTAGTAGCAGCCCTGAAAACTCCCAAAAGAAGTTCCAGCTTCTCCCTGAGGCCAGGGGCTCTGAACACAGAGGTCTGCTGATTGACTCGAGAGACTGTTAGAAGAACATTACCGTGTTATGCTTGGGAGTCTTTTCCAGTGAAGAGAAGGCAAAACTTCACAGCTCACTACATCATCTTTCATGTACTTCTTCCAGACACCTTATACTTCCGGAATTACTCTCCCAATCTCATGTGTGGGAAACTGAGGCTCGAAGAGGTTCTGCAACTAGCCCAGGTTAGATGATCAGTGAGCAACAGAGTCAGGATTTGGACTCAGGCATGTGCAGCCTGAGCCACCGGCTGTGGGCCTGACAGCAGCGAGCGCCTACGACACACTGGGCTAGACGCTTTCTGGCTTTGATTTTAAGCCTTGCAACAACCCTGTGAGGTAGGTTTTGGGGGCCACTTTATGCATGAGAAAACAGGCTCAGCAAGGTTAAGTAACTTGCCCAAAGACACAGAGCTTAGCCTTGGCAGGAATCGAGACATTTGGAATGCCCTTGTAGGACCTCCCTTCCTCCAGTCTTCAGGGCCAAGAGGCAGTTCCAAGCTCTAGGTGCTCCAGATTAGAAGAGCCTTAGTGAGACTCCACACTTGCATCAGAAGGATGCAGGGTGGATCCAGGACCGCATGTCCCTCCCTTCTGCTCACGGCTGCATCACCACACCTGCCCTGAGACCAGCAAGACCATCTCCCTGCCCCTTCAGCCATGGTTATGACAGTCACCACAGATTCTCTGGAGGAGGAACACTCCAGTGTTCTTCCCTGAAAAACCCCATGGACAGAGGAGCCTGGTGGGCTACAGTCCATGGGGTCACAAAAGAATCAAACACGACTAAAGCGACTGAACAGCAGCAGCACAGGAAGCCTAGGACTGCTGGGGCACTATTCAGCCCCCGACTTTCACTCTGATACTCCCTTTTCTGATCTCATCTCCTCCCCTTTCCAAATTCTAAAAGATTTCCCCGCTGGTCCCCGGAACTGGTTTCAGCAATTCCCTCTGTGCGCTTAGCCTTTCCTTTGAACGTTGAATGCTCTTGCCTCCGTAATCAGATTACATGTTTTGCCATGGGGGCACTATTGGACGAGATGGATTGTCCTCTCACGGGACTGTTCTATGCTTTGCAGGGCTTATAGCATCCTTGGCCCATCTGCACACCAAATGCCAGTGAGATGACAAGGAACCTCACTGTGACTTGACTCTCCTGAAAGATCCTGTTCACCTGCACTTCTATCGAGTGGTTTTCCATCCAACAGCCCTTCCCTACTGGGCCTGCTCTCCTTGCTCCTTATTGCTGCCTCCAGATCGCTCTGCCTCCCTTCTCCCTAACTGCTCTGAACTAAATGTAAATTTCACGTCATCAGACCTCTCCCCCTTCTGATCACCACCATCTACTGATCTCCAGGCCCTCCCTCTAATTCCTTATAGAGGGGGCCCTGGTTCCTTCTCCAACACCACTCCTCTCTAATTCCTGGTGGCCCTAACATTTCTATAGATGAAACTTCCAGGACTTCCTGGCAGTCCATTGGTTAAGATTCTGAGCTACCACTGCAAGGGACCCAGGTTCGATCCCTGGTCAGGGAACTAAGATCCCACATGCTGAGTGGTGTGGCCAAAAAAAAGCTTTTTAGCAATGAGACTTCCATGGCCCTGTCTCTCAGGTCCTTCACCTAATCTTCTTTAATGGTTGTATCTGCTATCTTACTTCAGACACTCACTCCCCTGGTCTTATCCTAGAATGTGTCATTAAGGGAACTGCAGCCTTTTCCTAAAGTCAGTTTCAATTGTCCCACATATTGTTCATCAGGTTCTATTTTTCCAGTTCATGTCTGAACTTCTAAAATCCTTCACCGCACCAGGACTACAGGGCATAGAACTGTCTGCCTTTTGCTTGTTCCTCATGCCTTCTCTAGGTGTGTTCTTGCCCCAGGGCATCTGCGCTGCTCTTCCGCAGATACCTAAGGGTTAGGTAACTCCTCACCTCCTTTTGAAACCCTGCTTCAGTAGCATCCTTCACAGTGGGACTTCCCCTGGGGACCCTCCGCCCTGATATTACTACTCCTTATTCTCTTATGGTTTATTTGTCTCCATTGTACTTAACACTAAGATAATATAGATTTTCATTTTTATTTATTCCTCTAGGGTGGAAGTTTTATGAGGGCAGGGAGTTTTGCTCACTGTAACCCAGTGCCTAGAACAGTGCTTGGCACACAGATGGTTACCCTTGGCACACAGATGGTTACCCATGAACATTTGTTGAAGGAAAAAAATGTGCTAGGGCTGCATTCTGCACTCAGTCCGGTCAGACTACAAAGCTCCTCCTCCTACTCCATGTTCTTTCAAAATGAACTCTGGTTAGAGATTAGACTGTGAAAGCTACTGAGTTAGTAGCTTTTCTCAGGATATGGGGAGGACCATAGGGAAGGGACACCAGGAAACACCCAGATGTGGGTGATTGGCAAAATAGTACCAACTACAGTTTTGAGCAAAGGTGAAAATTCAGAGGCTTTGCTGATCTCACGAAGGCACAGAGCCAGTCTCACTGCTGTTTCATCCTGTTCTGTCTTCTTTTTCTTCCCTTCTTAATCTCCCTGTCTTCCCTATTCGGTTTATTGTTCTATTTTTCTTTCCTCTTTCCCTCTCTCCCTCACATTTTCTTACCTCTCACTCCTTGACCCCTTTTCTTCTCTCCTTAGCTTTCTCAAAGAACAGAGCACATTATTTTTTTGGAAAGAATTTTAATTTTTACAATGTGGGAAGAATGAAATTGCCCCCTTTCTGGAGATTCCCTTGAGCATCCTGCTCTTTAATGAAATAAATGGCCTGGAGGAAGATGTGGCGAGTGGAAGGTGGTTGGTGGGTCTGTCTGCGCTGAGATTCTTTCTCTCTCCCTGTTTGGCCTCTGATGTCCTTGGGAGATGGACAGGGCTGGGCAAACTTACCACTGGTCCTGGGACCTGTGCTACTTCTGGAAAGAAAGAAATGACAGCCTAGGGATGTTGAAGAAATTTGAAAGCCCTCCTGATGGTGAATCTTGCAGCTGGTAGAAAAGCATAACCCTGTTCCTGAATGTCAGAGTTTCATTTCCTGGGATAAGTTGGCCTAAAGGATGCTGGTTTCTCTGCCTTCTCAATGAATTAGCCCCCAACTGTTGCAAGTGGTAGAACCAAGGGGTATAGTTCTGATGGTGGACACCCACTCCTCCAGGGGGAAGTGGTGGGGCCCAGGAATGTGCACTGCACAGAATTTGGTGGGCTTCATCCGGATGTGTATGCATTAGCATGGGAAAAATAAGGACCGATCTCCAGTGAACTCGAGTGCAAATCTTTGCTGTTATTTTCTGCCTCTGAAGCCATGCTCCTGTTACTTAACTGCTTTGTGCCTTAGTTTCCTCTTCTATCAAGAGGAGATCAGAGCAGTCCCTACCTCACTGAGGTGTCAGGACTGGAGATGACGTGTGATAATGGTGATGAGGACAGTGATGCGGATGAACGTGAATTAGCGCCTTTACTCTGTGCCAGAACTGTGCTAAGTGTGCCCATTAGTCCCCATGGACTGCCAGAACACTGTTTGGCACATAATGGCCATTTAATACATTTTAGGTAGCATTATATGCAGTGCTGTGTAGCAGAGTCGCTTTGGAGATGTGACCCTTTAAGACACATGGTTATTTGAAGTCATTTCTCTGTAGTGAGATGAAGTTCCGCTTCCCTGGAACCTTGATAGAGAAAAGAGTATTCATCTAGATGGATTAGGTTATGGCTGCAGAAAGAAACAAACTACAAAATCTCAGTAGCTTTATCCAACAGAAGTGTATTTCTCACTACATGTCAAGTTGGGTCAACCCAAGTTCTGCTGATCATTGTCACTCAGAGCTGTGGGCTGATGGATACTCCATCTTGAAATCTGTTTCCATAATTACCGAGTCAGAAAGAAAGGAAGACTGGAATACAGATGCAGCAATTAAATGCTTCTGTCCAGAAGTAACACATGTCTCTCTTTCTCACATGTGTTTGGCCAAAGCAAGCCACTTGGCCACACATAACTTGAATGTGGTGGAGAAATACAATCTACCATGCGTATATTCCAGGAGAATGAAAGTATTTAACAGCTCAATGACATGGACCCTAATGACCACTATAGAAGGGCATGCTCTGGATGGTGGCTGTTAATGGCATTGTTTATAAAGAATGGATAAGAGCTACCATGAGCTGAGTACCTAGTATATGATAGGAGTGTGCCAAGGACTTCGCATTCATGTATCAGCTAATCATAATCTCATTATGGTAAGGTAGAAATGGAGGCTCAGGCATGTTTCCTAACAAAGGCATCATCGGTATTAAGGATAGCATGAACACGGTCTGCTCAGGGTTTCTGGATTTACAGAGAAATCCTTAAAAAAGAACAGTGTACTAGGAGACTCAGAGACTGGTTTCTAGTCCCACTTCCTAATTTTTAAAGTCTGAGCACGTGTGAGGATGGCAAACATGATTTGAGTGTCAACTCTGACAGATTTGTGTTGGCTGCGGGAGAGCTGCAGGAAGAAGGCTTTCCAATGGGAAAGAGTAAAGTGAGATTGATTAACAGTGTCTGCTGTGGGCATGGGGTGGGTGGCGGCATGAAAAACAGGTGTTTACCATCTCTGGGCATATTTCTTAACTTCTCTGTGTTTCAGTTATATCACTTACGGAGCAAGGTTAATGAAACTTGTGTGAGGGAAGGTAGTAGATTGTTCACGATGGTTTCTTGATGTCTTCAGAGGCCACCAAAATGTGTGTTCCTAGCTGCAAATATTGCAACTTATTGTATGCACACTGTTCCATGATGAAATCATGAGAATCCATTTATATGTGTGGGATGGGACTGAGGAAGGCAATTCAACAGAATGAGTCATTGAAAATTGCTCCTAAGGAGAGTTGAGCTGGAGGCCTTTGACAGGAAGAATGAATCACTTATTGGCAGCTAAGGGAGCCAATCATCACTGTCCTACCAGACTTCTGTGAACTGGACACACCTCCTAGTCTTTCAATCCAAGGGCTCTGTTTCTCAGTCTGGGGTGATATGTTGGGGAGATTCAAATCCTCAGATAAACATTTTATCTTTTCAGCAGTGATTTAGGGAATATGAGCAATATATTTTTCTTAAGATAGGCAAGGTGGATTAGGATCCAAATGGAAAATAGATGACACACTCAAAGATTTAATCAAAGGGATTTTAATAAAGATTCTTTTAAAAGATCCAGTGAAGCATACTATAAATTGTAAGCATTTTTTGAGCAAAAATAGATTTGAACTGAGCAGTGCCAAACCAGAAGTGATTATTAGGAGTCTTCCACCAATGAGGTTTCCCTAGTGGCTCAGATGGTAAAGAATCCACCTGCAACGCAGGAGACCTGGGTTCAATCCCTGGGTTGAGAAGATCCCCTGGAGAAGGAAACAGCACCCCAGTATTCTTGCCTGGAGAATCCCATGGGCAGAGGAGCCTGGCAGGCTACAGTCTATGGGGTCCCAAAGAGTCACACATGACTGAGCAACTTTAATTTTCACTTTCCACCAGCAGGAGCTAGAGAAAAGACTTAAAGAGAAAAGACAGAAGCAAAGCAAGGACATTATTTGGCTGGGTATAGTCTGAGCCTTGTTTGGGAATGGCACCCCACTCCAGTACTCTTGCCTGGAAAATCCATGGATAGAGGAGACTGGTAGGCTGCAGTCCATGGGGTCACTAAGAGTCAGACACCACTGAGCAACTTCACTTTGCACTTTCATGCACTGGAGAAGGAAATGGCAACTCACTCCAGTGTTCTTGCCTGGAGTATCCCAGGGACGGGGGAGCCTGGTGGGCTGCAGTCTATGGGGTCACTAAGAGTCGGACACGACTGAGCGACTTCACTTTCACTTCTCACTTTCATGCATTGGAGAAGGAAATGGCAACCCACTCCAGTGTTCTTGCCTGGAGAATCCCAGGGATGGGGGAGCCTGGTGGGCTGCCGTCTATGGGGTCGCACGGAGTTGGACACGACTGAAGTGACTTAGCAGCAGCAGCAGCAGCATGGTAATTCTATTTTTAATTTTTTGAGGACACTCCATACAGTGTGTGAGGGTTCCCTTTTCTCCTAATTCTTTCCAGCACTTGTCATTTCTTGTCTTTTTGACAGTAGCCATGCTGACAGGTATGAGGTGATACCTCATTGTGGGATTATATACACAGTGGAAAGTTACTCAGCCATAAAAAAGAATAAAATGTTGTCCTTTATGACAATGCATGGACCTGGAAGGTATTATGCTTACTGAAAAAAGTCAAAGAAAAATACTATATGTTTTCACTTGTAGAATTTAAAAAATGAAAAAACAAAAGCAGACTCAGATACAGAGAACAAGCTAGTGTTACCAGGGGCAGGGGTGGGGGAAGGGCAAAACAAGTGGAGGGGATTAAGAGGTACCAACTACTAGGTATAAAAGAAACAAGTTACAGGGTTGTAATGCATAGCACAGGGAATATAATCAGTATTTTATAATAACTTTGTATGAAGTAGAATCTATGAAAATATTGAACTACTGTGTTGCACACCTGAAACAAATATTATTTTACTAGTCAATTATACTAAACTAAATAAAATGAAAAATTCAGATCCTGAGTCACACTAGCCACATTTCAAGGGCTCAGGAGCCACACATGGCTTGTGGCCCCTATGCAGTATTAGTGCATTGATCCATCATCTTTGGTGACTTTATTGGACAGACTGGTCTGGATTCTTGTGCACAGCCCTGGATGGCAAGAGGGCTGGCGGCAGGATTCTGACTAAACCCATAGAATTCTCTCCCTGACGATAAACAACCTTCTTTGGGCTGGTACCATTTTTCTATTACATATTTTTCTGTACATCCAGCAAAATAGCAGAGATAATGATAATTGCAGCCACATGTATTTAGTTCTTAATATGTGCTAAACAGGGTGTTGAGGTTTTTTAAAGACATTATGTCCTTTAATCACTCCCACAACCCTAAGGAAGACACTAATACTGTCTCCATTTTAACATTGCAAAAACTGAGGCTCAGAGCAATTAAGTGACCACATAGCTATTCAGTTACACCATATGAAACCACCAATATTTATCTTTTTTTTTTTAATAAAATAGCAATTTTATATTGTTAAACTTCATAGTGGTTAGCGGAGTCAGATTTTGAATCCAGTTTCATTGTCAAGGTCAATGTGGCTGAACCTTTTTAAGGGACCACCTGGAAAACTGCTTTCTTAGGACTGTTCAAGTATTAAGTGAAATAACACTGATTCTGTTCCTGGTGCATGGTTGGGCTCATGAAATGCTACTTATTTTTGTTTTTTCACCCTTTGGTCAGTCCCGCTGTCTCAGGAGGCAGAGCACAGCTGTCTAAGCAGATAGGGCCAGCGAGACTGGGAGGAGGAGGCCTCTGCCATTGACCAGATTCCCTCCCAGGGACCTGGAAAAGTTCATCTTCCTCATCAAGACCTCCCCACCCTTCCCTCTGCCACTCCTGCCCCTATCTCTCATGGAGCCTGTTCTGCTCGGAAGGGTCAGGGTCATTTCCTCTGGGTCTTGAGCAGAGGGAGGGGTGACGAACACTGGCCCTTCCTATCCCTCATGCCTCAACAGCCCCAGAACATGCATTTCATCAGCATACCCCTCCCGGAGAAGGGCTGGCTGCGGCACTGAGCCCATCAGCTGGTTCTGTAAGCTGTGCACCAGACCTCCTGCACACTGTAACCCTGTTTTCTTGATTGTTTCTGGCAAAGAGCCCGATCTGAAATTCCTCCCTCTTTTATTTGGCAAGAGAGGAGAGAAGTCCCCCTTGGCTGAGGGGCCTGATGTTTGGGTAGGGTTTTAGGACCTGGGGGGTAATTTCCATCCACAAGAGAAACCTTTGTCTCTCTAAAGCCATAGTATAGGGCTGCTGGATTTAGCAGATGAAGCTACAGGATACCCAGTTAAATTTGAATTTCAGATGAACACAGATAATTTTTTAGTAAGCATATAAACCATGCAATATTTGGAATGTACTTGTACTAAAATTATTTGTGGTTTATCTGAAATCCAGATTTACCTGGACATTCTGTTTTATTTAGCTGCCTTCCAACAATAGGACTTCTGTCCATCCCTTAGGTACCAGGTCATTATAATGATGTTAAGGACGTGTTGTTGTTGTTGTTTTAGTTGCTAAGTCATGTCCGCATGGACTGTAGCCCACCAAGCTCCTCTGTCCATGGAATTTCCCAGGCAAGAATACTGGAATGGGTTGCCATTTCCTTCTCCAGGGGATCTTCCTGACCCAAGGATTGAACCTGGGTCTTCTGCGTTGGCAGGCTGATTCTTTACCACTGAGTCACCTGGGAAGCCAGTTAAGGATGCTTAGGACTGAAGAAAGCTAGATCTAGTTTTCACCAGACACACCCTACTTTCGTATTGAGAGCATCTCATGGGAGGGGCAGAGTGGAGGGACTTAGACTGTGGTTCTCCGATGTGGTCTGTGGCCTGGCAGCAATCAGCATCACCTGGTACTTGGTAGAAAAGCACATCCTTGGGCCCCACTTGGACCTCTTGAATCAGACAGTCTGGGGGTTGCCTGGCACACTGAGTGTAACAAATCCTCCACTTGCTGCTGATGCAGTCTGAGAACCAACAGTTTAGACTCTCAGCAAGAGCTTTAGGATCAGACACACCTGGGCCAAAGTTCAGTCCCACCATCTACTGCTTGTGTGAACTTGGCCTCATTACTTAACCTCTCTGAGCCTGTTTCTTCCTGAGTATAAAGGGAATATAACACTTTATGTGGGGATGGATGAAGGAGTAAGTGGAGTTATATATTCTAAAGTGCAGTCCATAGGGCCTATAAGTGTAAGAAGGCACACAATGCTTACTCTTATTTTTTTAAACTTTAAAAAAATTTTTAATGTTCTGGTCACACCATGTAGTATGTGGGAATCTTAATTCCCTGACCAGGATCGAACCCATGTCCCCTGTATTTGAAGCGTGGAGTCTTAACCACTGGACCACCAGGGAAATCCCTTTTACTCTTATTTTTACAACACAAGTGGAGGTCTGATCCTGCCCTGAGACAAAATTGATGGTCAGCATGGCAAGCCCCTTGTTACAGAGGAAATTTCTTTTTGTTCCATTCAAAAGTGCCTCTAATGCCCAGGACTTTACTTGCCAATAGTCTTGTGCAGGGAGGAAAGAATTAAAAAGACAAGGGGACAGGGAGAGAAAGAACCTATAGGAATTGGTTTTCTGACCCACAGATTATACCCAGAACAGAGGGCCATGCTCACTTAATTCACTTTGTTCAGTGCTTAGCTCAGAACAGTTGTCTAAAGGCAGAGGATTTTTCTGTTTGCTTTTGTCTGTTCATGGAAAGGAGAAGGAAAGAAGGCTCTGAGAGGTGAGGACACGTAGGGGCTCCTGTCAAGGGAGGGGTTTAACCCCCTGAGGCATGTTTCACAAGTCAAGTCTGGGGCGCCCACATTACAGCTAGCCCGGGGTTCTCAACTTTGGCACTGCTGATGTTTTGGGACAGATAATTCTTTGCGATAGGGTTGTCCAGAGCATGTTGAGCAGGAACTCAGGTCTCTACCTACTAGTGCCAGTAGCTCCTCTAATCTTCTATCACAGTGTTGACAGTCAAAAGCATCTCTAGACTTTGCCAACTGTGCTGGGGCAAGGGGTGAGGAGCAGTTGTCAAAATCTCCCTTGAATGAGAATCACCAGTCAAGGATCAACCACACAATACCTGCTCTAACAATTTTAACAGCTACCATGTATTGAGCATTTGTAAGGATCATCTCCAATCCCCATGCTGATATTGTAAGGAAAGCTTTCCTTTTAAAGTGTAATTTAAAGTTGAAACTGAGGCTCTGACAGTCAAAAGTAACTTGTCCCAAATCGAACAGCTGGGAGACCAGGACTTCCGACTGAGGTTGGTCTAACTCCAAAGCTCAGAGAGTTCCTGCTGCAACACTCCCTCTCTCCAGACAATTAGGAATGTTTTTTAATTTCAACCAGGAAATTCAAGTCGGCTCAAGTCCAAAAGTATTTACTGAAAAGCCACAAGAAGCTACAAGAGAAATACAAGGAACTGTTGATCCTCTTGAGAAGTTTTCAATATCAGCGTCATTGAGCAGGTCAGACTCTTATACGACATCACTGAAGAATAGCAGGAGGCAGTCAGAGTTTGGGCCAAAATGAACATTTCTAGAGGTAGAACTTTGCGAAGTGAATGCCTTTTGTGTGTGTCTGCTTCACATGCCCTTTCACTGTCATTCCTATAATAAAAAACAACAAAAAAAGGAAAGTGGAATGAAGCCTTGAAGTTCATGGCTTCAACCAGCCACACGTACTAAGAGATATTAACTATTTAGCCTTGGGGTGGCCTGTGAGTTGCTTCCAGCCAAGCACTCTGCTATCTTATTTCTGGCTCTTTGCAAGAACTCCACATTTCCCCTCTCCCTCCGTATGGCCGTGTACTCGTAAGCCTTGAGCTTGCTGTAGTAATCAGAGAATTTGTTGTAGAGGATGGATATGGGCATTCCATTGAGGATGATTCCAAAAGCAATGCAGAGGAAGGCAAAAAGCCTGCCCAGGTGGGTCTCTGGGTACATGTCTCCATAGCCCACAGTGGAGATGCTCACCTGTGAGGGAGGGAAAGTAGAATGGAATTGTTAGCATCGAGAGGGAGAAGTAGGAAAAGAGAGAAGCAGGTAGGAAGGTGTCTTCCACCCCCCTGAAGGTGCCTGTGGGTCGTGTAACAGCTCCCCGTGGGGCCAGCTTTCAAAGGTACCAGGAATTTTGCCTGCAAGACTTGTGTCATGGAAAGAACACAAGCTTTGGAGCTGAAAGGCTTGGGTTTAAATCCTGACCATCATGTATACATTTTCTTACAATACAGAGGAGGTAATACCTTTAAAGGATTGTTGTGAAGGTCACAGAGGAGCATGCACATGAAGTTCCCAGCGTACGACAGGCTCAAGGAAGGTAGGCCTCTGCCTCCTTCATCTGGGGCCAAATTTAGAACAGGGCCCCTGGGTTTGCCTACATGGTACATGTACTAGAAAGAGCTTGGGCTTAGAACCAGTCAGACCTGGGTTCAAGTCCCCACTCTGACCCTTCCCAGCTGAGAGACCTTGGGCAAAGCATTCAGAATTTCTAAGCCTTGGTTCTTGCATCTAAAACAGGAAGATAGAAGGTATGGTAGCGATAAACAACGGAATAGTACTCAACCGTAGAAAGGAATGAAATTGAGTGATTTGTAGTGATGTGGATGAACCTAGAGCCTGTTATACAGACTGAAGTAAGTCATAAAGAAAAACAAATATCGTATTATATATTAACACATATATGTGGAATCTAGAAAAATGGTACAGCAGAAATAAAGACAGAGACATAGAGAACAAACATATGGACACCAAGGGGGGAAGGGAGGAGGTGGGAGGAATTGGGGTTGACATATATGCACTACTGTTATAAATTGGAGAACTAATGAGAACCTGCTGAGCAGCACAGGGAACTCAGTGCTCCACGGTGACCTAGAAGGCTGGGGCGGGGGATGGGTGCGAGGAGGGCTCGAGAGGGAGGGAGTATATGCATACTTACCACTGAGTCACGGAGTTGTACAGCAGAAACCAGCACAACATTATAAAGCAATTATACTCCAATTAAATAAATTTAAAAAATAAAACAGGAGGCTAATAACTAAGTCTCAGGGTTCTCATGAAGGCTACATTAAAAAAATGATTATATGTATATATATGGCTGAGTCCCTTCACTGTTCACCTGAAATTACCACAACATTGCTAATTGACTACACCCCAACACGGGCTTCCCTGGTAGCTCAAATGGTAAAGAATCGGCCTTCAGTGTGGGAGACCCAGGTTCCCTCTCTGGGTCAGGAAGATCCCCTGCAGAAGGGCATGGCTACCCACTCCAGCTTTCTTGCCTGGAGAATTCCATGGACAGAGGAACCTGGTGGGCTACAGTCCATGGGGTTGCCAAGAGTTGGGCATGACTGAATGACTAACACTTTACTTCATACCCTAATACAAAATAAAAACTATAAAGTTCAAGGAAAAAAAGATTATAAAGTGCTTCATACTATCAGGCACACAAAATACATTAAAATCAGCCTCCTCTGTTGTCCTCCTCTCATCCTTAAAATAGGGGCAACTTTCATACTTCTCATACAGCATATTAAAAAGTAGAGACATTACTTTGTCAACAAAGGTCCGTCTAGTCAAGGCTATGGTTTTTCCAGTGGTCATGTATGGATATGAGAGTTGGCCTATAAAGAAAGCTGAGTGCCAAAGAATTGATGCTTTTGAACTGTGGTGTTGGAGAAGACTCTTGAGAGTCCCTTGGACTGCAAGGAGACCCAACCAGTCCATTCTAAAGGAGATCAGTCCTGGGTGTTCATTGGTAGGACTGATGTTGAAGCTGAAACTCCAATACTGTGGCCACCTGATGCAAAGAGCTGACTCATTGGAAAAGACCCTGATGCTGGGAAAGATTGAAGGCAGGAGAAGAAGGGACGACAGAGGATGAGATGATTAGATGGCATCACTGACTCAGTGGACATGGGTTTGGGTAAACTCCAGGAGTTGGTGATGGACAGGGAGGCCTGGCGTGCTGCGGTTCATGGGGTCACAAAGAGTCGGACACGACTGAGTGACTGAACTGAACTCATACTTCTCAGAGCTGTTAGGTAGTTCGAAATGAGATCTTTAAGGTGGTTTAATTGCCAGTGTCTGGAGAAACACTCTCATTATTCTTCGAAGGGACTTTTCTAAGACATCATCAACCACAAATATGTTCACCCTGCATGAAATCCTTCCTATCACACTTGTTACTGCTTTAAATTCCACTAATTAGAGATTTATTTAGGTTAACAAGCTTCTGTTTTAAAATGCAGATACCCACGGGACTAGTTATCAGTCAATGTAGCCAGAGAAAGCCCAGGAAAATCTCTCGGGGCCTGTTTTTTATGCCTCATATACTAAGACTCCTGTTAGTCCCCAGACTCTTGGCAGAATTACTAGAAGTCTTTTAGGCAGGGCTGTTGATTACAGTTGAAAACAGTGTGGGTTGCACAACTCCAGGGGGCAGTGTCAGCTTCATCGATTTGTGTTGCACAATTTTCCAGCATACGGTTATAAATGTACAGATCTGATCACCCTGTGGGTCTGTACAGAGACAGCCTCTAGCTTAGAAATGTAAACCTTTTTGTTTCGATGACGTAAGGGTCAGTTTGAACTTAAAGTGTGATTGATGAGTTAGAATGAAATGGACAAGTAGGCCAGCTGGGCAAATCTGGTGGCCCTGATAAGAACCAGAGCTTCATGCAGCCCATCAAAGAGGGAGGATGCAACTCCTCTTGGGACAGGGGACACGCCACCTCTCACTACTCCATCTCCAGAGAGAGACCTGCAGAGGGTGTGTGTGTGTTGGAGGGGCTGGGGGTGGAGTGTGGGGATGCTCCTCCCCCAGTGGGAAAATTCAAGCCTGCATTTGAGAGAGGCAGGAGGGCACAGACTAGGTTAGGAAGCAGGTGTGGCCCTAGGCCACAGCTGTGGGACTGGGATAAGTGGCCTGAATGCTCTCTACCTCAGTTGCTACTTTTGAAATGTGGAGAAGAGTCATAGTGTGTACCTCTGAGGGTTTTTAGGGAATTAAAGGAGTGGCTGCTGCTGCTGTTGCTAAGTCGCTTCAGTTGTGTCTGACTCTTTGCGATCCCATGGACTGTAGCCCGCCACGATCCTCCGTCCACGGAATTTTCCAGACAAGAATACTGGAGTGGGTTGCCATTCCTTTCTCCAGGGGATCTTCCCCACTCAGGGATTGAACCCGCATCTCTTACATCTCCTGCACTGGCAGACAGGTTCTTTACCACTAGCGCCACCTGAAGGAGTGTCTGGCACTGGTATATAAGGGATAATGTTAGTTGTGCTCATTAGTCCAACAGACTGGGGAAGAGACTCATGCTGAATGCTGTTAGGGGAGACTGGATGGAACACCATGTCTCCAGTACAGAGTCTCCTTTTCCTACCTTCTGGTTAAAGGGTGATGAGAGACAGTGATAAAATAAGATCATGGGCTAATCTTAAAAAAGAAAAGAAAAGTTTGCACTGTGTGTGTATGTGTGTGTGTGTTTCTTGTCATTGGCCACGCAGAATGTAAAAGAACCTGAGTAGTTAGGGAGTTTGGGATGGATATGTACACACTGCTATACTTAAAATGGATAACCAGCAAGGCCCTACAGCACAGCACATGGTACTCTGCTCAGTGTTATGTGGCAGCCTGAGGGGCGGGGAGAATGGATGCATGGATACCTATGGCTGAGTCCCTCTGCTGTGCACCTGGGGCGATCACAGCATTGTTAATCAGCTGCAAGCCAATATATAAGAAAAAGTTAAAAACTGCATCAGCTCTCTATCCAGGTGTGCGAACAGCTTCCATATGTCACTAGCCCCGTTACTCACACCTCTCTGTGAGTATTTAGTCAGTCAACTTAGCTGGAGTTTGGATGAAAGGGTGAGTGACAGGAAGGGGTAGTTCAGATCAGGAAACACCCACAAAAGGCCAAAGCAGAGACTTTGGTCTAAACCAGCCCCTCAAGGATCCAGGACTGGGAGGGTGGGGGTGGGTTGGAAACATGAGGATACACAAAAAGGAAGATCACTGAGACAAAGTGCCTGATTTAAACCTTTGCTCAGTCCCCATAGTTGGCTTTGATTCTCTCCCAACCCCAGCTTCTTTCTTTTTTAATTTTTCTTGGCTGAACTTTGAGCGAAAAGTCAGAAGCAAAGAGAATTGGCTGAAGAAAGATTAAATATTTGATGTGCATAATATGGTCTAAATATTTTTGTATGTCTTGGATCTCTATTTTTAGACAAGAGATCTCTTCTGCTAGGAGACTGTATGACTGATTCTGAAGAGTTCGTTCCAAATGCAGAGCTAATTTATGCACTGCCTGTCTGGGGGATAATCTGATTTAACTGGTGATCTGGTTCTTGCTTCTTGGCTCCAGAGGAACCCAGGATTCCTTGGCTTATGGAAACGTCTTCTCCACATTCCACAGGCCAAACCATTTCTCCCTGAGAGAACATTAAAAATGGAAGGTTCCAGAATGACTCCAGTGACCTCACAGAGCGAGTTCTCTCATTAGCAGGATTTGGGTTTGGACATGTGACCGAAATTTCCACCATCCATCTTAATATCCTGAAAATATTGGCTGGCTCAGCCATCTACCAGTCTGTTGAAAATTTACATATTTTCCCCAGCTCTTGGGTTCCCAAAGCCAGAAGGTAGCCTTTCCCCAGCAGCTCCCCCACTGGTCAGCAAATCCTGACCTGCTAAATGTTACAAGGAGGACAAGCATCCAATTTGTCTCTGAAACTTTAGAATAACTGTACTTGAATTTCTCCTTCAGTAAGGAATGTTTAATTCCTTCATAGTGAGCTCGTCATAAATTACATCTTGTGTTCAGTGGCTCAGTTGTGGCTGACTCTTTGTGACCCCGTGGACTATAGCCCACCAGGCTCCTCTGTCTATGGAATTTTCCAGGGAAGATTACTGGAATGGGTTGCCGTTTTCTACTCCAAGATTATGTCTTAGCACCTAGTAATCCCTACATCCAGGAATAATGATTTCAAGGAACAAAACTGATTTCCCAAAGAATTAATTCCTCTTCTTAATTCCCAAAGAATTTGAGGTAGTAAAGACCAACATTTTCTGGCTCAGATTATCACATACTTCATGTTGTCCTTTAATGAATTTAGCTTCAAAGACTGTACTTAGCCTACCCATGTGGCTGTGGCTACTACAAATATTTTAGGAATTCCTTCTTGGGATTATAATCTATACAGAGAATTCAGTGGTATGATCTTGAAACAAGTGTTCTTATCCACCTTGAGGATTAACCTTCGGGCTGCTCTTAAACTCAAGGGTCTTAACTATTTAAAAACATTAAATCCAGCCTCATAAAGGGAAAGGTGTAACCCCACTATGAAGAAGTAAGTGGAGATGTCACAGATGTTGTGACACATGCTCAGTGGAACAATTCCTCAGTGGAATTCAAAAAATGTTTTGATCAGAGGAAGCCCTGTTAGAATGAGGTCATGGGTAATCTAGAAGAGCACAACCAGTCTCCTGTGTGAAAGTTCTGAGATGTACATGAATTGTACCATCAGGGGGAGGCTGTCCAGAAGCTAAGGCCAGTTTGGACTCTGTCCCTAGAAAGGCATACAAGAATGATGATGCCGTCACATTCTCAGCTTACTGGGCACTTCTCCCTATCCTCTACAATTCTATCATGTCCCACTTGAGTTATATTGGCCAACAGGGAGAGCTTACAGAGCTAAAAGGGGACCACCTCAAAATCAGGAGTCCACCAGACCAAAAGCCACAGAAGTGCCTAAGAGCCTTTGCCCAGTTGATGGCTCCTGTGCTATTTCTGAAGGAGCCAGGAGAACTTCAATGCCTTCTGTGCCGAACCTTTACTCCTTATTTCTCGGCTCCAAGCCCCATTCCCTTCTGTGCACTTTTCTGTAATTCAGCAACTGGAAGGATGCAAACCACATTTTCCAGGTTCCCTTGCCTGCTGTCTCGTGGTGAGGTTCTGCCATTGAGAGACACTGTTGGGAGACTAGAAGATAGAATGAGGAAGTGAGGGCCTCTCTTGCTGCATCTGGTTTCTGTCATCAACCCTCAACAATGACAGAGAGCCACAGCTCAGGCCTCTTTTAGCACACCCAGCACCAGCCTCGTGGTGCCATCTTGGGTGTCCTGATGTCAGGACACAACCATAGCTGTTCCTGCTCTGTACTCCTAGGTTCCAGTAACTCTGCTGCTGCTGCTAAGCCGCTTCAGTCGTGTCCAACTCTGTGTGACCCCATAGATGGCAGCCCACCAGGCTCCCCCATCCCTGGGATTCTCCAGGCAAGAACACTGGAGTGGGTTGCCATTTCCTTCTCCAATGCATGGAAGTGAAAAGTGAAAGTGAAGTCACTCAGTCGTGCCCGACTCAGCGACCCCATGGACTGCAGCCTACCAGGCTCCTCCATCCATGGAATTTTCCAGGCAAGAGTACTGGAGTGGGGTGCCATTGCCAGTAACTCTACCCTCTCCTATTTGCTCGCCTAATTCCAGGGCCAACATTGTTTCCTATACTCACCAATCTTTAGGTTATCTCACTTTCCCCCTTTTGCTCTTCTAGCCTATGTATCAATCTCCCTGTATCAAATGTCCTCTGTTTAAAATACCCTGGTTTTGTTTCTGTTTTCCTGATTCACCTTTCAAATGGGCCTTCTCCAAGCAAGCAGGTGATAAGAATAAAATGAATCTCAGTGATCCTGTAAGAGCCACCTATTTGCAAGGAAATGATAACAGACTTGAGGAAAACAGAAACAAGAACAGAGTCTGTGGGCCACAATTATGTGAAGCCTCAGCCAGAGATAAATTTTCTTTTTTAAGAGATTTTGTTAGTTTTTAAAGACATGAGTTCATGATATAATTTCCTATCTGGTTTCTGCAGCTTTGACTTGCTCTGCCAAGCTCAGAAGGAAACGATCTGTTCAACCATCCCGTTGTTGCTTTTCTCCTCAGAAACACAGCCGCAACGGAGGCCGATGCTTACAGCTTGATCACAGAGCTAACTGTGCTTGTTAGGCTGCGCCATGCATTCCCCACACCCAGGCAACCCAGGGAGCCTCCACACAGCTGGAGCTCCTCCGAGCTTAGGCCTGTTTATCTGCATGCTCAGAAGCTCTCCCAGGATCGAACAGCTGACCCTCTTGTGCATCTTATAGTCTCTCTCTTTTCCCTAGGAGAGAAGGAATCACTTCTGTTTTATTTTCCCCCAAATGAATCTGGAAGCACAGATGATTGTTTCCATGTGATAAAGACTATCAACTAGTCAGATATGGTAGTTTCTATTTACTGTGGATAGCATACAGGCTAGTACTTTACATATGTTTCCTATTACATTATGCTTACAAATAACCTACATTTGACAGATGAGCAGGGACTGTCTTCTAATGCATGAGCATCTCCAGACATGAGTGTCCATGAGGGATTTGTTCTGCAGCTGTAGGAGAATTCACAATAATGAAAATTGCCACGCTTCTCTTAAAAACCCTGAGTTGAATTACTAAGGAAAGTTGCAGGATCCTTGGCATAGAGACGGAGGAGATTATTAAAAACAAGTCAGATGCTGGGTTGTCTGAGAGCACTAAAAGCACATGGAAGGAGGGATTAGAGAACGCGTTCCTAATGTGGGTGAGTATACCACAAAGGCTACAGCACTGCAGTGGGGCAAGGAAATATCCATACTAGTTTTCTTTGCTTCATCTTTACGTTTTCAATGTGGGAGTGTATGTTTTCTGAACTATATAATATATTTGAGAGGTAATATCTTAATGCAGTAGGTTGATTATATTACAAGACTCTATGTCTTCCTGTATCCAGGTTCTTTGCCATACAACTTTGTGGTGCTTTCCTATGGGGAGTGGGCTAATTTGCTCTGCCCTTTGACTCTGAG
This sequence comes from Bos grunniens, assembly GCF_055505025.1. NCBI lineage: Eukaryota > Metazoa > Chordata > Mammalia > Artiodactyla > Bovidae > Bos > Bos grunniens. Next base: position 40,377,067 of record NC_141172.1, read on the forward strand.
TTTGGCCTTGTGACTTACTTTGGCCAATGCGTTGAGCATGTGACAAGAACAAAAGCTTATCAGAGTTTGCATGATTGGGCTTGCACACTCTCTCTTGCCCTTTGCCACAGCCATGGATACATGCCACCTGGATGAGGAAAGACCTAGTCGCCCTCTTCATCCCATATGTCAGCCAGGTGACCATCAGACTGGGACATGAGTGGCTGACATCAGTCCAAATGACAAAAATCTTGGGGTTGAAACCAGCCCCAGTTGCTGACTTGAAAACTCATGAGCCAAAAAGATGCTTGACATTTTAAGCCACAAAATTTTGGGGTGGTTTGTAATGCATCATTATCACAGCAATAAATAGCTTATAACTTATGAATAACTACACATTTATCATGGGTGTATGCTCAAAATTTTTTAAATTATGAGATGTATGATCTCATAATCATACATTAGGATTCTACTTCTCAGATTCTCACGTCTGCTCAGTCATGCCTATTTAGATGAGCTTCTCACCATTCAAGCTCTTTTTTTCTTTTAGTATATGTACACACTGTTATGTTTATGTATGTATTTACTTTTGGCTGTGCTGGATCTTTGTTGCTGCGTGAGGGCTTTCTCTAGTTGCGGAGAGCGGGGGCTCCTTTCTAGTTGCAGTGCGTGGGCTCCTCACTGCAGTGACTTCTCTTGTGGGAGAGCACAGGCTCTAGCTCATGGGCTTCAATAGTTGCGGCACCTTGCTGATTCTAGGGCCCGTGGGCTCAGTAGTCAGAGCTTGCTCACCACTCAAGTTTTAATAAATGTCATCTTTTCCAGGAAGGCTTCTCTGACTATTCCACTATTATATCAAAGGTAGATTCTACCACCCAGATCACTCTCTATCCTATAAAAACCCACTAACCTCTGAAATGATTTATTATCTCTTTCCATTAGGCTGCAAACTCCATGAGGGAAAGAATTTCACTTCCTACCCCTTCCCCCCGCCCGCAATCACTCAGTATCCCTAGAGTTTAGAATACTCCTTGGCACACTAAGTGCTCAAAAAAAAAAAAACCTTGCTCAGTGAATGAAAATGGATTTTTGAAGGTTACATGAAGATTTGGTCCTAATCTAATGTATCGCTTTACTTTGCATCTTCTTTTTGCTTTATTGCAAATAAGGGCCCTTAGTATACAATATGCAATGTCATCAGAAATATATAGATGAATTGGGTTAATAATATATTGGTCCTGAGGAATCTTCAAGGGGAGTTTTTCCCATTGTTTTCATAGGTTAGTTCAGAAACAAATACAGGTAATCAGTCTTTTGTCTAATTCATAATGATTTTTTACTAGTATAACTAATTTTTAGAGAACAAAATGGATGAATGCCAGTGGTAAAGGTTAAGGTTGGTTAATGGTAGGTTGACATGTGCAAATTCTGGCCTATGAAAACCATGTCTTATAGAGAGAAAAAAAAGAAAAATCACACTGGTAAAAGTAATAATTGGTAAACTTTGTTATAGATAGAAACTGAATGATAATTCAATTTTTATTGTCAAATCTATAGAAAATACCAACTTTGAAATGATTTTAGTTAATATAAAAAGGAGGATAAGTTGAAAATTTTTAAGTATTATACGTCAAACAGATCAAGACATTAAAGGAGATTATTAGGCATTCACTTCAGGAAATTTTTTAAAGAGGAAAACTCATTAGCAACAGACTTCTCATCAAAAATTTTATATTAATATACAAAAGGTAAAAAAAAAAACCTTTTGTGTATTAAAAATACAATATCAAAGAGTCCACTAGGTCCAGCTTACATACGCTAGCCTTCTAAGATATTTGGCTGAATGAAAACTTGACTTTCTACAACTTGGTTTTATGTCATCAGCCTGTGGATGTTCTCTTTTCCCTCCTTGCTTTACTCATCACTAACATCAATGTTGTTTGCTAATGCATGTGTTTGGCCAATGCATTGGCCAAAACTTATAAACAATATTTTATAAATAAAAAATAAATTTATTCATCCAATAAATTGGATAAATCCATTATTTATCCAATAATGGATAAATCATGCTCCATTTGTTCCATCTGTACACATGGTTATCTACTATGGGGATGACCTTTCATCACTTGGAATATGATCAGAGGAGCAGCATTTGGCTCAAATGCTTATTTGGAAGAGCCGGACGTCATCCTGTCACCAAGGAAAGCTCACAAATCCTGTTGTACACGTGAGTGCTCTGCTTTCCAGGGAAGTGAGACTCATTGAATTGTAGAGCTCTATACCCTTTTCTCTTGGGAGATGAGAAGACTGAGGCGAGGGAGAAAGGGGGCGAGGTTTCACAGGTAATGAAAGGGTCACACATTATGCAGGGTCACAGTTAATTATTAGCAGATCAGTGACTGGAACCTAAACCTCAATTTTCCATCCTACTATGCTACACTATTAGTAGGAGCCCTGAGTAGATTCACAGAACTTTACACCAGACTGTGCGTTATATCATATCCAATATTAATGTCAAAAGTATCTATTTTGTAACAGCAAAAACTGGTTATATTTGCTTAATGTCTTTAAAGGCATTACAAACAAGCTAATTAAAAAATAAGGAAAGCATACACCTAGTTCTTTCCTATGTGTGTATGTGGCATGTGTGTGTGCTAAATCGCTTCAGTCGTGTCCCACTCTTTGCAACCCTATGGACTGTAGCCCACCAGGCTCCTCTGTCCATTGAATTCCCCAGGCAAGAATACCGGAGTGTGTTGCCATGTTCATCTCTAGGAGATCTTCCTGACCCAGGATGGAACCTGCATCTCCTACATTATAGGTGGATTATTTACCACTGAGCCACCAAGAAAGCCCCTTCCTATGAATATATGTCAGTTCATTCATTGACTTAAGACCCAATCAACATTTCCAGGAATTCAAGGATTTTCCTAAGGATTTAGTCTAGCACATGAGAAACAGATATTTGAGTAAATGGCATAAATTATTATAAAAGACAAACACCAAATAGAATGATGACAAAAATAACTCATGCACTAACTTCAAATTAAGCAAGGAATGCAGAAAAACTCAAGCTTGAGAAAGGCAGTGCTGGAGTGTGGAAAGGGCATGGGTTTTGGTGGGGAAAGAGCATGGGTTTTGCAGTTGGGCAGGCTTGCATTTCAATCCTCACTTTGCTATTATCTGTGTGTCTACACTCAATTTGTCTGCACCTCAATTCCTCTGGCTGTAAAATGGGGCAATAATGCCAGGTCCAGAAATAATTTTTTGTGATACCAGAGCAAGTTTCAGTGTTAGATGCTCAGATTCAGCTAGAACTGGTGAAATTTCAGTGAGGGTTGACACTCTTCAGCCAAGTCTTATTTCCTCCCCTGCAGACATCAACAGTTTCCTTCAACACTTGAAGGAAATTTTTCCTCTTAAAAAATAGTGATCCTAGCGACTTCACATGGTTGTGATGCTGAAATAAGCATTATAAACCACTCAGGACAACAGGTGTTCAATAAGTGACAGATAACACAAGTGATGATGATGAAGTTCCTCAGGCTTCATCAGTGAACAATCACTGTTCCTTAAAATCAGCCTCTCAGGGGTATCAAAACTAAATCTAGCTTTGGAGATTCCTAGAATCACGTCAGGACCACGTCCAGCTTATTGGACTTCGTCTTTCTTCCTGGACTATGTCTTTTGAGCCTTTTAACACCTAACCTATTTTGCTGCTGTTGCTTTATATTTTCTGGTTGAGGACAGTGAGAACGAGAAAGCAATGACCGTTAAACAAGGCAGAGGAAAGATGATGGAACAAAGCAAGGAGGGCAGCATCACTCAGGAAGGAGAGCAGCAGCTTCTGCCAAGTTGGGGAAGGGGGAGGGAAAGCTCACAGGCCATGGTACTCACCGCGGCCCACCACCAGGCGTGCGGGATGCTGGTGAAGTTAGTGCCCTGCACGTCGTGCTCCACGGAGTAGACTGCGGCAGCGAAGGTGAGGATGCCCATGGTGATGAAGAGCATCAGGCAGCCCACTTGCTGGTAGCACTGGCGCAGCGTGAAGCCAAAGGCGCGCAGACCTGTGGAGTGGCGCGCCAGCTTGAGGATGCGGAAGATGCGAAGGAGGCGCATGACGCGCAGTACCTGGCCCACCTTGCCCACGCGGCCCATCGTCTCAAGGTCGTGCTCCCGCGGCGAGCCCTTGACGTGCAGCTGGTCCTCGCTGGTGAAGCACTCAAGCAGCAGCTGCAGGTAGAGTGGCAGGATGGCCACCAGGTCCACCAGGTTGAGGGCGCTGCGCGCAAAGCGCCGCAGGTCGGGCGTGGAGGCCAGGCGCAGCAGGAACTCAAGCGTGAAGAAGGCCATGCACAGTGTCTCCACATGCTCCAGAAAGGGCCGCGGGTTGCCGCCGCCCTCGCCGCGCTCCGGCTGCTGCTGCATCTCTTCCACCGTGTTGAGTGCCAGCGCCACGACGGAGATGAGCACGAAGAGGCTGGAGGCCACCCCAATGGCCTTGGCGGCCACGGATGAGAAGGGCTTCTCCATGAGGTTCCAGAGGCGGCGCCGCTGCGCCCCATAGAAGCGCATGTCCTGGAAGAGCTCCTCCGCCTCCTCTGCCTGCGCCTGGGCGCGCAGCTCGCGCTGGATCTTGAGTTGCTCGCTCAGGTCGTCGCGCCGCTCCTCGAAGCAGATGCGGCAGCAGCGCGGCGTGTACTTGAGACGCACGCCCCAGTAGCCCAGCTCCTCCAGGAAGCTGCGCGGGCACAGCTCGTCACGCACCAGCAGTACCCCGGACGAGTAGAAGTTGTAGATGAGCTGGAATACCTCAGGGTCGCGGTCGAAGAAGTATTCGTCCGTTTGCACCTCGTAATCGTCGCACAAGCCCAGCTGGCGGCTGCGGCTGGTGGACGTGGCCAAGCGGCCCAGGCGCGTCTTGGGGTAACAGGCCAGCTCCGTGTAGTCCAGGTGGTAGCTGTGGCCGCCCACGTTCACGTTCAGCGTGGTGGACACGAGTGGAGTGTCGGCACCGCCGCCTTCCGCTCGCTCGGTAGTGGCGGCGGCCTCCCCTGGCTGTCGGTCCTCCTCCTCGGCCGGCTCGTCCTTCCACAGCTCCTCCTCCTCTTCCCCATCCTCATCCTCCTCTATGTAGTAGTTATAGTTGCCCTCGATCCACGGTGGGATGCTGGCCTGGGAACCTGAGCGGCCCCCCACAGAGCAGATGCTCCTGCGGTGGGACTGACTCCCCACCTCCTGGGCCGCGTCTTCACCCTCTGTAGTATTCCAGGACCTCTGGCCCCAGGACCGTCTCCTCTCAGTCTGTTTCAGCATAGCTGGAGGAATGGGAGCCCTGGCTTTGCCCTCCTGGCCGTGGTCGGGTCCCTAGCCTGCTCACTGCCCCTAGGAGTTGGTCATGTGCCCTCTACTGTCTCAGAGAGAAAGGCCTGGACCAGCAGACCTGGGGTCCCCAGCATTGCCCTGAGAACTGGCCTTCCTCAGGCTCTGGACAGCCCAGTCCAGCCTGTCTGTTCTGGGCACATATGCCAACAGCTGTTGACTGCTTTAATCTTGCTGGTAGGGAAGAAGCAAGTGTTAGGAGGGATTTAGAGACTCTTAGTTTCCACCCCACCCTCTCTGTGACGCAGAGGATGATTATGTGGCCTTAAATCTGTAGATAAGCAGAAGGTGGCAGAGTTGATTGCTAATAAAAGTGTCTGCCAACCGTGCCCTTAGGAAGCGAGCAGTGTTGGTGTGCTGAGATGGCATCAACTGAATTTGCTATAGAATGTAGAAGCCTGTGTCTTGACACTTTACTGTTGAAGTTGCAGCCTCTGTCCTAGGTAAACCCACCATGAACAGGGACAGAAATGACAATAGAATGCTTAAAAAGTGGACTTCCTGACAAGTGTTTCCTCTCAGCATTTACCTTTTGTTTAGATCATCAGTTCAGTTCAGTCGCTCAGTCGTGTCCGACTCTTTGCGACCCCACGAACCACAGCACGCCAGACCTCCCTGTCCATCACCAACTCCTGGAGTCCACCCAAACCCATGTCCACTAAGTCGGTGATGCCATCTAACCATCTCATCCTCTGTCGTCCCCTTCTCCTCCTGCCCTCAATCTTTCCTAGCATGAGGGTCTTTTCCAATGAGTCAGCTCTTTGCATCAGGTGGCCAAAATATTGGAGTTTCAGCTTTAACATCAGTCCTTCCAATGAACACCCAGGACTGATCTCCTGTAGGATGGACTGGTTGGATCTCCTTATAGTCCAAGGGACTCTCAAGAGTCTTCTCCAACACCACAGTTCAAAAGCATCAATTCTTCAGTGCTCAGCTTTCCTTATAGTCCAACTCTCATATCCATACATGACCACTGGAAAAATCATAGCCTTGACTAGATGGACCTTTGTTGACAAAGTAATGTCTCTGCTTTTTAATACGCTGTCTAGGTTGGTCATAACTTTCCTTCCAAGGATAAGCGTCTTTTAATTTCATGGCTGCAGTCACCCTCTGCAGTGATTTTGGAGCCCAAAAATAAAGTCATCCACTGTTTCCACTGTTTCCCTATCTATTTCCCATGAAGTGATGGGACCAGATGCCATGATCTTCGTTTTCTGAATGTTGAGCTTTAAGCCAACTTTTTCACTCTCCTCTTTCACTTTCATCAAGAGGCTCTTTATGGAAGATCTCAAATGATCTCCTTCCCATCCAGTCACATGATCACACTTTTTTCCCCCTACATGTATTCCTCCTGCAGCACTGCTCTAAAGTCTAGTCTGATCTTTGAGTCCCTCTCAGCTTTTCTCTCTCTCTTTGTGTCTCTCTGTTTTTTTCTTTTTTTCTGTCTCTGACTCTCCCTCCCTTCTTTTAAAGAATAAGGACATTTTGTAAGGTAGAATGTTCTTAAGGTCTTGCAGCCCTGCCCAGCTGCTGTATCAAGTAACGAGACTTCCTTCCATGAAAAAGTCTTCATCACTCTTCAAGACATCACTTAAGAAAAAAATTCTCCTGCTCTGTGTAAGACAGTGTGCTAGATGCTGGAGATAGAAACTTGATAGAGACAGAGTTGCAGCCCTCAAGTTGTTCTTGGTTTGTAGGTGATACAAATACATATACAAGCACAACAAATAAGTGAGTGAAAAATACAGGGGTAGCAGAGAAGAGGAAGGGATTAGTTTCAAGCAAGAATTTGTTGCTGAATTCAATTTATTAATATTTTGAATAGCTAACATATGTTCCTGACAAAATATTTGAGAGGTACAAAGATGCATTTCAGTAGAAAATTTCTTTCTCCCCCAACTCGAACTTCTAGCTATTATTGAGTATACCTCTGAGGTTTTGATTACCCTTCCAGAAATATTCTAAACGTATACAAGCAAAACCCTGTCTCCATCTATATCATCTGAATAGCTCTTTATTATTAACACAAATTATAGTAGGCGATTCACTTTGCTTCCCTCGTGGCTCAGCTGATAAAGAATCTGCCTGCAATGCGGGAGACCTGGGTTGGGAAGATCCCCTGAAAAAGGGAAAGTCTACCCACTCCAGTATTCTGGCCTGGAGAATTCCATGAACTATATAGTCCATGGGGTCGCAAAGAGTAGGACATGACTGAGCGACTTCCACTTTCACTTTGCGATTTTCCAATTAACCATATATCTTAGAGGTGTTTTCATATCTGAACATAAATATATGCCTCATCTTGAAGGTAGCCACTTAGTAGTTTGATAGTAACAGATTTCAGGTTGTTTTCTATCTTGGTTCTTATAAACAATGATACAGCTAATAACCTAGTACCCACACTATTTTACATGTGTTAGGATGTATGAAAGATAGATTGTTAGATGTGGAGCTGTTACCTCAAAGACCATATATTTGTAATTTTGATTGATGGTGTCAGATTTCCTTTATGAAAGCTTTACTAATTGACAGTTCATCAGTGTATGAAAGTGTATTATCACACTCCTTGTGCTCTGCCATTTTATAGATGAAAGATGATGCATGAGTTAATTTTACTTTGTATTTCTCTTATTGTGAATACAACTGAGCATCTTTTCATGTGATTAAGAGCTGCTGTATCTTTCTCTATTTTTCACTGAGTTGTTGGTATTTTCTTACTGATTCATTGGAGAGCTTTCTATATTATGAAAATAGACCTATTGCCTGGGATATGAATTACAAATACTTTTCCTGTTATCCTTTGGTGAAATTCTTTTCCATGTAAGATATTTATTTTATGACTTCTCGGTGTTATGTCATATTAAAATGTCTTTGCCTCTCTGCCATTCTTAAAAAATTTACTTGTTACAGTTTCATTTTTCATGCAAGGATTTGATCCATCAGGAATTAATTTTGATGTTGACAGTGAAGTAGAGACCCAGCTTTATTTTCTGGGATTTTATCTGGATGTTCAAATGCATTAATTGAATAATCTTATCTTTTCCTTGTGGATTTGTTGTGTTATTTTTATCATGTAGTTCAGTTCTAACTGTGCTTCAGAGGTGTTGGGACAGGTAACAGTTGCTACAAGGTTTGCACTCGATAGATTAACATCGGCAGATGGTGTTCAGCTTCCAACAGGGCTTAGACTTACAAGCTTCCAATAAAGCCTCAGAGGTCAGGCCTGGCCTCTTGAGTTGCTTAGTGAATTTCCAAGGTTCTCCAGCATACAATATTGATGCTTTTTCTCTTCTTTAGGCTGTACCATTACAAGAGTTTCCATGTGGTGCTAAAAGTCATCTTTTTCCTTCAGAATGAATTATGCTTTTATAAAAAGTGACAGCATCTCTGTTTTTATATTTTGTTTCCTCTATTGCAATCATGTGCTACTTTTGACCTAAAACTTGAACACTCTCTTGAATTTTTGCATTTAAAAGTTATAGAATTAGTTATGTTTGTAAGGCATCTCAGAGTCAAGCTACAAACAGCACAGCCACGTGGTAGATTGAGGAGTGTTGCCTTAATGGACCACACTTGGGTGACCAATACTCTCACGTGTGTATTGCTGTGAATGTGTGACTTGGATTTTCTCTGATATGTATGTATGCAAGTACAGTGGTAGATGAGCGTCTAAATATGGAGGCACTTCTTAACAAAGAGAACTATCCAGCCAGAGGATGGATTTGTTCTGGAAGCAGTCAGCTCCTCCTCCCTGGATGCATGTCAGCATCTGTAGGGTGTGCAGCAGAGGTAGACCCGAGTGGGTGGAAAGATGGGCTGGCTAATCTTCCAGCCCCCTTCTGCCTTGAGATTCCTAAGATTTTAAGTCTTTGATTGATGTTCCATTTGTCTAGAATTTTCCACTGCCCTTCTCCTCTCTAAGTCCTTGGTCTTCAAAAATCAGCTCAAATTTCACCTTCTCAGAGACCATTCTCTCACATCCCTCTGTTTTCTCAGAATGGGTGAGCTGCCTCTTCTCAGTGTTCTCATTTAAGATAACACATACCACTAGCTTACAATATGAAGCACTTCTTTTCATGAAAAGTGATTTTCCCATTATAAAAGTCATGTAAGTGCATTAAAGAAAAATTTAAAAATAGAAAATAGAATGCTAATATATTTAACAGAATACTGATATACACTAATAGCCAGCATGCTGAGACACTTTATTATGATAATGTTTACAACAGTCTGTCACATAGGTTCTATAATTATTCCTATTTTGCAGATGAGTAAACTGAAGCACAAAGAAGTTATGTGACTTACCAAGGCTACACAGATAGGAAATGGTGGGGCTGGGCTCTGCCCCAGACTAAGTAAACATCATGCTATAAAATAGCATGTACATGGAAATCATCTGTAATCTCACTATCAAAAGACTACCATGCTTGCTTTGACAGCATACATACTAAAAAAAAAAAGACTATCACTATCAATCTTTTAACTTGTCTCCTTCATTTGATTATGCTGCTGTGCTATGCTTAGTCACTCAGTCATGTGTGACTTTTTGTGACCCCATGGACTGTAGCCCACCAGGCTGTTCTGTCCTTGGGGATTCTCTAGGCAAGAGTACTGGAGTGGGTTACCATGCTCTCCTCTAGGGGATCTTCCTAACCCAGGGATTGAACCCAGGTCTCCCACATTGCAGGCAGATTCTTTCACTGTCTGAACCACCAGGGAAGCCCAAGAATACTGGAGTGGGTAGCTATTCCTTCTCCAGGGAACTTCCTGACCCAGGAATCAAACTGGGGTCTCCTGCATTGCAGGTGGATTCTTTACCAGCTGAGCTACCATATATATATTTGATATATATATATTTGATATATATATATATATATAGCACAATCGTGGTCATATTAGATATAAAATTATGTTTTTTCTGCCTTTTTCATTTGGCATTTTAACATAAGTATTTTCAGTATTTAAAAAAAGCACTGTAAGCATTATTTTAAATGGCTAAAAAATATTCCATATTGTGGGTGTGCCCTCCATAACATAGCCAAGTATATTTTACTTTACTGAAATAGATATTTTTTAATATTCTACTATTTTAACTAATGATGTGGTAAAAGTATATCTATTTAAAAGGTTATTGGTTTGTTTGTTTTGGTATTCTAGGTTATTACTTAGGGTAGTTTTGCCAGATGTTTTAGGCCATTCTCTCTTCATTTTGAGCCTTCCTGTGGGCCATTCCCACTGTTTCTTCCATTTCAGTTCAGTTCAGTTCAGTCGCTCAGTCGTGTCTGACTCTTTGCGACCCCATGAGTCACAGCATGCCAGGCCTCCCTGTCCATTGCCAACTCCCGGATTCACTCAGACTCACGTCCATCGAGTCAGTGATGCCATCCAACCATCTCATCCTCTGCCGTCCCCATCTCCTCCTGCCCCCAATCCCTCCCAGCATCAGAGTCTTTTCCAATGAGTCAACTCTTCGCATGAGGTGGCCAAAGTACTGGATTTTCAGCTTTAGCATCATTCCTTCCAAAGAAATCCCAGGGCTGATCTCCTTCAGAATGGACTGGTTGGATCTCCTTGCAGTCCAAGGGACTCTCAAGAGTCTTCTCCAACACCACAGTTCAAAAGCATCAATTCTTCGGTGCTCAGCTTTCTTCACAGTCCAACTCTCACACCCATACATGACCACAGGAAAAACCATAGCCTTGACTAGACAAACCTTTGTTGGCAAAGTAATGTCTCTGCTTTTGAATATGCTATCTAGGTTGGTCATAACTTTCCTTCCAAGGAGTAAGCGTCTTTTAATTTCATGGCTGCAGTCACCATCTGCAGTGATTTGTTAGATATATATACACACACACATATTGAAAAGCTATTCAAGATCTCTGTCTTAGTCCTCACAAATGCATGTGAATCTAGGATTATCTCAAAAGGAAGTGTTAAAAAATATCTATTACTCTATATTACATGGCCCCAAGCCCTAGTTTGAAGGGAAAGAAAACTAGTAAGCTCTGAGACCCAGTGGCTGGGAACCTTTACTGGGAATCCCATTTCCCTGGTAACAGATTGACAGGCAGCATGGTACAATTGGAAGAGTGTTGGGATTCAAGCAGACTTGAGTTTACATTCTGGTTCCTAAGTTTTGGGCAAACTTCTTAACACCTTTTTGTCTCAGTTTTCTCCCCTGTAAAATAGGTTGCTGGAGGATTTCCTGTGAATATAAAAAGAGAAAGTTGTTAGTTCCTCAGTTGTGTCCGGATCTTTGCGATCCCATGGATTGTAGCCCGCCAGACTCCTCTGTTCACATGATTCTCTAGGCAAGAATACTGGAGTGAGTTGCTGCTCCCTTCTCCAGGGGATCTTTCCAACCCAGGCATCCAACCTGGGTCTCCTGAATTGAAGGCAGATTCTTTACCATTTGAGCCTAAAAAGAGAATGCCCCTCTATTTTCAATTGGCCTGCTTCTGCCCAAATCAAGGCCTAATATACTTGTCAAAAGAGAGTTGTCTCTCCCTCATCCAGCCACTTCCTATTCCAACTCTTGATTATATACTTATAACACACAAATATATTCATTTTTAGCACCTGTAGAGTTTCTCAGCCTGGAAATAATGGTCATATTTGCAACTCACCATTACAATGAATTCTTTATGTGAAGGCAGTGCTGACTAATAGAACTTTCTATGTTGTTAGAAATAATCTTATGACTTAAAACATGACTATAAACAGGAACAGAATTTTAAATTTTATTTAATTTAAATGATCACAAGTGACTAGTGGCTACCGTGTTGGGCAGTGTTAAGATACTGTCTGTGTCTGAATCAAGCTCTTTTAAATTTGTAGAGCTGCAAAGAACAATGAAGACACTAACCTCATGGTTGTAGGAGTTTGACCTCATAAACTGGCCTACCACTTCCCAGCCTGAAAGGGAATGATACAGAGGGAAAGTAATTTTGAGAGGAATGAATGGAGCCAGGGGATGGGGTGGAGAAGTGTGAGTAGGTAGAGGGCAGGCTTGAGTGTGGGGACATGACAGAGGGGATTCAGATGGCTTGGGATGAGAGTAGTATTCAAAGGGAGAAACTGAGGCAAATGGAAAGAACAACAAGCTAGCCGAATACATTTTAGCAAATTCATGCAGACTTAGTCCTAAAAGGCAGAGAGAGAAAAGGCAAGAAGTTTAGGATTTAGTTGGAAAGCTTTTTTTCTTGAAGATCTTTGAGGTCCCTGCCAGAATATGACTAAGACTGTAATTGTTCAGTAGAAAGTTGAGGTGAAGATACGGATAATTAGTACCTGAGCCCAAACTAAGAAATTAAAAAAAACAATCTCCCCAACTTATAAAAAAGAAAAAAAAAAGTTTTTATTTATTAAGGTCTCTGCTAAGCCTGACAACTTTCTTCCAATAGTTGAACAATTGAGATTTTGCTGACCTCCTCCTCTTTAACTTTACCTGTCTTGTCATAGGTGAATAGTGGAATGAATGAGAACAGTTGTTGATTGCAAAGTGTCTTAGTCAGTTGACTTTCTTCCTACCCAAATTAAAGTTGTCTGTGAGTTTGGAGAAAGAAAGAATGAGTGATGGGGAGAAGAGAAGACTGTAACTAAACTTTCTTTTTGTCAATGTCTTGTAATCAGACTTAAATCTGGAGGGTACACCCCACTTTCCCAGAGCATATCTGTCCTCTTTAATTTTTCTTTTAAAGAGAAGCAGCAGTTCAGAGATGTGGATTTTCTACCTGGTGTTACTCAGTGATTGGCCAGGAGACCTGGATCTGGACTCTGGGACTCATCTATCTGCCACTCTGGGCGGCGTCCTCTCCTTTGTAATTCAGCGGCAGGTCATGCAGCCCCTAGCAACGTCTCTCACTCAGAAAAACCTCGCTTTGATATCTGAAGTCCGTTTATTGCTTCTACTAAACATACATAGACAGTCTTTCAACGTGGTTCTTTTTGTTCTTTTTGCTCCAGCTGATCCAGTAGATCTTGACATCTGTTATGCTATTTTGGAAGTGGATGCAACCAGTTCATCGTAAAATATGAGCATTCGTACTGTGCACAGGCATTGTGTTACTTTCAGGCTGGGAGTGACCCAGTGGTCATCTAGTTCGACTGCTCACATTAGAGATTAGGAAGCTGAGGTGTCAGATAAAACAGGCCACTTATCCAGGCTCTTATAGATAGTGAGCAAGTTAGTACATGCCTGATTCTAGAACCCTATTTTTTGGGGGGGCTTTGCATTATAGTTTATTATAGGATATTGAGTATAGTTCCCTGTGCTGTACAGTAGGACTTTGTTGTTTACTCATTCTCTGTATAAACATCTGCTAATCCCAAACTCCCATTCCTTCCCGCCCCGCCCCCCTTGGCAACAACAAATCTCCTCTCTATGTCTGTGGGTCTGTTTCTGTTTTGTAGGCAGGTACATTTGTGTCATATTTTAGATTCCACTTTTAAGTGATGTCATGTGATCTTTATCTTTGTCTGACTTACTTCGCTTAGTATGATAATCTCAGGGTTCATCTATGTTGCTGCAGATGGCATTATTTCACTCTTTTTATGGCTGAGTAGTATTCCACTGTATATATATCACATGTGATATATATATCATATCTTCATTATCGATTCATCTCCTGATGGACATTTAGTTGTTGTAAATAGTGCTGCTATATATCTTTTCATATTGTAAATTTGTCTGGATATATACCCAGGAGTGGAATTGCTGGATCATATGGAGAAGGAAATTGCAACCCACTCCAGTGTTCTTGCCTGGAGAATCCCAGGGACGGCAGAGCCTGGTGGGCTGCCGCCTATGGGGTTGCACAGAGTTGGACACGACTGAAGATACTTAGCAGCAGCAGCATGGTAATTCTAGTTTTAGTTTTTTAAGGAACCTCCATACTGTTTTCCACAGTGGCCATACCAGTTTACACTCCCAACAACAGTGTAGAAGGGCAGACCCCTGTTTCATACCAGGGCCTTTCCAGCATCACTGCAGCATGTAGCTTCACTTTGAGATTGTGTTCACGTGGAACAAGCAAGTTATAGATCTGGAAAGAGTGTTTTTGGATAATTTCTGTATCAGATCCTGGCAGTTAACAAACCAGTTATCCAAAGTAACTGCCTTCAGTGATCTAACTCCATGGAAAAATTCTCACTCTTCCATTTTGTTTTGAGTCACAGTGGTATTTCCACATATCTTCCAAACACAGTCTGTTCCCTTCTGCACAAATCAGAATGTTGCTTAATTTCCATGGCAGAGTAGACCCAGTTGACCTTTACAAAATTGAGCCTTGATTTCCCTGGTGATCCAGTGGTTAAGACGCCACACTTCCACTGAATGGGGCCCTGGTCAGGGAACTCAGATCTCGCATGCTGTGCAGAGCAGCCAGAACCTAAACAACAACAAAAACTAAGCCTTGTATAATTTGACTTTGCATCTTGTTCCCTTTGGCTTTCCAGGCTTCTCTCTGGTCTATGTCTCTATGTCACCCTGAGAAAAGGGATTCCCTCTGACCAGATCTTCTCCAGAAGAGCAGAAATGAGGGTTGCAGACTGCATTTGACACAGAGGAAGCAATTGCAGAAAATTCTTGCACCCAAAAGATTTTTTTTTTTCCCATCTCAAAATTTGCATTCAGAAACTCTACGGAGGGAGGGAAATCTGCCTGAGAATATGGAACATCTGTTCTGATGCTGGTATTACTGTGATGACTAGGGGCTCCCTAAAGTAGGGGTGATGGGAGCCAGATGATGCTACTGAGGAGATTTGCCGATTTAAAAAGTGGCATCTGTGAAAACCTAGTAAGAATACGAGGAATGTGCTTGAACAGATGGTATGTGAAGAATATTGGAATAGAACGATTTTCTGAAAACCTTTAAGGATTAATAAATGTGGCAAAGGAAAGGGATTACAAGTGATTAATAATGGCTCAATTATATTATTCACATTGTCTGTGTAGTTTTACTCCAAACTTTTTTTGGAGGGGAGGAAGACAGATCATTAGTCATCAGTCATGGCAGAATCGCATAGTGTAGGTAAGTACTTTCTGTGCAGCTTTCTAAACTATTGTATCTCTGATTGTAAAGGTTATTCATATAACTGGAAGAGAAGAGTTAGACCTTAAGTGATGAACATGTTTGTGTGAGTTACACTCACTGAAAAGCAGAGATATTAGATGTAAACTGCTATGTTTGTGGTCGTATTCTCAAGTTGTTGTAGATTAAACTTTAAGGCATTGCAGCTAATTTTCAAGAACTCCACGAGAAAAGTCAGTATTCTGGACTTCAGACAAGTTGGAACAGGATTAGGAAGGTATTGCCAAAAGTGTCACAGAATAAATAAAAATAATTATAGTGGACATAGGAACTATTTGTATGTAACTCTGTGCTTGGTGCTGCTAAAGGGCTTGTGATTAATAAGTAGCTTAGTCTTTCAGCAAAGATAATGATTTTCCTTGCCCTCATAATTTCACTCTTGATTTATTTTTAAATTAATTTGGCAAAAATCAATTTTAGCTCCTGCTATATAGGGACACCACAAACTATGACTAAGCAAAGTCAATTTGAGACTTTATTGCGTGCAGCTTTTACAAATTCCTTCAGCTGCATATAACTGAAAGCATGCTAAGTAGGGGGCTGTATATGCAGGCATTGTTTTTCTCCTGGCAGAAGATGCCTGAAGCCCTGGAAGTCCAAGGCTGGTAGAGACTAAGTGTGTCATCCAGGATGCAGGCTCCTTCTGATTATTTTAGGAAGTTGTATCATTTGGTCCTACATGCAGATTTGTTTTCCCATCCGTTTTTCTAGATGAGTAGGTCTTGCTGTGCTCTCTATTTCCATTGTCCATGTTCTCTCATGAATATGTGTTCAACACATTAACATGCTCCTGATACTCTAAGCTATTCAGAAAGAAATCTATCTTTTACATTTCATTGCTTTAAAAAAGATACTAGGTCAATATTTTAAAAATCAACAATGCAGAAATGTACAAAGAAGAAAATAAAATCCATCTCATATTCTAACAAACTCATCAACTCTTAACAAGCACTCATCAACTCTTAACAAGCACTCATCAACAAACATTCATCCAGAAATCATTGTATCTCTGCGTATTTATATATGCCTATACAATGGCATCAAAAAAGCAAGAGAGTTCCAGAAAAACATCTATTTCTGCTTAATTGACTATACCAAAGCCTTTGACTGTGTGGATCACAATAAACTGTGGAAAATTCTGAAACAAATGGGAATACCAGACCACCTGACCTGCCTCTTGAGAAATCTGTATGCAGTTCAGGAAGCAACAGTTAGAACTGGACATGGAACAACGGACTGGTTCCAAATAGGAAAAGGAGTACATCAAGGGTGTATATTGTCACCCTGCTTATTTAACTTACATGCGGAGTACATCATGAGAAATGCTGGGCTGGAAGAAGCACAAGCCGGAATCAAGATTGCTGGGAGAAGTATCAATAACCTCAGATATGCAGATGACACCACCTTTATGGCAGAAAGTGAAGAGGAACTAAAAAGCCTCTTGATGACAGTGAAATAAGAGAGTGAAAAAGTTGGCTTAAAGCTCAACATTCAGAAAATGAAGATCATGGCATCCAGTCCCATCGCTTCATGGGAAATAGATAGGGAAACAGTAAAAACAGTGGATGACTTTATTTTTGGGGGGCTCCAAAATCACTGCAGATGGTGATTGCAACCATGAAATTAAAAGACGCTTACTCCTTGGAAGGAAAGTTATGACCAACCTAGATAGTATATTGAAAAGCAGAGATATTGCTTTGTCAACAAAGGTCCATCTAGTCAAGGCTATGGTTTTTCCAGTGGTCATGTATGGATGTGAGAGTTGGACTGTGAAGAAAGCTGAGCACCAAAGAATTGATGCTTTTGAACTAAGGTGTCGGAGAAGACTCTTGAGAGTCCCTTGGACTACAAGGAGATCCAAGCAGTCCATTCTGAAGGAGATCAGCCCTGGGATTTCTTTGGAAGGAATGATGCTGAAGCTGAAACTCCAGTACTTTGGCCACCTCATGTGAAGAGTTGACTCATTGGAAAAGACCCTGATGCTGGGAGGGATTGGGGGCAGGAGGAGAAGGGGATGACAGAGGATGAAATGGCTGGATGGCACCACTGACCCGATGGATGTGAGTCTGAGTGAACTCCGGGAGTTGGTGATGGACAGGGAGGCCTGGCGTGCTGTGATTCATGGGGTCACAAAGAGTCAGACACGACTGAGCGACTGAACTGAACTGAACTGGTACAGTGGCTCAGACAGAAAAAGTCTGCCCATAATGCAGGAGATCCAGATTTGATGCCCAGTCAGGAAGATCTCTTGGAGGAGGGAATGGCAACCCACTCCAGTATTCTTGCCTGAAGAATTCCATGGACAGAGGAGCCTGGCAGGCTGCAGTGAGGTCACAAAGAGTCAGATACGAATGAGCAACTAACACAAGCATACCCACATTATATGTACATACATACATATATATCCACACATATATAATTGTGTATATAATTTTGCACATTGTATAATTTCACATACCTATATTTAGATCTGTACATGATTTTACATATATAGGATATGATAAATGTAACTAACATTCTATAATCTTTATTTAATGTTATGTCATAGTCATTCTTCCATAAATAGATCTATTTCTAGATTTACATCATCTTTTTATTGACTCTCTGGTATTCCCTTGTTTGGATGTATTATGCTCATTGTCTAACAAAATGGTAATAGGGTTTCAGCATCATCACAATGCCTAGTTTCTTCTCAAGTTGTATGCCTCTAATCATGTGTATATTAATTATATTATGAAATCTCCTGAAGTGCTTAATTAGACTACACTGAGGAGTACAGTCTAAACTCCCTCATACTATAATCTGAGAGGCAGTAGAGTATGCTGCGGAAATCAAGAGAACTAGTCCCAACTTACATTTACTAGTTGTAAGAACTTCAACAAATCACATCTCCTATTTTGGACCAGTTTCCATGTCTGTCAATTAATGACACAAGTATAGGTGACATTCAAGGTGTCAGTCAAGGTGACATTCATGATTTATTACTTTTATAAGCTGTCTTTTGTTACTATTAAATCGTTTTCAGTTCCATGGATTATAACTCATGTGTAGCTGAGCATAGCTCTTATTAATAGAAAGTACCCAATAAGAATTTGCAGAATGACTGAAAGTGCCAGATTACCAGCATTCTGAATTATCCTCCAAATACACCAAGTTCGTTCCCACATCCTTGCTTTTAGCCAGATGTAAATGAACAAGAATTGTCCAGAATAGTTTCTCTTTCCTTCTGTTATATGGAAACACGTTTTGTGAATCTTGGTAAAAGTATTTTTACCGTGCATGGCCTGTGTCTTTCACTTTCTTTATGCTTCTTTTTTTAATTTTTTGGTTCTTCAGTGTTTTTCATTTTCATGTGGTTAAATTTATCAGTTATTTTTATGGCTATCATTTTTATGTCTGCTTAAGAAGCCCTTCCATATCATAAGGTCACCAACTCATATTTGTATATTTTCTTTTGTGACTTTCAGAGTTTTGGCTTTTACCTCAAGTTTTAAATTTACTTGAGATTCATTTATTTAAAGATTTGGTCTGAGGTAAAGACATAGTTTCATCTTCTCTCTCTGTGAATAAGCAGCTATGGCAGCATTATTTATCAAATACTATACTATTCCCCAAGTCATTTTCTGTGTTCCTTCTGGCATGCATCAAGTTACTATAGCTGTATAGATCTGTGTCTGGGATTGTTATTCTGTCCAATGCAGAGTTCGTCTATTTCTGAGACAATCCCACACTATTTTCACTGCTATTGCTATCAAACTTCATGAGACATTTTGATGTATGTGGAGCATGTTCTTTTGCTTCTTCAGGAGTGTATTTTCCATTCTTGGGCCTGTGAATTTCCATATGAATTTCAGAATACGCTTTTCAAGCTAAAAAAAAAAATTCTGCCAGAGGCTTATATTAGAAACAAATTGATTTAATATATCAATTTGAGAGAATTGCTTTTGAGGCTACCTAACATATATCTCTACATTAAGTTAGGTCTTCTTTAATGTCTTTCACTAAAGTTTAAAATTTTTCTCCTTAAAGATTTAAGCATCTTTCATTAGATTTATTCCTAAGTAGATTAGATTTTTCTGCTCAAAATGATATCTCTGGTAGTTTTAAAAGTCTGTCAAGATGTTCTGTGAAGTGCTTGCCTTTAAAAAATGGAACTTAATTTTCCTATTAGGTGTGAAATGGAGTTAGAGACTTTCTGCTAATGAAACAATAAAGCAGAACTAATTTAGAGACTAATTCATAAGAGGTACTGCGGCTTCCTCCTTGTCTTTTCTCAGATCACCTTCTGTGCAGGAAGGCAGCTGCCATGTCCTGAGGATACTAAGTAGTCTCATAGAGAGGTCCATCTGGAAAGAACTGAGGCGTGCTAATACCCAGCCTCCATCCATGTGAGTGGGCCATCTTGGAAATGGATCCTTTAGCCCCAGCCAAGGATCAGATGACTAAAGCCCCACCAACATGTGACTGCAGTCTCTTGAGAGAGACCCTTTGCCAGAACCATCCAGATGAGCGACTTCCGGATTCCTAACCCTCAGATATAGTTGTTGTTCAGTTGCTAAGTTGTGTCTGTCTCTTTGTGACCTCACGGACTGTAGCATGCCAGGCTCCTTTGTCCTCCACTATCTCCTGGACTTCGCTCAAATTCATGTCCATTGACTTGGTGGTGCTATCTCACCATCTCATCCTCTGTTGCTCTTTTCTCCTTTGCTTCAATCTTTCGCAGCTTCAGAGTCTTTTTCAGTGAGTTGACTCTTCACATCAGGTGGCTAAAATATTGGAACTTCAGTTTCAGCATCAGTCTTTCCAATGAATATTCAGGGTTTATTTCCTTTAGGATTGACTGGTTTGATCTCCTTGCAATCCAAGAGACTCTCAAGAGTCTTCTCTAGAACTACAACTCAAAAGCATCAATTCTTCAGCACTCAGCCTTCTTAATGGTCCAATTCTCACATTTGCACTTGACTACTGGAAAAGCCATAGCTTTGACTCTATGGGCCTCTAATAAAGTGGTGTCTCTGCTTTTTAACATGCTGTCATAGCTTTTCTTCCAAGGAGCAAGTGTCTTTTAATTTCATGGCTGCAGTCATTGTCCACAGTGATTTTGGAGCCCAGGAAAAGAAAATCTGTCTCTGTTTCCACTTTTCCCCCATCTATTTGCCATGAAGTAATGCAGTTGAATGCCATGATCTTAGTTTTTTGAATGTTGAATTTTAAACTAGCTTGTTCACTTTCCTCTTTCACCCTCATCAAGAGGCTCTTTAGCTCCCCTTAACTTTCTGCCATTAGCGTGGTATCATCTGCATATCTGAGGTTATGGATATTTCGTCCAGCATTCTTGATTGCACCTTGTGATTCATCCAGCTTGGGATTTTGCATAACGTACTCTGCTGCTGCTGCTAAGTCGCTTCAGTTGTGTCCGACTCCGTGCGACCCCATAAACAGCAGCCCACCAGGCTCTCCCATCCCTGGGATTCTCCAGGGATGAACACTGGAGTGGGTAATGTACTCTGCATAGAAGTTAAATAAACAGGGTGACAATATACAGCCTTGACGTACTCCTTTCCCAATTTTGAACCCTTTCCCACTTTTGAACCCTCTGTTATTCCATGTAAGGTTCTAAATGTTGCTTCTTGACCTGCATACATGTTTCTCAGGAGACAGGTGAGGTGGACTGGTATTCCCATCCCTTTAAAAATTTTCCATAGTTTATTGTGATCCATACTGTCAAAGGCTTTAGTGTAGTCAGCAAAGCATCAGATATGCTGCTACTGCTACTGCTGCTAAGTCACTTCAGTCATGTCTGACTGTGTGACCCCATAGACAGCAGCCCACTAGGCTTCCCCGTCCCTGGGATTCTCCAGGCAAGAACACTGGAGTGGGTTGCCATTTCCTTCTCTAGTGCATGAAAGTGAAAAGTGACAGTGAAGTCGCTCAGTCGTATCTGACTCTTAGAGACCCCATGGACTGCAGCCTACCATGCTCCTCTGTCCATGGGATTTTCCAGGCAAGAGTACTGGAGTGGGGTGCCATTGCCTTCTCCGATCAGATAATAAGTGATAATAAATGTTAGTTGTTTTAAGCACTAAAATTTGGGATACTTTGTTTCAGAATAATATATTTCAAAACTAATAGAGGTTTTGAAAGCATTTATTTTTGTTGCTGCTGGAGAGAGAGACATGGAATTTATTTTTTTACATTATTCTTATAGCTAGCTACCTTGCTAAGCTCTCTTACTGCTGTTAATAATAATAAATTCTTTACAAACTCTATTGAACTTAGTGTAGATAGTCATCTTACATTCACTTAATGGCAGCTTTATTTCTTTCCTTCCAATCCTTATTCATTTTTCTTCTCTTAACGCATTTGGCTTAGTCTTTAGTATGATGTTGACTAGAAATGATGATAGGGGTATGTCTTTCCTGATCCTCACTTTAAGGGGATTTTGTGATACTATTCTACTTGTGAATGTTGCTTCCTAGACTTCTGATAGATATAGCCTTATTGGGTTAAAGGAGTTCTCGCTTATCCCTAGGTACTTCCCTTAACACACAAATGTGCATGCACACACACACACACACACACACACACACACTTGTGCTGGTATATCTGAAGTTTACAGTCCTTGCATGGAATTGATGAACCACAAGTCAAAAATATTTGAAATGCTGTTGGATATTGCCAAATCACCCTCTAAAAACATTGCATTAATATAAAACCCCACCCACAGTATATGTAAGTATCTGTTTCCATGTTTCCCCAACCTCTTTTTTCTCCAGTGAAGCTTCCCATTTTCTTAATAATAAAACTAACTAGTTACATAGTAGTTACTATGTCCAGGAACTGTTCTAAGGCTTTGTTTATAGTACTCATCTAATCCTCACAACAATCCTTTGAGGTAGGTGTTACTTTTATCTCCGGATGAGCAGCTGTGGCACAGATTCAGCAACTTGCCCAATTTCATACCAGTGAGTGATTCAGTGTCAGGATTCGAACACAGGCAGTCTGGCTCCCAAGTTCATGCACTAAAGCATTATGCTTCCCTATCTGTTACAGCTGACAGCTACTGAAACCTTGACGGGTGGTGAGAGCTTTTACAACTCAATCATCACAGCCACTGTCTCAGGTAAGTACTGTTATCATGCTGCTGCTGCTGCTAAGTCACCTCAGTCGTGTCTGACTCTGTGCGACCCCAGAGACGGCAGCCCACCAGGCTCCCCCGTCCCTGGGATTCTCCAGGCAAGAGCACTGGAGTGGGTTGCCATTTCCTTCTCCAATGCAGGAAAGTGAAAAGTGAAAGGGAAGTCGCTCAGTCATGTCTGACTCTTTGGGACCCCATGGACTGCAGCCTACCAGGCTCCTCCACCCATGGGATTTTCCAGGCAAGCGTACTGGAGTAGGGTGCCATTGCCTTCTCTGACTGTTATCATAGTACATGGCATATTGAATCGCAGGACACACTTTTGTTCCTGAGTAAAAGCATTGGATTGATAGTGGCTTGGCTTAGTGGTTCATCTTACTATGCCCTTTGACTTCCCAGGAAGTTGTTCCTCTAGGTCAGGGGTCCCTAACTCCCAGGCCACTGGCTGGTTCTGGTCTGTGGCCTGTTAGGAGCTGGGCTGCACAGCAGGAAGTGAGTGCTTGAGTGCTTGCAGACAAGCGAGTGCTTGAGTGCTTTGCAGCAAGCAAAGCTTTATCTGCATTTACAGCCACTCCCTATCACTCACCGTGCCGCACCCCCCCCCCCCGCCCCACCCCTGTGTTGTGTGGAAAAATTGTCTTCTATGAAACCAGTCCCTGGAGCCAAAAAGGTTGGGGATCACTGCTCTAGGACATCGGGATTTGCCCCAAGATTGGAGCTAGACGGAGACATATGGCATGTCTCTTCATTTATTCGTTCAACAATATGGCATGATTTGGGGGAAGGCATGTGGTTGCAGTTTGAATTTAGTCAAGATAGCATTCATATCTGTGTTGAGTATGAGACAGTCTGAAAGAGCAAGGGCTTGAGGAAGAGAAAGACCTGGATTTAACCTTCCATTCCACTTACCAGCTAGGGTTTATTAAGCTCTCTGAGCCTTAGATTTTCCCCATCTGTGGAATGGGGACAATGATAGCAACTTCATGGTGGTGTGGTGAAAATTACGTAAGGTAGCACGTGTGAAGGGTCTGACCTAGTGCCTGGTATGTGATACTTGCTCTGCAAGAGTGAATTCCTTTCTTATTCCTCAAGGGTAGCAGAGTATCAGGGCCACAGATCACTACGGCCTTGTAGCAGCTAAAACCTAAAACCCAGTGAATAATCCACATATAAACAATTGAGAACTGATTATGTATGAGCAGATATTTTTACTAATGTATCAAGAAAATGTCTGATAACTTGCTGTGTGCCAGGTATAATTCAAAATACATTGCATAGATCTAATCTTTAAAATCTTCAACCAGCTCTGTAAGTTGTACTTGATTGTTATTATTCCAATTTTATGGGCAAAGAACTGAGGTGCAAAGAAGTAACCTGCCCTAGGTCACAAAGCTCATAAACAGCAGAGCTGGGGTTCGAACTCAAGCTTTCTGCTGCCGCAGTCTTCCTCACCATGCTGTTCTTCCTGTGGAACAGCTAGAAGACTAATGTCTTACTGAGAAAAGTCGAACTAGCAAATTCACATACTCAGTTTATGTTTGCAAGTCCATTTCCAATGCTGAGTTTTTCTTCAGAGTTTTTAAAAAAAATATTTGTTTGGCTGCATTTGGTCTTAGCTGCAGCGTGTGGGATCTTTGATCTTCATTGCAGCCTGTGAGATCTTTTAGTAGCAGCATACAGGATCTAGTTCCCTGACCAGTGATCAAAAGGGGCCCCCTGCATTGTGAGCACAGAGTCTTAGCCACTGGACCCCCAGGGAAGTACCTTGATTTAGATTTTGACATCATCCTTTGTTATAGCCAATAGTGTATATTAAAGTTAATTGGAATCTTTACCATTGTGTGTGTTTCATAAAAGATCATCCACCCATCTATCAATTTATCCTTTCATTTATTCATTCAGCAATATTTGTTAGGCCTTTATCAAGGCAGGGCAAAGTTGAAATCAAAAGACCTGGTTCCAAAGTGGGTTTTCCATTTCCCAGCTGTGTAAACTTGTATAGGTCATATAACTACTTGAGCTTCAGCCTCTACAGGTTAACAAAGGAAATAGTACCTACTGCTCTGGTTTATTCTGATGATGAGATGAGATTGTATTGAAAGGGAAAGTGATTTGGAAGCTGTAAAGTGCTGTACAAATGTTATTTGATACAACTATTCCACCAAGAGGAGCTGGTTCCACAAACCATTGCTTACTTAACCTTGCTTTGGGAATAGGAAGTGAATTTAATTGCTTGCTATCCCTTTTCTATTGCTAATCTTAGTCAGGGTCTGAGCGTAGCTGCAACAGAGCATAAGAGAGAAGCTGGTGCCAGACTCCCACTTTGTCTGTGTATAAGCATTAGTATCTCTAAGGGAAAGTGATCGGTTTGCCAGTTAGCAGAGCGTTTCTTCCTTTTTGGTCCAGAATACAAATCGAAACATCATGCTACAAAGTTATTAGCATTTTCTTACACAGAAGAGATGTTAAAAATAAACAGGTGGCTCATGGGAGTTGAGAGAGAAGAGGTGAATTGTACTAAGGGCCGGATGCTGTCCCTCTGCAGAAGACGTCTTCAGACTTCCCAGAGACATTTCAAACAGCGAAGAGCTCCAATTTATTGCAAAGGACACTTTTCTTCCAGAAAACTGTCCCATGTATCAGTGTCTGTTAAAACAGCCAGTTCCTGGAGTGATTGGTTGCATTAGAGTCAACTAATGATAGAGAAGTAAGAGCCTAGTAAATACCAATTCCTAGTTCCACTCTGCAAGGATGCTTATTCTTTAGATCTGACAGCAGACTTGAGAATCTGCACGTTCAAAAACTCCCAGGAAGATGCTAATTCCCAGCTGAATGTGAGAACCAGGGTCTGAAGATGAAGAGGAACATGGCAAATGGAGATGAGTTTTGGGGACCAAGCTGAACGCTGAAATTCGTCTGTCTCAGGTCCTGTTCACCTCTGTAATCCGTTTTCTCCTCCCCCACCTAAAACTTGTTTTCGGAATAGTTTTCTGGACAATTGCAACACGCCAGTTTAAATCACTTAGTCATTGCCTTCTTTGTCAGCCGTTTTATGAGAACATAGGTGAATGATTTTAGGAGGTTATTTGCATTATCCTTTCAGCTCATACCCCTCAGCCACAGTTGTATGACTAATACTCAGTATCACTGTTTGGGTAATAAAATCTCCATGCTCTACTCCTCCACTTTCTTTATGCTGTGAATGGCATGGATGGCTGCGTCAGGGTGGGCCCAAGTGCAGGGTGAGTGCTCCTGCCCAGTTTGGAGAGAGAAAGACTGTAGATGCCAGAACAATTGAAGTGTCCTGTTCTTAAGAACTTCGGGCGTGGTGAGGCTCAAGAAAAGTCATTGGTTTAGAAATCACTTTTCTAAGAAGCTGCTGAAAGACCAGGCCACAGGCACACCTGGGGCTTGGGGATGAAAGTAGGTTTGCTGGTGATTTGGCTGTTGCAGTTAAACAGAAAACAAAGGATGTCTCTGTGCTCCTATCTTGACAAATGACTTCTTGATCAATCAGATCTGTCCATTTGAATTCTGGTTTCCAACACAAACTGTGTGACCAAGTTGGAATACGTTGCTTAACCTCTCTGTCTTTTGTTTCCTCAACTGATAAAATGGTTTAACGATGCCCTAATTGCGTGGTTGTTTTGAAGTTAAGATAAGACAAGGCCTGTGAGTGTGTACTACATAATAAAAGCTAGTTTCCATCCAATCTGGACCTACTTCCGCCTTCTCAGTTTATACTGAAGTGTGAAGGGGAGGCTGCCGCAAGGTGAGTCAGTCCTGATAGGGAAGTCCGTTAAGCTGCACCGATGTGTGTCAATGTCCTTTTGTACAGAAGTTAGGGTACAGGTCAGTGCATATAACCTCATAAAGTATGATGTGACAACACAGAGGAGAACTTGGTGATCTGCAGAAGGCACCAAAGGAGGGTGTCAAAATGTGCCTGTTGAAGTGGCCATGAGTTCAGGAGGAGGTCTTGGTGGTATCCCGCCCTGGTCTACCCCAGGATGTATTTCATACTGACCAGTCAGCTGTAAGAAGTTCTCATTAAAATGATGTGATATTGTCATGGGTGAATTCCCACTTGCAATGTCAGAGTCCAAAAGGCAAAGATCCCTGGTTAATATATTTGGAGCTAATCAGGCATGGAGCAGTCCTATTTTATGCTTGTGGCTGAAGATGCAACCAATGGCTAACATCCTGTCGTATGGAGGAAAACCATCTGGACAGGGGTTGACAATGCCTGGGCTCCAGATTTGACTTTCTTGCCTTGGAAGAGGGTCATCCAGATAAGAATAACTGATTGACCCAGAAGGGGCACCAGGAGTTTGGCGCTGAGCACTTGGACACAGGCTTGGTGCTCCTTGAAAAGAATAGAACTTTAGCAAAATGACTGAGGTTTCATACTCTTTAAACACTTTTCAAAGTTCTTTTTCTCAGCTATACCTCCCAACAGCGCTGTGAGGTCAGTTTTTGAAATCTCCGTTTGGCTGTGGAAGGGCCAGGCACTGGACCCTGGGCCGTCTTTTCCATCGTGAAACAGGTCCTGTAAGGAATAAGAGTGGGATTTGAATAGCTTTATGATGACACGAAGGCCAGTGGATCCAAGTATACTGCTACCCTCCCAGTGACATAGATGCAGAGACCTTGCAACAAAGAATAGTGACAAAGAAAAGACAAATATCATTTTACTTATTTATTATTGCTTGGATTTTTCCTCCAAATCCCAATGCTGATTGGAACATGGGTCCTGAGCTCAAAATCTGAGGACCCTCTTTCTTCCCAGATCTGACTTTTGTGGATCATGCCAGACCAGCTGGTAGTATGGGAAAACAGGAGAGAGAGAGAATGAGACCGGGAGACACTGATACCCAGGGCCCAGGCCTGGTCTTCCTAAAGGTCAGCCCCCTACTTTCGCTCCTTGGGTGGGAGGAAAGGAAGATGGCCAGAGCCATAGACCAGCGCGCCCTCACAGGGACCTGGCTGGGGGGTGGGATGGGAGTGGGGGTGGGGGGTGGGCAGGAGTCTTGGCCCTTCCACATGGAGTAGACAGAAGAGAGAGATGCACATTGAGAACTTGACCTTTGCACACACCCACCAGCAAACATGGCCCAGTTAGTATTCTGGACTCAGTCTAACTCACAGAAAGTTTTCTTCCTTTGGGAGAAATTGAGGGATTGTGGGAGAAGAGCAAGTCGAACCCTGGAGGCAAAGTCTTGTAGAGCTCTTCCGAATACCACGCTGTACAGCCTAGGTGCTGGTGTATGATGTGCGAAGTAGGGGAGTGGCAGGTAAGGATACTACAGAGAGGAGAGAACCAGGAGTGGAGGCCTACTGGATCATGTTAGAAAAGCCTGGACTCTATCCTGTAGGGTAATGCTACTTAGTGTTGTAGCCCATGGAGATGCAAGTTCTCTGGCCCTATCCCAGACCACTAAATCAGAATCTCAGGGCGGGGCCCAGGAGTCTGTGTTTTAATACTCCCTAGGTGACTTTTATGTTAGCTAAAGTGTGAGAACTATCAGTATAGTTCCTGAGAAGGGAATTGAAGAGTTTCTGGGTTGGGTGGCACAGCGTTGGTAGTCTGGGGGTGGTGACAGGGCCTGCATCTCCTTCATAGGATGAATTCCATCCCTTTAGCTCCTCAGCAGGGGTGTTTTCTCAGCAGCTGTGTGTTCTTTACCTGATAGGCCTGCCTGACTATAGCTGGTGGGCTGTGAAAATAATCTTACTCAAGCAATCAAATGATCTTGCCCACATTCCCTGATTTGCAGAAAGTTCAGTCCATCTCTCTCTTTTGTGTATGTGCTTATTTGCTCAGTCATGTCCGACTCTTTTGAGACCCCATAGATTGTAGACCACCAGGCTCCTCTGTCCATGGGATTCTCCAGGCAAGAATACTGGAGTGGGGTAGCCATCCCCTCCCTTCTCCAGGGGATCTTCTCGACCCAGGGATCGAACCTGGGTTTCCTGAATTGTAGGTGGATTCTTTTCCATCTGAGCCACCAGGGAAGCCCCAGACATATCCACATGTTCACCGGTGACCAGAAAGCCAGCTTGCCTGTGTTGTCTTGTAGCCCTGGAACTAGTTGACCTCCCTGTGTCTGGTGGCCTCCCCTCATCATGGCCAGTCTTGGCCTCAGTGATATGGCTGGTGAGTCCCCTGACCCCAGGCATAGTGGTTTTCCAAGTTTGAGGGACTGTGATTTGTACCACATTCAATTGAGGGGCTGCACCTGGGGTGACGTGGGCTGTCACAATTTCAGCCCTCTAGGTTCCCAGGAGGCCCAGCTGCTTCAGGGGGCATGGCTCACGATCAGGAGTTCACTGCTTAGAGTCACATTTCCCTTCCAGTCTCTGCTTTCCTTTAATTCTAGAAGCTGTCTCTCTTCTTTCTCCCCAAGTGATGCCCATCGAAACTCACAGAAGAGGAGACATTTCTTGCAGAAGGAAAAAAAAAAAACCTCTACCATCAGTTCAGTTCAGTTGCTCAGTCGTGTCCAACTCTTTGCGAGTCCATGAATCGCAGCACGCCAGGCCTCCCTGTCCATCACCAACTCCCGGAGTTCACTCAGACTCACGTCCATCGAGTCGGTGATGCCATCCAGCCATCTCATCCTCTGTCGTCCCCTTCTAATCCTGGCCCCAATCCCTCCCAGCATCAGAGTCTTCCAGTGAGTCAACTCTTTGCATGAGGTGGCCAAAGTATGGGAGTTTCAGCTTTAGCATCATTCCCTCCAAAGAAATCCCAGGGCTGATCTCCTTCAGAATGGACTGCTTGGATCTCCTTGCAGTCCAAGGGACTCTCAAGAGTCTTCTCCAACACCACAGTTCAAAAGCATCAATTCTTTGGCGCTCAGCCTTCTTCACAGTCCAACTCTCACATCCATATATGACCACTGGAAAAACCATAGCCTAGACTAGACAGACCTTAGTTGGCAAACTAATGTCTCTGCTTTTGAATATGCTATCTAGGTTGGTCATAACTTTCCTTCCAAGGAGTAAGCGTCTTTTAATTTCATGGCTGCAGTCACCATCTGTAGTGATCTTGGAGCCCAGAAAAATAAAGTCTGACACTGTTTCCAATGTTATCCCATCTATTTCCCATGAAGTGATGGGACCAGATGCCATGATCTTCATTTTCTGAATGTTGAGCTTTAAGCCAACTTTTTCACTCTCCACTTTCACTGTCATCAAGAGGCTTTTGAGTTCCTCTTCACTTTCTGCCATAAGCGTGGTGTCATCTGCATATCTGAGGTTATTGATATTTCTCCCGGCAATCTTGATTCCAGCTTGTGTTTCTTCCAGTCCCGTGTTTCTCATGATGTACTCTACTGCTGCTGCTAAGTCGATTCAGTCGTGTCCGACTCTGAGCAACTCCATAGACGGCAGCCCACCAGGCTCCCCTGTCCCTGGGATTCTCCAGGCAAGAACACTGGAGTGTGTTGCCATTTCCTTCTACAACGCATGAAAATGGAAAGTGAAAGGGAAGTCGCTCAGATGTTTTTCTGGAACTCTCTTGCTTTTTCCATGATCCAGCGGATGTTGGCAATTTGATCTCTGGTTCCTCTGACTTTTCTGAAACCATAGTGTATGCACTATAGATTTCCATACTTAGCATGTAAGCCTGTTTGAGTGAGTTTCTGTTACTAGAGAAAAATGAGTCTTAGCCAGGAAGACTAGGTTTGCCATTGAGAAATCACTGCCAGTAGGACAGATGCTGGAGTAGAGGGCAAAGATCTGATGGGCAACACTTTTCCTCTCCAGGTGAGAAAGGAGAGGGGCCTGCAGTAGAGATGGAGGTAGGTGAATAGATCTGTAATACACATAGATGTTAACATTAGCAGAACATGGCAACCGTGATGAGAATGAGAGAGAGGGCTCAAGGATGCTCAAGGTTCCTGTGAGTATCTGAGTGAATGATGAAACCTTTTTCAGAGACAGGGAACACAAGGGGAGGACTTGGAGGACCATGAACACTGCGGCCATCAAATGGTAATGATCAAGGTCGATGGTGACCTCAGGATGTGAAAAAGTCGGTGACACTTCCACTTGCCTCAGAACCAATTGAGAACTTTTTATCACCCTAGGTCTTCTCTGTTTTTTTCTCTCTGTCTGTACTCATGCCTCCTTCTTCTATGGTTTCTCCTTTTTCTTGCTTCTCTGTCTGATCCACCCTGTAATTCTTTCTTTTCTCTCTCTCTATTATTTCCCTTTATGTTTCCACTCAGCCTCATCTTCTTCACTTAACCAACCAGAATGGAAAATGAAAGTACTATGTACATCTAGAATTCGTAGATTTGGGGCACATCTTATGCGTCTTGCTTTTGTTTTAGAAGCAGTGTAGCGAATTACATAATTATAATGATCATTCCTATATAGACTCTTTGCCACCTTAAAAGTAAAAGGTGGATCCAGTTAATGTCTATTTTCTTTTTCAGACTTAGGTGTAATCCCCCACTGGGC